>NC_056549.1:11626291-12250219 GCF_910596095.1 Thunnus maccoyii | reverse complement strand
TGTATTTCCACTTGAATATGCATTTTGTTTTCACCAATAGTTGATAGAAGGAATCATGCATCTTTCATAGATTAAAGTTAACCTAATATGCTGTTCACCATCTTGTGTTTTAAGCATCAACTCTACAGTCGTTTTAAATGCCGAGTGCCTCGCAAATTCATTCAATCACATTTAGCCAGCTACAGATTTTCCTCAAGGGGGAGCTGTTCACTTACTGTCAAACCAGTTTTGCATATGCCCACCCATACCACCTCTAGGCATGTAAAGCAGATGACAACTGCCATGGCTTGAGGCTGAAGCCAATGCAGAGGTACCTTAAAGTGCAACGGCCATTAAATACTGGCTCCAAAAAATCCCTGGCTCCAATGGACTCCCATTCAAAAATCAACTTCTCTCTAGAAATACTAACTCAGCCATTTTTTTCAACAAGTTATTATGGTCTCAATTGCTAAATTTGGACCCTCTAATAAGTGTGTTGGTGATCATTTTGGAAATTATTCCTCCATTAATAAGATTTGAAGACGAATAGTAGCTTTGATGTCTGCTGTGTGGGCATTGAATTGACAGTTATCATAATTGACAGTTATGATTGACAGTTGGCTCACCTACTGCTCTCCCCAGTTCAGGGACTCGCACTGAGTTTAACTTGGTTTTACTTGATTATGATTCCTGCCGTCTTAGCACAATTTAGGTAAAGCAGCTTACATTAGCCTAGGTGTGCATAACTCTATTTTCCCAGTAAGCTAGCAGTTCACTTTCGGCATGAGAATGTATCTTTCACACTTTGGAAATAGAGGGGTATTTTTCCAAAGTGTGAAAGGCGACACTGCATTCCTTATTTGGAAGGTCCTGGGTCCAAACAGAAAAGATGATGCTGACCACAAGCTGGAACCTGGGCTTCAAACTAGCTCCAGTGCAAAATGATGGATGTCACACCTTGCTACGTTCGTCTTTATTTACAGTCTGTGATGGAAAGTAACAGCAACAGTCAGTTAAACCTGCATATGTAGAAATGTGAGGATTTCTGAGTGTTTAATTCTGCTTTATGTTGATATTTCTTCGTTGATATGTCTTTTTCTTCTCTCCTTCTGCAACTCATGCAGCCTCATCGCTTCGTATCCGTCAGTATCCCACTGCTTGCCTGGCCTCCAAACTTTCAGTGTCATGCGTAATGAGTGCACAGGCAGATAGGCAGGTAGGTAGGTTGACAGGCAGATAGCCTGTCCAATCATTTCATTCGGCCTGAATGAAATGATTGGATGGACTTATTACAGGCCTGTGCCAGCCATAGATACTGGATTTTTATATTTTTTTGAATTTCAACAAATATAACAAAAAATGCTTCTAAAATACATTACCTAGCCTAGCTTTGATCGACCTGCAGGCAACCTGCTGTTTTTTGTGTTGAGGTTTTAGATTTAACACTTGTACCTCTTAGCTAAAATAAAATTCCCAATGAAAATGGATCATCACTGTTACAGTAAACTCCAATTTATATCAAATACAGATGTCAAGTATGTTTATATCAACTCGGACCTTAGACAGTAATAGTCATTCTGCGTTTTTCATATTCTTTTTCATCCCACATCCCTTTTTTCTCTTGTAGATAAACATAATCTCTATAGCACCCTCTTCCCTTTCCAAAGTAACCAGGAGACAGGTCACTCAGAGTAGTATGAACTATGTACTTGTGTCACATTTTTGGTTTGTGTATTTCTCTTATTTTGGTGTAAAATTAACTTTTATTTTTGGTGTAAGAATTCTGTTTATTCATTTTAAATGTATTGGTGTTGTATCCTATCCAGGCCAGTAGAGGGCAGTAGCAGAGCATTTGTAACTTAGGGATCACCTTTGCACAGGGACTGCTAGCTTTTCGTCATTCCGCCAAGAAAGTCCGGTCTGATAACAACAAACACTTCTCTCACATCATTTCTCCTGTTTGATGTTACAGCCCGCTGAACGTTAGAAAAATAAATAGTAATGATGTTAGGTAAAAGTCTCAGTAGTAAAACATCACTTTTATGTGCTTGTAAACGCTTTAAATGCATGAGTAAACTGTAGTGTAGCCCACACTAATAACAGTAGAAGGCTAGCATGACGCTAACGCTAATATCGCGACAGATGGTACAGTTTTTCTGTAGTGAATTCCCGCTTCTGTCCCTGCTTTTGGCACTGTAAGAAGCTCCTGTTTTTTATATGCTATTGTAATGTGTTATATATGTTATTGCAATGTGTTGAAATATGGTTGTTTGTTAGGGTTCTCTCAGGCAACAGTCAGTATATGTCTCTCTTTGTAATTATTTCATGCTAAAAATGGTAACGATAAATTAAAGAAGTGTTGATATATGTGTAGATTACTGATGATGATAAAATGCTATGCACAATAGGTTATCATCCCTGAAAGAAGTATGACTGAAGTTAAAAGTCAGTTTTCATTGCATACATGTTTTAAGGTGTTCATGTGAACTTATTTGGTATGAAGATACATGAATTGAACAGAGTATATTTCTCTTAGTGGTAGAAGAGTGGTTTGATCTGTGAAAATGGAGATATAAGACATGGATATGGAATATGTTGCTAATAAATTCTTCTGAGAGCATCCTCTCTGACAACAATAACAAATGCTTCTCTCTCATCATTTCTCCTGTTGAACAAGACATTTGTCTGGTTGCTTTCCCTGCCATCCAGGACCTGCAACATTCTCTTAACAGTATTCAACAGAACACATGCTGTATGCCCCAATTATGTTTCGTAAGACCTCAAAAACCTGCTGTACACTCACAAAAATAGCCTCCTTTAATAAGAACTGCAGTGGTAATAGCTGTAATTGCCTACAGGTATAACAAGAATCTAAATTACAGCACCCATGTTGTTGTGCATGGCAGGTCTAAACTGCTGCTGCCGTTACTTTCGTTGTCAAGTTACAGGTTGTAGCAGTTTGACAGTCTATTAAAACCTAACCACATACAAAGGATATGAGAGTTTCCTTGTGCATGAACCTTCAGACATCTTTTACCAAAATGCCCCACACCAAATATTCATACAAAACTCAAATACACACAGGAACACACAAGATTTAGGATTCCAGATCAGAACAGTCGAGTCTATGCTCAATTCTTTTCTCTCCAAATAAACGTCAACCAAAATAATGAAACAATAATGAAAAAAAATTCAGTTATCTCTTTAAAATAGTTGGGTGTAAGCAAATCAAATAAACAATTTTTAGAGTTTTTCCATTGGCACTTTTGGCTGCAACATGCTGCACTAATTTGCGTTTCCATTACCAGTTTTACCACGCCAAGTTATGCCTGTGATGGACCATCTCCAGAGTTGGGCCAAAGTGTGCCTGACCCGCCTCCAAGTGGGTTGCGGTGACATCTCTCCAACCCGTGACAACTCCCCTTTTCCCCGCTTCTCCCCCTCAAACAGCTGTGTTGTGCAGTGAGACTCAACTCATGTCTGTGCCGGAGACCAGAGAGAAAGATGTTCTTAAGTCTCTGTGTGTTCAGCTCTCAGTACTTTTGTAGAAACTGAATCTCTGTGGTTTGAAATTGGGTTTTTCTCCTGTGTTTCTGTTTGTACTTTCAGATAACTGCTTTATTTTACCGTTTCCTCGCGTTCAGCCGTGTCGGAGCCGTTTTAAGTTACTGCAGATGAAAACTTTTCTTGCTCCTGCTGCTTCACATTTCACACAGTTTTCCACTGACAAACTAATGGGGGACTTTTATTGTGAAGAACTTACGAAATTAAATGTGTTTATCCACCTTTTACAGCCCTGACTTTGACCACTAGTCACAGCCGTGATGTATACAACCCGCTGCTTTTTGACTCAAGACATGCGCATCATCAGTGTTACAAACCTGGCTCCGGCTTGTAACAAAGGAGAGAATCCACACTGAATAACGGTGCAAAAATGATATTTATTTAACTAAACATAACTCATACAGGAATGTTTGTGTCAGTGGTGTAAGGTGGGTGCCAAATTGCTGGCATCTACTTGTAACTGGAACGGATCACCCAGACGGGGAGCTGCCAGGACAGGTGCAGATGAAATCAGACTTTACATTTTCAAAGGCACATTGACAGTGAGGGGACCAGTCAAACTTGACCTTTGAACTCAACAGGTTAGGAAGAAGTGCAACTACTGTGGAGAAGTTTTTGCAAAACTCTCGATAGTACCCTACCATACCTAGAAAACGCCTAAGTTCTTTCTTAGTGGTAGGAGGTGGAAACTGATCAATAGCAAGAACTTTTGCTCTAACTGGCCAAACCTGACCCTGACCAACCACCTTCCCCAAATAGGTGACAGTACCCTGGGCAAACTCGCATTTAGCTAGATTTACAGTGAGGTTGGCCCATGCCAAATGGTCAAACAGAGCTCTGATGCAATCTACATGCTCTTCCCAAGACTCACTATAGATGACAACATCATCCAAATAGACTGCACATCCCTCTAACCCTGCCACTACCTTATTCATTAATCGTTGAAAGGTAGCTGGTGCATTTTGCAACCCAAATGGCATTACCTTGTAGGAATACAGGCCTGAGGGTGTTATGAATGCTGCAATGTCTCGAGCCTGTTTGGACAGGGGAACCTGCCAGTAACCCTTCAAAAGGTCAAACTTGCTTACAAATTCCGCTGTGCTCACCTGATCAACACAATCCTCCATACGGGGAAGTGGATGGGAGTCTGGCTTGGTGACATTATTTACTTGGCGAAAATCTGTACAAGGTCTAACAGTTTGGTCTGGCTAGCTCACTAGCACACATGGGGATGCCCAACTAGGGTTCTGCAATGTTGTGTTCCAGCATATATTTCACCTCTGACTCCAACTGCCTCTGGTGAATTGGTTCAGCATCCCCCACATCAATGTCATGTTCTATAAGATGGGTTTGAGAAGGAGTGTCTGAAAACAAAGAAGGAAATGACAAAATCAAGTTAGACAATTCTTCCTTCCTAGCATCAGGCAAATGACACAACAATCTGTCCAGGTCACTCAATGACTGAATTTTTGAGTCGACCTTGTATAATACAGTCATCTGTGGAATTTACTGGTTCTTCATCACCTTCCTCCACCAAACATGGAGAGGACACTGCACCCCTGACTAGGGATTTCAATTTCAAAATGTTCTGCCACTTAACAACTGATCCTTAGTACAGGCATCCAAGAGCCCCTCACTTGGATTTCGCACAAATTCCTCCACAGCAGACATGATCACACCAATACCAGTAGCTCAAACCACACTGACCGGTAACACCAATACTCAAAGCACCACACCCAAAAAATTGCCTTAGACACTGCCTACAAAAGTCTAGACCCCAAACCTAGCATGACAGCCAGCCTGAACCTAAATCCACACTAAGCTGAAACCACCTACACCCTTTAACTATGTGTGGAACTCTCCCCAATACTACTGCTTGCTTTAGGCCACAGCTACCAATATACACAAACAAATAACCACAATCACTCTACTCACCATAGTAGATCCCTAAAGATTTCCATGAATCTCTAGCTGTATACCAAGCACTAGCAACCATCAAATACTATACCAGAGATCTTTTGATTCTGGAAGAGCCCCCATTTGTTACAAACCTGGCTCCGGCTTGTAACAAAGGAGAGAGTCCACACTGAATAATGGTGCAAAAATGATATTTATTTAACTAAACATAACTCATACAGGAATGTTTGTATCAGTGGTGTAAGGTGGGTGTATGGATACATGAAATGTTGAGTGCAAAAGTAAAGAAACAAGTTCAGAACAACTTAATCTAATGTGCAAACCATGTGGATGTGGGTACTGCTGTTCCGCAGAAAAAAAGAGAGAAACACCTGGGCCAGCAGCCTTTTATATCCTTTGGGCCACTCCCTCCTCAGGTGCACCCGATCAACTGAAAGACCTCTTACCCTCCCACTCCTGGAAGAAAAACATCAAAAGTAACTGGAGAGAACTAGAGGCAAATGAAGAAAGAGGGAAAGAGAGAGAAAGAAAGCAAGAGAGAGGGAGAGAACAAGTGAGGGCTGTCACATCAGTTAAAGACAAACCTTAAAGAAGGTAGCCCTATTGTAATGGAGATGCAAATCCCTGCGGTGTTGGGCTGACACACCAAGTCAAAGTGGATCAAGCCAACTCAAGCCCAGCCAGCAGATGTGTATAGAAAAGGCCTATTGGGCCCTGTTTACACCTGGTATTAACATCCGTCTTGGGTGATCCGATCACAAGTGGACAGTTCTAAATACAGGTGTAAACACACCCAAGACGAATTGAGGACAGATTGAGAGCCGTTCACTCGGACCACATTTGGAGGTGGTCTGGGCCGTGTGTGGCCACATTCTTTTAGTAGTGTAAATGCAATGCATCCTGGGCCACATTGAAGGACTGCCTACTCAACTGACGTCCTCTATTTTCCAGCTAGGCACAGGACCCTCCGTCCAAAGCTGTTCAACTTTTTTAATAACAGGATAAACAATATTTAAACAATATTTAAAAATATAATATTATTTTGGTTTTCACGTGAATTAAAAGTGTAATCCACCTCCCATTTTTTCCTGTTTTTCCCATTCCCCTAACCGGTTTTCCTCTTCAAATTGACAATTAGAATAGAAATGAAACCATTAATTTTTCGCTTGTCTGTCTAAAAAACATTTCAGAAGATAAAAGTTGCTGGATAATTTCCTTTGTCCTGTCAAGGTGATACCTACAGTTTTTAGTTTTGCTGCACTGCTCAACATAATGAGCTCAGGATTTATCAGGAGGACGGCTGCTTTACTCCAAACAGTATGAACCGGACTGTGCGTGTAACAGCTGACCTATTGGATGTGTAGAAGAACACAGAACATTAATTAACATTAGATCCTGACCGGCCCTGTCAGCGTGTCGGAGATTTAAATTATCAATGAAGTTATGCTGCTGTGTCTGGTGCGTAAATGCGCAAATTGTGTCTGGTCTAGTCTTCCTGCTAGTTAATAACAAACGAGTTCGGTCTTTGAAAACGGAGATGATGTCCGTGGAGAAGTGAAATCCGATCACAAGTGGTCACTCAGGACGCATGTGGAGACACATGTTAATGCCAGGTGTAAACAGACGTACTTGTAGCTGTCCACTTGTGATCGGATCACCTGAGACGCACGTTAATAACAGGGCTTTTGAATAGCTGTGGTCTCTAGATGGCAAGAACAGCAATAATGGTTGATGCTTTTTTGATGGGACTTCGGGAGGATTGACAGCTATTCCAGGGATAGGCTGAGAGGCGCCAATGGACCAGCCTCATGGGATGGAGTCCATGCATTATCATTTGTGGTGAGTATAGTGGGTTCAGCCTTATCAGCATGGATGAATGAATGTCACTTTTAAAGTGCTACATCATCACAAGGTGCAGGTTAGACTGGAAGTGTAGGTTTCAGACCCATTGGACTGGCTTAGTATAATTTCAGGTGCTTTGCATCAGTGACTCTGTGTGTCCTCATTAAAGGCCCTTCACAAAAAGCTCTTTCACTTAATCTGGTTGATTAAAAATGATGTTCCCAAAATCTAGAAAAAATGACAAAAGTGACCCATACTAACAAAGGTAACAGAATTCTGCAGATGCCCACACAGTCCTGAGAAGAGGACTAATCAAAATAATTGAAAACACCTGTGTGGGTGACCATAGGTGTCTAGAGGCTAATATATTGGGTGGTTGTGTGACACTCAAACAATTTATCCACCATTTTACAGTCGCAACGGTAGCAAAGGAGTAAGCCAAAAGTGTTTTTGTAATTACTCTCACTGCCAGAGGGGGGAGACACCTGCACTCCAAGTTTAAGATTTTATTATGGGGTTTGCGGGCATGTGAGTATCACACTGTTTGTGAGTTGTCATTTCATACTGAACTGGCAGCAAACTTTCATTTTTATGTCCCCCCCACCCTTTGAACTTGTCACATCAGCTGGCATTTAATCAATACAACTTGACAGCTCTCTTTTCCCATGCTCAAATCGTGTGAAGTCTCTCAACCATCAAAAAAGTGGACACCGCACTAAGTCAACCTGACCACAGGTCAATTCATAAGCTTAACAATCCCTAGTACATCCTGCTCAGAACTGCTGATCTCTACACTAACATTACTTTCTCCACATATGTGATCTCACGCAAGCTGTCACTAGCAGTGGTTGTGTTCACATTTACTTCTTTTCAGAACGACTGCAAGGATTTTATCCCATTGCAGACAAGGAGATTATCCCTCCAGGTTTATAAAACAAACACACTGCAGATGAAGAGGAGGAATGCCTCTTGATGAGCGAGAGGCCCATGCTATTTCCTTGTGATTCACCAAAGATTAGTGTGATTACAGTGTGACAGCTGTGTAATTACATGGGAAAACCCAACAAGAGAGTAGGTGACATGTTTGAACAGCTGCAAGCAGTGACATTGTCCCTCTGTCACTTTACTGAGTATCATTCCTGGAGTGTACACATGATTCTGCTTTAATTTGTTTCTGACCAACATTTGATTGAAAGTTCATGTGTTACAAAAGTGGGGTATGTGGGTAGATGTGGTGGTGGGGCTTATAGGAGATGTAAGGTCTTTAAGTTGGTACACCCCATCGCAGATGTTAGTAGGGCTGGGCGATATGGCCAAAAATGTTATCACGATAAAAAAATTTCATATCAGTCGATATCGATAATTATCATAATACATCTCAAATCATGATTTCTTTCCAGTTTAAAGGCTGACTTGAGTGAAAGTTGAAGAAACCAGACAGTTAATTGTGGTTTTAAACTGTTCTTTATGGTCAGAACATGACAAACACTGGCCAAACAGCAGAAGATTTCACAAATCTGAGATAGATCATTCAAAACAATTATAATGATAAACTCTTTTTTGAACATCAAAATATGCATGAGTAAAATTAATTCCTTTTTCAGTCCCTTTTCCTCAACAAAATAAATATGGAAAATGAATGAAAACAACCACAATACATATCTTACAGAAATCACTTCTGCCCAGATGAAGTTGTGGCCTGTTTTGCTGTGGTAAACGTATTGTTTCATTTCCGGTTACCAGCATTTCTGTGTTAACTGGTGGCATTTTTGCTGCTCTCAACCCAGTTAATTTTGTTATATTCTACTGTGGCTAATTACTTGCTGTACATTTAAACGTACACTAGCTCTGCTCAAGCACTCTTAGCTCTCATAGCTCTCTCCATCTTTCAGCGACTTTCTTGCTAATCCTGTCGACAGGAGGAGCCGAGGATCGAACCACCAACCCTCTGTTCAGCTCCCTCCTGCTCTCTGTGATCACTGATAACTGTTTTTAACACAGCCAAACTCACTATTCAGCTGTTCTCATTTTCATACACCCACCTCTATAGCCTCTTTGATAGCTCAGTTGGCAGAGTGGAGGAATTTAGAGGAATAACAACAGACATCCTTAGGTTGCTGGTTCAAATCCAGCTTGAGGGAGGTATTGTTTTAGAGCAACTATGGCTCAGAAGTTAGACCACGTAACCAAGCAACTGCAGGGTTGGTGGTTCAATCCCTGGTCTCTCCTGCCGATATTCCAAAGTGTCCCTCACCAAAGAGGCTGAAAACCAAATTGCTCTTGATTTTTAGGCAAGTGCCTGCCATGGTAGCTCACTGCCATGAGTGTGTGAATGAGAGGCAAGTTTTAAGGGGTTTTGGGAAAAAGTGCTACTGTATATAAATGCTTGCAGACAGAAAATTTAAAGCTTAAAATAAGGATTTAATCCCAGGTCATACATGTTACCTGTTAAGCCGGATAATTGTAATTCCTGCACAGTCAAATTCAATATTTAGTTGTTCTCATTTCCATACATCAACTTCTGCAGCCCCTTCGATAGCTCAGTTGGTAGAGCGGAGGACTGTAGAGGAATAACAATAGACATCCTTAGGTCGCTGGTTCAAATCCGGCTCGAAGGAGGCGTTGTTTTAGAGCAACTATGGCTCAGAAGGTGGACCACATCACCGAGCAACTGCAGGCTTGGCGGTTCAATCCCTGGTTCCTCCTGTCCGCATTCCAAAGTGTCCCTCACCAAAGAGACTGAGCCGTTAACTGCTCCCGATCGTTAGGCCAGTGCCTTCCACACTACCATTAGTGTGTGAATGAGAGGCAAATTTTAAGGGTTTTTGGGAAAAAGTGCTACTGTATATAAATGCCTTTCTCTCTCCCTCTCACTCTCCTGCTCTCTCTTACTTGGTGTGTCTTATGTTTAGCTATTCCTCTGCCTCCTTTAGTAGCTCCTGTGATGGCTCCTCTCTCTCCCTCTCAGTTTAATTATATTGAACATTAATCGAACATTTGTTATATTTCTATCGAGGAAAATTATGTTGAGATAATTATTATCGTCTTATCACCCAGCCCTAGGTGTTAGTAGCGGTTAATATCAGTGGCTCACAAATGACCTGAATCTATAACTATGACATTCACATGGGTTACATGTCTGTTTACATATGGCACATTCCTTTTTACTGGTTTGCTGTTGTGCAGATATAGATTTTAAATAAGGCCGCACAAAAATCAAGCAAAAAAGTAATGAAATGTGAAACGATACAAGGTGAAAGCAGACTGCTCACTTCAGCTCTGCCAATAAAGCAACGCAGGTCCTCCCTCAGTCTACCTCCCTCCTTAAGTTATGAATATGATTATTTCTGTTTTTGGTTATTTTTGCGATTATTTTCACATGAAACGAGGTGTCTAAATAAGAATGAATTGAAATGGAAAGCAATCTTGACTGCAATATGATACATTAATGATTCACTGAATTTTTGAATTGCTTCGGCTAAATTTCCCCAGTTTCTTCCTATCGCTCGCCCTCTGCATGTCAAGCAGAAGACGCTGACGGCAGCCCACCTCTCTCGGCGTAGCGCTCTGATTTTTATTTAACACTGTCACGCTTACGAAGGCATCCCTTTAGATTTACAGGCGCTGATGCAGAAAGTAACAAACAATGGCAGTAAACAAGGAAATAAAATATCTGAATTGCTCGGTGAAAGTGAGATGTGTAAACCTGATACTCATCCATGAACTCATTTTCAGGATCATGGTGTGCTCTTTTTAGCAATACCTTTTTCTCATTTCTTCCTTATATCAGGCACAGGATCTCAAAGCACAATTACCCTCGTAATCAGTCTCTGGAACAAATTTTCTTTGTTTCTTTTGTTATGGTTTAAAGATGATCATAACCCCACGGTGAAAATAATTTGTCAAGAGTTAATTAGTTGAAGAAATAATTAGTTCCTCAAGTATGTTTAAGGTGGTGAGAATTTAAATGCTACCTGACAGAAACAGAGACCTGGGCTGCATTTATCCAAAAACATCTGCTGCTTCTTAAATTTAAGGAGTGCTTACAAAAGCATCTTAACTAGTGACAAAGATGATGTTGTAATGCCTGCAACAACTAGCAGAATGTACAGCAGTATAGCAGACTAAAACAGAACCCATAACCACCTAAAGAGTTAAGAGCTGTACATTCTGCTAGTTTTCTGCTTTGCGTTGTTGAAGTGGCATTTTTCCAAAGCTGTGAGGTCTCTCCGCCTGCGGCTGTTTGGCATTTTGGTGACTCACCATTTCTCGAAGTAGAGGAGAGGCTCAGCAGAGAGTTCATCGTTGGCAGTTCTCTACAATTTTGGTGTCAATATTCACCACATTTTTGCGGCGTGTGCTGCCAGCCTGCCTTGTCAAGGTCAACATATCAGCACGTGTGCTGTTCCTGTCCTCCTGTGCTATTTTCATTACTTTAACTGATGGAAATGTGCTCACACAGAACCCTTAAAAATTACACAAACCCTTGTCATCTATATTTGAGCTTGCCGGTTTAATTTTCACTATACATTCATCATCCGGAAGACACATCTAAATGCACAGTAAAAATACAATTTTATAGCAATCATGGCAATAATACCAGGAAGGCAGAGTAAAGAGTCATGTCTGTTCTTATCAGCATCTCTCATCCACTTCCTATCAGCTCATCAACTCCCTGTACAGCTGTCTGAAGGTGACAGGTATGTTTTCTATCCACAGTTTCTAATTTGAGTGACACACATTGTCAAGGCGTAGTTATGCATGCCAGAGCCGCTGTGGTTAACTTGATTAAATCATGCACAGCAGCACCTGGCTGCTGCAGAACAAAGACACCAACATCTGTGCTTTTATGCACATTAAACCAGTCACTTATGTCTCTGTATTCTACACAGCCTGCTGATGTACGTGTCAGAGACTGCGGAGACACCCTCAGGACACACGGTTAACTCAGCTCCATGAAAAGTCAAAACAATTAAAACTTCTGTTGTGTTTACATCAGCTCTCTTAATGCAACCATACATCCCTACCGATCACCTCTCTGTAGCTTTACAGTGTTTCCAGGACAACAGTTGCAAGTGTTTGTCTGCCTGTTTGGAGTTAGATCTATATGGTTTTGATGAACAACTGTGTGTAAAATGTTGTGAAAATTTATTAAGTTATTACAATACACACTAAAGGTTACGGTTAGTCAAAAAGTAACATAGATGGTAGCTGGCTACATTAGCTATTTTGAGTGGCAACAGTCCCATAAATGGTGACGTGATTAGTTACGCTACATGCGCACCTGCTGCAGTTTTACAGGACTGTCGTGACTCCAGGTGGCTAGCTGTCTCTGGCTATCCTGTAGTGACTTTAACGGTCACATCTACGAGAGGGACAGACTGAAAATTAATCTGCACACCGGTCTGTGCTCTCGGTTTGTGTTTGTTGATGTTGTATCATCTTTGGTTACAAGAGTTGAAGCACTGGGAGTCGACTGAACAGCCTGTGGATTCTGCTTAGTCTCTCTCTACCTGCCGGGTAGCTAACACGAGCTAGCAGTCAGCTGATATCAGGCTGATATCTTGTCTAGAAACATAAAAAGCAGCAGATCAATTAGTGAGCAAACTTTTCTGCTCTATCTGTACTGAAACAGATCTAAGAACAACATGATGTGATGTTGGTGTGGCCTCAAACATAAATTTGGAATAAATTTGTGGAAAGTCAATAGCGTTATTAAGATTTAGATTGTTCTTGCGAGGTTGTTGTATGCGACACCGTAAAGCTTTAAAAAGACAGTTGTTTTGTCAGTAATGACATTTTTGTTGCTGGTAGATGGACACAACCAAACTTGATTGAATGTAGCCTTAATAAATGTGCAAGTAAAACAAAGACTACCTGTATTTATATTTTCATTAGCCTGATTATACTGCAATGCCATTAAGATCTGCAAATGGGTTTTTTTTAATGTAAAATAGGGACCGTATTACAATACTTGGTAGCTTTCTTGACTTTTAATATATCCAGAAATGTGAATTCAAATTAAAAAAAGATGTCATCTGCCCTTGGTAGAATATTGTGCTGACATATGTATATTTGGGATTCTGCATATTTGCATGTGCGACCCAGAATGTCCTGGATCATCCAAGGAGAGGCTGATCTGGACTCCTCACTGCTGTAAAAGCATGTGTGGCTGTTTTTCCCACTGTTTGTCCAAAGTTAACATTTTTCTCACTTGGTTCAAACCATCTGTTTTTATTTATCACATGAAATGCAACTGACTTCTCAGCTTGTATCTGGCACGTTAGAGACTGTGATCATTTTGTGCCCGCAATCCGTCTGGCCAAGTAGTGACAAGCACCATGTCTAAATATCCGCTGTCTGTTTTTGTGTTTATTTGTGTATATGATAAATGTTAACACGTAATTTTTTATTGGCCTCCTTCGTGGAGAAGCGTGTCTGGATATGAAAGTCTTGTCAACACAACAGCAGAAAAAGATCCCTCTTTTCTATTGCATACTTTCTGTGCCACATCAATGCTAAGCTGTCTTCTGTGGGCCCACTCGCACGCCACACAACCCCCGCCATCACTACACTTTGGCAATCATTCCTTCTTTTGAGCAGGAGATGGGCAATTGCCATGATGAACCTGTTGTCATCCGGAGCAGACAACAGTGTTTGCTAGTTGTGGGGCTTTCAAAGATAAACATCCTGTTGTCTTTGCAGTGTCTTGGGTCATAGAAAGCAATCAAATTATCATTTCACAAATCCAAAAGGTGTCAATGTGAAACAGATGCAATCATACTCGGCTTACTCTGCTTCTGTTTTTCTTGGGCAGACTTTGTGAAGAGAAAAACCTTTTCACTCACAGTTTTCCAGACTGATAAGTTACTGGAGGTTAGCCATGTCAACTGAGACCTTGATGAAACATGTGGCTGCTGTTGGTTCACCGGGCAACATCCCTTTTGAGAGTTTCTCTAAAACAGTATCCAGACAGAGAAATGTTAAAAAGTCTTGCTTTAAAGAAAGACATTTTCCAGGTAGGTAGAAAAATAAAGTCTCCCAAAGAGCGTTGTAAATGCTTAGGAGGTATCGTGTATGGGAGGCTGATGTATGATGCAAGACTAGTTCAATTCAGTGTTTCTGCTGAGGCAATGGATAGAACCAGAGCTGTGAGAAGTAGATGATAAGTCATCACTAGCCTGTAGAGTGAGGCACAAAACTTGATAACACAGGTACGCCCTTCTAACAAGAAGCCATAGTTCCTGAGATGAGTTTCAAAATCACACACACAAAAAAATGTGTTTGTATGTGGATTGTCCTCAGAGGATCTCAGTCCATTCGACCTCATTGAAAATGTGTTTTGATGTTTTTTGAAAAACGGTGTATTCCTTTTGTTCTGATTCAATGCATTGCAGCCGCGGCATGAAATATAAAATGTGTGTGTGTTTGTTTGAAGTCGACAGCATGACACTGTATGTGTGCTTTAGATCTTTTTTGTGCCTGCTTGTATCTAAGCACTTGAATTCTAGCTTTAGTGTGCCTGGCATTGTAAAATAGAAAGTCTTACTCTCTAACATAAAGGTCCCCGTAAAAGCCTCCTACATGCGTGTTTATGTGTATGAGCAGTAGGTTTAATTGTGTGGGAGTCTAGCAGTGTGTGTGTGTGTGTGTGTTTGTATTGATACAGTATTTCTTGAGTGTGTCAGCCTGCTCCTGTGTGTGGTGCTGCAGAGAGCAGAGTGGGACCACTGGGCTGAAGCTGTGCTGCTACAGTAGTAATGAGCTGCCTGGTGCCTCAGCATTTCTGATGAAGTCTTCCCTGTGATCACTTCTCTATCTAATCCCTGTCGGCCAGGTTCCTAGCAGCCTGCCTCCCATTAGTACAGCTGCTATCTGATGCATGCGGAGGAACTCTCACATTAACTCTCTCCTGACCGGATTAATAAAATCTTCTGTCCCACAGTGGGGCTTTGCATGCATTTCCATGCTAACAAACCTCTTGTAAAACATGATGCACATTTCGCACCACCTAATGAGGCCTAGATACAATACAGAGTGCAAAAAGGAGGTACAAGGATAGATGATCTTTTCCAATGATGCAGCGGCTTCTACAGGTTCTGATTTCATGGGTTTGTAAGGTCAGATCTTACAGCGATGTGGATTAACTTGTGCTCTTTCCTGCTATGTTATGTCTCTCGGGGGCCTTCGCAAGGCCCAATCCGTATGCCACTATATCAACAGATCCTTGTGTCCTCCTTGCCAGCTGAATTATTCATGTACCAAAGCCAATGCTCATATCTGTGGATGCAGCAGCTTCCCTGTGTTATGAGCCTGCAGTAATGTGACTTTATAGGGACCAAAGCTCCCTTTACCCAACCAGCCAATCCCACATTCTTTACTCTCCAGCCTCATACTCTGCGGCGTGTCCCCCTTTACCTCCCTGTTCCATTTTTCAAACCCTTCTTCTAGCCCTTCTCTCTCTCTCTCTGTCTCTGTCTTCTGTGTACTTCTCCCACTCTCTGACTTTATAAGGACAGACCCTTTATACCTTCTGCAAGCAGTCACCATCACCCTTAGAAGATGCTGACCTGCTATCTACAGTAATGCACGTCCAGCCTAACTGGATTCATTGGGCGTTTGTCATTACAGTCATTGAACCGGGCAGATCAATGTAATGCCCTGTGAGATTTGCGAGGATCCCAGAGACACATGATAATCATTAGAACTACAACTAATGAGAACTTCTGATTATCAAAATAGTACTTTTTGAGACAATGAATGTAGCAGAACTGACGTTTTAAATTTTGAATGGTTGAAATGACAAAATCCACGTTCTTTTTCTCATACTGTAGTCTATTCATGAATGAAATAAAGTGCATTTCTCTTCTGTAGCTCATTATTTTAACTTGAATGCCAGAGCATCCTTGAAATGTGTACTTACAACTTCATCCTCACACAACAACATTGCAACTTTGACAACAAAAGTAAGGCAATAAATTCTTCACTGCGTATGCGAATGGCGTCAGTTTCAGGTCTCCGTGACATGCTTTTAAAAAACGACACCATTTGCATGACAGGTGACACATTTGTTACTGATTGGTCCAGACAGGCGTGTCATCATTCATAGGGAACAGCATGTCAACTGTTGCTATGTTGGGGTTTTTTTTCCTTTCAATTTCACAGGCACACGCATTTTCTTCAGGCCATTACCTTACCCTAAATGACATTTCAACAACTGACATTTTCTGTGCTCAACTTTACATCAACAAAGGCACACAGGCGCTTCCACTGACCTCAGAAGCACCTGGAATATACAGTAAGGCTAAATGACACGCCTGAAAACAGAGCAAAGAGGAGAAATTAGGTCATGCAAGACATTCATTGGACCATATTAGAGATAAAAATCACGTTCTCCTTTTAAGAAATCAATAGGTCTCTGTAATAAAAAAAGGGAAATAAAAATACAAAATGAGCTTTTATATCCCATTTTTATTAAGCTAATAAAACAGTTTAAAGGAGAGGAGAGAAAACCTGAAATGAAGTGTTCTAATGAAGATGTCTCTGTGTCTCGGCGCCCTTGGCTTTTTCGTATTGTACGTGTCTATTTGCAGCTTGGTTTTCATGTGACGGTGTCATTGCTTTTGATTTCCGTGTATTAGCTCTGTGGGCTTTCACAAGTCATAGAAATGTCTGCACTCCATTTCCCAAATTGTCACACATAGAATGAGAGGTCCTTCAGAAATAATTAGTTTGTTACATGCTGTCAGGACCAGTAATGCAAATCAAGGTCCAACATCTTGTTATGTGATAATTTATCGATCCAGCCAGAGAAGATAACGTGTAATTTACTAATGGAGGCTGACTGAATGGTACACCTCAGAGGAGAGAGAGAGAGACAGAGAGAGCAGGAAACGCGGGAGAGACTGGAGCTCCACACAGCCAGCTGGACGAGTCTGTTTTTTGTTTTTTTTTTCACTACGTTATCTGAACAGCTTGCTAATAGAAATTCTCTCTTCTCTCAATATTGGAAAGATATTCATCACACTGCTTTCAGTAAGATGATGCAGTAATGCATTCTGGACAGACCAATATCCCTGGAAGCTTAGAAAGAATAATATGTTTTTTCGGTATTTTATTTTATTTTTCTTTTAACATGAGGTCTTGGAGTTCCTGCTGCCTGCGCTAACACCTTGTCTTTTGGGTCAAAATTCAAATAAGGTCGATGCTAATGTTCTGCACTGATGCTACCGATGTCGAGGAGTCGCTGTTGTTTACTAATTGTAGAAATGCATGCCAAGTATCGGAGCCAAGCTTTAATCTCAGGCCCAGAGGTAGTTTCACCTCAACATTATGTATCTGCCAAAGTGTCAGACATTCTGGTAGACTGATTCATTTTTTCCGTCTGCTGATTTGAAACTGCAAGACTGTACTTTTTCGAAGGATATATCTTGAGAAGCATTTTATTGCTTTTGAGACCAGCTAATATCTGTACTCTCGTCGCTTGTGTCTCTTTCCTTTGAGAGCTTATAAAACAGATCTTTCTTAGTGAACACCCTGGTGTTCTGTGTTTGTTGTAATAGTAGAGGTTGGCTGCTACTTTTATATTACTAGTACACTTGGTTATTATTCTGATGTTCAGTTACAGTTCAAGTTCAGTTAATAGTTCAGTCAGGAGGGAGCAGTTAAGTGTTTTTGATGAAATTGTGTGATTATGGGGCTTATGGAGCAACATAACCTACCAGCCCAACCATCACTACAGAGTCTTAATGCTGGAGCTGGGGGCAGCATGCTACAGGTGCAGCTAATTGGTTTAATAAAGAGCACGCTGATTAATAATTGACTCCCATGTGGGAAAGGCAGGAGAGCGGTAGTTTTAGCTTACTTAGTAAGGATGGTGTAAACCTTGAGGGAGTTGCCTATTAACTTTTAATCAGATAGGATAATAGAGAGAAGTGAGAAGAAACATAAATTGAAAGGAGGTGTAGCTTTAGCTTATTAGAGGAAACAGTGATTGAAGGGTTAGTCAAGAGGAAAGCAGAAAATCTTCTCACAGATTGAACAGTCACTGTATTCAGTTTTATTATCAAGATGAAGGTTATTTCAATGAATAGAAAAAATATATTTTTTTTTACTATAGATGCTAAATGCTAGACACGTAAGATGTGTCAGTAAGAGTGCTGTAAGATGTACTGAGATCCATTAAGTAAAAACAGAAATACCACAGTATTAAATTACATAATTACAAGTGGAAGACCTCCTTTACAATTTTCACTTAAGTAGTAATTAAGGACAAAAATATTAGCAGCAAAATATAGTCAAATTTAAAAATGAAAGTACTCATTATGTAGAATGCCCCTTTCAGATATATTCAGTGATATCATTATATACTAAATGTATTATATTATTGGCTTTTCATCACCAATGCGTAAACATGAATTCAGCATTTTTTTACGATTAGTGCATAACAACAGACAGACAACATACAACAATATGTCTGTTGCATTTTGATCTGGAAAATAACGAGTAAATACAGTTGTAAAATGAATGCAGTGGAGCAAAGGAATGAATACCTCTAATTTGTACTTAAGTACAGTACTTACACTTTGTTACTTTAAACCACTTGTTAGTATAGATAATTATTTTTTTTAAAAACACCATTAAAATGTTGGTCTGGCCCGTCTGTCTTGAAACCAAAGTGATGAAATTATCAGTTGGATTTTTCATAGCTTTAGTAATTCTCCATCAGGGCAGGACTTTCCTTTCATCCTAAATTGAATTGATAACAATTACAAGCCATCTTCCTTTTCATATACAGAAAGAAAATAGTGCAAAGCATACAACTGATACCGGAGACCGCTGTTTTTTACAAGTCAACGTTGCTTGTTTCCTAACCCACACCAAATCCAAACCATGATCTTTTCTTAACATTTAAAGCTGCTATAATCAGTATTTTTATATCAACAATGTATCAAATACATGATCAAATACGACTACAACCTACAGAGAAGTATCACCAGACACTGCAGTTTCCCTCAGCTCTATGAAGTATTTTAGCATCTTTCAGCTCTTTGTTTTGGTTTTACGGCATCTTTACTGTTATGATTTGATCTCGCTGCTTTCATCAGCATTGAAAAAACTTTGGAAAACACTGTATACTACCTGTGCAGCACTAAACAACAGATGGACAAAGTTAGCAAGTAGCTGGTGAACATAGTGAAGCATTTAGGGGCTAAAGTGACCAATATTTCATATAGGAGGTGGTGGAGACCAAACCAGATATTCAAATAAATGCATATGTTGGTCCTTATCAATGCCTTTGTAAAGACGCAACAGTTTGGTGACACATTTGCCATATTATCTTTATAAGATGATAATATGTAATGTTGTGTTTACAGCTTGTTGTACTACCCATGTGGCCATAAAAAATTATTAATACATGTTTAACCGAGTAGCTTTTGTAAATAAATAAACTATATTTTTTATTATTGGTAGGCAATGTACTACATGTAGTTTGGAGGACTTTTTTGAGATGCAATCCACCATGTGAATTGATTCCAGAGAGCAAATACATACATAAAACATTCCAACTATTGCATGCACTTTCAAGCTGTGCTGATCTATTAATATTTTCCAACTGAAGTGACGTTCCTTTCTTTGACGTCACCTGGAGCTCTGGAGGCAGCTTCATCTGCACTTTTCTCCACTTCTTCTTCTGTTCCTCTCTGTTGCGGAGACGGGTATTTAGGAGTTTTCCAGCGGTGTCCCTGCTCTATCCTGACACTCTGACCCTCCTTACTACAGTGTGGCACAGCTCCCCTTGCTGCCTTGTCTGCAAATGCCAGAGCCGTTTTGTGCCTTAGGGAGTATGTGGGGATCAAATGACCACAATTCAGTGTTGTGAACCACAGTAGAGGGAGAATGTCACCAGAGGTTTCCCCAGAGCACACTCTGAACCAGGATGAAGAGGCTTGCTGATCACTGACTGATAGAGGTCTCAAGGATAACATGGGCTTTTTTCATTGATAATGCCTGTCCCACTGACAGATAAGATGGACTTCCCCATATATTCCCCTTATATTCAAGTGTCTGAAGAGAGATTTTTCAGTGTGAAATTGTAGCAGGAGCGTGAGATACAGGACCTTGAATTGCCTTGCTCAAGTTCTTTGAAGTTATGTCTGGCTTGTTTGGGAATAAGTCGAAAAGTGCATTAGTTTTTTTCTTTTTTTTCTTTTATTAGGGGCATATTAAGCCTAGTGTCAGTAGATGAGAAACAAAGGAGAAAGAGAGAGAGCCAGGGGGTGACATGCAACTAAGGTCCACTGCCAGAATTGAACTGCGGACGCTGCAGTTATGTGGCAGGCGAAGGCTATGGGAGGGTGTGCTGAAAAGTGCATTTGTTTAGAGCTAGCCTCACATTAAGTTTGAACCCAAAATATATGTGTAAACAGCTATTATAGAGCCACACAACACTAATAATGTGGGCAAAAGATAATACCTGATGAGTTATCTTTTAGTGTGTGGTGTGTAGGAATGAAGGATGTTACTAAAAGAAGTTATTTGCATTTCATTAGCTATGAATACACGTGAGCCAAAAAAGAACAAACAAGAGCTACATGAATTTTAGAAACCAGCCCCTGATGGGTCTCGGTGGCTGTATGAAGCTCTGCAAATTTTATGTCTGCATAATAACACTTACAGCAGCATGCTCACAGAGATGAATATAACCTCTCACGCAAATTATTTGGGTTGCCATGGGAATAAAAGCTTCTTGCACACTTCAGTAAGAATGGCCATGCTAAATGCTTACACAAGATACTGTTGTTGTTACATAAGAAACATAAACACTTTGCTAGTGTTGATGCGCCATCATCCTCCTGAGTGCATCAGTGTGTGGGCGGTGTGTAAACCAACCCTGCACAGGGGCTGATCAAATCGGCAATGTCAGCACAGATGGGACTTCCTGGACGGGCAGAGCTGCCTTCCTGATTGGTTGTCACTCAGTGTCACTCACTCAGAGCACAACTATCTGTCATACAGAACACATACACAAAAGTTGTCCTAGGTCAATTATGGGGACATTACATTGACTTACATTCATTTCCTGGAGACTTACCCTAACCCTAACCTTAACCACTGACCCAAAAATCAGCTTTTTCCCAATTGGGGACATGGCTTTTGTCCTCAATTGATCAAGCTATCCCCAATTAATTGTTTAGTCTGAAATTTGTCCCCGAAAGTAGCCTATGACAGACCCACACACACACACACACACACACACACACAAAGAAATGAATTGAGCTTTGGAGAAGCCAAATTATTTGCAAGTAAATTGCAAAACTTTAATTCAGAGAGAATTACCCCCGAGAATGGATTGGGAGCGGTTGCCTGAGCCCACAACTGTTCCGCAGCAGCAGTTTACTTGTTGAAATGTGAGGGGCTCATTAGGCCTGCGGTTCCCTGATGAGACAGTTTAATTACATGCCATTGGGACTTGTGCAAGTGGTAGAGCTGTCATTACAACTTTTATTAGCACTGTGAACCAGCAAAATGTAACATAAGTTCTTTATAATGTCATTGTTTTCCACAGACTTGTGATAGTCTGTGCAACACTGTGGGTCATTGAACATACATATATGTGTGTAAATGCCTCTAATCTTATGTCAAGCTAAGGCTTTGATTTTGTGAAATCAAGATATTACCGTGCTGTGTGTTTGTAGCTTATAGTTTAGTGATATAGGTCAGAGAGTAGAGTGTCAGTTCAGCTGAGGATTTGCTTGCTTGTGTATATTCTGCTTTGTGTGCACATTCATGGCCTCTTAATGGAGTCGATGGCTATTGACAGAAACACCTGACAAATGTTTGGAAGCCGATCTCAGGCACAACAGGCACACTGACAGACACAAGCGGCCACCCGGAGTGCACTGTGTTCTCTCATCGTTTGAAACAGATTCACCTCTTACCTCGTCCTCTCACATCCTTTGGTGCAGACCTTGTTCATTTGAACCCTGAGCTGCACCTGTGGGCCAAGAATCCTGCTGGTTCTCTTCACAATTCAGTTCCAGTGGAAAATGGTTCCCATTTCACTCCTCTGTGAAGCCTTTTGTTTCCCTGTGGCCTGGTGGTCTCTTTAGCATGCAGATGTGATTAGCTAATGTCACTGTGCAGGAGGGCTGATGCAGACCGTTCTTCTCTGCTGGAGTCGCTTAGACATTGCAATCCCAGGAAAATCAAATTATAGAGCCATTAATTTGTCTAGGTAATCCAGCCTGTCAGCTGCTCTGGAGAAGTAATCTCCCAGGACTGCGTTCATCAAGTGTGTGATGCCAGCAGAAGTGAAGCATTATCTAATTAACAGGAGAGGACCAAGTGGGTAGGATTTACATCTGGCCTGAATCACCTGCCTTCACGCTAAAACTGTGGTGACATGTAGACAATGTTGGGTATATATGATTCTGAAATATAATCCTCACTGACTGCTTGTTAAAAAACATTAGATCCTGATTCCCAGCTCCTGGAATTTAAAAGTAATCAAATTCTGCTCACTGTTACTGACTTTTTACTTTACATGACTGATTGATTGCAACACTTGCAAACACCCAGAAATGTCCTCTATAAACACAATTTGTCAATATTGCGGCACTGGCAAGGGAAACACAGAAAGAAGTTTTTAAGTGTGACAGTGTCTGCAAGGAGTCGATGTATAGTCAAGACTTGTACCTATTAAGGATACAAACTTCCATGTCAGCAAACCCTCACAAGGTGACTGCCCAGCATTTGCATACTTAGCTTATTTGTGCTGTTGAAAGGACACAGAGAGAAGTTAGATGCATTTGGCTGTTCTGCTCATTTATAGAAGGGGAGCTTTTGAGAGGCTGAGGGGATTAATTTATTGTCTGAGTGTAACTTTCAACACTTCATACCAGAAATACTCAGTAGGAAGCTATATAAAATTAATAAGTCTTTAAGCTTGTACTAGGTGAAAGGAAGTTTGTGTTCTTGTTGCTTAGAATAAGGGTAATTATATGAAAATAAACTGCTACAACAATAACAGCAATAGTAATCAGACACTTTTTAGGCTGGGCTGTCTTTAAAGATATCATTGCAATTGTAATAAAATAGTGTAATAAATTGGTGCGTACACATGATTCTGTTTTGTACATCTCAGTCTATAGTGGAACTAGGTGCACCAGCCCCATTTCTACTCCCAAAATTAGCCATAAATGGACAAAGACTTTACCAAGGAGTGCAGTTTCACAGATTGTGTGGCACCAGCGAGTTTCTCCAACAGCCAGAACAGTCATTACACTTCACTATTACACATGGCTGTGCAGCTCTTTATAACATCCATATTATTAATCTCATGGACCTGTAAACCATTGTCGGCAGTGATATATCAGAAATGTAATGTAGCAAAATAAAATGTTGACTCCTATGTAACTTAAAGTAATGATAAAGTGAATTACCCAAAAATGATTAATCAGTATTACATTTATAAATATGCTTTTGATTGACATTTCACAACTTGGTGTGTAAATCAATCACACAATCAGTCCAGTTGGTTGTCAACCAAAACTAACAATGAATGTTCTACTAAAAGATTCTGTCTCTCACCTTATATTTCATCTCTACCTCATCACATGACCCTCAGATCGCTTTAGAAAAACATGTACATGCCTGGTCTAAAGAATGTGTGAGGTGTACACATTCTCACAGCACATTCTGTGTTTATAGATACCAGTTTATGTGCAGGAAATGGCATACGCATCGTTTTTGTGCATATGCATCTGTGTGTATGCATCTGGCCCCAGGTCAGCTAAAATGATTTAAAAGAGAAATCAAATATGATCGATAAAATTATCACCATTGACCCACTTGACTTCCATAGTTGTGCACACACACAGTTGACCTGTGCAATTAATGATTATTACCAACATTTAAGCATGTAATCACTTTTGTTTTGACTGCCAAATAAAGTGGTGTAGATAAACCTTTGGCTCACTTTCAAGCTGTTGGACTTGGACTTGGCTCTAGCGTTGTTGCTGGGTTCCCAGTGATTACTTTATAGGGATGCACTGATCCAACTTTTTCTTTCCCAATACTGATTCCCATACATAATCTCTGCTGATACTGATTCTTGGCCCGATAGGAGTGCTCTCTTTTCTCCAAATTTAAAATCTGTATACTAAACTAAGTGGAACTTATTGGGATCGTTTTTCTTTGAGGTGATTGATGTGCCTCAAAAACCTGACTCACTGATTTGATGAATGACATCCTGATGGCTGATGGCAGACACACTGAAATTTGGTATTGATGAAGAAGCTATATTTAATGTGTATTGGTCACATTAGGTTGATACTTAATCTTCTTAATAAGGTGAGTATTGGTCCTGATACCAATCTGCCAGATCAGATCAGTGCATCCATATTACTTTGCTACAATGTTATCATAACTCATGATGATAGCCAGAACAATAAAAGAAGACAAAAAAATTGTAACAAACTAGAATTTTTCTTTAAACTAAATTTTAAAAACTCAAATTACAACTGAAAAGTGAAACTTGGCACCTCTGCTGAGTGAATATTTGCAAACTGAGGTGCTTGAACCAGCATACTTGAGTTAATGTTTCTGCTTCTGCTCTCTACAACACTCTGCTGCCCTCTTATGTAGTTGATCATTGTACATCTCTCTATCTTTCAACCTCCTATACCTAGCCTAAGGGTTAGTGTCATTAAAGGATGATCAGAACCTTGATTTAACTCCCTACATATTAAGCTTGATTTGCATTTATTACACATGCAAACACATCTTGATTATATCCAACTTCCCAGTGATGCTACAGTTCTGTTCTTCTGCCTTTTAACCGTACAAATCCATTAATTATTAACATTTTTCAGTCTGGTGAGAGTAGAGGCAAGGAAGTCCGCACGGCTGGCATGACATGCAACAAAAACTCAGCATGCGCTCACTTACACTCAAGATACTGCAGGTTACTCTGATGGGAAGATACCTCCCATTATGTTTTGTCAGATCTCTTTACCCCAACAGAACTTTTTTGATCTTCTTGCACAATTGAACCAAACAGATTCCAGTGTCTGATCCCAATCTTCCACATAATACAAGCCAGCACTGCTCTCATTTTGGTCTTGCAAGAAAGGATATGTACAGATGACAAAAAAAAAAGGATGATCTTGTTTGGCACTTGGGTATAGATGCAAACGCACAGAGCTCATGCTGCGGTCAAAAGGAAACGGCCAGTGAAAAGTGATCCTGCATAATGTAGAAGAGACAAGATTGGGATAATTAAAGAGTACATCAGCCTGTCTAGTGTATCTACGCCTCTCTCATTAGCAGACATGAATAGAGTTGAATATTGCTCAGAAAATATGATTTTGAAATATTAATTTTCTACTTGATTAGATTTGAAACTGATGAGAAACTTAAAGCATAATTAGGCATTGATAATGTCAGGCCTTTACAGTAGGATTGCAGTGAGAAAGAGGGAACAGAGCGAGGGGTAGAGGAGCATGTCTTTCCTATGATCATTTTCATTTTGCCGGGGTTTGAAAGCAAAATAATGATGTTAGCAAATCACTCAGTACTGAAAGACGTTTGTTCTCGCTCTGTTCTCGTTTGTTGTCTTGGTTTTTCTTGTCGTGTCAAAGCTTTTTGCCAAACATCCTCCCACTTTAAAAAAGCTCTTCCTCCTCGCTTCCTTCTTCACCATTCACGTTCAGCGCTCAGGGGTATTACCCTGTAATCACATTAGCAGATCATTTGTGACAGCTCTTTCACAACATGCAATGTGTTTAACTCTAAAAAGATCTTTTCTGTTTCAGCGATGTGCCAGGAGGAGTCTCGAAGCAGACATTTTGCCAAAATAAAGACTCGGAGGATACAAATGGAGTGCACTTTTGTAATTGTGAATGTAATCATCAGCAGTGTTTGTTTGCAGGCAGACGAAAGTGTCTGCACACGTGAGAGCGAATAAATGATAACGAGACATCATTATCACCAATCCACTTCCTTTTGTGTGAAGCGTGGCCTCAATCCTGTGAGAGAGTATTCCACCATTTTTAATACACAAAGGAGTGCTGGTGTAGCAGGGTGTTGAATAAAAACAGCTCCTTCCTGTGACTAAGTTTACGGCTGCTATTTGTGTCACAACAAACAACCCCTGGGTGTGGATGATTGACAAGTTGTGAGTGATAATTTGTCACATTCTGTCATTATTCCTTAATGCCGACTCACTGTTTATTTGGAAGCACGCTGCAACACTGTCAACCGGAACTGTAATGACACCTGACAGCGACACATGAGAGAAGACAGCATCCTTTTTATACGAGTGAAAAGGTTTGAACTTTCAACTCAAGTGTTTTGCACACTGGAGGAAAGAAATGTGTTTATCCCCTCGGGTCGATGTTGCTTCGATTTATATTATCAACTTATTTCTGCCTTTTTGCAGTTTGTTCATTTCTTCATTAGCAGCGGGGGAGATATTGTTTTTGAAAGGCTGCTGCCACATGTGTCTAACAGCGCACTTCAGCTAAAGATGATGCGCGGTGATGCTTTGAAATGCATAAACAACAGGCACGCAAAAGCGCCGTGCATCGACCACAAGCGCCATCCAGGCGGTCAGCTCAGCACCGAGCTGTTTAGCAACTTGCGTCATTGATCGCTTAAAGTGAGTACCCGCCACAATCGGCATCCTATCACACAATGGGGAAGCGGGGGAGTGCAAGAGGTGCAATTAGCTGTTCCCAGGAGCACTGAGGGAGTGACAGACAATCAACATGGAGAGAGAGAGATGGAGAGAAAGGAGGGAGGAAATGCAAAAGAGGGGAGGAGGAGATAAAGGAGGAGTATAGAAAAAAAAGAGGGAGGAAGGGAGGGAAGGGGAAAAGATGGTCATTACCCAAATGGGTCGTTATGCCCCATCTATCCATCCCATGCTGCCATACCCCTTCGCCCACGCCACAGGAGTTTTAATTGGCCCAGTGCACAGTGTTTGCTCAAGCACTCGGCAAGTTTGAAGAAGGGCTCTGTAGGGGAATGCGGTAAGCTCAGTCATGCTGGAAATATATAAGATGGAAAGGAGTGGGTAGACGGTCTGTGTGTGTGTGCATATGCATTTATGTGTATATTCTAACACACCTAAAACTCATATCAACGTTTAGAACTTTATATCCAGCCACGTGGATAATGAGCAGCTAGAGTTTTGGTGATTTCCTGCGAGGGACACATAAAGAGGAATCAGCAATCTTCAGGACTCATTATATTGCTGCTGTCACTGCATTAAAAGTACTGGTCACTAAACCTGAACTCCCCGCCAAGATGAAGCCTTGGTTATTGTACAGTAGAGCTCTGACTGTATGACTGTACACTGTTTCTAAGAGCTGATGCCATGAGAAATAAGTTTTCAACTGACTGTGACGGTTCAAATGCAATCTGTCATGTGAAAGGCGTCTGTACTGATAACTTCACTGTGTGCTGCGCTCACAATAAATCCCTGCTCAAATCCATATGCCATGCACCTCACGGAGCAATGTTAATTTAGATCCCTTCGCAAGAGCGTAGTTGACTTAAAAGTTGAACAGACTTTCTCGCCCCCGGCAGAGGGTAGAACTGAAGCTCCCTGTTAAGAGATAGCGTGATGGGAAGACAGAACGAAGTCTTGTCTTTTTCAATCTGATGAATACCCTCCATGGGATTATCTCACCTGGTATAAAAAGGATAGTCCTTGGCTGCAGGGCAAGTCATTGCTTGCGGGTGTGACGCTATTCCAATTGTCTGTGCAGTTTCCAATGAATTGTGCTGTCAGAGATTCTCTTGCAGCACAGCAAAGTGGAGATCTTTTTACAACTTTTACAACTTCAGCAAGGTCAGACTGTCTACAGCCACCTCTAAAACCAGACCATATTCTGCACACTGTAGAGTTACAAACTGAAATATTCAGGAAGGACTGTTGAAAGACACCTAGTAGTACTATACAGATCTACTGTAGTTGCAGGGCTCTGGATGTTCACAGGTGTCACTGCAGCTTGACCCTTGTTTAATCCAGTCAAATAAATGAAAGCATAGGAAGTCTATTCCATTTCATTTAAATCTTTTGCAATACTTTTTCAGTGGGGAGATAGTTTCTACTAAATTAATTTTGATCTTAAGTAATTGTTAAGTAAGTAATTAATTATTTTGAAAATGGTTAGTTTTTCTGTCTATTAAATATATTAAAACCAGAGATATTTTTAGATCAGAAGAGGAGTAAGGAACTTTTCAGAACACAACTAGGTTTTGTTTATGTTTTTCAACATGACTGAGGATTTTCATCAAGTTTAACCTAATGATTAAAGGCAAAACCATAATATTTTTACATATCGACTAATACTGAATTGATCAATGTTAAGTATTATTCAGATATTTTAAAGTAATCCAAGTTGGTTGTTGAAAACAGATTGATTTACATAGCGGAAATTGGTAAAAATGACTCATTTATATTTAATTTAGATAATCTCTCTGCAAGTGCAACAAAAATAACAAAACAAATGCGCTTGCACCATATTCCGATAGTAATCTTCATGATTTAATTACTGACTGAGATAGTTACACTTAAACATTTTCTTCTCTTATTAAAAAAATAGATTTGCGTCATGATGGTTTACATATAAAAAAAAATGTGTATTTGAAGATGCTGATTCAAGTTTGTACAACACATTGAACTACAACTATGAAAGAAAATTTTATTTGATCAAAACCAAGATTTGGGCTTTAAAGATACAACAGATATAAAACGAGTTTAGATATGAAGTAGAGCCATGCTGGTAGATAAGTCACAGCATCCTGACTTGCTGGCAAATAAGCTTTTTGATCAACTTTTGAGTATAGATTCAGCTCTGCAAGTATTCAGTCTCTGGTGCATTACAGACACACATACATACACACACAAGCTGTTGCAACACCAGTTCAAATACGTCCTCCACACTGGGATGAAGAGATTCAATATACTGTAACATTTCCTGACATCTAAGTGAAAAGTTTACATAAATCTTAAAAATTAAAAACTAACAAACTACCTCTGTGTAAGCATTTTTAAATGTAATTTTCAGTGTCCATGCATAGCTGATGTTCTGTTTTAAAACATCGGCAAATTATACAAAACAAAATTTGTGTTTAAAATGTTTTCAGTTAAGTTTTTATACATTAAGTAAAAACCAAGTTTTTACTTCAGCTACAGAAAAAGGTGAAGCTGCTCAGACGAATATTTCAGAACAAATTATATGTTCATCAATAGTATTTTAATTAAAATTCGCTCTCTCTTCACACTCTATCCCATGTGAAAATTAACATTTTCTGATAGCCCTGTCTGATTCAGGTATGTCAAACAAAAACATCACACAGACATGCACACCCACATGCACAAGTCCATAATTGATGTGCTCAACTTATCCAGTTGGAGCAGAGGAATGAGATGGTGAATTAATCATGGGGGGATGTCTGTGAGCTCTTAGGAGAGAGAGAGAGAAAGAGGGCATGGACCTGCACTGATGAGTGATGATGAAGGTTACGACAGGCAGGACGGCAGCCATGGATGCGCTAAGGGCAGGCTGAGCACAACATCATGTAAAACCACATGACACCATTCAGTCCACGTGTTGTAATAGCTGACCTCATAAATACAGCGATGAATCACAGCAGGAAAACTACTCTACATGAATACATGATTCATCACTCAAACGAATTTGCTGCTGTCACTCACAACAGAATTATTGTCTGTCATCCATTTGATATTGCAGAGTAAACAAAATATTACTCTTTCCATCATGCTTCCATCATGCTCTTTCCACCATCCATCATATAGTCAGACAGAGAAAATTTACCTGAACTGATTCTGTTTCTTGAGTCAAAACTATTTTTCCCCCAATGATGATGGTTATAGATGAAATGGACAACATGTTTCTGAAAATACTAAAATCTTTGTAACGCAGTGCCTAATGGAGAGTAATTCAACATTGGAACATTGTGACCACTCTGTATTTGTTCCATTTGAAAATAAATAGAATCATCCAAGAGTCTTTGCAAGGACATTCAATATCCACACCTGCTTCTCAACTATTGCTGCTATTTCAGCAATGATTACACCAAACTGAAAGGCTTTGGCAGTTATCCATTTCTGTGCTGCTTCATCAAGAAACTGCATTCAGAGTGTAACAGAAATCTACAATAACATGTTTTTTCACTTTCAGAACTTCCCAAGTCAAACAGACATTTAAGATATCTTGGGATGGGAAGTTTTGATCTGAGTAGAGAGATGCCTTTTACGTATTTGGTTATTTGTTTGGTTGCTACCATAAAGGACTAAGTTAAATATTAAAAGATTTTGTTAAATTGATGGACAGATATAGAAACCCATCATTATATTATTATTATTATTATTATTATTATTATTATCCACATTCTTGACACACAAAGTAGAAATTAATATGTATAAAAGTCTAATAATATTGAAGTTGAAATTTCATTTGTGACCATGGAAAAGTCGAAAAAAAGTCTCTGCAGACATGAATATGCGACAGGTGCGTCGGAGGAACGTGCAACTTGAAAACAATGCGAAGAACTTGCTTGGTCCGTCCAACCTTCATCAGGTATATCTTCTGAAGGTCAGACCGAAAAGTTCAGATTTGTGACCATGGAAAAAGTAGTTGACAAAAAATAATCCTAACTCAAGGTCCATTTACTAGATTTCTTCTAGGACTTTTAACTTCATGTCATAGTCTTCATCAGCAGATGCAGTTTGCTCAGTTGTTACTTGTGAAACAAGGACCTTGGACAGGAGACTCAGGATCAGATTTGTGAGTCATTTTAGTAAATGCATACAAGGTGTTCCTCTCTCCTCTTTTCAAATGCATTACAGGGAGGGTCACACAAATAACAGTAGAGAGAATAACAACAGGAGACATGTTAACATAGGTTGATTGTGTATTCCATTGATTTTACAAAGGTCATGCAACTTGACATCACTTTTGTATGAGAGATTCTCCACCTCTGAAAAGCAGATGAAAACATAGTGCAGGTCGGATTTACACAAGCCACAAGAAAAGGTTGTGATGGGAGAAGAAACAGCATCAACTCTGACCTGCTGCTCCAACCCCCTTCATCTCTCCACCGGTAGTAGTGGCTTGTGTATATTTTGTGCCTTTTGTGCATCTTATCCTATCTTTTTTATCATTTTGTTAAAGTTCATTTGACTCTTATTGGTACATTATATAATTGACCAAAATATTTTAATATTATCATTTATGAGTAAATGTTTTGGAATAAAGATCATTCCTTCATGACTTCATAGATTCAACCACTGATGCGACCTGCTTAGAAAATACCTGCTAGATTGGTGCCACAGCTTAATTTGCTCTACACCACTTTCTTTGCAAATCTGACCATGAATGAACAACGAGACAGACAACATTGGCTGACTATGAACACCAAACAAAAACTGGTCAAAGCCTCCTCAAAGAGAGACAGGTTACAATCTCCCCCCTTTCACAACCACTCTTTATCATGATGTGAAACACTATATTTTGGTCATGTGATGACAACTGAACCATTTCCATGATAACTGTAGCCTACATCCACTGATGAAGGCCACAAGATGTGACTGACAGCTGAAGGAATTACTACAGAGTTAGAGAACCATAATATTATTATATTATATACTGTATTCTCTGATTGGTGCAGCCTCCTTCTCAATGAAATGGAAGTTGTACTTTTCTAAAATATTGATCAGTTTGACAGTGAACACATTATAGATTAATACAGTTGATAGATGACTGCGTACATATAACAATACAGTGGATTCAGGGGAAAATCTCTTCTTGCACAATTCCTTGTGTTTCCTCATTGGCAAACGTCTAATTATAGGAGCAAAATGCTGAGCATTGGACCATGGAAACCAGCCTTATGAAGCAGGAATCCTGACACAGCTTAAACTGTTTGTACTTTAGCCCAGGTTCCTGATTCTGAAGTTTCCACAGTACAGCTAACCATTAATCCTGCTTGGAATTACGGGCCTCATATAAATGTCACATGAGGAATGGTTTTGAAGGGACAAGTTTCAATCATTTTTGATTTTGATTGACTTGCACTTGAACCCAGTGGATTAGAGAAAAGGGCAAAACTTTATTAACTGACAAAATTTGAATGAATTGGCACGATGGCAGAAGCAGGGGAAATAACCCACAGACTAAAAAAAATACCCCAGAATTATTCTTTAAATTGGAAGCTATTCATCTTAAGGCCCCTGGTTCAAGCCCGTGTGATTGCGAGCATCTTAAGTCAGTCATTCTGAGTGTGAAAACTCATCTATCTGCCACTGTACACTACATTGCCTTTGAATGCTCTGAAATGTCCGTGTGGTGATACATTTTCATTGTGTGAGTGCAACTTAAATGGCCTATCCAAGTTTTTCAGTTGCATCAAAAATACCATCAATTCCTCTAATGTACCTTACAAGGGCAAAACGACATTGTACTAAGAACAACTATGAAGTTAAATTACGTGAGTAGAATATCACTTCCTGGACACTTTCAGCTTCAAGCTGATGTAACCTAGTGTGATGAGGTGACCCTGGCTGAAAGAATGGACTTTCTAAGCTACTGATGTCAACAATAAAGAAAAAAAATCAAAGCTGAACAGACATAACTATTACTAAGAGACTCAAATACCATCTAATAACTGGTTCAGATGTACTGCAGAGGAACCATGTGCTAGGTCGAACACTCGTGTTTCATGGTCCAACTATTTCTCTGTCCCTTCCTCTCCTCTCTCTGTGCTCTCAATCCCTCTGTACACCTCCTCTATCCCTCTCTCCTCACCGCTATCTCTGCCTGTCTCTCCCTAAATCTGTTCTGCTCCAGCGGACTCTCTTCTTTAATCCTATCTGATGAGGACCCCAGTTGTCACCCCCCCTCCACCCACACCCCACCCGCCCCACCACTGCATGGAGAAATGTATGCTAATGTGGCCCGACTGCAAAAATGGAAATCAGGCTTCTTTGCACTCTCACGGCAGCCGGAGACAATGTGACACGTGAAAGACGTAGCACTGTTCCATAACAAAACCCCAAACAGGAAGATAAGAACTTGTCAAATTTGATCAGCGATGAATTATGCATCACCGGCCACTGAGTTTAAGCATTGTGCTTTTTTGATGAATCCTCTTTATCTCTTCATCTGTCTTAGCAATCACACACTACTGTCTTTATGTACATTTATTTACGCGTGTGTGCATACTTCTGTGGAAACAATTCTGCGTAGATGTGTGTACAGTAAGATAAGATATAGCCTTCAAAAGTGATGAAGACAGGGAGACAACAACTTATTTTTGCATTTTTGATCCTCAAGAAAAAAAGCTGCATATTGTAATTTTTAGATTCTGTGTGAACAAAGACAACTTGTAAACAACTCTTCCAGGGAAACCTTAGATGTATGCAGATAGAAACCTCTTATCACTGATACCTCTCCATCTGGGCAAGTGGTTGAGGAAAGAGCTGCTAAAAGGATTATGTCTCGCTGGTTCACCTTTACTAAGCAGACAGAGGGGCAAGATCGATATGTGACTACTGTAATGTGATCAGGGAGGGCTATCACCCCTCGTCTTCTGCCTTCACTGAAACCCCATTAACCATGTGACTATACGGCGCTCCAGCACAAGACTGCAATTTCTCTCCTCTCCAAGGCCCACAGTAAGCTAACTCTGAGAGCACAATCTGTCCCTGAAATGGGATATGTCTGATATCATCCCATGTCTCTCAATTTGAAAATTTGAATCCATCGTGGGGCCGATAGGAGAATCAGCTGCATTGCTAACAGATTAAAGTTCTTGTCAGTAACAATTCAGCGTGCCATCCTGGGGCACTTTCATTTACCTACAGCCCAGGACTGCAGGTAGCATGAGCTGAGCATATCTCATTAAAATAGAGGAGAAAGTCTCTGCCTCGTCTATTGTGCTCAGTAATTCCATGGTGATGTATTCCTCCCCCATCTTGCTAATGTAGCAGCATTTCAGATGCCGAAGCCCCTATGCCTCTCCATTTTCTCCTTCTCTGGGAAAGAGAGTCTGATTTCCCCGAAGTTAATGAAATTGTCACAGCACCTTATGAAATCACCACCATGTAAGCAATAACATCTGGCAAATAGATGGCGCATGTAATGTCTGCTGAGCCTCACTACACACAACCCTGTTAATGAGCGGAGAGACAGACTGACACATAGACGGCTAGACGGGGATGTAGAAGGACAGGAGCAGATTGACAAACAGAAGACATGACAGAGAGAACGGCCACACAGGAGGATGACTGCGTCAAAGTGTGAACAAAATTCTGCCATCAAATGTATAATCATACATTCTGTCTTGTGTGTATCTGTTTGTGCGTGTGTTTGTGATGAATCAATTTAAGTAATGTTTAAAGAAAAAATGCCAATGATTCTCTGCTTGCAGCTTCTTAAATGTGACAATTTGCTGTTTTTGTTTTTTTAAAAACAAGTCATTAGAAGACACCACCTGAGGCTCTGGGAGACTGTGATTTTTCTTTTACAACTTTTTGACAGTTTACGGACTAAATGATTAATTTGTGAATCAAGAAAATAATCTGCAGATGAAGCTATTATGAAAATAATCATTAGTTGCTGCTCTAGCATATATACTGTGACAGCAGTGCTAATATGTGTGAATGTGTTGTGGTATTTGTATACTGATGAGGAAAATCTGTCAGTATATTTTGCCAATCTGCTGTCACAGTCAGGTACTGGATTTAGGTTTAAGGTCAGCATCATTATCAGGTTTGAATTAGCATAAGTGCATGGTCACACCAGAAAGTCGCATTGTAAATTCATTCATGCATTCCCGCCAAATAACTGGTGCTAGAGGCTTTGTGACACTTGTTGGCTGTGCAGTAGCTGCTGGTGGTTGTGGTTGGGGTTTTTTTTGGGAGAAAATGGATATGGATTCAGTTGGTGTTGTTTGTCATTCAGCAAAGCAGGATTAAATAAAATTGGATAGTGTGACACAGCAGTTTCATAGCTTCCTCTGGTCTGCTCTCCTGTTCTCCAAAAGTCGGCACTTTAAAGATGGTTTGTGACTGGTCAACAGTGCAAATTCACCAGAACTGAAATAGCAAAACTACATGAAAGCACCAAACAAATTTACCTTAACCAGTGTGTTCACTAATGACAGCTATTCAATTCAAATTAATTGATTTTGGTCCAGAATTTTACTGTTTATGATGAAGTTTAAACTGAATGCTCTGAGATAGAGAATGTAATGTAGTCAGTAAGTAGTATTAAGTGATACAAATCTGCTGTATGTGTGTGTGCATGTGTTCCCTGTTACTGCATCATGTTGAGCAGATCGGATAGCGTCCGGCTCCTAGGCAGCGCTGGCAGGCCTCTGACAGTTAGCCTGGCTGCCCTCCCAACCTGCCCTTCCAACGGGACGCCAGCTGGCCCGCTGCTGCCACCGACGCCGCTCCACCAAAGCCACCATCGTCACCAGGGAGGCTGGCTGAGTGAAGACAGGGCGTAGGGGGGGGAGAAGATTGGAGCTGCCAACTTGCACCATCCTCATCCGCTCACTGAGATGTTAAATCTGTTGTCGGCCTCTCTGCCTCCTAGTCACTGGCTCGCCGATTTGTATGCAGACGGTGAGTGTAATTCATTGCAGATGGCCTCCTTTACCCATTCTCTAATCCAGGGACGCACTCACATCCCCTAGCATCTCCAGCACCATACTGTTTTGAGAATCATTTATGATAACAACAAAACAATCAGTGAAACCTTTTATGAGGAAAACACATTCAGGTGTCGTTGCGGTCAGCTTCCTATAGTGAGAGTAATGCCTCCTCTGCTCTTTAATGAGGCCTGGCCTGAGCAGCCTTTAATCAGCCAGAGAGGAGGAGGGGGGGGAAACTGATGTGATTATCTATTTATTAAGCAGCCCTCCTTGTGTTTTCCCCATGTTCTTTGGCACCTGCATGTCCCATTAGAAGTGTCCGGTCAGCAGTGCTGAGGGCAGCACACTGAACCCGCGTCACACCATAATTAGGCCCCCCTCCACATATCACAGTTCTGCTTGGCTGTGCTCTCCAGAGACGTACTCATCATGTCGACACACATACCCCAGACACCCAACGCCTAACCTCAACAACACACACACACACACACTCACAAACGAGCTCTTATATACAAAGAATTTTGCACTTTAAGGCCAAGATTTGCTGCTGGTGTTCATTCATTTTCATGGCATCTTCTCAACTATTTCCGTCTTGCTTTAGGTTGAGTAAAAGTACACATTGTCCTATTAGCAACTTTCATATTAAAAGAGATCAAAGTAATCAGTTTTTGAATAGTCACAATTGATTATAGTTCATGCCGTCAAACGGCCAACCCCTGTACTCTAACAACTTTTGCATTTATATCCCCTTTCTGCAGCCACTGGTGTCTCTTCTCATTTTACATCTATTAGCAACATACAGTATAAGTCTACGGTGTTGGATGCCTGCCCAGCAATTAAATGACAGCCGGAAAATGTGCTGAATGATGATAGGAAATAAGTACATACTTATAGAGAAAAGACAGTGTTAGAGTTGATTGATCCACCCACTGTTTTCAGTTAATGTACTTACAAGATCCATGTTGCGAGGTTAAATTTGCATACATGCTAACGACACATATCCAAATGGAGTGATGTGAAAGACAACGCTGGCTTTATCTCAGATGCAATTTGCGTCAGCATCTCAGAAAAGATTCAATCTAATTTCATAATGAGCTCTGCGGGAAGATTTATGGTTTGAGAGCTCCTAGAATCTGGTGAGTGAGAATTTGCCTACCGCTCACACACACATGCAGTACGTCGATGAGCCTAAATTATCATGAAAATTGCTTCTCAGTTGCTTGGACACAGTAACGAGCGCCACAGTAGACACTGAATATGGGGAATACATGCCGAAGAAAAACTGTGGCTGAATTAAATATTACTTCCTTTCCTTTTTCGTTCCGGTTAAGATTTGAATTTTCAGATGAGGATGAAGAGATGATGCGTGTATGAGGTTTCGACAACCTTGGTAAACCGGTTTTCTGTCACTGTAGCGCTTACAACATCATGAATATTTGAAATGTTGGCAGAGCATGTTGAAGTCGGCTCATATCACTCCCCCAAAGTACACTTAACTGAAGCTTGAGTAAAGTAAATCTTGAGTGACAAACAAACATTCACACAGTAGAGGAGAAAACCATGAAAGTAAGAATATCAACGTAATTGTTACCATTATTTGTCATTAAAACATAAATATATACTAATATATTATTATTGCTCATTTATTGGAAGTTACCCTAACTTACATTGATGTGAAACTGGCTTTGACTAACATCATCACTGAGCTGCTGAGCATTGCAATATTCATGACAGCTTGTGCAATGAACAAAGGTTTTCTCCAACCACTGACTTTAAAGTCAAAGTCCTGAGACAGCAAAGCTTTTCATGTAACAAACACAAAAAGAAAGAAAAACGAAAAAAGCTGGTCAAATACATATCCATCACCTGCCATAAAGTAAGCAGTAGCTCACTTTTAAAATTTCCTGACACATTGCAAAGAGGTCATTCCCCCAGGCTCTGTCTTCTTAGATATATTTTGGCTGCTGCTGTCACCCTGTTCCGGCAGCAACGTTTGACTGATGTGAAGTCCAGACAAGCTAAGTATGTTATTGTATATCAGGTCCTATTCATCCCAAAATCAATCTCTCTTTGTTCAGGTAGATATCTGGCAGCTAAAAACATTTTCTTTTCTTTACACTGTAATATGTATTATTATTGTGTATTACTATCAATGTTGAAGATTAAAGCTGCTCCTATTGATATATTTTATATTAACAATAGACTATGTATGATATAAAAGGGGGCTTGTAGTAAAGAGCCCACAGAGAATTATCACCCAACCCTGCGGTTCCCGTCAGCGTTTTAGCGTCTTTTAGCTAGCTGTTATGGTTTTACAGCCTACAACTTTACTGTGTGGTTCACTCTCACGCTGTCATCAACATAAGCTGTTTTCAGCGGGGAAAAAAAGAGCATCTGTACACTACCTTCCCAGCACCAAACGGCAGACAGACAAAGTTAGTGACTAGCTGGTGGACATAGTGAAGCATTCAGCAGCTAAACAGTTGCTAGAGAGCAAAACAGCTAAAACGAAAGTGAATATTGAACTTGTCAGGTTGACAGAAACACGACTCTAAATGAATGCTAATGTTGCTCCTTGTCTGCTGGATGTATAAATAGGCAACTGTTTGCTAACAAGTTTGCCAAATCAGCTTTATAATATGTCAGTCTTGTGTGTACAGCTTGTTGCGCGGCCCCAAAGTCAACTATCTGCAGATGTAAGAATTCACTAATGATTATTTCTGACTTGTCTCACTGAGCCAAATATATCAAGAGAAAAAGATGGACCATTTGGAAGTACAGCTTTGTGACTCATGTTTGTTTCTTTACACTCAAATGAACATGAAATGATAAATGGCATAATCACTGGTCCCAGGTTTGAACCTGACCTAGCCAGCTGTCTGCCTGTCTGGAGTAGACATGTTCTTCATGTTTCTCTGTGGGGTTTTTCTGGCTGCTCAATTTTCCTCCCATAGGCCAGACACATTCAGGTGAGGTGAAGTGGAAACTCTAAATTGCCTGTAGGTGTGAATGTGGTTGTCTGTCTATATGTGTTAGCCCCGTGATAGACTGCTGACCTCTCCAGGGTGGACCTTGCCTTTTGTCAAATGCATTCTGGGATAGACTGCTGCTCCCTCATGACCTTGAGCAGGTACAGAAGATGGAGGGAATGATGGAAGGATAAACCTTTATCTATAAAAGGATTGTAGGGAATATAAGATGGTACTCTCATATTTTGAATAGTACACACAGAACAAAAGCAAAATATTACATGTTGATTTATGTGTGTAAGATAAGATTTTTATTGCAGTTATTTAATCTGTGTACTGAGTTCTTTTATGGTTTCATAAACCTCCGAATCAAACCTCCGTTTGCTCAGATTTCAAAATCTTTTGGTGGTGGTACTTTGGGAGCCAATGCATGCCAGGCATAAACAGCTTTGTGAACTCAGAATGCATGTTTTTGTTTTAAGCCAATAGCAAAGTAGACAATTTAAAGGACAACCGGGTGAACAGATGGCAGAGCCATTAGTACCCTACATCTAAACCACAGTGAAAAACAGAAAAGCCAATGGTAACACAGCGGCTGTTTCAAGCTTTGTTTGACCACTCTATTACTTTTTAAAGTGAACACATCAGAAGGCAATGTTGGGTGAAAATAAGGGACACAACATGATGTGATGCCGCCGGAGAAACATTGTTTATCGGCCATGGATGATAGAAACGTAAACATGACTGGGTCCAAGGTAAAAACTCTTTTTCAGTGTCCTGTGAATGGGATATGTTTATGTTGCATGTCAAGAAAATGAATAATCCAACACTTTTTCCAATGTAAAATATATACATTATACATTTTTTATCAATCTGTATCACAAATATCAGCCACATGTTGGTTGCCTTTCCTTCTCCATGTGCCTACAAAGAAAAAGTGATTAGAATTCACGTTCCATGGAAGTGAATATCCAGCCGTGTAAATCAAATCTGTTGGCTTATGAAGGAGAGGCAACAACAATTTTGAGAGCAATATGCAATATTCATTGTTCATAAATAATTAATTTGTTTGCTAGCAACTCAGCCTAAAGTGATTGTGGCCCTTTTTCATTTGGGTATATATCTATGGCAAACTCTGTCCTGGTGAATGGAGTGGCATTTGTATTTCATTCACACACACCACTTTACCCATACTTCATTGCTTTCTGCCGCTGCCCCTGGCCCTGCTATGTTTCAGAGGGAGCTCCGATTCACAATGAAGCTTTTACGTAGTATCAGGCACAGGATCTACTGCAGATAAAGAAAATAATTACACTGTAATGGTATCTTTCTTACGAAACACCCAATTATCTACATCTGTTTGTACACTCACTCAGGTACAAACAGTGATTACTAATGGCCTTCAGAGTGGTAGAGGATGGACTAGTGTGTAATTTAGTGCTGATCTGAGGCACACTAAGACACAAACCAATACCACAAGTTTACATTTGAATAAGGATTTCCTCTCTGTCACTCTTTACCTGCAATTTTTAGGTGGAGTTAGTAATGTAATTTACTGTCTGTCGAGTGCGATGTGTGGTGTAATGAATGTACCCAGAATGAGATCTGTTCTGAAGATTTATTTTCCTGCCCCGGTGCAGCCAAGGACACAAAGGCTAACATGGGCTTCACTTTACCATCTTTACAGAGAGATAATTACATTCTCAGACACTGAGCCAAGAAGCACTGCATACTAAAGTGGGAATCACATTTTCTATGCAGTTGAAGGAGTTTAAATTGGGAACCCCATTGTACTTGTTCAGATCATGGCATTTGTGACAAACCCAGCACTGGAAAAACATGACAGTGTATCTGTGCCACCAGGAGAAAAGAAATGTAATCAGTTTCTCATTATAACTATTTCCCCCTTACAAGTGATTTTTCTCAATACAAAAAGCCACTTTAAAGTCATGCTCATTGTTTCCCTCACTATTTGCAGCTTTTTGTTTGCCAACACTGAAACACTCACCTCTGTACTCGTAGGGACAGAATTCACTCGACTAGTAAATTTCAGAATAACAACTCTTTTTGACAAAATACTAAACAGCCATCACAATGTATTGTAATGTGGCTTACATGATTTGGGTTTGTTCACTTTGTTAGGGTTTGAGAAATGTGGTGTGGGTTAAAGTTACTATTTCCTTAAAAGTTAGATGACCCTTGTCATCGTGGCAACATTAATAACGCAGGGTTAAGGTTAGGGGCGAGCGTTGTCACAGTTTTTAAAATCTGTCCCGACTGGTTGGAAATGTGACACTCATTGTTGGAAATGGGAAACCAATGCAGTCTCTTGTGGCAAAGACCAAAGAGCTGTCCACCCAACCCACCACCTCCGCATGAGGAAATTTGTCGATTTATATAGATGTAATCTCAACTTCACCACTGATCTGGGGCACAGTTACTACGGCTGCTAGATGGCATCTGTCACTCAAAAGTAACCATATGTCTTTTTGACTGAACAAAACTAAACTAAACTAAACTAAAAAAATCAAGATTCAAGAACTTTACTGTCATTATGCAAGTATGATGAAATTGCAATTGTGTCAACCTCAAATGGTGCATTTGTATTTAAGACTTTGTACATATTTACTCCACGCATTTTAATAAAGAATAAATAAGACAGAGATATAAAAAAAAAATATCAACAATAGATAGTGCAGAATCTAAGCAATATAAGTACAAAATATAAGCAATATTAAGTATAACAATTAATGATAAAATACAACAAAGGAACAAAGAATTTTAATATGCTACCTTGGGTTCTGGGACATTATAAAGGGCATTTTTGGGGATGAGAATGTTGGTCTATCGGTCAGTCAGTTTGTCCACATACAGTGTAAAACATTTACAGCTACATTTTCCTGCTGCTTTGAAAAATTTGAATAATTAGTTCAAGGTTGACTCATGAGCTGTGAAAATGTAAAACTCACTGAGTTAAGTTACATCAACTGGAGATAAGTCCAATAAAGTTGAACCCATAATTCTTCAATCTCACTTACAGTCAGATTGAAGAGTCAGTTTTTCATTTTTAGAAGAACTCTTTGGAAGAGCTTCTCTGTACCAGTCTGTCCAAAGACAACTCAAAAGACCCCTCTCTGTGACTCAGAAGTGTATAGGGGTAGGGACTGAATTTGATACTAATCTTCATTGTGGTTTACATTGTTTCTGTTATTATGAAAAGAAACAACCATGACAAGTTTGTTTACTTCAAACTATAAAAAAGAAGGGTCTCTTGAGAGTTTTAACTCTCAAACAATGCATGCTGGGAAGTCTGCTAATATGCTGATCATGCTTCTTTATAAACGTAATTAACAGGAAAGTGAACTTGCTCTTTCTCAATAAATTCATTCAACTCCTCATTTCATGTCAGAAGACCTCAAGTTAGGTAAACTAATGTTTATAAGTTCTGAAAATAAAAATTTGGTTTGTGACCAAAACTTTCAACACTCCCACTAGCCTCAGCTGTAGTTTGTGTTTATTTATTTGATCTGTCGCCTCATAACCTCCTAATATGAAACAAATCTCAGTTGCATGTATGCATGATCAGGTATTGGCCCATTTTAATTGGTAGAGTAGGTTCACACAGATTAATGAGTATGCCATGTTAAGTCTGTGCTGTCTCACCAAAACGGCCATGACAGAATCAATCTGATGAGTTGGGACGAATCACTCAGGAGCCAGCTGATCAATAGGCCAATAGGAAGTTCTACTCGTGTAAAAATGGATAGCTGCAGTATAGCTAAATTGAGGGAGACATAAATGGTTAATGCTTAATCACAGTATAGACAGATGAATGAATTGATCTGTGGAGATTTTAATCAGATTGTAGGGTTGAAGGACATCATAAAAATTCTGCTGTTCTCTTGTGAGCAAAGTAAATGAAAATAGTAAATCGTTGTGATTTACAAACGTGTTTAGGCCACAGTTGTGAGCTCTACTTTTCCAGCTGTCTGAGGCAGCGGTGACAAGTTTCACAAAGCTGCAAATCTGCAGGTAACTTCACACAACTTCAGTGATTTCTTTGACAATTCAACCTCTGTGGAGACCAGCCCTGATATCTCACAGGGGACCATCACAAAGGACTGCGGTTTCTGCATTCTGACGGCATCTTGATACCAGCTGCCATGAACCGCTGCACCACATTGTGAAATCTACCTCTTTTCACCCCAGTTATGTGTGTAAATACTGCCGACAGGCTTCCTGCTGCCGTGAATACTGAGTGTGTCAGAGTGCCGCTACCCAGGGAAAACGGGGGTGTCTGAGGGAACATTTGTAGAATAGAAACACACGTCATGCCTGTCAGAACTGCCTTTTGTTTTTATAGTCAGGCTAAGGCCTGCCTCTCAGCATGAGATCCTACACCAGTCCGTGTTAAAAGACTGCGCTAAAAGAGGATGATGCTTTCCGCAACAGAAAGCTAAAAACACAGTCTGAATGTAGTCAGCTCTTTTCATGTGGAATGGCATGCCAGAACATTACCAACAAATGTGATCTAGATCCCATTAACTTAAAAGAATTTGTTTGTTGCCTTCTTAGAGGATCAACAGAGCTAGTATGCATTAACTCATCAGTGCTGAGATTTTCATTTGAATAGAGATTGCATTTCGCATCTTTTTTAGACTACAGCCTGGAAGAGAGTCATGAGTGTGCTTGTTGGATGCATTTTCACCCGCTGTCTCTTCCCCTCCAGCTGGACTCGGATAAGCCAGTCTTGCACTGGAAATGAATCATGACACGGAGAAGCTAAATCATCTGCCCACTTTTAAAATTTCGTCCCTTCTAAAAATCTTTCTGCCAGCTTTTAGGTGACCTATTTTCTAAGTGAAACATTCGTCAACAGTGGCACACTGGAGGGGAAGCTGGTGGTGTCCTGTGAGTGTGTATACTCTAGTTAATATGCATGCGGGTTTGGCAGGAAGTCAGGCATGTGCAGTTTTTGAGTGACGGCCAAAAATGTATATACAATACCCCCATGGGTGCTTGTGCCCTGGATGTTGCAGATTGTAACAGCATGCTTAATGACTCTGCAGGTTGTTCAGAGGAAAAGATAATTACAGTTTGCTGGAGCCATTTAAGTACTTTGAATCCAAACGCTCATGCATGCTATGTAATTTTTACCTCACAATTCCCTCAGGGTGCGCCGAACAACATCTCTTGTTAGATAGTTTAAAGCAATCATTCACTTCAAATGCCACATTTGAACAGTGATGCAGTGCAATTGAAATGAAGCAACAACAGCAAACCTGGACAAAATGAAAAAAAAGTGAGCATCTCTTGACAGTTGACAGTAGTCAGTGGGTCAGTTTCCACAGGTGGCCGCTGGCTGTTATATGACTATTTAGGCAGCGAGATGGGAAAAATACACGTTGTTCCATTTGCTCATGTGTGATGCCAACCATAGCAGAATATTGTCAAAGTACCAAAGCCATAACCCTCTCATGTTCTTTCTTACACACTCACATATACACAAACGCAGATACGCTCTCCTCTCCGGCCAACCCTGGCCTTCTATTTTACTGTGACGTCATTTTTGTGTTTGAAGATGAATGCAAAGCCCAGAGAGGCTTCCCCAAATGCCAAATTGTCTTGTTTCATATTGTATCCAACACCTCAGTATGACTGAATAAATTTAGTGAAATGTCATACGGCTCCAACTACAATGGTAGCGATGACATATTTATATTTATAAACCCTCTGATGTGTCCCCATGATGCTACATGGAGACACAATGGGCTCAGTAATTGCATTCCCTCCAATGTCAGTGCGCTGTAGTAGCATTAGACGTCTTGGATATGAACGGTTGCATTATATTCCACCAGGGAAGGAGAAGACAGAGAGAGGGAAAAGCTGAGAGCAGACTTATCCACAATAGACAGATGGGAAGTTAAAGTCTAAGCTTCCCCAGTGGTCTCCCGCTCTGGTCCATATTGGATGGGTGATGCAAAGGTACAGTAATAAACAAAATGATTAGCAGCAAGCAGATGGGGGATAAGCAACGATGCACACACATCACCATATGACAAAACACACAAGTTTTTAGACTTATCAGGACTTTTAGCTGACTTCTATTACTGCCCAAACTGCTGCCTTTCCAACCCCGGTGAAAACAGTCCTGACAACCTACTATTTACCTAAGTACTGATTATTTTTTTACCTGTCAGTGTATCTTTTGAAGTTGGTTAATGTCCAATCATATAAGGAACTTTCACAAAAAGCGACAATTGACAAGAAATCATACTACTCACTCTAACCAGCAAGTTGTTTCAAAAAAATTCACGCAGAAGTGGACACTCAATATTAAATGACTCTCTGAATGGAGATTTTTATTTATTCATCTGGCCATGAAAGGACCACTTTTCTTACACTTGCAAAAGACAGACACACACATCCTCTCACAGACAGACAGAGAAGAGGGAGAGATGAGCCAGAGCCAAGAGATGGTTAGACATCTTGAATTAAAGTGATGATAAAATTATAGAGCTCTATATTCCACACACCTTGAGATAAAACAAAGCCGGTTATTGGCAGAAAATAAAATCCGAGACGTTTTAAAAATCACAGTTGCCGTTTTCACTGCTCCACCACTCCGGCATACAAGGCCATCGCGCTAATGATAGTATAAAATGTACAGACAAGATTAATCATTTAGATTCTAAGATTAAATTTAGAATAGCCTGTATCAAATATTAACTCCACTCAATTCATTTTACTCCTCCGTTCCTCTGTGTAGTCCTCATCTAAGGATCAGATATTGACAGCTCAGCTGAATAACACTGGAAATTAAATGATGCAATGAAATAATCATGATGTCATCTGTATTTCGATTTTAAACTGTGAGCAGTCAAAGTGTGTGCAGTCAAAGTTATGACCAACTCACAAACTGGGAATGACCCCCAATGACTGCATAGTTATTGATTCATTTCATGCAGTAACATTAGAGGGCGCCAAACCACACACTGGTGCCCCCAGTAGTCACTTCCCCAGCTGCCCATAAAGAGGAGGCCCTCTGAGGACAAATACTGTTCTTCACATGGTGTTTCTTTACTGTCACGAGTGAAACAAGGGTTACATTTATTCACTTAAATTAACTGATTTAATGACATAGGAGATAAATTACAGGGAAACAAAATTGGAATCGTGTATTTGGTGTTTTGCACTGTATGTTTGATCAAACTGTTAAGCCCCTGACATTCATCCCTATTTCTACATGAAAAATATTAAACATTAAGACACAATGGGCTCACCATCTCTTTGATGTGAAGATGTGTTCAGCTATTGATATTACCAAAAACTTCACCCGGAAAAACAATAAAGTGGACACATTTAAAATGTGAATGTAATAGTCTTCAGGACCATTTAGTCAGGACTGTAACCTGTGGTCAGAATAGTCCTTCATAAGTGGAATATTTCTAGCTGCATGATACAGCAAAATTGAATGTAATGAAATGAAATCTTTTCCATTTTTTACTGGAACCCCCAGGAACTGCCCGCAGGACCCCCGAGGGCCTACTTGGACCCCATTTAGGAACCACTTAGCTGTGCCTCTTCAAAACTTTAAAAGTTCTGTGTAGCTAAAAAGTTGCCATAAATAGGTTGTGTAGGCCTTGGGCGGCAGCAGCGTTTGCAGTACTTATAGACTAACATGGACATCTCTCTGTTTCCAGCCACAGACATCTGATTCATTAGATGAATGCTACATGACAGACATCATATCATCTTCACTGTCTGATAAAGGACGCATGGTGAAGCCTGCAGCAGACAGGACTGGGTGCTTGGTGTTGGTTGCAAGGGTCCTCCAGTGGTTCCAACCCCCCCCCCCCCCCCCCACCCCCCCCCCTCTCTCTCTCTCTCTCTCCCTCCCTCTCTCTCTCTCAGCATCCAGGCAGCTGCGCCTCTCATGCCTTTCCTGGCGCTAAGCGAAGCCTCCCATACAGATGAGCGCTGGAAGCCACGCACCTCTTGACGTAGCCACAGACCGGTTGCGGTACCACTCGGTCTCCGTAGCACGTATTGCACAACGTGACTGATGCTCAAACTGTTCCACGGGTGGGCAGATCCGGCTCCCATCGTCGCCGCGTGAATTCATTAGAAAGTAGTCTCAATAACACCGAGACAACACCAAGGCATCGCCGAGGAGCTGTAGAGAAACCATCCGCTCGCTCCTCACCGGACTGGACCCTCCCTCCCTCTTGTTGCCATTGCCACCGAGGAGAGATCGAGCGCGCGGCGTCGCGGGTGCAGTCGTGATGTGACTGTGTGAGCGCACGAGCCTCCACCGTATAGTGTTGAGCAACAGCAGCTTGACGACTTTATCGCCCCGAAGGTGAAAACAGTATGAATTTGACTGTGTGAGTGTGTTTTTTTCTTCTTCTTCTTGTGAAGCAGAGGTGATGGCTTCGTTTGACAGCATGCAGTCAACGCAGCAGCATCAGCAGCAGCATCCGCGGGGCGAGCCGTGACCACAGCTGGAATTGAGGAGCTATGTTCGTGTGTACCGAGCCTCCTTCTGCCTGTAGTCGAAAGCACCTGTGTGCCACCTCGGTTCGGCGCCTCGGGGGTCTTCGCTAAAGTCTAGGGACACACGGTATCACAGGAGCGCACCTACCTGGAGTCGGAGGTTGCTGTTTGTTATAAGGCCGGGCTTTCTGCAGCCCACTCCCCGCATCCTCCGCGCGGCGTCCCTGTGTGCCGCGAGCGCTCCCGCATTTTCCCCCACTACATGGCAGTGGACATCAAAACCATCACCACCTGAGTCTGTTTAATACTGACACTGAATTAATCGACGCGCGGATAGGGAGCACTGCTGTGTCTATGCACCTCTGTTACGCCGCCCCGGAAAGGACTTCTTGCCATTGAAAAGCTGGATATGCAGAGATTAACGTGAAAAGGATGGATCTAATTATCTGTGTTTTGGGACTGCTGGCGCTCATAGTGGAGGGCATCCGTTGCCAAGGAGTGTACGGTGAGTGTGTGTGTATGTGTGTGTGTGTGCAATTTGCTCCTGCTGAAACGAAATGTGATCATGACCTTGTGAAACAGTGGTCGCTCATAAATCGGCCACTTATTCCACTTAAAGAATCGCAAGGTCTAGCAATAATGATAATAATAAAAAAAAAGCATGCAACGTCGACTCCTGTAAGGGTGACAAACCAGGTCTGAATGTCATGATTGAGTGAGAGGCTCCAAATGTTCTCAGCAGCCCTGAGGGTTATACAGCAAAACGCGTGTGTAGCCAATCATGCACATCCCCTTTTCTCATCCAATCCATCAGTCACTCTGGTCGGTGAGCAAGCTAAATTTAGTATTATGCATTCATAGATTATTACACCAGAGCCTGGTAGATTTGTCTTGAAGCCTTGAAACCTCTCAGACTGGTTACCTCCATCATTTGTTAATTATGATTCAGAGATCCACTAAAGGTCGACGTGGCACTTGTCTTACATTAAGCCAAATGTGTTTTTTGAATGTCATTATAAGGGCTGTAATCTGTTGAGCAGTGGCACTTAGAATGCACCGTCATGAATGATTTCCATGTGTGCTGGATCTATCTGCCTGCCTCTCTCTGATGTCTGTCTGTCTGAATCTCTGTCTCTCCCTCTCATGCACATACTTAACAATGAGCTCACATCTCTGTCTCTTACCCTGTCTGCTTGTGCAACCAGTGGCACAGATGATGTCTCATATGAGTCGTCATCCTCGCAGCAGCAGCAACGGCAGCAACAGCAGCAGCAGCTCTGTGAGGAAGTAATGATTCATGTGCGCTAACATTGGGGACATGGAGGAAACCTTGAAGTGCGCAGCCCTGCCTGACCTGTCGGCAGCGACGGTGACTCTGACCGAAGCGAAGGCCGTGCAAGGAGAATGTGAGGTCAAGTAGAGGTGTGGGATGCTGTTTGAAAGGCCGTTGCCAAGCACTAAAAAAGATCACTGTGTGTGTGTGTGTGTGCAGAGATGCAATGAATGGTTATTGTGAGCATGACAGGAACAGTCGTGGTGCTGCACCTGACCAATGAAGTGCCAGGATTTTATCTATTCTTTTGCTCTAAGAGGGAAGAGGTGTGTAAGTTCATAAATCACAGCACATGTCAGGGCAGCTGACTGCTCATATGTGTGTGTGTGTGTGCACAGTTCGCATTACCATTTTCCTGCTCTAACACCTGTTGCACAGATATTTCACAGTAAACCCATCTATATCTAAAGACATGTAGTATGGATTTTTACCTCAACTTCAAACCTCTAAGCACTCATTAGGCAGTGTAAGATTTGTACATACTGTAGGTGTTGTTGTTTAGAGTTTTCTACAGTTGCGCCTTAAGCCTGCGGGCATTGCCTCTCATCAAACATTGATGTCCTGAGAAATCTTCGCCTTTACTTGATTCGATATCCCTGTGTGCTAAACTAGTCTCTCTCCAAGATACGTATATTCAGTGGAGGCGGGCATGATGCTAACCATCCAAACCGATTACATGAATGTCAGATCAAAGCTGCGGATTCTTGGTGTGAGCAAGCTGTCCATACCACAGCGTGTGCGTGCAGATGAAGACGCAAGCTCATTAGAAGGAATCATATCCCATAATGCTCGATGTGTTGCCATAGAAGTATGCGTGGACGAAGAGACAGGGAGATAGAACAGATGGAAATGTTTGAGCATTTGACTGTCTGTGTTTGTGCTTGTGTGCTGTGCAGTCTGTAAACCCCCTGAGCATAGTCACCCCCCCTTTTTTCCTCTGTGTTTCACCTATTTTACAGTAAGAATAGGAAGGATTTACATCTGTCCTGCTTCCTTGCTGCTGCTGCTGCTGCTGCTGCTGCTGCTGCTGAATATTCCAGTGTTGTAACAGGGGAAAGGGCTTATGAGATACAGTGCTTGGAAGAAACTAAAGCAGCCTGTGGTGAAGTCCTGTGTATGTCTCATGCAGCACATATCCAGGGAGGTGGTCTGAATTAAGATTTATTGGCAAAGTTCAGAAGTCCACATTTATTATTGATGGTGGCAAAACATTAGCATGCATGTTGTGTTTCCCCTCATTGTATTCGCTGAAGGTTTTGACACATGAAGGTGGGAGGGGGGTCAGTGAAACTGAGTATTGTGCACCACAGGTGAAAGGCGGCGGTGTGTGTGACTGAATAAAATGAGGGCTGAGGGAGGATAACACGACAGTGCCAGTAACTTTGAAGTGGTAGCGTTTCACAATGGGTTTTTATAAAGGGCAAGCCTTGAATGCTTTGCACTGGCCATATCTTTGAAACCAGGGATCCATAACGTGCTGGGTTTTTTTCTTCCACAGTGAGATGCATTTTAATAATAACCCATTATTTCCTTTCACCACTGCAAGCTGCTTTCTTCCACTAGATTCCATCATCATCTTCTTTCAAGGCATCACAGATTTCCAAATTGACCCAAAATCAGATGAATGGGACCGTTTGTGAAAACGAGTCTTTCCAGTGATAATTTTTACCCCTGAGCATCGGTATATAAGTCATCGCCACAGACTAAATGGTGGAATCATGTTGTAGTAATGAAGAAATCACATACTAGTGTGTTAAGTGGTGCTGCCAGAGTCATTAAAGAGGATTGATGAAGGCTAGTCATCCCTCCATGACTCCAGGCCACAGAGGGAAAGAGAGACGCCACTAAAGTACAACATCTGCTCTAGTCTTTCTCTCTCTCCCCCTGCCTGTTCCTCTTTTTTTCCCTTTCTGTCTTCGGAGTGTGTCTCTCTCTTTCTCATCCCTTTCACCACACACACACACACACACACACACAAAGTCCCACCCAGCTTTAGGAGATTGCTCTATTATCTCAGCTTCTGCTCATCTCTGTGGCCACTAACCGCCCCTTCATCATAGCAACATAGGAGCTACCTCTCCTCCCTATCTACCTCTCATCCTTACCTACAAACCTGCTGCTAAATAGTCTCAAATGGCATTAATGTGTAATGTTGCCGCCAGCTAAACTGCACTAAATAATAATATCAAACGGCTACAATGAAACATGACTCTTATGATAGCATGGAAATGTTTTTCTGGTTGTTACTTTATCTGGAGATGTACCGCCTTCAGTATGTTCTCTTTGCATCAAAGTCAGTCAGCAACAACCTCCATGGGATGTGCAGATGTTCCTGATCTCGTTTTGTGCTATGCCACTGAAGAGAAACGGAAAAAGTTCCTACTGCTTTTCTCCCATCCCACTTCTCTCTCTCTCTCTCTCTCTCTCTCTGTCTCTCTTTCTTTCTGTCTCTCGCTCCCTCTCGTTTGCATTGAAGTCCAAGCAATTGCTGGGGTTTCTTTTCATGAGCTCCGGTTCAGACGCTTTGGCTTCTAAGCTATGCAAATGCATTCTGCCAGTGAAACTAAAGCCGTCTTTGTTGGTTCTTAGAGGCCTCCTCCACAGAGTCCTTCATCATTCCCTTGGATCGGACCCTCACATTTCCCACCGTAATGAGACCATGGATAACTCTATCGCTTCTCCTCCCTCCCACTCTCAGTCCCTATCTCTCTGCCTGTCTCGCTCTGCTTGTCTCTCCCTCAATTCCCCGGGGAACAGTGGATGGATGTCTACAGTATATGTGCTTCAATCAGAGGCAAATGAGGATATACAGTTGGGTATGGCGTAGGAGAAGTAATTTGTTTCAGTGGAACAGTGCGCGGTGCACATCGGGGATTACGACGTACCCCTGGGTGGGGCTTCAGATAGCACCAACTTAATCATACAAAATGTCAGTTCTCTTTGGACCTGGTCCTCTGAGACTGGCACTGAGTATACACTGTGGGGACAACTTACACTCCTGCTGTGTTCAGCATTCATCGGATAATCTTTGACAATATCACTTGAACACCTCAATACAATGCAATTATGGTGGAACAGCTCGGGTTTCATACCAGGTTTCATATTCTCTCCAAGTTCAAATTAAAGGGGTACTCCACCTGTTGAGCAGCTGGGAGACCTGTGAGACACAGATCTTTAAAAATGGTGAAAATAGAAGCAAAGAAGCAATGGAGGCCGAGATATCCTGACTTTTAGTCTTAAGTATGGGTCAAACTGCAAAAACATTGGATCCTACATTTCCAACAATGCAACCAGTAGCATAATTTCATTTGACCACCACTGCCTGGTTAACGCCCACATCTTTCAAACTCCATTGTCCCACTTTGAAGCACAGGCTTTCTGTTAGAAATTTGTAGTCTACAAATCAAAGCTGAGATAACCCTGATGACATCATCACAGTTAGTGACTTTTATGTGTAAAATCAGTGAAGTACCCCTTTAATTTGATCTCTTTGAGTTGGCAGTGTAGCTGTGTGAGGCCAAATTGGTCTTGTTGCCCATGTTTATGTGAGGTGTTGCGTGTTGACATTCTCAACTGGAAGGATGCGACTCCTAATTTCACCCTCTTTCTGTCCTCTTTAGCTGTTTTGAAAGATGCAGCTGAATATGGGCAAAATTTAGCTATAGGCTTTCGGCTTGTAGCGGAGATTTTAAACGTGATGTCAACTACCACAATGTCCACACAGAAAGCTACTTTTTTCTTATGCATAATTCAAAGCGCGAGAAATGATGGAATGTTTTTTTCTGTATGGATGTTCATCAAGCATTATGTTTTCTTAATGATTTGCATTCAAAACGTATGATGTAGCTTTGACTACTTTGCACATGTCAGCATCATGGACAGCTATAATACTTTCCTCCTTCCACTTTGAGGATTTGGGTGAGTTCAGGAACACAATTTACCTCTGGATCATTCAAGGCCAAATCCCCACCATGGACCAAAGAAGCTTATTGTAACCTGGCTGGCTGCTTCAACTGTTAAGCCCACATCCCCAAACCCTGAGCTACTTGTCCTGCTCTGTACAGTGCCGGGGACAGAAAGCTGCTGCTAATGATCTTGTAGTCATTCATTCATTAAGTCCTGTTCGGGTGCATGACTAGACTGGCCTAGCGCCCTGGTTTATTTCGAATCAAAAGTAATTCTGTACTTTTAATGAAGTCGAGTGTGGCCTCTAACCTCGCAGAGAAAGCCAGCACTGAACCAGATCTGATATTTTTTCCTTTTGTCTTCTGGCATTCTAATGAAGTGCTCGTTTATCACTTGGATCATTAAAAACAAGATTTAAATCTAAAATGTCAACCTTGGTCTTGTTTGTACAGCAGCAAGGCTTTTATCTGTAGTGATTTCATTTCTTGTAATAGTGTTAATTTCCTCATGTTGACAGACACATGGTTCAACTCCAATGAATTAAATTTGCAATATCTTGCTTTAAGGTGCTTGGTGCAATTGTACCATGACTCATGAGGGATGTAGGTTACAATGAGTTGTGTTTCCTTCCTATACCCTTCTGGTCATTTTCATTAGAAAGATGAAGAATGCTAAAAACAACTTAAAGTGTGAAAATATTTCACGCTTTTACACTGTTTGAGGTAGATGGATAGTGATTAATATTTAATTACTACTTGTGTCTGCAACACTGAGCGTAACTAAAGACAGGACCTGGGAAGTAAGACATTTTTTATTCTGTTGCTTTGTCTCTGACAATGAAGTCTGTGTTTACAACGCTAATAGCACTACAGCAAGACCAGGAACGGAAATATCATGTTGTTCTTTCCGCATAATTGGCTGTGATTTGTTTTTTCCTGAATGTGGTGGCATGTTGGACTGTTGAAGTTTGGACATCATACTGTTTAAATTAAAAGATGAATTGTCAGCAACGGGGCATCCTGTTGGCCTGGTGGTTTAGGATTCTGCTCAGGTAATTGCAAAGTTCCTGGTTCAAGTCCAGCAGGGGACCTTTCATCTCCCTATATCTCTCTCTGTCCTCATTTCACAACTGCTCTATACTGTATATATGTACTGTACACTCTAGTCTAATAAAGGTAAAAAAAGAAAATATGTAAAATGAATGTGAGTGAGATCAGCTGCTCGAGAAAGGCTGGAATACACAGCAACAACAAACAAATAATGGCATATACTGTATCCCAAATCCAAAAGGTGCTGATTTACATCTACTGAGAGTTTCTTCTGACTTAAGACCTGCATAGGAATGCAACAATTATAGATTTTGATGGTACGATTATAGTCCAAGGAATAATCATGGTTTCATGATTATTATGCATTAATTTATTTCATTATATTATGGATGGATAAAATCACATGAGCATGTGTTGTTTTGAAGAGGGAGCGTAAGACACACACTTCATCAAGGATGCTGTAACAGTGGGTTGAACTACAGCAGTACAAGAGATAATCTCAGGCTAAAAGTGAATAATAAGAATGAAAATAAATAATCCATGCAAGATGAACTTTGATTGGACATTGCAGTAATAACTCCAGTTGATTTCTAATATTTAAGATATTGTATTTTTAATTATTGTTCATAAAAGATTAAGATGAACGTTATTGATGCCCCAAGGGAAAATATTACTAATTTAGGTAATAAACTGAAGTGATTTTATCGTCAACTGTCATCCATGCCTTTTTTAAAATTCATTTTTAATAATCTATTTTAATAATTAATCTGATTTTACATGAGGCCTGAGAAAATCCTGTCTATTATTGGTTTTTCTGCATTTCTAGTAAAAATGTAAGAAAGAAATTGAGAGCATATCTTATGTTATTAATCACTGAAATGCAATTAATTAGATCCCATGGTATAGTGCTAGAAGTCTACAAGATCCTAATGGATGGTGATCTCAAAGATGCTGCATTAAGTTTGAGGTGTTGGATCCTTTAGCAGCAGCTTGTCTTCGGCAAGTTTTACAAATTGTGTAACTGGCCATTCTTTATGTATCTACACTAACGACTTAAGGCAGGGTTTTTTTGGTAGATGCAATGCTTCAGTGTTGGGTCCCTCAACCATTGTCAACATGTGTCATCAGCGTCTCCTTTAACCAGTGTAGCCCCCCTCAAACACAAATAAAGAGAGTCATTCTTGTGACAGCATGTGTAACTTTGCGTACCTGCACTTGGTGGGTTTACTCAGTGTTGCAGTGTGTTGTTATGTGTTATCATGGTTAAATGTGGTGTGGTGGAAGAACATGTGGATGTAAAAATACTCTGTTACAAGTAAAAGTCCTCTATTTAAAATATTGTGTAGTGTAAAAGTATGCAAGTATTATCAGAAAAATGTGCTTATAGCACCAAAAGTTAAAGTACTCATTATGCAGTGTGGACGCTGAGAGTCATAATTTTATATAATATTGATTTGTCACTATTGATGCATTAAGGTATAAGCAACATTTTAATATTGTGGTTAGTCAAGGTAGAGCAAATTCAAACTACTAATTATTGTTCTGCTGTTTGGTGAGAATGCATTTGTATGTTTTAAAGCACCACAGCACCACCCACACAGGTGTTTCGATTATGTAGGGATATCACTACTTTTAGGATTTAAATTTTGCTCTTGTAGGAAATGGGTCACCACCCTTCACAGGAAGGGAAAATTAAACCAAACTAAACAGTCTAATATCAGAAAGTTGTGACCTCTCAAGGATCTCCATCTCTGCTTTAAAGGAATACACAAATACAACGACAAATACAACGAATAAATCAGGATATTTATTGACCTACCAAGGGATAGGGGTGAATAAGGAACAAATGAGCATATATACATATATACAAATATGGATGAATGAATCAATAAATGAATGAATGAAATTGAGGGTTATCAAAAACGAGTCAAAGTGTAATGAGGGGCAAACCGTTCTAACTAAAGCCAATAAAAAAATCATTTAGAATCTGGCTCTTTGCATCGACTCTCAGACAGAACGCATGGAAGATGATTAGTTTCCTACTGTTTCCATAGTGATGGAGGGCTGATTATGAGGCAAACTTCCCGAAGAGTGCCGAGCATGGTGAGGCAGACTTGGTGATCTTCAGGTTGCTAATAATTTTATTCCCATCCTATCTAGGGAGAATATTAGAAGGCTACGTGCTTGCAATTGGATACTCACTCATTTCTGTCCTCAGTGTTGATATATCATGAAAACAATGGGAAAACACTTTTTTAAAAATTGCATAATATTGATTAACCAAATAAATACAGAATAAAATCAATAAACCTTCATTTTCTAATCTATAGCTACAACTATGTTGCAGCAGAACACATCTAAGGTCTATATGATCCTAGCAATCCAACCATAGCTAGCCTTTTTTAGTTCTGTTCAATGTTTTTCCTGACATCCTTCATGCCCTGAGGCCAGAGGTCACCGCGCGTGTGTATGCTCCTGCATACGCACAGATAGACTGCCGGACACAAAACACCGCAGCATTTCCGAAAGAATTCAACTTCTTCCTATGCTCCTGGGTTCATCCACTATACTTACGTGAATGTGCCCTAATTAGACCTCTTCTTCCCAGAGCAGACAAACTGAGCTTGTTATTGGTGCATAATGTGGTGAAATTACATAATTCTCAGCATAGCTCCACCCTATTTACATCTGAGAAGAGAAAAAATTACAATATTTTCCTCTAAAATTTGGGTAAGTAGAGGCCTAAAGTAGTATATAATGGAAATGCTTTTTATACTACATACTGTATTGAGTACAAGTGCCTTAAAACTGTAATTACATACAGTACTTGAGTAAATGTACTTAGTTTAATGTACATTCCACCACTGGTTAAATTCATGCATCCTTTATGTGGTTGACAAAAACAAAAACGACAATTATTCCAGGAGAGAGACCTGGCTGGCATTCCTATAAAAAAGTGTCAGACTCTCACAGAATGAAACACTTTATTATAGCGCCACCACATGTCTGATCAGTGCCGATTTTGTGGTATGAACATGTGGGAGATAAAAAAAAAAAAAAAAACTATTGCCCTTTGTGGTTGCTCTGACACATACAGTCTCTGAGGTTTGGCTGACAAATTAGAATTATGATAAAAAGCTTGGAATATAAACGCCAAAAATTCATGCTTCCATGGTGTCGTCATGCCTCTTACACGCATTAGAGTTTGGCCAGCTTGTAAATACTGTATACTGTATGTGGATGGATAAACAAGAACAAATGCAGAGTGTGTGTTGTCATGCAGTCATACATGCATGCTGATAAGAGCAGACCAAAATCCCTTTAGCCAGGTTTATAATTTTTGCACAAAGAGAAGATATAAGTGCAGTTATGCTTTTGAATAGGCTGATCAAATGCAGCTTAAGCCATTTACCTGGTTTACAGCTAAAGTTGTGATGTGTTACTTAATGTATGGCTTAACTGTGAGTTAAAATTCATATTGTAAATTAATGTCTCCATTAAGTGTTAAATCATTCCATGAACTTGCTCATTTATTAATATTGAGCTAGTGTTATATAATCCATTAATACATGCATTAGATTGTGATGAGTCATACATTAGTTTTGCATTTAAAAACATCAATTGTATATCCTCATAAAGTGTTACAGATTTTCTTAATGAACAGCAGGATTAGCTGCTAAGATAGATCCTTTTTAGTGTCGGTGGTGTGTTTCCGTATCTCGAGTTATCATTTCCATGATTGGCATCACTTCAAATCACAGAGAATTATACATGCTAGCCAGCTTCAAAGTGACGCAAATGATGAAAGGGACTCATTGAATATGAATGTCTCCTCCTGTCTACCCTTACGCATTTCAGTCAATTGAATTGTCTTTGTTAAGCCAAACTGGCAGGACCCGCATTTACAGACATAAAGTACAAATCACTCTACAATCCCAATAGGTAGCTGACAAGAGCAACAGGGCGTCTTTTAGCAGCACAGTGGAGGAAATAAAGCAAAAAGCAAGCCAGGAGACGATTGGTACGTTGTGGCACCCACAAGAGGCTAATGCCAACCTTCAACTATGTCACTTCAGCCCACACAGGCATCCTAAGTGCTGCTCCTGTGAAGTGATGTCTGTTGTCATGGTGACAGTATGTGAGCCTGGCATTGCACGTCCTCTGACTTCCCTGTTGCCTCCCTCGCCTGCTCCTTTCCCTTCCTCCCTCCCTGCCTGCCTCCCTCCCTCTCTCGCTGCCTACCCACTCGCTCATTCTCTCCTTCCCCTCACATGCCAGGAAATCAATCGCTGAAACAAATGTGAAGTGATTGCAGAAACGAAAGCTCTTCGCAGCGGCCGTACAATTGTGCACGAGAGCAGATGAGATTGTCGTGAAGGGGTGTGTGCGTAGAGGGTGAGGTGGAGGGGAGGGGGGCTGAATGTGTCTCTTCAAAAATCACCACCATTTCATCGCTGTGAGGCAACTGCAGGAAGGGGCCTACTTATGTTTGTAGCGAATAATGCTTAAGCTTCTCTGACAAGCAGGAACAGTAGCGAAGTAAATGTGTTGACAATGATGCCTTCAGTACTCTGGAGCTTCAAAACCAAAGCCAAACAGCCAGACAGCAGGGGACCTGCACACGGAGACACCCCTGCATAAGACGACATCATATCAATACCTCCCCACCCAACAAAACCACAAAAATACTGGAAAAAAACCACATATCCATGCCGTGTTTTTCTCCTCTGGTCTTAAATCTAGTCATTCCCCGTCTGGCAAAAGGAGACGGAGATTGTGGAGCTGTGCTGTGGCTCTGCAGAGGCACTGTGAAATTTCAACACAGATGAACATGCAGTGCATGTGAGTGTGGGAGCATGTGTACCCGTTTTCTTTGTGTGCTTTTTCATCTATCTAGGGCAACACTTTGCTGAGATATTAATTTAGCAATGTGATTTATCATCGCATTCACACATCAGCCCTTCTGAGTAAGAATCATCATGGATACTGAACGTGCCACAGAGTGCCTGCGAACATGTGATGCAGTCATTACGTGTCCTTTTACACTTACTAAACCTCCTACCCTCTTTAAAGGGATATCCAACTGTCTGCTGAGCCTTTTTGTGTATTATTTGGCTCTCTGTGTATCCCTTAATAGTCTCTGAAACCTTATTCTTCTAGCAGAAATTCACAATTTAATAGCTAATCTCTTTAGCGTCATGCTTCTTCATCTCTTCGCCAGACATAGTATATCCCAGCGGCTGTTACACCCATGGGGATAACCTCAAGCCGTGTACTGTCAGTTAATGCCTTCCTATGGCAAAGCAAGCAGAGTTATCTGGAGTAGGCAAAGCACTTCTCCACTGAGCGAAATCTTGCCCAGTTCTGGTTGTCTCCTTTCTTGTCTTGATTCAGGCTGCTGCAGCGAAGGCTTTGCAATTCGTAGCCATTTTACGTGGAGGTATATTTGCACTCTGTAGGTGTAGGAATTACTTTGTGGGGGTAAAACGTAGCCACGCATCAGCTGCTGAGACAAATTCGCCCAGGATCAACAATTTAACTCTTGCTGTGTTGCCCGAGTCTCCTCACAGTCTGGTGGATCCTCTTAGAAATTCAAGCTTGGGCCGTCACTTATTAGCAGTCCAATCTGGCTCATGACCCAGCTTATATGTGTCTGCACAGCATGAGGTGTGCTTCTTTTTGGAGAGCTTCTCCCTCATCACAAACGGCAAAGGAATCAGCCCACGCTTTTTGCCTTCAGTGAAATTCTCACTTGATGTGCTTCATTCTTTGCTGGCCTCGACAAAGGCTGGCATCAACTATTCACAGCACGGACTTCTTTTCCTTTGAACCAGTCTCTTTTATTTATTTTGATCCAGACGTTTTTATTTGATTGGCAAATCAAATCACTACAATTAAGTATTAATAGTAATACGAGCTTAACCAAATTACCACCAGTCAAATTACTGATTAATTCAACATTGCTGTTGCATGGTGAAAATATATTATATGCCGCATGTGGTCTTGTTGGAAATCTGATGCTTCTGCTTATTACATTTTCAGCTTCTTGTCATAGTGTATGTGGTACACTGAGCAAAAATGTGTTTAGACCATTTGTGCCAAAGCAAGAAAGGTTTGATTATTATATTTAAAACAGTGTAAGAGTGAGTCACATGTACAACACTTTTTGTAATGTTCCTAATAGAAAAGGTCCAGGACATGAAGAACAACAAAACAGAGAGACACATGGCAGTCCCCATCACTCTTCTTTCATGCCAGCTAGATGTGTTTCATCCGAGGATGGCTGAAGCCTGAGGGAGGCCTTCTCAAATGCCACATTCACAGCTTGAGCTGACCTCCAGACCTTTACCATTTTTCCCGCTTTTCCCCATTTCCCTCCATTTTATTTCCTTGTGCCCTTACATTGCCTTTTCTCTGGCATGCAATATTATTACTCCTTCAATTCCGGGTTTGTACCAAACACCTGAAAGTGTGGCATCATCTCTGAACAGTTAGGACATCTTAATAAGAAGGAATGGGTCAGTTAGACCTCTCTAGTGACCCTTCATCTGCGTGATTTCCTTGAGAAGGTTGCTAAAATATAGGTTGGAGCAGAGTTTATATCTGTCTGCTCTTGGGTTGCAATCAAAGGTCTCTGTGCGTAGCAGAAAAGCTTTTGTGAACAGCAACTCTTTCCTAAGCTAACAGCCGGACTCGCCATGGATTTTATCCTCTAAGCTCAATTGGGGGTAAGGTTGATTGTGTGAAATTGCAGGTCAATAGCCTATCTATAGTTGATTGTTTGGGGACTGCTGTGCAAGTCCTTGGGATCCCTGGAAGAACACTTGTGTTTATTCACTGAATACATATGTTGCTTTTTTTTTTAGGGATGTAGTCTGGATCAAGAGCAAAATATGATGTAGGAAAGAAGAAAATTATGTTGAGCTTCCCAAATGATTTTGAAGAAGTGATTTCAGTTCAGTTGTGGATGGATCCCTTGACCATATTTCTTAAGATCCTCAGATGGCAACAGCCTCGACCGAAATTCACATAAATACTCTCCTCAAGGTTTGAAATTGTTAAGTGTATTTACCAAATTGGTACAGTCATTTCCCCCCAAGTGGACCAGGTGATTAAACACTACACAGATCAGAGATTTATCAGCTTCAATAAAAGAGAAGTGGTGCTCCAGGCCATTTCATCATGTTATTAAAAGAAATGACGAATCTTGTATAATTACAAATGTCTGGTGAAGTATGATTTCCCATTGGCTTTCAAGGCCCCTGTTTTAAGGAAAGAGGAAATATTAAAGTTATCAACCTGCATACGTAGGAGTGGAAAAAGTGTCTGAATGCATTAATTCTGAGATGTTGTGTTTTAAATGAGTTTGGTTTGTTGGGTCTACGTGTTTGGTGTGCTGATATGGGACCATGTTGTTATTAAAGTTTTGATAGTGGGGATATTAAACAGCTAGAAATCCAAGCTTTTGCCACAGAACAGAAGACTTCAAAACAGCTTTGAAATGCACCAATAAACCTCAACATATTAGTGGATCCGCAGGTCCTCTTGGCTCATCAGAAGAACCCATGCAAATCCAGTAATAGCTTCTCTGAATGCATTAATAATGCTCTCCAAAGAGGTGGAACCTGGGTGGTGTTTCCATATTGCTATCCATATTTATATCATAAGCCACATATCAACACATGCTGATAATATTCATGAATTCCGCAGCAACCGATCCAGCAGAAGCAGAATAGTGAAATTTGGCTGCGCCCCCTCTGCGGTGAGAGCCTCCTGCAGTGGGTGTCTTACATGTCGGTGTGTGCGTGGGCGCGCGCGTGTGCACATGTGTGAATGTGTGTCTGTTTGTGTGTGTATTCCCTGTGGATTTCTGTGATGCTACCGAGGTAATTGGATGTGTGACGCCCACCAAAAATCCCCTTTAGCCCTGGGCAAGCGCTCTTTCAATCCCAGCATGCCTCTGTGGAAAGCACAACCCAAAGGAAGGCTTATTCTTTCAACTGGCAAACATCAAATGGTTCCCTGTTCTCTCCATCACAGCCTCCGTCTCTCTACTCCGCTGTAGCATCAGAGGAAAGCCCATTAACATGTAATGACATGACCGTACACATGCGAGGCGCTCATAGAGGAACATACAGCGGCGGATGCAGATCCTGCTCACCGCAGTTTTTCCAGTTAATGACTGTTGATTTTTCAGTCACAATTATTTTGGGAGGACATGGGAACTGACTGTTGTCATGAAGCTCTGAGGCAGGTGTTCAAAAATATCAAGAGTGTTTAATAATCTCTGATGGGTGGAGATGTACCTAAACCCTGGCACAGTGTTGAGTTTTACACAGTCAGAATTTAATTAATGACGGTTTGGCTGTATGGGAAGAAAGAGCAGCGACGGGAAGGCTTTGCAAAGTTTCATCAAGCAAAAAAATGGTTGCAAGCTGACACAACAACATTAGCATGTAAATAACCAGGAGAATGAGCTATTAACTGATTTGTATAGTGTCACATTATCATACAAAATGTTCATTAAGAAATCAGCTGCTGCGTTTGTGGTGATAGATGGATAGTGGTGACGTGACACATGTAGTTCTTATTGTTGGAATATTTTAAAGCTGCAACTATAATTCTTTTCATTATTGATCAGTCTGTCAATTATTTTATTGATTTTCTTTTCTCTATATACAGTACCAGTCAAAAGTTTTGACACACCTTCCCATTCACTCGAATGAGAAAGTGTGTCCAAACTTTTGACTGGTACTGTAAATTCATAGAAAATAGTGGAAGATGCCTGTGCCCAGAGCCGAGGATATGTGTTCAAATTGCTTGCTTGGTTCAACAAACAGTTGAAATGCTCTAAATGCTCAGTGTTATGGCTTTAACTAGCAGTTACTTTAATTATTTCTTTAACCTGTTGCTTATATTTTTCAGTAAGGGTCAGGGTGAGGGTTAGGGTTAGGGTTAGGAGTAGGAGTAGGGTTGATTAGTCTGTTGTATGAAATGCCAGAAGAGAGTAAAAACTGCTGATCACAATTTTCAGATTGCTCATTTTGTCTGATCAACTAATCAACTAATCAGTTTATAATGATGTAAAATGGAGAATGTCAGCACACTCGGGAAGCTGCAACCAGTGAATGTTTGATATTTCTGCACAGTAAGATACCTCAATGATTAATACATTTTGATAATTCTCATTGTTGATTCATTGACTACAAGTACAGCGCAGTATATTCAATTATTCCCTTACAAAGCAGCGTAGTCTCCACAATAATATTTTTTATATTGCTGACTGTTTTTAACTCACACACTCTATCGTCTCTCTTCTCCTTTGCAGCAGTCGGTGTCGTTAGTCCCCTGAGCAATACAGAAGTAATGTTTGACGTCTCTTTTGCTCACCAGGGCCAGTTTTTTAACTAGAAGCCTTATTAATAATGCATGACAAAGAGGGGTCAGAATAAGGTTTCTTACTCAAGAGGATGCCTTGTTTAGGAAATTTGATCTTAACTGAGGGTGAGTATTAGTCCTCACAGTGATACACCTCGCCGCATGCAAGCCTGAATACACACACACACACACACACACACACACACACACACACATATAAACACAAGGACATGATGGACCATATCTTGTTGAAACTATCATGATCTCTCCAGCTGCCAGTGTCTGACATGTGTATGTGTCAGTGTTGTATTTGTGCATGCGTCTGTGTGCATGTAAATGTGTGTCTGCAGGCATTTGTATGCGTTAGGCGCTGCAGGCTCTCTCATTCCAGTGATCTGACCTCCTGCTGAATCACACACTGCAATGGGTGCAGGCAGAAAGAGAGGGAGGGAGGAGGAAGAGAATCTTCCTTTCCTCTCCTTTCCCTCCTATTTATCTTCTTTGATTCCTCCCTGGATATTTCCGTGACCTTGTTTTTGAAGTTGCATAATACCCTGCTGGAGGTTTGGGTGGAGGGCAAGGGTTCTGGAGGCAGCGGGGGTGGAGGCAGGACACTGATCTAAACTGTGATGACAGCTCAGGCTTTCTCCCTCTCACCTCCTCCACGTACTTGTGGGGAGGTGAGAGCGTGGCGACAGAAACAAACCTTAAAGACAGCGGGGGATTTTGTCATTGCCACAAAACACATTTTACAGAGAGGGATGTGAGTGAATAAAAGAGCACTCTCTGAACCGCGCAGTTCATTCACACATAGAAAAGATCACACTTGCATGGGTTTGCTTCTCTGTTCCTGTATGTTGTACTCCCCTGATCCCTGCCCCCCACCCCCCACCCCTCTCGCGCTCACACACACACACACACACACACACACACACACACACACACTTATGCATGGAAAACAAAGGGGGAGAAAGCCTCTGACTCATTTATTTTGCCATTAAGTGGCTTGTCTTACATGTTACGCGGCTATTTGCATCGGAAGTGGGAGTCAGCCATGATGGTAACTTCATTAAAACGCCAAAAGGGGAACAGCTGTGGGAATTGTTCACTGCCCTATCTGATGACATAATGTGCTAAAACTCATTAACTTATAGCATAAAATTGCATGGTCACACATAGTTCTCTCTTTTGAGGAAACTGAAAGAAACATTGCAATTCGCAGTGGGTGGTATACTGTAGATAAAATCTTCTATCACTTTATACATAATTTTATAAAGCAAACTATAGATTCTGTAAATTGTGATAGTAACATTTCTGGAAAATCAATGAATAATATGTGTTTTGTCTAAATCAGTGAATTTTATACCTTACAAATCACACACTGAAGCAAAAATAATACAAAAATCCAATATTGCAATATGGAAAAATGGACTTGTTCACTGATTGCAACATTGCCCACAATGGCCTAGAACACACCTAGAAATATTAAAGGGATAGCTACGGCAGTATATACAGTAAATATGCAGTAAATAAATATACAATATAAATATATATATGTATATATATCCCACTATATATGGTGTCATATGGTTGACACAGACATTATCATATCTCCCATCCGTAAGTACATTTTCTTTGTGGGGAAAGTTTCTCTGTGCTCACCTGAAATCTGAGTTCAAGTCGTGTACCTACCAACATGATTTGTGACATCACAACTAGTTTGGAGCCAATCGTGGTCCAGTGTGCGACTTGTACAAGCATGATGTGGAAACTTGAAGCCTCCAGTGCACATACACTGAGAATGGACATTTCTGTGAAGTAAGAGACATCTTGCATCAAGCAGTTAAACTTTTGAAATGAATAAAATATTTGCATATTCATATATATTCTGGAGTTTTCAATGAGGAAGAAGGAGGAGATGTCATTTTAAGAATAGAATGGTAAACTTTTTTTGTGGAAAAAACACATCAGACACTAATTATTATTCAAAGTGGAGTATTTTGATATGTCTGGAGGGGATCTTTAAGAGTTCTCGCTTCTTATTTGACATGAGATGATGATGGTGGTGATGTTTGTGCTTCATTATATGAAAACATTTCTGCATTCTCATTTGCAAGTACTTTATGGTTAATCAGAACTATTTTTAGGTTATTTACTGCCTTTGAAGGAAAGTCATAAAAATACAGTATGTGTTTAATTGGAACACTTCACAGACACTTATTTCAAGGAATTGACCATTTATAGCAAATATTTATATAGTTAGATTTGGTAGGAAAGGCTCTGCTCTTTGAGGAAGCTCTCAAAGAATCTCAGCAGCGGTGAAGTTTCTGCTGGGAGATAACTAATAACAAGCTAATACATGAAAACTAAATTTTAAATCAACAATACCATAAACTTAGCACATTAGGAGGAGATAGAGAGGTAATTGTGAGTACATGTCATGTGAGTACACGTCAAGGGATCAACAGGTAACCGATGTAGAGATGCTAAAATTTATGCACTCGAGTTTTATCTTGTAAGGAAGCAGCTGAACATAAGATAGGTGTTAGTCAATATGATTATTTTGACTTAGACAATTTACATATTCACTCATGCACATAGCTGGAAACTAAAGAGGCTCTTGTGCATCTTCGGCCCTCATGTTGTGAATGCTGATCCCTTATACCCAAGGTCTCTAATAGGCGGACTGGGGTCCGGGTTCGGACCCAGACGCTGTCCTAACTGGCACAGCTTTCATCTCATGTGATGCTACTCAGCCAATCATATCTGTACATTCCTATAAGCACTGCAACTCAAGTGAGATGCACACACACAGGGGAGAGAAGAGACAGCAGTCGGAGAAATAAGTGAGTCAGAGAAAAGTAATTTCACATGGCGTGCTCTAAGAAGAGAAAAGTAGACAGCGAAAACAGAGCTTTTAATCAAGAATGGACAGCTTCTAACACGTTCATTCTTCCCACAGGCAGTTCAAAACCAGTTTGTCTCATATGTTCCGAGACCATGGCGATTGTGAAGCGCCACTATGAGACAAAGCATAAATCTTTTGAACAAAGGTACCCACTCAAATCCGGACCGAAGGCACAGAAAATAAACGATCTAAGAGCCCAATAAGATCGATCCACCCGAATCCTAACACATTTCAGATTTAAAATCCTGACAGGACAAGCTAGAGCTCACTTCTCTCACTGAACAAGAGAAAGTGGGGGAGTGGGACATTAGAGGGGAAGAAATACAAAAGGAGGTGTTAAAGCTGTTCAGTAGCAATGATGTGTTTTTTTTTTTTTATTATAAAATTGGTTGAGACTCTTAAGATGTGGAGTTAAAAAAGAAGAAAAAGGGAAACTCAAGCTACACTTTTTATTTCATTTGTCTAAAATTAAGCACTTTAATTCAAGATGCACATTTTTCAAAAGCTCACTGTTATGTATTTTATTACTTCGATATATATGGCACTGATTCATAATGCAAGTTAGACGTTATGATGTTCCAGATCTTAACTTGAGGACATTTTCTCTAACTAGACCTCTTTAAATATTAATTGAATAGCCCTGCCTTGTACTGTACACACTGGCTGCATCTCTGATTGTGTCGAAAAATGGACTCACAGCGGTCTCCACGGCTGCCTAGAAGAATAAAAAAAAAATGTCAAAAAAGATTCATCACCGAACTCCTGTAACAGTCTGCTTTGCTTGATCCTTTGCTGCACTGCAGTGACACCTCTGGCTGATGAAGGGCAAGAGAAGCCGGCTCCACCACACACTCCATTAGGCCGTTCTCTCTGACGGAGGGTTAAGATAAATCAGATTTACTACTTTTTTCAGGCCTCATTGAATATATGTAGATTACCGCCTCTGTCCGTAATAATAGCACAGTTTTGTGGGAGGCTCTGTGTAAGTCTTTGTCTAATATTTGCAAAGCTGTCTTCGTATTTTTTCAGCTTGTTTTTGGGCCTTGTAATCCAGGCTACGACAATGCAATGCAGATCCCCTTTGTCAGAAATCCTTAACATATAATACTCTCTGTTTTGTTCATCTGCATTTGTTTTTAAGTGCTGCTCTTCTCAGATATGCAGTACCCCCCCAGATATAGTGGCAGCCTCAGTAAAAGCTAAACTCCAAATGCTGTAAAAGATAAAGAAGAAATTAATGGGCTATATCCTCAACTTGAAAAAGTGAGCAGCTGTTAGTAATCACTGGCATTCAGAAGTACACAAAAGGCAATGGTTACACGTGTTGCACCGCAAAGCTTTTTAAACTTATTTAAGTCAAACCAGCAGCCGTCAAGATCGAGAGATCATGCTCATGTGTTAATATGCTAAGTGTTCTTTGCAGCATTTGAACGGATTTAGCCCAGATTTGCATTCATTTGCAATTCCGTGTCATGTTGCATTTGGTATTTGACGTTGAGTTTGCTTTTTTCTGGATGAGTACTCTCTAGATGGACTATTAATGGTTCTTTTCATAGGTTTATGGGTCCTCTTTAATGCGCTTACATCATCAGCTGACATGACCGTATTGTTAACAGCAAAATGTCATCATGCGTTCTAATACATGTGCGCTGTGAATGTTTTATTAGTATACAGGGAGTATGTCAGTGAATCTATTTACATAATGGAAGGCAGGTTTTACAGCAGGTTTTATTGGAATCAACTCCCCTTGGAGTGGGGTTAAAATGTTCTCTGCCTCCACAGCATCATATATGACAATAAAACAAGCGGACATTTAAGGTTATTACGTATCAACTTTCATTTTACACGCAATTTTTGGCTTAGCAAAAAAGTTACGCTCTTTGGTTGAGTTTTCCTGAGCTTGGTGGCTTTTGGTATGCTGCGCAGTCAGTGAGTATGAGCTCTAGCTTTAAACGATGCTCGCCACGGTGTCCCATAAACAAGTCTAGGATCCAACAATGCTCTCATTTGTTGGCTTCACCGCGGGGTGCCAGCTCTTTAAAGAGAATGGAATCTTTCAGAGAGATGAAGGGCACATGGAGCTCACTTAAGAGCACCCTGCCTTATTTTGCTTGTTTGCAGCGTTTACAGTGCAAGAATGGGGACACAAGCAAAAAAGAACACCGCAGGATTGGTCATTTTTAATGAGGGGATTTTTAGTGGCGGCATATGATTCTCAGCAGTGGATAAATAACCCAGAAAGGTAAAAAGTCAATTTTTTTGACAACTACCCCCTGGTAACTCTATATGACCACTCAATTTCCATACGTAAAGAGAAGAAAAGATATTCCCCATCAGCTCTGTGTTTATCTTCCTCTGCGGTGTTCTGAATCTGGGGCTTATATCCTCCTCCTGGTTGGCTTTATTTCCTCTATCATTTCCTGTTTCTCCTTTTTATTATCCTAAAGCCAAGGTGCACAATGTAAGGGATGGCTCCTTTGACTGGGATTCTCAGGGAAAGTATTAGCAAGCGTGGAGAGGAGAGGAGGCTCAGCGGGGAGACGATTAAATTATCTCCTTTGAAGGTGTGCTGGTGCTTTCATGAGACAGAGGCCATTATTAATATGCAGTGACACATGCATACATCCAAAATGATCCTGGACGCTTCGTCATGGATCATAAAATTCCCCAAGGTGCCTTTCGCTCATTGCATACTGAGAGCCACCACCGCATCTCTTATGAATCATAGCGGCTCCACCAGGATATATGGCAGGAGGGCAGGAGAGACAGAAAAGGGGGAAAATGGCTCTTGTGTTTTATTAGATTGCCCAGACAAAATTATATTAGTTTTGAGCAGTTTGACTCCATGGCAGGCCGCTGTGGCGCTCCGTCCACGGGTGACAGGAAGGCCAATGAACAGATTGTAGGGTTTGCATGGCTTGCAAGAAGGTTAAATGGGTCACGTAAGCTGCTGTCAGTCTGGGACTTGGTGATCTCATCTTTTGATTTGCTGCTGACATTTCAAGTTGAACTTTTGTCTCAAGCCCTGTGCACTAAAATGGACCGTATACAGTATATTGCTTCAGACTGGTATTTGACAGTATAGCATGCTGTTCTCTAGATATTCTAATTAGCTAAATGTAGCTGGGTTCAACTAGTTATATGGGATGATTTCCTTGTCACAGTGTGACAGCGAGATAATATTCATCTGTGAGCACCAACAAGCAGAATCTCATCTCTCAGTCTCCAACTACTCCATAGAAGCACCTGGATCTCCCTTACAATGCAATGTTCCCTTTATTCTTCTGATGTTTAACTCCATTGAATAAGGTACGCCCACAGCATGCTCATTATACAACTGGATGGAGGCGTCAACAACGTCTGCCAGAGGTTACACATATCCATGGAACAAATGGGCATTGACTGTGTAATTGGAATTTCTACCCTTTTATTCCCTTACTTTGCCTTACCCTGGTAGATAGCCCAAATGAGCTGTCATCCATGATTGATTTTCACATTTCAGGGATGCCTACTTTGACTAAGCACTGACTATTAGAGAAGCTCTGTCATGCCTGTGGCATGGAGTGGGCCGTTAAGTTCAGAGCCGGGAACAGTTTGGCTTGGGCGCGCTAAAGCTTTACGTGTAATGGACATGCAGATAGGCATATATTTAGTTCTGTGAATGGTGATGGACTGTGATGCATGTTGCAATAAAGGCCTTTATGAGCTGCAAACTGAGCTGATTGTAAAATACTCAGTTAATGTTAAGATGAAAGCGTTGCATGGTTCACAGTGGCACGACTAGTTTTGAGATGTCTTTACATGGTTGCACTTTATGTCTTTTTAAGTCACAGCTTGTTACTGTATGTGATGACGCACTTCACTTTGAGAAAGTGTGTAATTTGCTGGCAACATAGTTAGAAAGCATCACATTGTGAAGTAAAGTTGTAATTTCGTAAATGCCATTTGAAAGTCTAATTAATCTGGTTTAGCTTCACCTCAGTTTCACTGAATGCTTCGCAATAATTTTAGCTGCATCCAGGAGCTACTATCAGTCATTTGCTTGGCTCAGTTGCATGTTCAGTCTAAAAATTTTTAAAAAATGTATTATGCTTATGGCATTGTGGGGCACATGCTTTTTTTTGGGAAAACAGAAGTTCACTTTGCAGGGTAGAAAGGCCTTCTGGGGTAACTGATGGCTGAGCCCAGCATCACTAATGCAAAATGATTGTTGTCTGTCATGAGAGGCTGGGCAGTGGGTAAAATATCTGGGACGAGTGATGGTCCAGTCTTAGTCAAATTTCCATGGCTGCTTTTTATCTCAGTCCTCCACTGCATGCCAGAGATCCTGCGTGCTAATCCCAAATGAGTCAATTTAACGCCAAGATGGTTGGAGCTAATCAAGAATTATGTGTTTATTTATTGATAAATTGGTTCATTCTCGGGGCATTTTCTCTCATCTCTCTGTAGACCAATTCAAAAGAAGGCTTGACCAAGTGTGGCAGATAATAAAGCCATCTTATTCACATGAATCAAATATGGTGAAATTTAAGCACTTCACTGGGCATCTGATAGTTCAGTTCATGCAAATCTAGTTGAGTGAAAGCCATCCTCTAATTATTATGCATTATCACTTCCTCATATGCTCCATCCGTCCAAACCAGTAAACTATTCTGAGGACAAATCAGTAAAATTGGAGGATTAATAAATCTGTCTTGCCATCTGATGTCACCAGTGGTTACCTACAGTATATACTTTGACTAAAACTACATAACACTCTTCTCCTTTGACCCTTTAGGCATTATGAGTGGACATTGATTTACTTCCTCTGTGTTTTCTGGATGGATGATCAGGGCAAATGCACTTATCTCACTTACACTGTGAAATGGAGTGTATCCAAAAATGTGATTCTGTATGGCAGATTCACACATGCCCACACATTAATGCATGTGCACTTGCACAGGTATGCATGTGCAGACACAGATTTAGAGCAACAGGGTGACATGGCACAATCAGACACAGTTTACTGCGTGTGAAATGAACAAAACGGTCACATGCTCCTCCCCTGCAGTGGGTGTATGGTGTTTTAGTTTGCTCGGGGCTAACATGTTCTTCTATGTGCTGCAAACAGAGGAGATTTTGTTCCTTTTATGTAAGATCACACTTTTCTCTCTAGATAAACAGAGCATGTGATGGGTATGTATTAGATGAGTTGTTTTGGATGCATGAGAAGCATGTACAATGATAGGATAGACTACTGGTTCCCAACATGAGGAACTCGCTAAATCTGAGGAGTTGTAGGATAATTAAAAGGATGTGAAAGCAGAGAAAACATTTGGTTTATTTTGTCAAATTTTCTTGTGATCTTTCCTTTTTCTTTTTGTGCATTTCTCGGCACAAAAAGTGTAAAATAAAACAATATGTGAAGGAGAAATCATTCTTTGGTTGAACTAATCACAACCTGTAGATGAGGGGTTGCACATACAGTAGACATAGATTAAGGTTACAAGCCAAAATAGTTGGAAACCATTGGGAGAAAATGTTGCAGTTAAGGTTTTACAGTTATGTTTTTTGGCGATAATCATCAAATTCATACAATGTCTGCTGTTAGTAATAATGATAGAAAGGTCTGGAAATGATGACTGGTAGATAATGGCTGATAATGACGCCAAATCTCCACAAAAAAATATGTTAGAAAACAGAAGTACAAAAGTACAAAACCCGATAAAGCTTTTAATGTGGACATATCAGGCTTTTTGTGATTTTCTGTTATTTTCTGTTATTTTCATACTGTTATGATGTTTTACCATGTTTATGTTAAACATGGTAAAAGTTCCAAAACTTGAGGTGAACATATGTAAAAATGCTGCCTGAAAGTCAGAAAGTCCACGTTTTATCCTGCTCTGGACGCTCTGTTTGCAACATTATCTCTACGTCCTCCTTGTGATGTTGCAGATTGTTCGCGTATACCCACTTAAGGTCGTCTGTTCCGTAGACTTTGTTGTTAAGGTTGTTTTTTATGGCTTGTTTGCATTGCATATTGTGGATCACATTCGTGCTAGAAAATGTATGTATGTATTTGAGAAGTTTCCATTTCTAGCAAAGAATGAGAAAAAGAAGTGAAATCCGATAACTACTATTTGTTTACGCAGTGTCTGCAATCGCTGGAAGTCAGCTGAGAGGCGGCTTAGAGCCAATCAGAACAGAGTGGGCTCATCAGGAGGGCGGCCTTAAAGAGACAGGAGCTAAAACAACCTGTTTCAGACAGAGGCTGACCTTAGGGGCAGCCTAAAGGGTCAGTATAAGATAAATAAGGAGGATTTTTTAACTTTAAATCATGCAAATATATTCTAGTGGAGCCCCAGGATATAAATATAGACCTGGAACCTTCCCCTGTAATAAAGGTCTAGCCTTTGATTCATGTGTTTCAGGATGAACTGCCCGAATGCAGAGCCAGGCACACATATACACTGTATGTACTGTAGCGAACACCATGTGCCATGTCAAATACACGTATCTATACTGTATATATGCATGCAGTAAAACCCACAGACAAGTGTCCTATGTGTTTGTGTGTGTGTGTGGATATGTAGAGCCTGCAGTACAGTACATGACCTTTAACCCGAAGAGATGTCAAATATTCATATCTTTGGTGCTTCAGGCTACTTGCTTCCTGAAGCCCTGTAGGTGCCTGTCATGCCCTCCGGGGCAAGGTCTTGTATTATGAATGCAAGAGTGGAGGTCACGGGCGACGAATCAGAATGCAGTTTTGCCAGCGGGGACCCTGAGGGTCTGCTTTAATGATGACTCAGTGATAGTTGGAGGCCACAAGACAAAATCGAATCCTGTTTTTAAAGACAAGTGGAGTTCTCCGAGATGGTGCAGAGATTAGTGGGTGAAAGAATTTTAAAAATTGTCTTGCACAATCTGGATGACAAAGGATTTACCATAGACAATACTAATCTCTTTTGTATCTGCATTGTGATTTAAAATGAGATCATCTCATTTATGCCACAGATCTAATGCCAAATCTGTTATTATGTTGGTAGCTCAGGAGAAAGGCACATCATTTTTGCCACCTTTACTTAGAAAAACAAAACAAAACAGAAAATAACAGATTTATAATCGTAAATCAAAGCCTGTAATTTGGCACTCAGGTAATACAGCATTCTCTTGTTCCTTTTTCAATGATTTAGATGGTCCATAAGTTCTTTGCCAAAGATAAAATGCAATTGCTTAAAGGTATGAATCATTCCATGGGTGTGATCTTATGCCCGTGTGAGGCTTGCTGTCATTTGTAATACAAAAAGTAGTAGACTTGCCATGTACATTGAAGGGACTATTTTACACTCATCTAATTTTTCACCGGTAATACCCCTGTACTTCTTTTTGCCTCTACTCCTGATATTTAGATTTATGTGACAAATAAAGAACACAAAAAGCAATTTAAATCAGAGCAGAGAAAACGTACTGTAGGAGAGGCTTTCAGCATGGTAATGCCAAAAGGAAACTGTGGTCAGGCGGGTCACCATCCTCTAAAGGTTAATACAGAATTCTAAATTGCTTAATGTAAATGTAAATTGTAGATGTTGGATATCAAATCAGATTTTTCTTCAATTATGCTTGCCTTGTACACTCACTCATCATTAACATGGTTTTCACCTGCTGCAATCCATCGTCGACACAAATCCCCGGTGAACACCTTACACTTTCTGTCACAGCTGCCAGAAATAAAATAGCTGGATGAGTGATTGCTCGGCTCACTCTCTTTCTCTTCCTTTTGTTCCTGGACTGATGTTGCTAAAGCTCTGCTTGGTGTTTGGCGGCTGCTCAGTTGGGGAACTGAGGGTCTTGGCCTGCGAGGAGACATTATAGGTTGGTCCGTACTGACAGGTATCTATAGATACCATTGACTTTAAATTAAAGCGGTGTGTGAGGTGATTAATCATAAGAGTGTACTCAGGACAGAGCTACAGTGTGATGCATGGGCCTCCCTAACCGGGCTTCACGACAGTGCACTGCGATCAGAGCTAAATTACCCCAGCGACCTGCACTCCTTCTCCTCTTCCCTGCTGTCCTCCCTTTCTGCACACTGCCAAACCCTCCCATTTTACACTCCATGGAGCAACACTGTTTTTTATTACCTTACTACACCCCTCACAAAACCACTTCCAAAATGTTGCAGTTTTTCCTCTGCAGTGTGTTAGACCTAGAAGTGCAGTATATGTCAGGGTGGAAGTTTATTACTCCGTTCAAGTCAGGTACAACGCCCCCCCCTCCCGCCACACCAGCATGTCGGTGTATACTGAACATTTTCCTCCATGTTTAGATAGAAAGGGACGTCAGTGTTGGTGACACAGGGCTCATTCAAGCCTTGGATACTGTTGCTATGCTTGTGCATGTAGCTTTTACCCCAGTTAAGTGGAGGTTACGAATCGCCCTCTATGAGGGCCACTGATGAGTGTGATTGAAGTACCACACTGATGGTTTTTGCACATTTATCAAACCAAATCACACATACTTAACATTACCCCTGTCAGCTTTTAACCTATGACACGCTGTACCATAACATAGCAGAAGTTAGTAAGTAAGTTTTACTTGTTTTTTTGTCGGCAAAGTCTGTACATTATTGTCATGTGGTAAATGTGAGCAGGGACTGCTTTGATAAATATCCTTGTTTGTGTGTTCAAGGGCATCTGAGATTTGAATTCAAGAAACTGCCAATTTCAAATTATCCTTCTCACAACAACCTGTAACAACTTCTGCACTTAAGTACAATTTTGAGATATTTGTACTTGAGTACTTTCATTTTCTGCTACTTTATGCTATTACTGATACTACATTTCAGAGGGAAAATATTGTACTTTCTACTTTTTACTTCATTTGATTGCAGGTCACTTTGCAGGTTACATACAAATCACATAATCAACAAATGAAAAATGCATTATTATGGATTAAAATATCGAGCAGTGCACAAAGCACCTTGACCAGCTAATACATTAAAATGCCTCTTACACATTAATGCATCAACAGTAGTAATCCAATAACATACTATAGTTTATATACTGTATAATATAACTATCTGAGAGAAGCCATTCTTTTTGTTTTTCATACTTTACTATTTTGCTGATTATACTTTTGTACTGTTACTTAAGTAGGCTTGTGAATGCTGGACTTCTACTTGTAGCAGAGTATTGTATTGTGTATTGTGATATTACTACAGTATTTTTACTGAAGTAAAGGATCTAAGTACCTCTTCCACCATTGTTTTATCCAAACGGGCCATGAGAGTGCAGGGAAGTCTTGAGTAACTGGTTGAATATAACCTTTAAGAGGAAGAAAAAAAATAATTACAGTTAAAATAGACCAGCTATGTGGAGAGGGTTCAAAAGTCGCATTTATTTTTGATGGTCAGTAGCTAAGATCAAGGTCTTAACAGTTTATCAGCATGACACAGACAACACAGGGGTTCTGTATTTCTTTCTCTCTCTCTCTCTCTCTCTCTCTCTCTCTCTCTCTCTCTCTCTCTCTCTCTCTCTCTCTCTGTCTCTCTCTCTCTCTTCATTTTCCTCCCTCCTCTCCCTCAAATTTTTTTATACAAGACAGGGTTACACTGCTCAATTTCATGGTCTAATGAGCCTCTCATCGCATGAGGTATCATACTGGCACACAACATGTCAAGTTAGTTATGGGGAGGTAGAAAAAAAACAACTTTATTTCAATTAGTTTCTTGCACTAACTGGTGTGGAAGATTGCCTGCTCCAAACAGCTACCTGAGAAAAAGGAGCGTCGAAGCTACACTCAGAAAACGATTCTCTTTTGTGCTGCAAACTGGAATAGAAACTGAACCCCAACATCAACTGATAATATCATAACATGACTTTCAGATGTCAGAGCTGGAAACCTGTTTTGACATTAGAGTGAGGATGAGGGAGAAGAAGTCTGACTGCTTTTCTTGACAGTTCACAACTACAGCTGTGAAATATAGTATTTCTATCTACTAGCAGGAGAATGGAAAGAAAACGACAAAAGGAGCATCCACCTGGCTTCAGCAGACATCCTCACTTTGAAGAGCAGCGAGGAGGCTCCTGTTGCCGTGTCGTTCTCACATGTGCGCACGCATGCAAACTCTCACTGCAAGCAAAAACACACACTAGGAGAAATGATGAAATGATTCATAATCAGAACTGGTGAACTGAAGAAAAGGCTAATGAGCCTATGCACTGCTGTAATGCACCAGCACCATCTTGACCATTTTTCAGCACACTCGGCTGTACAGTAGCAGCGCTCTTGAAAAATGATCCGTTGTATCCCCTGAACATGTGACTGGTTCCTAATATGCTTGCCTGCTTCCATTTACTGCATCTTGAGAACAACATTAGTGCAGCTCCCTAAATCCTGACGTCAAGGGTATGCTGGAAGAACTATGGGCTCCTTTGTTCCCTGCTCCTCCAGTATCTTTGTGTCAGATGCGATGAACCGAGAGCATAGGGGCATAACCACAACACTACACACTTCTGTCGTTTCCTTTGCTGGAGTAGAGAGGTTTCTCATTTTGGATTTACTTGTGGTTTGCTAACAACTCGTGCACATTACTGGCAACCACTGAGAAACTTCCCATTTGGAATTTTAAGTGCAGCTCAAATGGATTTTTTTTTTTTTCCTTTTCAGAAGTAGAAAGTTTCTGCAATCGCTATGAAAGCACAATGAGGACGGAAGAGGCCATACATGAGAGGCCTACTTTGGTTTTCTCCTGAATGGTAACTCATATTGTGAAGTGGAGGGAGAATGAAGTTCAGGTCTGCCTTGAATGGGTAAAGCCGTGTGTGCAATACAAACTAAAACAGGCAGGCACTGTTCACATGAAAGGAAAAAAAATCTTATTTCTCATGTCTATAAAAATGTTATTGCTTCTATTGAGTACAGTACCCAGAAGCACAGGCTAGACACCCACAAAGAAATGGACAAAATGTCCCTATAAAGGCCTTGCTCTGTGCTGCAGATTGTGTGACCTTTCTGCTGATTTAGCATGTCCTTGTGGACAGTGTGCTTTGCTCCAAGACAGAGACATACATCGCCTGAGTGGGACGTTCATGTGCTCTCCAACCCATTCATTCAACGAGAAGAAATTACATTTTCCAATTGTCTGCAGCAAGATGATGGAAGTACATTGGGGGCAAAAGGATGTGTGGAGAAACACAATCAGCACAGAGTAGAGGCCACAAACATGGCATCAGAGTGAATGTCATAGAAGTAACATTTTTAAAGCACAATAAGAGACTTTTGACCTTTGTGCTTTGTTTTCCTGGGTTCAGCTGCCTTTTCGAGGAGCTTGATCCCGGCTGTTTGTTTGTCTTATGCGTTAAGTTTCACATTTTCCTGGAAGCACAACACAGCTGAATTAATTACGCCTTTAATTGGGCGATATACGAGTATACTAAGTTAAAAATATCTTAAATGTGCACATCTCTGCAGGGACAATATGTCCTCCTAGGAACATTATGTTGTAAACAAAGAAAAAAGAATCATTTAGATTAAAAAAAGAACATAATTCCCCCTTATTGGCTATATCTGGGAGCGCAAGAATTCCAAAAGCGTATTTGTTGTTGTTCAGCATTTAAAACAAGTAAACGTCCCACCTTTGGGGATCACTCGCTAATGCTTTTGGGAATTGCTTCATCATTTTGTCATCCCATCATTGTCTGTTTGCCCCTTTTATTCATTTTTTTAAAAATCTGTACTCATGATACAACTGTGCTCTGATTAAACCACAGCTTGATTACAAATGACGATCCAATTTATCGGCTTAAAAGTGATTTTAGAGCCATCACAAAAAACTTAATTAAGCACATTCACACAAAATAACGGAGGATGTATAATCAAGCGAAAATCAGAAACAGCTGTCAGACGATCACAATCCACCTGGGTTTATTGGCAAGTTCACCAAGGACAAAGAGAGTGAAGGGCCACCTAATGCCACGTTAATTTGCTGAAACAGTAATACAAGGCGTCCTGCCTATGAAAGCAACAGAGGTGCAATTAATATAACATGGAATAAATGACCTAGGAAGACTTCATGGAGAGCGGAAGCTGTCATCCACTCTACTGCTCGTAAGTCAGACTCATACAACCTGTGTAATTGCCACATATAATTGCCACATTTCAAGGTTGTAATTATATTTCTATAGCAGTAATTATACAGTCCCACCTTTAGTATGCGCATTCAAATGCACTGATACACTGTGCACATACATGTTCACGTGCACACATGCGCACATACATACTGTAAACACTAACTTGCTTTATGCATTCAATACTTTGAGAACATGCAATCTGAACAAACACATACACGTGACAAACACGGAGTACAATCATGCACACTCTTAAGCAAAATTTTGGTGGAAAATACTATAAATCTCTTTTCTGCATCACTGTTCTCCTCTGTTGCTTCTGGTGTTTTAGCTCATGTATCGATGCTCTGATGTATTAATGAATAGTGATTTTAAGATAATTAACTAAAGGAGAACTTTCCTTTGGTTACTTCTTTTTGTGTGTAATAGAAGAGAAGTTGGAGTTTGATGTATGTGTTACTTATATGAGGCTGTTACATCTGTCATAAAAGGCAAAGTGTGCACTACAGCTGATGTAATTAATGCTTTATGGGCTACATGTGGACCAAAAGAATGATTTAACAGCAGACTGCAACCAGATTCAGTGATGGGTGTGGTTGAGTGTGGTCAGAAGTGTGTTTTCTTGCGTAATACAGTGATGTCACAGTGTACCGACAGCACACAGTTGAGTACACCTGTACATCACTGCAGCAAGGTGAGAAGGTAAAAAGGTTAAGATTTTCAGGAAGTGTTAAACTGTTCACTGATTGGCTTAAATGTAGGATGATGTAGAGTCGTTTGCAGCACGCGCTGTCCTTGATACTCAACTGATGTCACTGCAATCACAGCACTTCTGTCTCGGGAAAATTATAGTGTGACGAGACACCTGTCAGCGATGACACAAAATGATGATGATTATTAACTGTCTGAAATCTCAATTTTCTGCTCACTATAGAGTAAACTGTTGAGTATCTATTGTATAGGGAGAGGTGAACGAGGGAGGGAATTCAGACACGACCCTAGTGTGTGTATGTAATCATGTAGACTTTGGTTGTATCTGATCATTACACTGTGTGAACGGCTGAACTGTGCTCTACAGTTCATTCCTGTGAAGAATATTGCCTTTAGTTGAAAGATAATATCTTTTTCTGAAAAGTGGTGTAAATAGTGGAAATTCTGACTTTTTCTTAACAGCAAAATATAGTTCCATGCTAAGAGGACACATACTATGGGCATAGTTTGCATTCTGCTCATTATTTAATATTACTAGTAAAGTACAGTAGTTAAAAAGATGACTCTAAAGAAAGCTTGGTCCCCCTCTCTCAGTATTCCTGTCCTGTATCTTATTTGTGAGGCAGCTATCTTGTTCTATTAAGTAAGAATGGGTTACCAACCACACAAAGTGGGTAACTCGCCCTCAGGGGCCTTGGCAGCCCCAAGTTTGCTGTGTGGCAATTACTTTGTTGTAATTTGATTTAGAGCTGCAATGATTAGTCAATTAATTGATTAGTTGAGCAACAGAATATTAATTGGCAACTATTATGACAGTGATATTAGTCCTTTTTTTAAGCAAAAATGCAGATAATTTGCTGGTTTCAGCTTCTCAAATGTGATGATTTAATGTTTTTTTTGGTCATAAATGATAGTAAACCGATATTTTTGGATTTTGAACTGTTGGTCAGAAAAAAAAACAAGACATCTGAAGATCACTTTTGATTCTATGAAATTATAACAGTCTTTCTTTTTTTTTTAAACTATTTTCTGACATTTTATAGACCATACAATTAAACACTTAATCGGGGAAATCTACAGATTAATCAATGATAAAAATGATCGTTAGTTGCAGCCCTAATTTGATTAATTTCAAATCTGTTTGGTAACATGCACCACTGAAGCAAAACTAAAAACTGAAATGTTGAGAGCCCTCAGTTGGCTCCCAAAAAGGAGTTAAATCATTCAATCAAATTATCACAAGCCAACTGAAATACAGCACACATGGGGGCAGGGTAGTATTTGAATGTAGGCAATACTGGTTGGTTTCTGGGCAAAATCAGTTAGCAGATGTGCTAATTTGCTATTTTGTGCCCTGGGGGCCTGTAGCAGATTAATCTGGACCTGCTTTAATTTGTACCAGAGTTCAATCTTGGAGAGCAGTGGTGAAAAAGTTCACATCATGAAGGTAATGGTATATATATATATATATCCTAATATCACATTACTATAGTGTTAGCAGCTACGCTAAAAGCCAACCAACTGTTCAAATATTCTTGTACACTGTTTGTCAGTTCTGTTGATTGTAAAGACTGTTTGCTTGACCTTCACTGTCAGACTGCTTTTTAATCAAGAGATCAATCAGCTATTACTGATTAATTTTAGTGTGTGTGTGTAGCGCAGTGAGAGCTGCCTCTGTTGCATGACATCACATCATCCCTGCTGCACTCAAATGTGTTGCAGTGGAAGTGATTTCCTTTGCATCAGTTGTAACGTGTCTTCATCTCGCTACGATGCATGCAGCTTAGCTCAGAGGTGAAATGATCTACAGGATGAGAGATCACTAACTCCCTCTGAATAAACCTGCCAATCTCAGAGGATGCAGGATACTGGGCTTCAGAGTCTTGCTCTCTCTTTGTGTCCAGTCAACTCACTCACTTCAGTCGCAGCTTTGATTCGTCTCTTTCACTGTTTCCTTCCCCTGATTACTGTCCCGGTCGCTCTTTCTTACTCCAGTCTCATTGTCGCCTCCTCTATTTGTCTCATCTTATCTCCCCCATCCTTTTTCTGCTTTAACCGTTTCCCCTATCCTTCTCATTCTCCGCGCCTTCCCTCCCTTGCTCTTTATCTTAACCCCTCCATCTCCTTCTCTGCCCTGTTCTCATCAGACACATACAGCGAGCGATGCGCAAACAACATCCCTCACATCTCCAATGAGTACCTAGTTATCATCTTGTCCCCACAGCGGCTTTCTGTCTGGCTCCGTCTCAGCTTGGATTCCGTCACTAATGGGACCGCATCATTTTTGACAGCTGCAATTCCTCAGCGCTGACAAACAGAGATGTGGTGCTAGCTCTGCGAATACAGCTCAGAGGGATTGTAGACTAATGCCTCAGTCTGATTTACACATTTACAAAGGCCCTTTTAAAAACATAATTTCTCTTTGACACAGACGGGCTCGAATTGTATATAGAAATGCCGCACGGCCTGTAAAGACAGCACAACTTTATAGAGCTCACTTGCCCACATTTTACGCACATCCCCTTCATATCGCCTCATCTCAGTTTCTTCTGAAATGTCCTTTTTTTTTTTTTTTTTTTTACTGAAAGTAATGTCAGCCACAATCTCAGTGTCAGTGAGCACAATGCATGAAATATTTATGAGATTTGAGAATGCAGTGACAACAGACAGTAACTTGTCAGCGTGCTATTCTAGGTTCAGACGTCTTAGAAGTTCGTATATGGTTCCTCGGGCTCCACAGATCTGCAGAAGAGAAGCTAAGTGAAACTTCATGAAAGCTTCAACAATAGCACATGTTAGTGTTTGCCTGCCTTCGATCTCTCAGCCAGCTAATCGTTTCCACTGGGTCCTGCAGGGCAACAACAAAGAGTCCAGAATTTGTATGCCAATCTGTTATTTCTTTTGATTGCGTCCTTAACTAAATGTACTTGTTTTTGCAAGCGCTGCTTTCATCTCTCTCAAAAGGGGCACTTAACAGCTGACTTGCTTGTGACCCTGGACAGGCTTTGAAAGCAGACGCACACCACAGATTGCAATATCAAATGATCCGTGCAAACAACTGTCTCTGTTGTTTTTTTTAAATTCTTGTTTGTTATTAGGCAATTTAATTATGTTGAGGAAGAAGCCACCGTATGTCATTTATTCAAAGGATGGGTTCTCATCTTTTCAAGTTAAAACAATCCTCAGATGCTCACATGTTTATTTAAAGAGTTACTGGATGCTTTCATCATTCCTTCTGTCCATAAAGGCCATGAAGAGATCCCCTTCTAATGAAATTTTAATGTAAGCGATGAGGGACAAAATCCAGTCCTCGTTCTGTGCGAAAATGCATTTTAATATTAGGCTTCAGCGGTCTGAGTTAGCCAAATCAAGTGATTATTTTCCAAAGTTACAATCTTTTCAGTACAATATTCCCTCTTTATGTTTCCCCCAGACTGTGATTTGTTGCTGAGCCGCTGCAGAGGCATGATAACAAAAGGAGGGCGACTGTAAGACTGTAACTGTAACTTTGGGAAATACCCACTTAATTTGACTGTCTGAGACCTCATATTAGCTTCAGCTGAACTTGGAGCTAGGATGGGATTTCTTCAAGGCCAGTATGGAGAGCAGAAATGTTTACAGACACCACGGTGGAGTAGACACTGAGAAGGTGTTCACTCCCTCTTAAATGAGAAATATAATGCTTTTTGTGATTTTCTGTTCTGTTATGATGTCAGATGTCAATGTTAAACATGGTCAAAGTTCCAAAACTTGAGGTGAATGCATGTAAAATGCTTCCTGTAAGACAAAAGCCCAGGCATCAGCCTGCTCTGAACACTCCGTTTGCCAAGTTACCTCCACTTAGTCCTCGTGATGACACCAGATTGTTCGTGCATGCCCACAAAAGGGAGTCCATTCCATAGCCTTTGCTGCTAAAGTTGTTCACGTTGGCCATTTACATATTTTGGATTGGATTCGGGCATGTATGAATGTATTTGAGAAGATTCCATTTGAAGTAAAGAATGAGAAAAAATTGTGAAATCCACTACTACGGTTTGTTTACGTAGCCTCCAGAACAGGAGGAAGTCTGTGAAGGGGCAGCTTCCAGATGCTGGCCAATCAACACAGAGTGGGCTCATTGGGAGGGGGGCTTTAAAAAGACAGGACCTTAAACAGCCTGTTTCAGATAGAGGCTGAACTGAGGGGGTATAAAGGGCCAGTACAAGATAAATAAGGATAAATAAATTGTGCAAAGATTTACCAGTAGAGCCCCAGACTATAAATATAGCCCTGGAACCCCTTTAAAAAATACTCATACCAACTTGTAGTTAGTGTAAAGTGTAAAATATTTTGTTGGTTTTTTTGACTTTTTAAAAAGGGATTTCTTTTCTGAAAGGTCAAAGCACTACATAGCACCTGCTCACAGAAAATTCTGCATCAAGGTTGAACTGGCTAAAATGGTAGCACCAGTCAGAGAGAACATTTTAATTTCCTATTGGTTGGCATTAGGGAAGCTCATGCAGTGAACTGAGGAGAGCTGTGTGTTGAAGCTTATCGTGTTTGAAGAGAGGCAGGTACACTGATCTGTGTTAATAACGTGGTGGTAAGAGCCGCTCAGCCAGCCAGCGGTTATGGCCTGCCAGCGTATTACCAGTGACATCACAGATCAGACTCCATTTGGCTCCGCTCGGTCTGCTCTCATTAGAGACGACATCCTACAGGAGACCCTGCTGGTCATACACACACTGCCCTTTAAAGTATGGTCAAAGAGCAACTGTAAGAGCCTTACAGACAATACTTTAAAGCTGGCGGTAATAATGAATGTCAGGTAATGTATATCAAGCTTCCATTTCATATTTTTATAGTCTTCAATGACATCAAAACCAAGGGAAGCACACTTGTGAACAAAGGAAAGATAAAATATTCCATGCTATGTGTTTCAGTTTATGTCAGCAGCACAGTTCAGAGAGATGACTCTCATTAGACTTATTGTTTTTATTAGTTTCATTGAACGTTCAGTGATTTTTAGACTCAGTATGTTCCGGTGGTGGCATGTTTCAACTTCAGTCATAGGATCTCAGGCTCATTGGTGATCTTATTTTAATCAGGATTTGCAGAAATACTTTAATTTATAGCCAGCCGAAAGTCTCTCAGAGCTTCTTGGAGCATGAACAGAGCCAAAGCGTTAAATATTTCAATAAACAAGTAGATTTTAAATATTTCATGAGCGGAACGATTGATATGAACTGAAACTACTCTATGAAACATTAAACGCCCTCTGTCCATCTGAACTATACAGATACACTGGCTTTCTATGAGCATGTCTTGTGCCACGGCCTCTTTAGCTGCATTTAAGCCAGAACACTGGAGAAATACATGCAACGCTGTCATGATTGTATGTGCATTCATACATCATAGGAGGAGGGAAATTAACTGAATAGGAATCTGTTCTCTCTCCAAGGCGTTCTCCTTTCTTATCTCACCCTGAAACTCCCCCACTACTCCTTTCTCACCCAACACTGCTCTCTCTCACTGGGGTGAATACAGAGGAATAACATTGCGTAGGATTTCAAAGGGTGAAAAAAAAAAAAATCACATTCAAGAGTGTGGGTGCCAAGTGAAAAATAAACCTAATTTCTCTGCAGGGTTAGGGAGTAGTAGGAGAGGGGTTTATCTCATGTCCTACCACATCTATGCCCTTCCGCAGAGACGCAGCTCTGCAAAATTTGGCTCGCTGAATATACTGCAGCACTGATCCACTCTGATAAAACACTGTACTCTTCACCAGTGTACAAATCCCAAACTTAATTACTATGAGCTGAAATAAAAATGAACTCTATTATGAAGATATTGCCACATATTTGTCTTTTTTTGTATCTAATTAAATTCATGTGTGTCGTTTGCCAAGATTTCCCAACTTTATTTTCTTTATGTAATAAAATTTTACTACAATTTTACTACAATCATCCAAAATTAAGAAATGAAGATATATTGGATCTTCAGTGATGCCACAACTGCTTCCTTTGGCTTTTGTTTCAGCAGAAACACAAAGTGTATTTTGGGTATTAAATGAATTAACTGAGTTACAGTGAGCACTGTACTATTTTAGCTAAAAATTGTCTCAAGAAATATAATCAAGAACAACCGTATAATGCCCAGCATTTATTCAGCGGTAGATATTCATTCTGTAAAGTGTAACTCAAGACAAAGTGAATCATAGCCTGAAAGAATACTCCGGTGATTCGGTATTGCACTTCCATAAAGTTGACTTGTGGGAGACATTAAAACAAGAGTGGGCGAAATTAAAGCAGCAGAGACATCCTGACTTTCAGTCCCATAATGCAACTCAGTAGTGTCTTTTGTTAGACACTCCCTGCCTCGTAAACTTCCATGTCTATCAAATTTAATGCCCCAGTTTGTAACACAGGCTCTCTGTTATAATTTATGTTCTCCAAACTAGAAAATTTTCTTTGACATTTAAAATCGGTGGACACCTTTAAACTTACCTCTGATTATGTTAGCAGAACACAAAATTGGTACATAAACTTCACAGTAAATGACAAAGGACAAAAGATTCATGGAATATCAATATTTTATTATCATACACTCATGTGTAAAGTATTACATCGCAATCAAAATATACTGCAGTAATCATCTATCCAATGTAATTCCAGCATTTGTAGAGCCTGTTGATCCTGAGAATGTCGATGTCAGAGAGGCCCTCCCTCTGGCCGATGGGAACAGAGGAGTCAGGGATGGGAATTATAGTTTCTGATCCGAATTTCCCAAAAGCAGTTCTACAGATATGGTGATGGTAATGAGAGAAAGAATCATGTCAGGAATAGTAGGAATTTGATCTTAGAATAAATCAAATTCAGGATAAACTTGTTTGTCTAACGTTTTTGTTCTACTTTACCTTCCGTAGTGCATCACAGAGGAGTAATCATATGGAGTGTTGAGATGATCAGAGTCCTTCTTTTTGAAGTTGAGGACAAAATCTGGTGACAAAAAAAAAAAGAAATTAATAGCTAACAGACTGATGGAGTAAATCAGAATCCGTCAATCATAAATGATGCTGTGAGGTTCTTACGTTCGTTGACGTTTTCCCAGTTGATTCTGATATATCTGTCGCGGTCGGGCCGAGTGTGTTCATGGTAGAAACCCAGCGCGTGCAGTATCTCGTGCTGTATGATGCCACGGCGTATGCAGCCAAACCTCTGCAGTGACAACACCTGCTTTACTCCAGTACGACCCAGTAAAGAGGAACACCTTTGTGTGGAGAGAGAGAAGCAGAGACAGATATAATTAACATGCAATATGCAACTTGAAATTTCATAAATTGATATTTTCATTTTAATAAACTAATATAATGTGTATTATCAGAGACCCTCTGTGTACATGCTTAAATAATTGGCTTTCTGTTGTTAAGCAGGTATTTTTTACTGTTAGTAGAGTTGTGGTTGTCAACTGCAGATTCATCATGCTAACAACTAGCTAAAAACATCAAGAAATGAAAGAATTGTGAAGCTTAAGTTGCAGTTTACTGTTCTTTTGCTCCATTCTTGCTCCTAAAACTCTTGTTATAAGCTGTATGGATGAAGGTTTACTAAGCTAGTTGCTGTTTCAAGAGGTCACAGAGAGGACTGACAAGTGTTGGCGTAGCATTTCATCCAACTGAGGGGAAGAGAGCAGGATTTAAAGACAAAACACTTCCTGCCTTAGTTAAAAACAACAAGATGCATGTTGCAGCTTTAACCTGTTTGAAGCACTAGATAAGTATTTTAAATTTATCAAGGCAATCCAGGAAAAATCATGAAAACTGTCATTCACAGGAGAGAATGACACCCTAACTTTTAAGATCCACATGGCCTAAAGATAGCTAACCTGACACACCAGATGGTTTGTTGTTAAAGGAGCATATAGGTCCTATGCACATTTACAGGTCTACATTTTGAACCTGGGCCTGTACTGGAATATCTTTGCATGATTTACAGTTCAAATAACTTCTTATTAATCTTATACTGGCTCTTTATGCAGCCTCTGTCTGAAACAACGTTTTAACTCCTGTCTCTTTAAGACACCCCTTCCCTATGAACCCAATCTGTTCTGATTGACCAGCTTCCAGAAGTATACTGTATAGTATACTTGTGTACTTTTCCCCTTCACATGCAGGGCACTTTACTTATTGACTCACCCATATCTCGGTTCAATGCTTAAGTACGCCCTCTGAGTCGCACGTGGAATGAAGCGAATGCAGGTCTTTGATTCAAAGCCTTTCATGGCACGTAAAATCTCATTTTTCTCAGTGTTATCTACAGTTGTGGATAAAAGTACTTCATTAGTAATGTCATTTATTGAGCATGTTAACATGTAGAATCCAGCATTCCATTAAAGTGTCACCTTAAAAATTAAAACCCACCATATTTTTTGCTCAGAAGGAAAGGGATCTCCACATTACGGTTCGCAGACTTTGGCCACAGACAGCTATTTGCTTTTTTAAGGCACTTCACAGCATTCCTTGTTCTTGGAACCAGCACATCCCCTTCCAGCAGGAAATCAGAAGATCCTAATAGAATAAAACATTTTCATTTGAGTGACTAAAAAATGCTATTAAGTTAGGCAAGGAATCACATATATATATATTAGAAATGTGTTCTAACATGGCCTCTCTCAATAGGAATTGAGAGAAACATATGTTCCCTCGCCGTCCTTGTAATATCATCAGTGAATACTCACCATTGTTCATCCTCAGAATAGTTGTGGTAATGTCCTCTGTGGCAGACGTATCTACAGAAATCTCTGTTGAATAGGAGAAAAGCATACACCATTCAAGCCTGTTTTCACAATGACACACAGCGTGTTACCTTATAAATTTTGTCCGTTAGACAAGGTCGCAAATAGATGCCTGAGCTTTGGTCACTTACCGGTATCAGCTTCATGATCCTGTAAAGAAAATGGGGGAAAAAACCCATTAATTCCTCTTAAAGTACTTTAACTCAGTCTAAGTCAATGTCTTGAAGGCAATATAGAAGCCAATGGTATGGGAAATGTGTCATTACAGTACATACAGTGTGTACAAACTGATCCCCACTATATTTATTGAGAAAGTTCTTACATTGCCAGGGTGAGCATTACAGAGGCCGATAAGCAGCAGCAAAAGAAGAGGAATCGTTGCTCTGAAGTCCATTATTGTGGCTTTTGGAGACTTTTCTTGTCTCACGGATGCTGAAGCCCACTCAGGGCCGAGTTTATATGCAGGCTGTCAAGGTGTGTCTGTGTGTAGAGATTAGTGGTGGAGGTTCAATGGGCTCTGTCTTAGACACACAGCTGATGGGAGTGCCCTGCCCACCCTGGCTCCACTGTTGCCACACAGGGATAATCTCATTCTGGAGGGATTACAGTGACCACAGGCTGCTGTCAGCTTGCTTAGCATCAGATTTCAGATGGCCTTTTTAAGCAGTAGGGGGTCTGCGCATGAGATCTGGATCTGTCCCAAAGTTTTATTCCAAAAATAACAAATACACCATTTGAAAGAAACAATGCTATGTTCTCATTAAATATTTGCAGGCACTGAGATGAAGTAGTAGCTTTTAAAGCCTTCTTAAATAAAGTAGCAACATAAAAGATCACTGTATGGAACAATGAATAGGGAATGTTTATTTCCCCAAACTGATACTGTGCATACGGTAATATTTAAGAATAAAACTAGGAACAGTGATACTATTGGGAATAGAAGTAACAGTGACAGAAATATGTACTTTATTTGTCCAAAAAATGCACTATAAATCATATAACAATCCTCAATAATATAAAATGTGAAAAAGAATGTACTTCTACACTAGCAGCTCTGTGAGGCTGTATTTTGAGCTTAATGCTAACATCAACATGCTAACATGTTTACAATGACAATGCTGGTATTTAGCAGGTATAATGTTCACCACCAAGTTTTTTTTACATGAATATCCTTTACAGTTGTTTTCATACTGTGAACATAACTTATATTAATTGCAAGATGTTTCAAATAGTGAGAAATAAACTTTATTTTAAGGTAAAAAAAAATGTAAAAACTTGTTTGTCAAGGGATCTGCTCCAGCACTATGAACATCTCTTTGGTTTGGTGCTGCTATGCTTTGACTCCCCACACTGCTGAGTTTTTCTTTTGGCTAGAAAATTTGATTTTAGTAAGCATAAGAACATCTTATTTCTTCATTGGCATCAGAGCACTTTTACTTTTTGTATTTCCGAGTAGGACCACTTAAGAGCTCGATCTCTAACAACTCCAGCACCACTGATACCATCAGTGTGCCTCATAACAGAAACTTAATTTCCTATTAAACCAAATGGCCAGTGTGGCCTTTATGACCCTTTTTAGTTTACACTGGGTGTAAACTATTGTTGTGTGGCTCCATTTTAAATGTGTTGTTTCAAATAATAATAATGGCTCAATTAGTGTGTGGCTGTAAAGTTCTGTATTCATTACTGAAGCGCTGCTGCTGCAGCAGTGATGATCTCAGCGGTAAAGATCGGGTCTTGGCTGCCAGACTGTGATGAATAAAAAAAAATTAAAAAAAAAACAGTCTCCTAAAAGCTCTAGATCCCGAAATGGGTTGTTTAGAGAGATGGGTATTCAGATTTATTGGACCCCTCGCTAATAAATCATCAGCTTCTAGCCCAATGTTTACAGGAGAAGAGGGATGCTGTCTGGGTTCACAGCACCATAAACTGTTTTAGGATCTGATTTCACATGTCAAGGCCGGCAGCTTCAAACTGAGATTCCATCATAGCAACCTTTATATGATGTGATCCTCCGCTGTACATCACAATAATGTCACATTTATCATCAGGGAGCAAACATTGCATCCTGTGTGTGTGTGTGTGTTTGTCGTAGAAAGAGATAGACTGCAGGTGTGTATGTGTTAACTCCCTTTATTGCAAGCCCAATAAGACCCTATGGATTTGTAAAATTTTGCCATGTTTGCATCATGCATTTTGCACATGCATGGGTTTATGCACTTTGTGTGTGTGTGTGTGTGTGTGAGCCTATGTGTTGCCTGTAGGTCTGTGCCTGCCCAATTCGGGTGATCCGCGTGGGTGCGCAGGTAATCCAATTTGTGTTTTAGAGTCACAGCACAGCACGAGTAATGCTCAATGATGTATGACCCATCCATTCGGTTGAGCTTTATTCCTAATGCCTCTCCAACTGCAGGAGAAGTAGATCTTTTTCAATTGGATGTCAGTCTAGTTCTACACACGAAAAAAAAAGATTTTTTATTTCTCTCCAAACATCTGCATTTTGTTAAGCAGAAAGGTGGCTTCAGAAAACCGTCAGGGTTGTCAGAGTAAAAATAAAGTGCAAGAGGACTTTCAGAGCTCCACAATTAGGTCTATTCCTCCAATTTTTTTCCCTTTTGTCATCCTACCATACTTCTCTTTATTACAACTATCATCTCACTCATCTCTACCACGTTTCAAAATCAGCAGGATTACACACAGATTTTCCTAATTCTGACCCTCCGATTTAAAGAGTTAAGCCAGCATAGCTGTGCAGCCATAAATCTACTGCTGTACATATGTCATTCATGATGGGAACAGCAGGAAGAGGACTATATGGTGTGATGATAATACTGTTTGAAATTCATTATTAATTCATAATTACTGACCATATAAGTATGATTTTTTTAGGTTATAAAAGTATAAGGATTATGTTGTAAATGCAAAAGAATAACACAAAAACTTAATTTCTTTTGGTTTTGGGCTTTTGATCGGACCAAAAAAAACATTTGTCGACGTAATATTGAGAGATTATAGTTGGACATTTTAAACAAAACGATGAATTGGGGGAAAAAATGGCAGATTAATTGACAATGAAAATAATGAAAATTGCTGGATTATATAAAATGTTAATAACTTTGATTTCATCATGGCTTTTATGGTATTTTGAGGTGGATTCGGATGGTGGGTGAAGGTGGAGCAGAAGGGAAGTTTTGGCACATTGTTCCCAAAAACTAAACAACAATGATGGCTTACCCTATTAGCCCTCCACTGTGCTACAGTACATCTCCGTCTTTCTCTCTGACAACTCGTGGGCAGCCAAGGACAACAGTCAATGAGCAATATCAATTTACATAATGGACTATTAAACAATGTGCTTAACATTTAGAATCACTGCACTGGTGTTCAGTGGGAGTGTGTGCCAGGAAGTCCGCTGCCATGATAAGCACCCTGTAAAAATGAAACACATTAGCTTGCTCTGCTGCCTCTTACTCACTCTAGCTTCTTCTCCTCCTACAGTTGGTTGTCTGACCTGACACAGATGCCCTACTTACTCGCCTTTTGTTCTACATATGACTGCATGTCAAAATAACAATTAACTGTTTTGTACACCGCATTCACGTCAAGCCTCCCCTGTGATCCAACTCATTACGTGTTTTTACAAGCGGGTCTTCAAATAAGACAGCTATATCTTCTGTTATTTTTGTATTTTTTTTTTGATGGCTCACAGAAATAGATTTATTTATTGTTCTCAAACAAAATCAAGCTTTGTAGACTTTCTAAAAGTAGCTCTCTGTCTGTCTCCGTCTGTCTGTGTTCTCCATACTGGAGTCAATCTGAGACAGCAAACATCATGTTCGTCCTAATTGACAATCAGACAAACAGGAACAAATATATTGAATATGAACACCATCTTAATTGGTGTGAATTACCAATTTCAACTTGCATGACTACTATTACTTGTAAGAGCCATGTGCATACAGTAAATTAAATCAGGTGTATTATTGTAGTAATGCAATCGATTAAACCAGAGTCCATTCAGGGAATGATTGTGTTTGATGGATGAGGTGTCACCTGCTTTATGAGGTGGATTTGAAAATGATACTATAAAAGGTCTTTGTGCTGACAGAAGTAGCAGTGAGGGTAAAAGGAGAGGTTGTAAATGGGAGAGCTTTTTTGATGGGGCAGAAATCTGTCTGGACAAAAGGGTCCAAAATTCCACACGTCATACTTCAATGCATTATCTTTAATGGTGACCACTGGCCAGGTATACTGCAACAGTTACAATATAGTATATGCTTTGCTCAAGGGGACATCAAAAACTGAAGGAGGGAGAAGTGTGACTCATTCACTTCGCCCACCCACGTTTCCCCAGCCCGTCTAGAACTGATGATGTTAAAAAAAAAAAAAAAGTAGTTGCAAGAACCATCTCTCTACCTCCAGGCTACAGCTACTGATATTCTTTAATCATTTCAGTGTAGATAATACGATTACGATAAACTCTGAAACAGTCTCAAAATGATCCAGAATTTTAAAAATATATTCCTCTTAACCCTTGTTTAAAGAGGCACTTGTCTTTCTTCCATAGATGTGGCAGCTTTGGGTTTTGGTCATTTTTACTGCATGTCTGATGTCCGGTAGACATCGGCACTGTTGATTATAATATATAATACATATATACTCAGTATGTAATATACTAAAAAAATCTACTTTCTTTTTTATAATCCTAAAGTTGATGTGTTTAAGTGTGGAAATTTGCTTGATTTCCTGTCAAATCATGTAGAAATTATATATATATACTGTATGAATTGTCTTTTAGTATCCATTACATTTTAATTCTGCAGTAATAGTGCACATCTGTAATCAGCTGCATTCATTTTAGAGTAAACTGCCACGGTAAACTTCCTGAGGTTAATCATTTGTGATTGTAAATAACCCACTGATATGATAATATAAGTGTTAAGTGCAAACCTGTAAGCTTGCAATGAGTTATTTGTGTGAACATATGTAGTATTTAACTGTTTGTTTGGCACATGTGGCTTCTGTTTACACCTCGGTCACACCCAGGCTAATGGGTGGTGCAGTATAAACGCACTTCGAGGTGGTCATTGTCAGCGCACAGCTTATTGTATCAAATTACAAGGTGCAAGGGTCTGCTGTGTCTAGCCAGGTACATAAAAATAGAGTTTTAAAATTACCATCTGGTTTAATTTGTGACATTTTTATTTAACTACTTTAGGAATGGTATGTGTCACCGAGCAAAGTACTGGAAGTGGGGATACATGGGCACAGTGTGAAAGGCATTTTTTGAATAAAAGAGCAGCAGGTCTGTTCTAATATCATCACTGTGTTACACTTTATATACACCGTACACTTTAATGGAGTGATTCTTCCTGTCATTAGTTGTAATTGCTATGATTTTATTATTGTAAATTATTGTTTTTATGTTGGTGTGAATTTGTGAAATACTAAATATGTAACAAAACACCATGTAAACTCAACACATTCCTGAAACCCATTTACAGTGTTTGAAATGTCCAATCAAATGTTCTTTTTTCAAACTCAAAATACACAGATGTCTGAAATGGAAGAATAATCTTTTTGTTTTTTGTTTTTTTAAATATCATAATATATAACGCATATTGTCTTCTTCCTTCTCTTTAATGTTCTCCTCCACCTCTTTAACCTCCTTAAATGATACAGTTGGTGCTTATGAACTAACTTACTTAAGTTTTTCACCTAAAAGTAGAAAATCCCCCAATGAGGCTTTAGGCGGTGCTATTTTCTATCTTCATCGTGTCGCTGAGCTGTATTTAAAATCACATGGAACAAGCACCCTTCAGTTAACAAGAGTCAGTGCAAAAAATCTAATTCATTAAATCTCAAAAACTCTCAAATCCAAATTAATTTGCACAAGACTGTAACAGTTTATGTTTTGTGATATTACAGTACATGCCTAGTCAATTGGTTTTTGGTGAAGTGCTGCAGTGGAGCTAACTAGAACTAAAGAGGCATTTCCCAGGTCTGTGCTACTGATATAGGAAGACCTGTAGCCCTCGTTTCCAAGAGCATAGCTCAGTGAGAGATCTCTAAAACCCATTTCCTGCTTGGCTTAGAATAATGAGGTGTTAGAGCCTGCTGGCAGGGCTTAGCTGCACACCTCCCCAATGGAAAAGTTATGGAAGGTATACAGTCACTAACACACACACACATGCATGCACACACGCACACACACACTCAAAGACATGGACATATGCCCCCTGGTGTTATGGATAGCTGCATATTGCAAAGCCAGCCAGCAGGCAGCACTGTCAGCCAGCCTGCTCTGTGGGCATTGATAGGACAATCAGTTCACTCTGGAGTCACCACAGCCAATCATCAGACAGCTTCTTGGCGGGCAGCACCCAATCTTCAGAGGGTTGCCAGATACTCTATCCTCAGTGAGCTGCTGCTGGCTCACCACTAGCCAACCATAAAGAAAGCCGCTGCCTTGCGTCAGCCAATCGTGTGAGTGTTGGCCAGAGTTAGGCCTATCGACAGAGAACTGCTGCCTGGTTACAGCCAATCTGGGCTTTATCCTTCCCTACAGATGTCCGATTAGTGTTGTTTAGGGAAATCAAACTGCCACAACAGGCCCACTATGCCAATGTGGCACCATGAATGGAGAGACTGGTAGAATGGGATAGGAAAAAGCCACAAAGACTTACTTAACTGTAACACTGTGATACTCTGGCTGTTACACTGTGATACTCTGTGTGCGACTGTATTATTTATTTATTTTTTTGACTGTTTAGCATTGTTGGAAAGCAAAGTATAGTTTCACACCTCAGCTGATGACCTTTCTTAATAACAGCATGAGCTAGTAGGCGCTGCTTAAATGTCGAGGTCTTTCTTTAATGAGGTTCTAAATTTACCAGCATGTTCTCATACAGGCCCATAAGTTTATTCCTCATAAAAGCGTTCTGGCTTACACGAGCCAAGGACATGTTCAATGAACTCTGGTCATGTAGAGTTTAATGGGTCTATAACACATGCCTGTGCTTTAAGTTGACAAAGGCATTAGATCAGATGATAGTACAGGTTTTAGTACTTCTCAAGCTATTATTTCCATTGTAAAATGTTTCAGGTAATGTGTGTTTGTGTTTGATAGGGAGCGTTTCATGTTCCACCAAACAATGTTTGTGTCAGATCAATTTAATACCTGTTCAGCAGTGCAGCATTCATCACTTGCAGTAGCAGAAAGTGCTAACAGCACCTGAAATTCCTGCCCATACCCAGTGAGAAGAAGCAATTTTCAGATGAATAGACTTTACATTTCCACCACTTTCCTGTTTTCACAGCTTATTTTAAGGCAAACTTGATGGATATGTTCACTCTAAGCCTGTGTAGCTAAACATTATTTCACAAAACTGAATGATTTCATATGTAATATAATAAAACAATGCTCTGATATGAAGTGCTGTTGCAAAGTTGAGAATATCTTACATCAAATGATACTTTTCACAATCTGACTTCATCATATTATGATGGGAAAACATAAATATCCATGTATAGACATTTTTCACCGTGGACATTTTGACATGTAATGGCAGCAGAGCTTAGGTTTAATTAATAACAATAACAACCGCTTTTTATAGAGGCAAGCCAGTTCCAGGACCCTGGTGTTGTGCATGCTGACTTACTGGCATGACTTATTGAGACAGTTGGGATAGAAACCTAATTAATGTTATTAGTTACATCTGTGCTTTTCTTGCTATAATAAGTCAAAATGTCAGAAATGAAAAAGGTCCTTCAGTCTATCTTAATGTCAGAAATTCCAAACAGTGTAACATTTTTTGTATTTTTTGTTTAGAAATGTTTTTTTCTAACCAAATATTTTTATATAAAACATTTTTTTGTAGTGTTTGAGAAAGTGTGTTTCAGTTTCTATCAATTAATGTGCATATTATTTTATTGATTAATAATCCAGTAATTGTTTAGTCTTTAAATTGTCAGAAAGTAGTGAAAATGTGGTTCATCTGTGGTTCTGAAACATCTGTGGTACGGTTCTGGCCGTGTCACCTTTGTTGCGTGTCATACCCCTGTCTCTCTACCACTGTTTACTGGCTCTCTGCATATCTTAAAAACTTAAAATTAAAAAAAAAAAGAAAATAGTGAGAGTGACCATCATAATTTCACAGAGTCCAAGGTGACGTCTCCAAATTACTGAACAGCCCAATAATTAGGAAAGCAACCAAATGGTCACATTTGAAAGCAGGAAGCAGTCATAATTTCTCAAAATACTTATTAATTATCAAAATGGTTACTGATTAATTTTCTGTTTATTGACTAACCAATTAATTGACTGTTTCAGCACTACCTTGAAACATACTGTATATTGCAATAAAATCACACGTAAACTCTCTAAGGTTACATGCTCAAAATGCTTGTGTTAAATTTGAGTGAACCCAGTGACAATGAAACCAAGATGCTGAATGCATGGTTTCACTGGTTTGAATGCATGTTTTTATATATATATATATATATATATATATATATATATATATATAAATGCATGTGCTCCACATTTCTAGGCAGAGTAAACCCCCAGTGTTACATCAGGTACCTTCTGCCTGTTTGGTTTGGTTGGTTTAATGGTTACATTGTGTGTAGGCAGCTGTGTTTTTTTTCCGTGGGCTCTCTTTGCACGCCTGAAGTAACAACTGCTGTATGTTTCAGCACCACGGACAGAGACAGCACCACCACAGCACTGCTCCGAGCCAAAAACACCACACACTGCATCTCACAGCATTTTCCCTGAGATTTTTTTCATTAAACTAACACGTTTAGTTTGGAGTAAAAATCAAGTATCCACTAATCGGCTTTAAGTAATAAATCAGATGGAAACAGGCTCGTTTGTGTCACTTCCTCTAGACATAAAGCTTGCATGAATATAATGGATGCAGCTGTATGCAGTCAAGCTCCATAACCCCCTGCTGTGGAGTGCTGTAATGTTGGAGCAAAGATGAATCTGTCCTCTAAATCTCCCCACCTTCACCCTCCACAGTCATCTCTCTTTTCTCTCTTTCCATCTCAGCAGGACTTTGGCAGGTTCACACTGGCCTAATTTTAGAGTAACAAGGTGTGTGTGTGCACATGGGCATGTGGTTGTATGATTGTGTGTGCTTGTCTGTATTAACTCATCTATAAATAGCACCTCTGAGAGCCACAGCTGTGCATGGTTTGTTTTGTGCTCTTATGGTTTTCCATGTCTGCTGAACGGACAGACAAACGGACCCCTCTCCAGTGTTAACGAGCTGTAACTCAAGCACCCGATTTAAACAAAGAGCTTCAGTTTGTCCCCTTGTGCCACAGAAAAACCACCTGACATGTTCCTCTTGATATCAGTAATGACTATCTTCTTTTTTTCTGCTGAGCTGGACAAATATGTTGCCCTGTGTTGCGTTGTCTATGATGCTGCAGTCTCTGCACCGTATGAATATCTGTGTTTTTCAGCCCACACTATACACTGCGTGATAGATGATCAGTGCTGATAGTGCGAAGCCGGATCTATGCGGAGCCTCATTTACAATAACAGTGTAGGCCGAGGAGTGCATGTGAGTGCATTACAGTGTGTAATCAATACACTCTGACAAGCCCTGATGTAATAATATGCATGTGCTGCTGGCAAACCATTTCAGGGCCTTACACACATGGATGATCCTGTGGATGAGTTGCTTCTCAATTATACAGTAGTAAGAGCAGGGTGTGTGCAAGCTGTTCCAAACTGCAACGCACAGAGGAAAAGATAGGAAATAAAGGAATTCATTATGTGACGCCTTTGGCAGTGGACCATGTATTTCCATGCTCAAAGTTAAAGTCCATTGAATTCATGCTGGTATAACCACTGCTGTTTTTGTTCTGCATCACCTGAGAGGACACAATCCATACTGTTTTTAACTAGCTAGATAAATTGGACAGGCCAGTATGATATTATTTGTTTATGTTACGTGTTTATGTAAAAAATTACTATGGGCCAATTTATCTTTATCTGATTTTTTTTCCCTCAAAAATCAGTATGAGCCTCAAAAATCCAGTGTAACCATAACATGGCCAGTGTTCAAATGTAATATAGGTGTGCTATATGATTGAATTTCCCCCTTTCAGACTGATGAACTGTGACATGATAATGTGAGGACACCAATTATAGTTGTATAACTGCAAGAGTGGCTATAGAATTATATAGCCTGTTGCACATGATAGTGATAAATTAACAAAATAACAATATTATTCTTACAAAAACAAAACAAAACAAGAGTTCATAAGAAATAAAAAAGACCCTCACTCATTTAAATATGCTCGGGGATTTTGCCATTACAGCTCACTTGGCCTGGTATGACCAGAAGCTAATGGTGGCAAATGTTACCTAATATTAGCAAACTTTATAAACGTTATTGCTCTGTAACTGTATTACTGAGTCAGTTTGCTGACTTAATGACTCTTCTGTGTTCGGGTTACTGTTATTTTTTATATGTCAGCATGTCACAAATAAATATTTACATATGCTTGCTTTAACATTTACCATAATAAAAAGAGAAAATACAGAAATACAAGATATGAAAGTGTGTGCACTGTCTGTAATGGTAACTCTCATGTATGCACACAGAGGTGACCCAGAACAGAAGCCTTGTTCTAATGGGTCAAACACAAGTTATTCCTCATCAAATGTATTGTAGGGATTGTTTATGAAAGTATTGATTAACAATAAGTGTTTGCTGTAGAGCTGCAAGGATTTGTCAATTAATCAACTAGTCGGTTGACAGAAAATAAACGGCAACTATTCTGATCATTTTTTAAGTAAAGATGCCAGGTTTAAGTTTCTCAAATGTCATGAGAAACTTAGAGTTGCAACAATTAGTTTATTAATCAATTAGTTGTCAACTATTAAATTAATCGCTATCTATTTTGATAATCGATTCATCATTTTGAGTAAATTTTTTTTAAAGAAAAAAAGTAAAAATCTTCTGATTTCAGCTTCCCAAATGTGAATATTTTCTGGTTTCTTCATTCTTCTGTGACAGTAAACTGAATATCTGACATTTTAGGTTGCCTCTTGGGTTTTTGGAAACAGTGATCAACATTTTTGCCATTTTCTGACATTTTATGGACCAAACAATTATTTGAGAAAATAATCATCAGAGTAATCAATGATGAGAATAATCGTTAATTGCAGTCCTAGAGAAACTTACTTCAGTCATGTATGACAAAGAAGGTAAACTGATTAACTTTGGGACATAATCTTTGAAGCTGGGAAATTATATTAACTATATTTGCTCTATTTTCATCTTATAGACAAAAAGAATAATTGATTAGTTGAGTAAATAATCATCAAATGTATCAACAATGAAAATAATTGTTTGTCGCAGCCCCAATGTGGTGTACAATACATTTTCAAAACCCCTAATGTTTTTTGGACCGTTTGTTATTTCAGAATATCTAATATGACTGCTTAATAACGCTGAACTTATTTCTGTGTTATCACTAAGCTTTTTCATGTTGGCATCGAGCAGTTTTATCATACAGCTGAAATTGGCTTTTTCCCCTGCAGTCTGTTTGTAACCAACTGGATGTTTATTTCCAGTGATCCTGGCACAGAATCGATAATGAGTTTGGTGTGATAACAGAAACAATTATTTTTTTAACTGATATTTTATGCATATTGCATATGGCTTGCTCCTTCTGTTTCTCTCTCTCTCTTCTCTTTCTCTCTACCTGGCTCCCTCATTCCGAGAAGCTGATTATGGAGCCAGAAAACTAGCAGGATATAGTTAGCGGTCCTCAGGGGTTGGTCTGAGGACATTAAGCCCACAGCGACAACGAGCCCCAGCTGTTGGAGTTTTTTTTTTTCACGTTCATTTGTTTGTCAAATTTAGAGTCTCTACCACTGCCAAGAACCTCCTCTGCCACTCAGGCACTCCAGAACCGTGGTGACAAGGCTGCTTTTAGCCAAATCCAATTTAATCTCCATTGGCGGTAGTGGATAAAGCTGTCTCCATCTCCCCCAACAGAGGCCAAGGAAGGCCAGCCACTCCACTGGGAGCTGCTCATTCAACACACAAGGATATAATGCACACTCGAACGCAACTTAACACACACACACACACACATATGCACAGACAAAAGATGAAGAGGGAGCTCTAAACTAACAGTCTAACATGCACAAATGTATGTGCAGAGGTACTCTTTTTCTCCTCCCCTCTCCTTTCCTCTCTCTCCCAGTTGTGTGTTTCTGCAGTCGGGGAAATGATGTCACTGTTATGGAAATTAGATAATGAAATGAAAAAAGAGAGGCACATCTGAGACTCCTGCTTCAAGCCTCCAGCTCCTCCGCTCCTTTTATATATTTATTTTTTTTTCTTTTTAACTTATAGCTACCAGGGAGCTGTGTGTATATGTGTGTGTGTGTGTGTGTGAGTGTGAGTGCAGGCAGATGGTTTGGTGGGTGGGGAAGTGCAGGGGTAGTGACACTACAGCCAGAGATACACATTTATGCAAATTTCTTAACCTACAGGTTCATTTGCTCAACATTGTAATGACGCTGTTTAATCACAAGTGCTTGTAAAGCAGGTAAACAAGTGATTTCAGAATAACTCTGCATTAGTTTGACTGTAAAGATCCACTCAATATTTCGCATTGATTTTTTTTTCCCTCCGCTGTTTTGCACTTCTCACATCAGCGTGAGTGGCAGATGTGCTTCTTATGCCAACGCCAATTCCCCTAACAGCAGGGAAAACAAGATGAGAAAAAGTGTCTAATTAACATCCAAATGTGCCACCAGCAGAATAGGTTTTCTCAGCTCATTGCTCCCAAATGACCTCTGCTCTGCCACTCTACATACATGACCACTCATTCATTTAACATCTTGTAATTTTGCTTTGGAGGGATGTAACCTTGTAATGAGAGAGGGATTGGAAGAAGGTGCTCTAGCAAAGTTGAATATAGATTAATTGGCCTTGAATGTGGACATGTAACTTTTTAATAGAGTTTTAATGAGTGTTGGAGGATGACTTTGATACAAACAGAGGTTTTAGGGGACTACTGGGGGGTTAATTTTACCATCCATCCCCCACATTTTTTTTTAAATCTGCATCTGCAAAAGGTGCTATTTTGATAAAAGGACTGGCAGCAACTAAAGCAGTAGTTCCCAATGTAGGTGCCTTGAGGGTTGGCCAAGGGTGACACAAGCTTTTTCATGTCATTCTACATTTATTCTGCACCTCTTCACCATGTAAAATTGAGGTGACATTCACATTAATCATGCTGTATGTTACATTTTTAAACATATTAAAGCACTATAAGAAGCAAAAAAAAAAAAATCACTGTGTTCAAAATGTTTAATATCCTGTAACACCTCAACTAACTCACAGTTACCGGTTGTCAAAGTAGCGCAACATGCTTTACGGCTTTTGAGTTTTTCAGGTGCTCAGCAGTCAGGAAAAAAAATCTTATGAAGGGTCTAAAAGACACTTTGGAACCACTGAACTAAAGCACTAACTTCAGTATTTCCCTTTTATAGTACTTTATAATTCTACACCACTACATTTTAGACAGAAATATTGTACTTTTGACTCTACTATACTTTTTACTTTTACATACAAAACATATCAAGTATGATGAATTGTTATATGTTGTATCAAATAGTTCAAATTATCTCTACATGAAACCACTACAACATGAAATACTTACACTGCTTACACATTAATGCATCAATGATAATAATAATAATCCAATAATATACTGTATGCCTTAACGTGATGCTCTGAATGGGGTCGTTCTTTATAATAATCACTTTTGCTGAAATGAAATAATGAATGTAGGACTTTTACTAATATAGGAGCATTTTGTACATTGTAGTATTTCCACTTTTACTTGACTGGTTTGAAACTGTACAGCATCAACATCCAGAATCGGTGGAAAAACTTTTTTGTCGATTTTAGAAATTCTCAAGGCCAGAATGTTTAGCAAATCTATAAATGTTGATTGTTCTGCCAGTGTGTTGGGAAATCAAACTAATTTAAATAATTATAAGTTGCCAGGGTCAAGCCTTAGCAAAACACTATAGCCGCAATTTTGCACATCACTTGCTTTCTACACTGCAAGAAAATACTTTACATGAAATTAAAGGAAACCAGTGTAATTTTTTTTTTTTATTTACCTTAGTGTTACTTTCTTATTTACACACAAACAGGTATGTTGCACAGCCTGAAAAATGACATTTCCATAACACTATAACATCTCTAGTGTATAATAGGCTAGAGAATCCTTGTCCACATAATAATCTGGATGTAGTTAAGATCCAAATCCAAGAACATTAATGTACTGCATATTCTATGAATCGTTACTGTCAGTGGAGTGAGTATATAGCGGCTTTCATGAAAACTAAACAAACAGGAAATTATGTAGTAATGACAGTGATTTAAGTTCGTGCTTTGGGCGAGGTGATTTGAAAGGATATGTGCAACTGCAAGAGCATTATTGTGCTCATTATGTATGCTTAACAGAGGGTTATTTGCTTCCGACGCTGTAAGCTTAGTGTTGTCTGTGTATGCGTAAAGAACCGTTGAGTGTTTATATGTGTGTGTGTGTGTGGCCGTCGCAGTAACAGCTATAGCAGTTGAACACCATTAATTACGGGTGTTTTCCTACTTTCCTCCAGGACCGATAGCATGCTGCAGAGATACTGGCTCATTGGAGTAAATGGCATTAGTACTTTGTTTCGCTTGTACCCTGGGGTCTTGTTTCTAAGCCTTTTTTGTTTTAAGTGGCAGCCTCGCGTGAAGCTCCGTTACACTGAGCCTATTTCTCAAGTCCTTATCCCCCCCTATGGAATTCTCCACCAGTGTATTTGTCTCCAAATGAACAGAGGCTAAGAAGAAATGGTAAGAGTAAGAGCTATCCAACAATGCTTATGAGTAGCCAACATCTCGCAGTTAGCATTGATATCAGTGTTCATCAATCTGCGTAGCATTTCACCAGGCACGATGGAGCTAACAAGCTGAGGGGGGCAGGAATGAGACAAACAGCATGGTTGGTAACAGGGAGGGACAATCGGTTAGCGCGTGGCTAAGGATACACTCTGGCTGAGACTCCCAACACAGCATTGGGGAGGAGTGTCGCCATGCTCTTTAGCATTACAGCCTGGATCGAGGTAGAACTGAGTCTGTTGCTGGGGGGTTGTGTCTCGATGGTTACCCTAGATTTGTGAAACTATTGTGGGAAAAATAATATTGTTTTATGATGTTACAACACTGTGGTTAAGGTCTGGTTAGGTTTAGGCACAAAAAAACATTTGGTTAGGGTTAGGGAAAGATCATGGTTTGGGTTAAAATGATCTTTCACAAATCTAAGATTACCGTCTAAACACGACCCTGCTGGGGCCGAGCCTGCCGAGAGAGGCCCACACAGGAAGCTGCTCCTCCAACATGAAACGCACACCACAGTCTGTGACTCCTGGTGATTTCTGCTTGATTTTTATTTTTATTTTTTCCCCAATTTGTACTCCCCCTTCTAATCATATCCCGTATTCGCTCTCTAAATCATCTCATCCCCAAAACTCTTCACTAATCATGTAAGTTGGAGAGGAATAAATGCTTAACAGATGCTAGTATTATCAGGGGTTGGTTACATGCAACTGTGCTTTCACAGCTCAGTGGAACTGATTGTTTTGGGCGATTTACCAAAGATTTCTCGTTCCTCCTCTCCTGTTTACCCCCTGCACTCTCTGAATGTCCCAGTGTATGTTGGGGCTTTGGACAAACTGAGCTGTCCATCCTTGCAAGAGTCAACTAAGTGGAGAAGAAAAACCCCTGTTTCTGGCATTTTTATATGCATAATTGCATTATATTAGGAAATTATATGCTAAAGTGAATGTGCTTTAAGTTCTGTTCCACAATTAGATATCCACCAATTTAAGTATGGACACCCACTTTCCAAATTGCATCCAAGTTGTGAAAATTTTGCTCTAATATTGAACTTTTGTGAGGTATCAAAATCACCCAGAGGCATGTGCATGTAACAGTGTAATTACATTTCTGCCTATTTTTAAAGAATTTAATTTTTCTCTTTTTGATAGTGGATACTTATGTAAAGGATTTTGTAATTATACCAGGTTTTAAATTCATTCTGATATCTTCCCGTATACAAGGATTGGAGGAAGACCAGGAGAGAGAATGAGAAATTTTACGCATCGTCAGTTGTTTATTGGTCATATGCTTCACTCTGCACTTGAATTGCTTGCTGCAAACTAATTTGATTAAGACCCAAACTGACTGTCACTTTGAATCAAACTGGAGTGATATTGATTGATTGGTTAATGCGCCTGCCATAACTACTGTATCTATTTTCCTCATCTTTGTGTGAAAATGTGGTCAGGATCATGTTGCAGTCTTTCCAGGGCCAAGGTGAATCAGAAGAGGTCTATTGCTACTGTTGTGGGTCACCAGGTCAAATATTCAATTAAAAAAAACAAAACAAAAGAAGCAAAAAAAAGATGTGTGGCCCCTTGACATCTCTCATGATAAAAATACCCCTGAGGATGGGCAACCTGAATCTGTCTCAGTTTAGCTCAGTTAAAAACCCAGTCTGTAACTTTCGATCACTTAAATCGCACAAATTTGAGGTATATTGATATAAGAGATTATATATAAGAGAGTATATATGGAAAATAAACATTTGTGTTTTACATCGGATTATATTGAACATTTCTCTTGTGTTTATAAACATTACAGAAGTATTTAGCTGCATGAGAAAGCATTAATAACTTGCAAATAGATATGGATGTGTTGTCAGTGTATTAAAAGACTTGTCAGTTCATTTGACAGTAATAGCCAGTGTGCTTCGAGTCCTCTTGAGTTTGAGTTTTGTTGGTGGGATGACATCTTTGTTTGATTAAATAACACACTGTGTCTTTAAGAGCCAATCAAAGTCATAGGGTATGCTCAGGTTGCATTGTAATGGTATGTACTGGCATTACTTTGTATTGCAAACAAGTGACTTAACCTAATTTTTCAGTTCTTTTTATTCCCAAATTTATGCATGCAAAGGTAAATACTTACAGTAAAACATTCTTGTTTACATTTTCTCTATTTTTCATCTTTCTCGGTGCAAATAAAAAAATTAAATAAACAAAAAAAACATTTAAGATTGTGGGTCATCTTGTTCCCTAACTAATGCTGCTAATTGTAAAAAAAAATATTAATGTCTGGCCTAAATATGATTGGTTCAACATTTAAAAAAGATAAATAAAACCTTACATTGTTTTTAAAACAGTGATTGACAAGACACTTGGCAGCACAAACCATATCAGTACCACATGTTTGTGGAAGTGCTACTATAATATTATAAGTTACTTGTAATAAAAATTACAAAACAATAAAAAGCAGTTAAGGTGAGTAATTTTCCTCGACATTGCATTTGATATTCTGGCAACGACTGAAAAGTCGAACCAAAGTGAACGAATGCTATAAGAGATAAATATCTGTCATTTGTTTTTTTGTTTTTTCATTTTCTCCTCTACAACTGCCTCTGGTTAGCAGTGTGTTCGGTGGCTTGCAGCACAAATGTTGCCACAAAGCTTTGGAGTAGGCTCGATTTAAGTGAGACAACCTCTTAATCAATACACCATCTGTTTTGCTAAACTGCTCATTCCTTCAGAAATGACCAGAATGATAACACACATGGTGCTTTTTTTTTTCTCCACAGCACCTCCGAGTGTCCGCATTATACACTCAGGGCATGCCTGTAATGTTGAGGAGGAGAGGCACACGGAGCGAGTCTACACCATCAGAGAGGGAGAGACGCTGGAGCTCACCTGTCTGGTGACAGGGCATCCTCGGCCACAGGTAAGGAAGTGACAGCGTTGATAAAAATAGATACACAAGGGAATCATGAGACAAGATGCTAATTTCGTTGCCCATCTTCCCTCCTGTCTGTTTCTCTTTTCGTCTCTCTCCTTCAGCGAGCTTTCCTTTTAATACCGTATTAACATCATTGAGTGGCACACCACGTACCTCTGCACTAAACCAGCTTAAAAGTTTAATCCTTTAATTATTGATGGTTTAGGTTGCATTGTGCACCTGCATGTTGATAATGAAAGCGTCCAAGTATAATGAGAATGCAGAAACAAAACAGCCTAAACATCTGCCAAAACAAAATGTACTGAGTGAGAAAGAGGCCACAGTAAAAAGACTCTGGGTCATGTGAATGCACATGGGTCCTCGGCATCTGAAAAATAGTTTTTCTCAAACTCTTTTAATATTTACTGTTGTGATCTGGACTAATTAAAAAACCTTCCACCTTTTTCTGAGGAAAGTAAGCTCCTAATTTGCTCTTGTCTGCTTCCTTCTTATTGCTTTACTCATCCAGTGATAGAAAACAGGGCATGAAAAAAAAGATGTTTTGCTTTTTTATCTTAGAAACGTGTATAAAAATATGTTAATAAAAGACAGACAATAGCCGAAACAAGATCCCGTCTACTTGCTTTTACAAAACATCAACTAACTTGATCCACGCAGGTATAAATGTCAGCTCCGCCACAAATGACTTAAACATCACATTTTGTTCTTGTATTAATCTGGACAGGATTTGCACACACTAACCTTTCGAACATTAATCGAATGTTGTTTCCAATTTGCTTGATAACACAAATTACTCAGAATTCAGGAGTATCTGCAGATAGGCCTGAGCTCATTTACATTAATTAATATAATTCCCCTTTTGATCGATAGACAGGGCCATTGCTTTGTACGCTTCCCCTCTGGATGCCAAGGCGAAGAGCATATTGATTTTTATATTTCAATTGAAAAGGTGAGGCCTCTTAAATTAGCGAGGGGTTCAGGCATACCATTCATCGCCTGCCGTCGTCAGGGAGGACAACTTCGCCCTCAACATCTCTGTCTTTCCTCTTAATTAGAATTTCTGAAAAACAGAGCAGAGCGAAGGGAGGGGGAGAGAAGAGTGGGAGATCAAAAGCCCTGCATGGCTGTGGCAGGAGAGGCAGGATCTCCTTTGAAACAGAGTCATTATGAGACTCACGCAGATCCCCTGGCACAGCGGGTCTCGGCTGTGTCTCTCTGGACTTTGGGATGTGTCAGCTTTGTCCCCTCTGGTAGCGGCATGGGACCGGGGGCAGCACAGACTCATTCTGAGTGGTTTCGGAAGTTGAGGAGGTTATCTGGGGTGGCAGTAGACCTAAGGCTGGTTTTGTAATGTTAGTGGAAAAACACAAGGGTACGCGACCTCATCGGAAACAGACTTGCGAGTTAATACAGCAATAACACTTCCATCTTTTCATTAGAATTAAATATTAATCCTCAGAACATGTTCCGAGTCTTCCTCCGCCCCCAAGTTCCAAATTTGAATTTAGCTGAGTTTCTTCATCTTTTAAGAGCGTATGCAGGGACCCTTTTCAGAGGTTGCAGTCAATGTGTCCTGTCTTGATAAATGGGAAAGTTGGTTCTCCTGTCTGTGGAATCATTCCTCAAATGTGTTTTCTTGAACAACTTCCATACCAAGAGTAACTTAAACCACACTTACCATCTGGACCATAATATCACAGGGGGCCAAGTCACACTACTTGATCACTGTAAATGGCTTCAATTAGTTCTGCATTAGCAAATCACAAAATTGCTTTTTTCATCGTTACTGTCCAGATTTCAAGTCTCTTTCCCTGACTTTGAGAGACCATAGCTCCTGTGATGATAGACTGAGGCTGAGGGGTGGTGTTGTGCCAAGTATAACATCAGGACCACAAAGGACCAACCACAGAGTAAATGGGGCCACGGTTGGCAATTTCGCCACCGTTTAATTCTCCGCATGTCTATCAATATGCACACTCCTTAAATTACATACACGCCCCCTCAGGCCTTCCCACTGATGGACTCTCTGGATTCTGTCCAACCAGGCAGCAGCAGATTCCTCACGGCGCCACCCCCCCCCCCCTGTCAGCCACGTGCACATCCGCCCACCCACCTCGGGAGGAAAAACAGAGGCTTTCTAATAATAAAATCATACTTGCATCCAACCTCACAAACACAAAGACACACACACACTTGTGACAGCGGCAACACTTGTCTGCCTTTCCATTTAATTGTCAAATAAATATATGTTCCTGTCAGTCACCCGCACACCGTATAATGCGTGCTTTTTCACTGCTGCCTCGTGGGTTTGGCATTTGAAGGTGTTACTATGGGCTGTGCAGGAAGACTGAGACTGTTGGCATCTGGCAAGCTCCGAGGGCAATGAAGTCAAAATCTCGTAGATGTATAGTGCAGAGGTCATTGGAAGGATTTGTAGGACTTGGCTCTCTGAGGAGACGGTGTCAATGGATAAGACACACGAAATGTTTGAAAAAATAAAGAATCTGAGCCGCGGGCAGTGCTTTTCCCTCACTCTCTGCTTTCCATCTCTTTATAAATCACTAGCATGTCCATGGAGTCGCTTTTTCACTACCTTCTAACAGAGAATTTAGCAACAACAATTTTGGTTATTGATCGATATTTTCATAATTAATTGAGTCTGCAGTCATGCTAGCAGCTCTGTGAGGCTTTGAGCTAAATGCTAACATCAGCATGCTAACACGCTCGCAATGACAACCCTTGTGTGTTGATTTTCAGTAGGTGTAATGTTTACCGTCTTATTTTAGCATGTTAGCATGCTAATATTTGCTAATTAGCACTCAACACAAAGTACAGATGAGCCTGATGGGATTAAAGGATTAATTAAGTGGAAAACAAACTGATAGATTAAGTGACAGTGATTGAAATAATGATTTGTTGCAGCCCTGCCCCTATCAAATATAAAGACTCATAAACCTATTCCCTTTTTTCTCACTCTCTCTTTGGCTCTGCATCCATGCATTGGCTCTCTGATGAAAAGCATATGATTCACAAAATCTTTTTAAAAGATCTTAGTTGATGAAAGTGCTTCTCCCTGTTCTCCATGTCCATTCTCTCTCCATATCTGGTGCCAATTAGCAATTAACAATTAGCTGAATAATCACTTAGTCCATGTATGTGAAGTTAGTTGAATACAATTTTGATAATTGACTCATTTATTAAGCAAAAATTCCAAACATGAACTGGCTCCAGCTTCAAAAATGTGATTTGCTGTTTTTTCTCTGTTTTATATTATTGTAAATGTGAATTTTACACTGATAGTTGAACAATTAAATTAATTGGAAGATGTCAGTTTGAGGTCTGAGAACTTGTGAGGAGCATTATTCACTGTTTCTTGACATTTTGGAATTTGTTTTTAAGATAAAAGTTAATTAATAGATTAATAGATACAGAACAAGATTATGAGTTTCAGCCCTACCGCTATCACATATAATATCTGTATTTCTTTCTCTTTGTTTCTTGCCTTCATTTTATATCAGAACACCAAATACTGTATATACAGCTTTATCTGTTCATACTTTCATGGTTACTGTTCTGAAGCCATCTGCCCTCCGTCTCCCTGCCCTGGCCTCCTTCCATTATGTCCACACTACACTGTTTGAGTACCAGGCTCCAATAGCCAGTAACACCACATTGCAAACATCTTTTTTTTTTGTTTCAATTATTGGCCAGCCAGATTCAACTCATAGTGTCACAGGTCACCAAGTACAAATAAGCTGACCTCAGGCCCTGGGACATTTCACTTTATACAGACCGATAGGAGTATGCGATCTGTTTTGGATGTTCCCATGACATTTAGCCCTACAGTGCTGGTGTCTTTAGCAGATGGTGCTTTTTTGAACATGATTTAACCTTCTATCTTTTCACTGTTTGCCTTACAAACTATCACAAAGGGTGCAGTTTTCCCTTGAACTACACCCTATCCAAGACTTCAAGTCATTTACCCCAAGTTGTCTTCAAAATTAGATTAACAGCAGCATTCAAACTACATTTTATTTGACTCTTATTACTATTTATAAGTAGAAACGTGGGGTATTTTGTAATTTCAATATCAAAGACTTAAACCACACTCACTGGCTCCAATAGCCAGCAACACCACATTGCAAACATCTTTTTTTTTGATTCAATTATTGGCCAGCCAGATTCAACTCATAGTGTCACAGGTCACCAAGTATAAATAAGCTGACCTCAGGCCCTGAGACATTTCACTTTATACAGACCGATAGGAGTATACGATCTGTTTTGGATGTTTCTATGACATTTAGCCCTACAGTGCTGGTGTCTTTAGCAGATGGTGCTTTTTTGAACATGATTTAACCTTTTATCTTATCACTGTTTGCCTTACAAACTATCACAAAGGGTACAGTTTTCCCTTGACCTACACCCTATCCAAGACTTCAAGTCCTTTACCCCTAGTTGTCTTCAAAATTAGATTAACAGCAGCATTCAAACTGCATTTCATTTGACTCTATTACTGTTTATAAGTAGAAACGTGGGGAATTTTGTAATTTTAATATCAAAGACTTTTCTGCGGCGTGTTTCAATGGTCATCCAGTTTCTATGAGGGCCGGTAATTTCTAATATAGACCTGTAGAGTCTGTGCACTCACAATTTTTGAGTTGGACCCCCTGTTGCTTCTTCTGATCGCTTGATTGTCATGCTCAGCCACACTTGGCTGCACCACTGAGCGGCACAGACCACCATCAGTGCCTAAAAGAAAAGATGGCAAGCAATTAGAAACCAGTCTGTAGTTAGGAGAGGGAAACGTCACAGCAGGCATTATGGGAGATTCACCGAGGACGCGTGCTCCAGCATATGATCCCTGCATAACAACAGACACTGGGCGCATTTTAATTAGCTCTTGCCGTGACATCGCAGCATGTGTGGTCTCAAACACTGCTGGGATTTTCAGTCTGATACTAATATAGACGAGCTTTTGCTTTCCTTGTAAGCAAATGTTGATCTTTCTATTGGGATGTCTGATTTAAGAGGGAATGGCATTATCACTGTGTTGACTTTGCTTTTCCCTCGCGGAAGTAAATGCTGTCATGCTTTTGATTCTTTTTTTAAGAGAATATGTGAAATGTGAATGTCCAACTCTGTTTTTTATACTATGGAAGGTGAAACATGAAAACTAGACCACATTTTCATTTCATGGTAATAATACAAGCACGCATTCACAAGGCAGAGAGAGGAATAATTTATTTCTGCCATAATGGTACATCTTGGGCAATTTGACTTATTCCCTGGCGTGTACATCCAGGCACTGTATGAGTTACAGCAGAAAAAGGAAAAGGAACAGCAAAAATAGCCAAAAAAACGAAGCCAGGCTGTCAGTGGGCTAGGAAGAGCAATTATCATATTGCTCAAATCCGCCAGCTCCTCTCAGATCAAGAGTATTTGCATTGCACTAAGGAGAGTGAAGAGGGTCAAACTGTTCTCACCAGGCATACTTCAGGACTCCCCCTGTGGCTAGAGGTGCTCCAATGTAGCTAGTCAGAGGAGCGGAGGAATGAAAAATAGCTTGAGGGTACAGTTAGAGAGTTGAAAGCTCACCAATAATGTGTTCTGCTGCCCCGCGAAACAAACAGGAGCACTTTCCTTTTGAAAAATATGAAGAGTTATTTGAATACCCACTTCTTAGTATCACTCTAACAATGCACTTATTGATACTGCACTTTCCTAAAACTTAAAGCTCTTTACACAAAAGGCAAAGGAAATGACTGGGGGTATAAGCTGGGAGAATATTGAATTCTGCTGAGGTCGCCATAAGCCAGCTTCCTTTGTATTTGCATGAGGGGATCCAGAGCACTGTAGGAGAGTGACACAGAATTCAAAAACTTTGCCCTGTCTAATATATGCTCATAACTTATTTAACTTTAGGGCCTGTTTTGCTGAACTCGCGGTGTCCCTAACTGTTATAATAAGGCCCCAGATTTTCTAACAGTAAGGCTTTAGCATCGATCAGTTGCTGACTTATGGAGTTCTTTCTCTGAATGTCTCTTGATGCATTTGAAACAGGCCAAATGAAGCCTTTTCTGTGCAGTGTGTTCATTTAGAGGCATTTATTTTTAATGGTAATATATCCACTTAAAGGTTGTATAAAGGGAGGGGACAGAAGCACAGTCTGGCTACAGACTTCAGAGAAAGAGGTCGATGAAAGGGAGAAATACAACACACACACTGTCTTTGAGTTTCAGGGTAGCTAATTTATTTCTGCCACTCTGAACAGCAGCACCCCAAGCAAGACAGAGAATCTGCAAGTCCTCTGATAAACTTCAACTTTCTCTGCATGTGAATTCCTCTCCTTGTCATCCTCTCGCCCCAAGCTCCACAAAAAGCCTCTGGAATAGGCCACCATTATCTGGTTTTGGGCCACCCACCCTTTCATTTCCTTTTTCTCCCGTCTCTTTGGGAAATGACCAAACTTCAAGCTGTTGTAACCTCGAGCTGGAGTCGCCATGGTTAAAACCCCACGGCGACAGCAGCACAGCAGCAATCTCTAAAGATAGCACCCAATCCCCATCCCTCCATGCAGTGATATCCCTGTTCCATCGGATGCTATCTCTGTAAAATGGGATGTTATCAGTATCCAAAGATGATGCTATCACCATACAGTGTAGAGATATTGGATTCTAATTCACAGCCTCCCCCTGCCTAGGCAGAGATATATGAGGCTCTGCAGGCAAAGCCAGTCCATCTGTGGCTTACTTAGGATGAGGGATTGAATGGCGCTTTATGCTCCGTGGTTCTGGCTGTGTGGCCCCCAGGCCAGAGTTGTCACAGTACCTGTTCATGCCGTATGCTTTAATGAGGACAGGAGAGGGAGATGATGGAGAGTCAATTACAACCTCATGTTGAAGAGTAACACTATTTCACCTTTCATTACACCTCAATGCCACGGGCTAACTGGGTCTCATCAGTTAGTGAAAGGTACTCATGCTGAGAAGGCCACACTGAGGTCAGTCTTGTGTGGAACAGAAGGAAGTTAGAGGAAGATTTTTAGCTGTCAAGTTATCCTTCACAACAGAACAGTTTTATTTTAAAACAGGACTGGACCTTGCCTTTACATTCACATTTACATAAATTTACATTTTCAAAAGCACCAGACTGTATAGTATATGCATAATCAGCCGTTTTCATTGATGCTGTTTGCTGTTAACTCAACACTTTCTTCACAATTACCTCTTGTCTTAATAAAATAATTCGCTCTGAGTTTCTTTTATCTGACACTGATGCTGATTCCATTCACTAGTTATTTCCAGTCACCTACAGATGGTGTTTTAAGAGGCCTTTCTCAAAGAGCATAATCCCTCGCTTTTGCAGTGGTGGAACAACTTTTGAGATCTTTAACTAAAGTAAAAATAGAAATACCACAATGGGAAGGTCCCACATTAAAAACTTTACTTCAAAAAAGATAAAATAATTATTTTACTTTACTTACTACTACAAGTGCAGATCTATTAAAAGTAAAATAAATCATTAGTGAGCAAAATGGCTGCTATTGTAGTGTTATATATTGGATTATAATTACGAATGTATGAATATAATATGTAAGCAACATCTAAAGGGTTGAGGCGAGAATAATTTGAACTACTTTGTATATTGTGTGTTGGGCATTTTAATCTATAAAAATGCATCATATTTCATGTTCATTTTATGATTTGTATGTAAAATATTAATCTGAAAAGTAATTAGTAAGATTTCAGATAAATGAAGTGTGGTTAAAAAAAAGTACAATATTTTTCTATGAAATGCAGTTGACTATTAGAGTTAATGTACTTTCACCACTGCCCTTTTCTGGTAGGTTTTTCAATGTCAAAAATGTTGAGTTTCATTGACTGTATCTTAACAGCGATCGAAAGAAAATGAAATATTAAAGCATTGGAAATAATTAGTGAATGAAAACAGAATTTCCGTTCAAAACTCAGAGCAGCACATTGAGTATGACATGACTATGTTGTTGTTGTGTTGATACATTAGTTTAGTGAAAATATACTACACTATCTTGTATTTACCACATGAGCTATTAGATAAAGGTAACTCCACCCCTATGATTGTATTTTACCTGGCCTTTATGTGTTTGTGCCGACCACACCCACTGCAATTATCTGAGTTTTTTGAGAATTTATGGTATCATCTATGTCCTACCCAAAGCTGTGTTTGTCTCCTTGGTCTGTTGCATACTAGAACAGGAGATTTAAAGTAATTTGTGATTTTTACCCTTTGTCTCCCCAGATCCGATGGACCAAGACAGCCGGAAGCGTGTCAGATCGCTTCCAGGACTCCAGCGTGTTCAACGAGACGTTGCACATCGCAAAGATTCAGAGGACCCAGGGAGGTCGCTACTACTGCAAGGCTGAGAACGGCCTCGGCTCCCCTGCCATCAAGTCCATCAGAGTGGACGTCTACTGTAAGTGTCACGCTAGGCTGAAAATTGGACATGATGATACTTGTAATTCGTAAATATCATGATGACAAGCATTGCTGTCAGGATGATTCATATTTATCCTGTCACTTACCAAATTTACTCAATATTTACTGAGCATAAAAGAGTTGTTGCATGACAGCAATAAGGTCATAGCCGAGCTGTTCTTTGTGTTGGTCCTCTCTGTGTGGAGTTTAAATTATTGGCCTCTCCTATTATTTGTTTCTTCTTGGTTCACAAAGACATTCAAGTGAGAAAATGGTAAATTGCCCAAAGGTGTGATTATCAGAGTCTGTATCTGTGTCACCCTGCTAAGGACTGGCAATTGTGTCACTTTGTCTTCTGACTAATTCTCTGCTAGGACAGATCGCAGCCAGCAATGACCCTGAGAAGTTTTCTGTTCACAGATCTAATTATGCAACAAAGTCACTCTCTTAGCAGCTTAGTATGACAGTGCATCAATTCTAAGTCCTCAAAAAAACATGTTATATCCTACAATATTATTTCTTAATTTACCTAAAATGTTTCTTCTTCTTGAAAAAAGAACATTTGGGAGAAACTGTAAATGCAGACAGTGCTGCACAGATGATTAGTGCTGATAACAACATGAAACCTTACAGCCCGATATAGCAACGTTCCATATTTCTGCTTTAAATGAAAATGTAGTTTTTTGGAGGCAGTGCATCCAAAGAGAACCCTGTGCTCTCCTGAGAATGTTAATTAAGCTAAAACACTTTTATTATCCTGACATAGGCATCGACTGTAAGTGCAACCTCTCTATTTTTAAAGTATCTGTGCGACGAGCCGAGAAGGTTCATTAGCATTCATCAAAGAAAATGGTGATTTAGTATTATTGTTTTTATTGATTTGACATTGATTGTCCTATTTCACCTCTTGAGTGGTCGATGAGTGGCGAGACAGATGAGTCACCGCCCCTTCATCACAACTAGACCCTCAGACAACCTCCGGCCCACCTCCTTCTGGCTGTTTGTGCAGACGCAGCTAAAGTAGGAGTCTACAGTATATCCAATGAGATATACAGTATGTAGGTGTATTATAATCAGCTGTATTAAGGGTAGATTTTGCTTATCTTTCGGCTCACTGTTTCAGCTTCAAGAAATTCTCCTGAGATGCAATCACATCTCTGGTGCCTTTGAAAGATCTCTAAGCTACCTCCTTAATTTTTCACCACGGCTTCAGTTTGTGCTCCCTCAGTAGCACTCACTCAATCCCTCTTTTAAGCCAAGCTGCAAAGTAAAAGATTGCTGTATCTTTGAAAATTGATGACCTGTCTGGCCTTAATTTGTTGCCAAACATCCAATTTTCAGTCGCAGAGGAAAGACAGAGGTAGTGGAGCAGAACATTTTTGCACTAAATAAGAAGCACTTAGGCCCTTTCCAATCCATGACACCCTCACAGTAAAACCTGTATTCATTTGATGCATTTATGAGTGGTGCCACCCTGGCCCCTGTCTGCTCGATGTATAAGTAATATTACTCTTCTCCTCTCTCATCTCCTCTCCTCGTCTTGAGGTCTAAAACCTCTGCAATTTGTCAATCTCCCTTGTCAGTTTGTCACACCATCTCTGTATGTGTGAGGCAGGGCAGCCCCATTCCCTTATCTATCTCTTTCTCCCCATATTTCCTTCTCCGGGCCTCTGTCTTATTCTTGCCCCGTGGTGTGTGAGCCACATCCTTGTAACTGTTTATTTGGACTGACACGGGCAGAGGTTGCGGAATTGAAACTTGTTTAGAAAGCTTGTGGAAGGCCTTACTTGAGCAGGAGAGCAGGGCTGAATGCTTCTCAGCAGCTGACAGTAGGAACCTCGTCGCCTCTGTGCACCATTTCTCCTTGGCTGCACTAAAAGGCTGGAAGAGCAGACATGGAAATGAAGCCAGATAATACACAGGAGACAGACCTGAGGATAATCAGAGAGCGTGGTTCCTCGGTGAGCTTCATCATCTGGCCTTTTGAGGTCACGGTTTTTCACACTGTTAAAGACAAGGTAATGATTGTGTGTTTGGTGAATGATGAAGTTCCATTTTATGCTCTCAGACGAGGACGATTCCATTTAATAACTTTGCAATTTGTGTATCCGAGGCATCATAAATAAGAAAGGTTAAGACTATTGATCTCTGGGGTGAAATTCAAGTATGAATAAAGTATGAATGAAAAATACATTATACACAATAATACAATAGATATAGTATATGTATTATTATGTAAGTGTTATATACATGTGCAGTATATTTATTATATGTGTATAATTAATATACTGCACATATATACAGTAATAATACACTATGAAATATACAGTACCAGTCAAAAGTTTGGACACACTTTTTAGTACTGTATATATATAATAGGAATGGAAAAGAATACTTTGATATAGCACATAATATACACACATACACACAATATACACTAAAAACAATATAACAATAACAGTATACTAGTTTTAGCTTATTTATTTGCACAAATAACAAGACACAAAAAATAAAAAATAATCCATTAAAGGAGTGAAGAAAAGAATTGTGCTGGGCCTGATCTCACCAAAAAGGGAAAAGCAAATCCCAAACCCAATAACATAAAAAATTGAATTGTATCAAAGAAAGAAAAAAATATATACATTGGCACAAACATTCAGAAATAAATAGAAAGACAAGAATAGATAAATCATATTAGTATAACTAATAATTGTATCAATAATAAAAATAAAGAATTGCTAATAACAAGCATAGCATAATATATGATTGATAGATTAGCATAAAAAATTCAAGTAGGTTGGCTCACCAGCTGTTCATATATATAGTACCAGCCAAGTTTGGCCACACCTACTCATTCAAGGGTTTTTCTTTATTTTCACTTTTTTACATTGTAGAACAATACTGAAGACATCAAAGCTACACATGGAATCGTGTAAACAAAACAAAAAAAGTGTATGTAAAAAACTAAATATGTTCGATACTTCAAAGTAACCACCTTTTGCTTTGATGACAACTTTGCAACGCTACTGGCACTATCTTAACCAGCTTCATGAGGTAGTCACCTGGAATGGTTTTCCAGTGGTCTGGAAGGAGTTCCCTCATATGCTGAGCACTTGTTGGCTGCTTTTTCTTCACTTTACAGTCCAATTCATACTGAACCATCCCAACTGTGTTCGGGTCGAGTGATTGTGGAGGCCGGGTCATTTGATGCAGCACTCCGTCATGCTCCTTCTTGGTCAAATAGCCCTTACAGAGCCCGGAGGTGTGTTTTGGATCACTGGAAAACCAATGATGATCCCACTAAGCGCAAATCAGATGGGATGGCATGTCTTCTCAATAAATCTCCAACAGTGCCACCAGCAAAGCATCACACCTCCTCCTCCATGCTTCATGGTGGGAACCACACATACAGATACCATCCGTTCACCTTCTCCACATCTCATAAAGACACGGTGGTTGGAACCAAAAATCTCAAATTTGGAGTTGTCAGACCAAAGAACATATTTCCTAGTAATTATTTTCTTCTATGGTCTCCCTCAGTTGTGGTTTCTTTGCAGCAATTCGACTATGAAGGCCTGATTCACACAGTCTCCTCTAAACAGTTGCTATTGAGATGTGTCTGATGTGTCTGCTGTGTCTGCTACTTGAACTCTGGGAAGCATTGATGTGGGCTCCAATCTGAGGTGCCGTTAATTGGTGATTTCTGAGGCTGGTAACTCTAATGAACTTATCCCCTGCAGCAGAGGTAACTCTCTCCTTTCCTGGGGCGGTCCTCATGAGAGCCAGTTTAATCATAGTGTTTGATGGTTTTTGAGACTGCATTTGAAAGAAACGTTTAAAGTTGTTGAAATGTTCCAGATAGACTGACCTTCATGTCAAAGTAATGATGGACTGCTGTTTCTCTTTACTTAGTTAGACCGGTTATTGCCATAATATGGATTACTACAATAGTGGAATAGGCACAACACGACTGATGGTCTCAAAGAAGGCAAGAAATTCCACCAATTAACTTTTGAGAAGTCACTCCTGTTAATTGAAAACTATTAGGTGACTACCTCATGAAAAAAAAACCTTGAATGAGTAGGTGTGTCCAAACTTTTGACTGGTATTGGTGTGAGTGTACCACTGTCCGCACCATTAACATACATGAGGTGGGCAAATATTAGGAACACCTTTCAAAATAATGCACTCCAGTACACCAGTACCACCCACTACAACCTCAATAATAAACATATTGTAGAATCATAACCTTTCTGACAGTGTCAACAAAAACTGAAAATGTATTCACTTCATAAAAATAGAATTTATGGCAGAGCTGTTGTGTTGGATTACATTAAATTACACAGGTGTTCCTAATGAAATGGCTGGTGAGTGTACATATGCATGTATGTGTGTCCTTCACATTTCTCAGGAACACTTAATCCAATCTACTTCACACTTGGCAGGTGCATTGCTGGGGACCCAAGGAAGTGCAGTGTCAAATTTGGACACATGACATAATCAATATTAATAAACTTTGAATAACAAGCGATCAGCGAGCCGCTCCGCTCTGCAGCAGTCGGGTGGGGCTTCTGGGCTCTGCGACTGCATGTCATGATCATGAGCGCAAGTGGAGATCAGAGCTGTACAACCCTGCCACGAGAGAGACAAGGGGAGGACATCTGTCTTCGTTTGATAACGTTGAAAGTTAGTCGTTTTAAAAAAGACAAGAGGAAAAGAGAGAGAGAGGGCGAGCGAGCTGATAGTGCGAGTGAGTGACAAAGAGACAGGCTGGAGAGACAGAGAGGAGAGACAGCGGTGGAAAGCTTTCTCTGAGAGCAAGAAAGCCTGTGAATGACAGAAATTTGTTATTTTCTGATTGTTTCACGGCGGTTATGTTCTAAAGCATAACAAACAACCATCAAGCACTCAACAGATGATTTACTGTTGAGACAGACACCCTTAGTTCCTGTTTCATTTTCCTCCTCTGCATCTCTCCTTTTCATTAATTTATTACATCCAATTAATGCAGCAGTAAATACAAAGAACAACAGGACAAATCTGTGTCGTTTTTTCCTCATGTGTGAATGCTGTGTTTCAAGCACCGCAGCTGAGGAGCACACGCGCACGAGAGAGAAAGAGAGAGAGGGACTAATAGACTACTACTTCTTCCTACAATATAAACGATTCAATGAAATAAGGGACATTTACTTTAACAAGTTCAACTCTGTAATTTCAGATATCAAAGAGCTAAATGGCCTCTCAAAATAAAAAATAGGCCTAGTCCTAGGAGGAGGAGACAAGGCATATTTTGCTGCCCAATATGTATCAACATGCCACAACCTGAGGGACAGTGAATGACATGCACACGCACAAACACACACACACAAATACATGCATAGGACATATTGTATATACATAATTAATATAAATATTAACATTGTTCTGGAAACTTTCATGCCAATAAAGCCCATTGAATTGAAAAGACAGAGAGAGAGGCGGATCGAGGAGAGGGAGCAGTGGAAAGCTTTCTCTGAAACAGAAAGCCCTTGAATGAGATGAATGACTGACCAATCAGTGGTCTTCAGTGTTTTCACATCATCTTTTAATATCAGCTCAGCGTGAGAAAAGTTTTTTCACATGACGTGCTCTGAAAAATGAAAAGTAGAAAGCGAAAACACAGCTTTTAATCAAGAATGGACAGACTCTTAGGCTACTTCCCACAGGCAGATCAAAACCAGTATGTCTCATATAAGCACAAATCTTTTGAGCAAATATATCCACTCAAATGATACAAACTGAAGCCACAGAAAACAAACAATCTAAGAGCCCAATATGATTGATCCACTTTATAATAGGATGCACATTCATTCAAAAGCTCTCTGTTATGTACTTTATTTTTAAATGCAGCCCTCATTATACTTGAAATGAGGAAAGATTCACTATTACAGTACTTAACATCTGTGTATAATTAGTTTCTTTCATGTTGTTGGTACTCATTGACACCTTACATCAACAGTATTAACTTTTATATGTGTTTTAGCAGCAATACTGGAGGCCAAGCAGTCTGCCCGTTCCAAACAGGCATTTTTTAAACAGACACTGCACCAGTAGTAATATAATCAATCAGCAACCTATCTTTTGTTTCCCCTGTGCAAATGCACCGACAGAGGGGAGATAGTGAAAGCAGGTAAAAAAGAAAAGATGAACCTTCAAACTTAAAAAATAAAAAAAATCAAGATCACTATTGTGCAGATTTTTTATTTTTTTTTACACAGTAGCATTTCAAATTGTTAGCCTGTTGATGTCCTTGCATTCGGCCTTGCAACACAGTATGTGTGTACTTCATTAGCTAGCATTGTGTTGTGTTGCACATCCAGCAGAAGCATATCATTCCTCCTGAGCAATGTTATAACTGTCCCCTGTGGGTGAATTTAGTTGATGGGCCTCTGCAGTACATGCTATTTTTAGTGGTTTGCAGCTATGATTTTTAATTAGTATTGAAATTGGTGTTCTGGAGCTGAACCTCCTAACAACAACACCTTGAATTATGTCTGCTGTCTCTTTCAGATGTAGCTTTCTTGTCTCCGTTCATACCACTCTGTTTACATCCAAGAAACAACACTGGCAATTTGAATGGACTGCAGAGGGGAGATATTAACTCTACTGTACATAACATGTTTTGTGTTAAAAGGAATAAAACCTGAATGATCTTTCTATAGTCTCTTCCTTGTTTTTTTCTTTTGAGACTATTTATTTGCTTCTGCTTCCTGGAATCAAGGTTCTTGTTTTCAATTTTCAGGATAAACACTAGAGATCTTATTCATATATTCGTCTTTATTATATCAAAGTGTGCTTTGCCAAACCCTTCTTCATAAAGGCAGCCACAGCCTGAATGACTCGCTTTCAATGAAATTAAATGAAAGAAAGAAGAAAGACTAGAGATACAGAGATAGTTTTCTGTTCTCAGAGTTGACTGTGTGCAGCAGATGAAAACAGGAAGAGATAATTAATGGTAATAACTGACCCGTCCAGCCCAGAGGAGCTGATATTAGCTATATAGCCAGCTCAAAGCTAACACATTTACAAAGCTCAGAAGTCCATCTAAGCACATTTTATACCTGCTGACACCTCAGTTGTATTTTCCGCAGTTAGGTCTGTGGGGAAGGTCCTCTGCAAAGTTAATAAAGAACCTTGCCCAACTCCTACACTGATCGATTTTAAGTTTAAGATGCTCTCTTCTTTTTCCTACAGGGTACTCTTTTCGGTGTTTTCATTTAATTTCAGCTGCATTAATTTTGCTGCAGCATCTAATGTTTCACTGAGTGACTGATCGAGGAGGGCTTAAGAGTTCTGCAGGGGCAGCTTATTGCGGGCTCAGATAGTTCTCAGACCATCGCCAGCACAATATATCTAAGGGAGATCTGGCAAGGAGGCGAGCAGAGGAAAATGTCGGCTGACGTGAACCACCGACATCAAACTGTTAGCAAGGAGTTTACAGGCACAGGATACTCCCATTTACAATACATTGTTAATTGATGTATACTATGTTTCAAACCTATTATTTATGCCAATAATTAGCATTTTTCAAAACACATACTATTGATGTGATTCTGATCATTAAAGCTGAAATGATTAGTTGACTAGTTAGGTTATTAATCAACAACAATTCTGATAAGATTAATTAAAACAAGCCTTTGCTGCTTCCGTCTTCGCAAATGTGAGGATTTGCAGCTTTTCTATGCTTCATATAATTACAGATGGAATATCACACTGAATATCATAATGCACTGTTGGTTGTACAAAACAAGCAACATCTAACATTTTGAAGACTAAAAGTTCAATTCATTCAAATAATTTTGTTGACAAAAGAAATGAAAGGTTAATTGATAATAAAAAAAATAATCGTTAGTTGCAACTGTAATATTAATCTTATGTCTTAATGCCACATAGCTCCACTTCTTAGTGATAATCAATGCAATCTTCAAATCAATTATTGGCGTCCAAACACACAGTTTGTCAAGTGGACTGAGAGCGATTTCAGCTGATGGAGGAATGGAAGGCAAATTGCAGTGCCTTAAACCTATTCAGTCCAGGTCAGCATTTACTGTACAGGGTTTGATAAAGGACTACTTTAAAACTCACTTTAAAGCGGTCTGAACAAGCCCAGCAACACTGAATAAATTGAGAACACAGAGATGCAGTGCGGAGAAGAAGAAAATATAGAGCCAAGTTTCCAAGAGAAAAGAAAAAGCACTTTGTACTATTGGTCTGTACTGTATGCTAATGTCAGGCAGATGATATTAATGTTGTCTGCCTAGTCAGCTGGTGCCAATTTGTCAGTGGCTGTGAAATGGTAAGAATCAGGTGGGGCATATATTGTGAGAAACAACCCACTGGATGGTAGATATCATTTAAGTGACGATTTCACACACATCTTCACTCCTTCCTGATAGTTCTCACTGCGTTCCTTTAAAAGAAGGATTAGAATGAGACAATAGCCTGCTTTCTGTGTGTTATCTGTGGAGGGACTTACACAAGTCTCACTCCACACTGCTAGTGCAGAAGCCAGAGAATTTTAATGAGGACAGTGTGTGTTTGTGTGTGTTTGCCGGCACATGGAGCAGAGCTTGAGCTTGAATCATGTTTTTTTGGCAACAGCAGCGTTCATCTAGATTTTGAGACGTGTGAATGTGTGTCCATTTCTTTGTGTGCTCATGTGTGCAAGACGAAACAAAAATAGAGGCTGCCCATTGGGTTCAAGCACATGCTTATGCATGAACACACTCTCCACCAGTGAGGTCCTGACTCACACACACATGTCAAAGGCTTAACTTGTCTTGGCATACGCCTCTTCAGCTGTGCAACGCTGTGCAGCAGCGTGCGGTGTGAGGTCGACTTGGGGAAGTGTGTCTGCTTCATGTTTGCCTTTCATCGATGGAGTTCATGAAGGAGCTCAGAGACCAAACAGCAGCTGATGGTGTTTGTTTAGCGATCGTGCTGGCTTTGCTTTATCCAGTCGGTCAGTATAACTTGCGCTTCCTATCTCATCAGGTGTTCAATTCGTGCTGCCCTGCTGCAAGGTGCCTGAGTAAATGTGTGTGCGGAGCAAGAGAAGGCAGGGGGGTTTTGGAGAAAACATTGACTCGCAGAAACATGGAACATGGCAATAAAAATAGAGTTTTGACAGAGGCATTAACTCCTGTACCTCTTCATTACTGGTATTTGCGCTTTGTGCTTGTATGCCCTGGAGAGTCTCCTTTAAAGTGACTAGGTAATATATTTGGGTATATGCAGAGGGCAGTGTGTGGGTTGGTGATCTCTGGGGAGCCTATTGATTAGTGGGTTCAGTTGGATATAGCAGGTGCTGTAGGCAGGTTCAATAGGTTGAGTTATGACTCACATTGAAGGAAAGATTTAATTGTTAGCTGGTGGACCGTCTTCTAGTCATATAAGGCTTTTATTTCAACTGTTTGCATCAATATTGTAACAGAACAGATGATCCATCCATCGTCTATACCTGCTTATCCTGTTCAATTTCAGGGGATGTTGAAGCTTATATACTGCGTAAGAGCTGAGTGCACCCCCCCATAACACATTCACAACTACTGGCACTAATTAACCATTCGTTAAGCCCTAGCCCCCCACCCCCCACTCCTTAGATACTGTTGCTACGCCTGTCAACCTTTCCGTTCCCACATTTTAACACTCAAAATTCAAGGTCATTTTTTAAACAATGGGTCCTTGATTTCCAACAGAGGAAGACAAAGGCAGCTTCAGTCATCAGCTGGTTGAAATGTCAACTGCCGCTAACAGATTTTATCATCTGTAGCTTCCTAGCTAATGAAAACTAACATTAACGTTAGCTACATGAAATGGTGTCTTTGGCTGACTTTATTGACTAGCAGCATGGCCAAGGCAAAAAAAAAAAAGATAATCCATGAAGAAGACATGGAAATAAGAAAACAACAATGTCCTTGTATTGCAGTTTAGAGCTAGTTATTTCTTATGAATATAAGGAAACGTATGGTCATCCTGTTTGGCTCCTTAGCTTACATACTTATTTTCAAACAGTATTTTCACTTTTAACATTACAAGAGTCTTTTGAGAGTCAAGGCGTTCAGGATGAAGACACACTGGCAGTGTCTAGCAAACGTAATGCTATCTCGGGGAATGGTGCTGGGGTTGCTGGGTTGTGACAGAGCTCCTAATGTTAGCCTAAACTCTGATAGCATCCAAGACTAGCTTCCACACAGCTGGGAAATACTACAGTGGACATGTTAGTCATGAATGGGCCTTTTTTTATGTCAACTAATGTCGTTAGTTAATGAAATGCTTCTCGGTCTTGGACATGGTAAGTTTACAGCTCATGTTAGAGCAGATAAATTCAGTGTTTAATCCATTCCTTTCACTTTTGATCTTATCTGTTTGGTTTTGGAAAGTCACCACCCTCCACTCTCCAAAGCTTGACAGGCCTGACGTACCTACTTACAGTGTACAATTAGACAATTGCTGTACGTAGGAGGGATTTAGCGAGCACATAACCCACATGTCTTTCTACTGTGAGACAAAAACATCCTCATATTTCTTTTTCTATTCATTTGGAGGTTATTTTATGCTCTTTAAAAGTTAATACAACTAGAAAACCTTAGATGACTTGTAGAACAGAACCATGAGAGCCAGAAATGACTGAACAACATCATCTTAGTAACTCAGTATGATCTGATCCTATGATACAAGGTGACGTATCATACAATCTTCTGAAAAGATCCCATAATACACGTAAACATAGATATATGTGCATCAGCTCTTAAGTGTTTTTGAATGTAAATGACCTGGTGTGATGAATGGTGTGATACAGCCATGGTGAGTTATCTGAGCCTTGTTTGAATCAGGACAGAATGAATCAGCGCATTATGTGTACATTATGTAAATGTTTGCTGGTGTGGTTAATGGAGGTAAAGCCAGTTTACGACTGCCCATTACTCTTTCAAGGACTTGCTCTGGGGTGGGGCCCTTAATCAGACTAGTGGAATCAACTTCATCTTTTGCCTTTTTTTTTTTTTTTTTCTCCCAATCAGAAGCTTAAAAATACTACAGTGTGTTTGTGTTGTGTACGCTAATGTGATTATCTTGCATTTCATTCTTATCTCCCCTTTTTGTTTTTCAATATTTTCTCTCTGGGCGAGGAAAGGCCACAGATGATGTGCTGACAACCGGTTATTTTCTATCTGTTAGTCGGTATTTCTGGATATGGACAACGAATTCATAATCACAAGATCTATATATACAGTATAACTCACAAAGAAAAATGATGATATTGATCTTGTGTTCTACTAATGTATAAAACATTGATTTATTGAGCAGAAAAGCATTAATGACCAGCTACGAATGATGTGATGTTTGAAGAAATCTCATCTCAGGATTTAAGTCATGAAACGCTCCAAGGGAAAAATCAGCTGAAGAATATTGTTTAAAAACCATCATGCAGAGCTTCAGTTGGAGTGGTGTTACCAAAGAAAACCAAGAAGTCAAATAATAAAACAGTATTCAATGGTTATTAACATTTCAAGGTGTTTCCGCTGATCGTGGTACATTCAAGAGGGTGATATGAAAGGATGGGAAAGATAAAGAGAATCTGCAATGATTGTATGTCACATCGTACATAACACTTAGAGCCATGCATTAAAGTACTTAAAATGATGTATTCTCTGTTGAAAAAGGACATTGCAGTGGAACATAACAGAGTAATTCCAAAGTGCAAACCAATGAGATATGAGTTAAACCGGCAATAACTGTTTTTTAGCCGTTAAATGGCTGTAAATGCAACATTGAAATATTGTCACTTTTTAAGTTTATATGGTGAACTTATTAGCACTATTTACACATCCAGCAGATACGGAGCAACATTAGCATTTATTGAAGTTGTGTTTGTGTCCACCTGGTGAATGTAAGTCAAATATTAACTCTCCTTTTAGCTCCGTTTTTGGTCAGGAAATATCTGGCTCATTAGCTGCTAAATGACCCACTACTGTATGTTCAACAGCTAGTTGCTAACTATGTCTGTCTGCTGTTTGGTGCTGGGAAAGTAGTGTACAAAAACAATTATCTGCTGCCAAGGCACAAAATTAGCACCAGCCACCAGCCAAATGCTGGTAAAATATGCAAGTGAGTGGCTGGTAGATTTGCTTCACTCACCAACCAAAAAAACAACGGTTATCTATTGAGTGGCTTGTAAAAATTTGAACATTCACTAGCTATTTGGCCGGTGGACAGAAAAGTTAATTTTGCACTGTGCCTGCTGCGAATGGAAACAATGATGGTGAGAGCAGGGAGAGTGAATCAAAACATGTGCGGGCTGTAAAACCAGAACAATGGCCTGAAAAAAGCTTAAAAAAGCTCTGTAGAGCTGAGGAGAACTGCAGAGTCGGGCGATAATTCCCTGTGGGTTCGTCACTATGATCAAATCCCATCCACATTACTCACTGTTATTATAAACATACTGATTATAGCCACTTTAAAGAAAGAATTGTTATTCATAATTATGTAATAGCTTTATTGGTTAGATGTGATGTTCACACCTGCTACAGTATTGCAGGATGAGATCACTGTTTGATATTCACTGTTTTCTACAACCTTTACATGCCAATTTTATCGTGTCTTTAACGACACTATCCTCATGCGCTCGTACACCAGCCAACAGCGGTTAAACAAGCATCAGCCAACTGGAAGCCAGCTTGCTGTGAAGAAAAGGGTAGCTCAATAATGAATGAATCTTCTTGTTATTTTCTTTGACACAAGAACACAACAGGTGGAATTTTTTTGGAGTCAGTGCCATTTCACTCTCTGCAGTCATGTATTACCCCCCAACACACACACACACACCTCCTACACTCAACACCTTCCTCTCAAGCCTTTAAAATGCACAACCACACTTGTTACTTGATTAATGTTACATGAGTATACTGTTCACACTCCTATTATGGATATCAAAACTGAGTGGCAGTGGCATTAGCAGAAGCATGCATGGTCACATTTTTTATTTAAAGGAAATGCCTTCAGATCTTCATTCAGGATGTAACTCCCGGCCTTGGTTGCTCTTTGTCCAATCTGAACAAAGGAGAAGGTCATTAGGATGAAGCCCGAAAAGAAGTCCATCACGTCACTGGTGCTTTGCTTCTAGTTTTAATGGTGGGTTTCTTGTTGCTGTTGTTTAGATCCCTGGTTTGTGGCCCGCTTGTTTTCTAGGGAGATGAATGAGAGAGGAGATAGGCTGAGGCAGACGCCACTGTCTAAGGGAGAGGATGAAGAGGAGATTCATTACTCCTAACCCCACCCCACCCACCCACCCATCCAACACACACATGCACAAACACACACACACACACACACACACACACACACACACACACAGCAGAACTGAGCCTCATTATTTCCTCATCTCCATCACTGGGAGGAAGTGAGGGGTTGCAGGCTCTGCTGTGAGGCCGCTGACGTCTGCCCCTCCATTTATCACACACATTGTCCACACGCGTGCACATACACACACACACACGCAACACACACATACATTGGTCTCCTAAACACACCCACAGACACCTAGTGTTCCTCCAAAGACAGCATAATTGGAAAAGCACTGTCACTGAGGAAGATGGAGGTGCAGCAGTCCTAAGAGGGCTGCAGCTCTTAAAGCAACAGTTTAAACGCAAGATGACTTCATCTGGCTAGAGGGAAACATCATCCTCTCGTTGAGCTTAAACATCAACTATTTACATATTTTTTTACTCCAAGGGAAAAAGAGCAATCAAAAGTCTATATTTAAGCTCTGGATGTTTGTTTATAGAACACACAAGATGCATTTTTGGACTCATACTGAGTATTTTCTAAGTCATTTTTTGCTTCTCATTAGCACTCAATAACTCGAGGGGACAGACCCACTTTACTATACATTAGATTATCTTCTTGCATTACTAACAAGACTATAGCCTATATCCATTCACTACCAACAATGTGGCATGCTGTATCGCCCATTGACTTCATTCTGCATTGCTGCTTTAATTGGCAGTAATTACACTTAACCAACCCTGATGATTGTGGCCTCAAAAGGGAGTTTGTTACCATTGCCTCAATGCTCAATGCATGTCTTATGCTGACTGGAGAGAGATAGAGAGTGTGTATAAGTGTGCGAGGAAGTCGAGTTAAGGAGATTTTATAGGGAAAGATAGAGGAGGGCCGCTCTCTTCCCCCTCCCCCGGTAGAACTTTAAGTTCAAGTTAACAGAGGAATGTGGCAACGCTTAATGAATAATTCAGCACTTGTTACACAGAACCACAGAGGCATGCCAAACAGCAGCTATGGCAGAGGTGGTGTGTTGCCCTTTACAAACCTTAACCCAATTTGTCCAAAGTCCCCCCACCCCTCACTGTGTTCCTGGCAGAGAGTAGTCTTTATAAACCCCCGATCTGAAAGGTCTGTCCCTTTTATAGTGTATTAAAACAGTTGTTTCGACCCCTGGCAACTAACCCACTGATTAAATTTCAATTCCAAACTTCAAATATTAAAGTCTGGATGGGGAGCAGTGTAATGAATTGTACCCGAGACAAACACACATACGCACACACAAAGCCACCTAACCTAATAAACCTAGCATATTTCATTAGAAAAGAAATTGTACCACAAGGATTCAGATACTCATTATTGTTCCGCTGATTCAACCAGAATAAAAACACCAATTCATTTGTTAATGTTTGCTATTTTTAATATAGAAATGCTAAATGCCAGTGACCTTCATTACAGAAGTAGCTAATTAGGTGTGTTTTCAAACGCTTGTGAAAACATAGACGATGTTTGCACATTGTTATCTCCCTTTCATTGCTTTTGCTTTCAGCACTACGTTTTTCATTAGACATAAAAAAAAACCCCACCAAAGACGATGGCTGTTATAGATAAATATTAACAGCAGTTATATGATTAGATCCGTTCTCCTTTCCTATATACAAACATGTATACATGTTTTAACGCAAATACAAGGATATACTTATTTTCAAGTACTTGAAAATAGTAAATTAGTTTAAACAAGGTCAGAAATTTTATCTGAGGTGTATTTTTTATGATAAGTATTTTAAAATGGAAGAAAGGGCTCACCCGCAGTTAAACAGTAACTGAAAAATATGTCATCTTTCATGTTTCAAACTAATACCATAATCTGGTTATTCACAGTAATCTAGTCAGTGTTTGTCACATATTACCTTATTTGACTCCTGAAGACATCAAAGGTAAAAAACAAATACATTTACATACTTAATAGTAGCACATTTGAGGAACAGAGTTTGAACTGCATGTGAAAAAATGATTTGAAATAGTGCATTTTAGCTAAACTTTGAAATAAGTAATTTACATACAGCCCTGTATATCATGTGGAATCATTATCTATGAGTGTATGAGCTATATGATATAATGTGTTTGGTACCCTCTCTGTCATGAGCGTGAGTGTGTTTCTGCACGAGCAGTTGCACGGTCAGTATTAGTACAAAGCATGATATCTTTAATGCTTCTGAGTAATACCTTAATCTGGTTATTCACAGTAATCTGGTTATGTGAGTGATTTCAGAGGTCTTGTTGTTCCTACAACTTGATGATCTGTGCGGGCGTCACTGTACTATGCATCTTTGCCGTAGTGTATCTAATCGATCATATAATAATAAACTCAATAATCCTAAAATATCCATTAATGCTGGATCAGTATACATGTATGCATCACCTCTCTAATTCTTCAGTGAGATGCACTTTTCTTACTGTATGACGCATCCAATCACTGTTTGTTTCTCAACACAGTGATGTGTGTCACACTGCCACATTCAGCTATCACACACTGACTGACTGAGCTCCTCCCTGGATTTCTCTCCTCTCCCTCCTTTTATCCTGAGAGCGGCGCGGCACATGAAGCTGCTCCGACCCGTATCTCACGTCGCGGAGAATGATATTCAGTTTACTGAGATATCTCTGTTACACAGGCGCCATCATCAGAGTGGACTCATTGCAGAAATAGATGCATCATGCCCTCGCCCACCCTCCGAACACATCCATCCACCACCACAATCACACTTTAGTATGAAGCAACAGCTGACACCAAATAGATACAGCTAGCAGGAGCTAGTTATTGTGGAGTGTAACCATGAGATAGAGGTCACTGTTGCCAAGGGGTTGAGAGATGGAGAGAAAGGAAATGTTCTGACAGTAAATTACATGCTGGATTCACATATTCCATCAAAGGCCTCAGTATGAGATGGGTGTTATATATCACCAATATGGCTTATTAACCTTTTGACCCAAATAAATGAAATGCATTAAAGCACACCAGTCAGAAAACGGAAATTACACACCATCTATATCATGTTTTATTGCTGCTGACATGTTTGATATAGTGTGTTTACACATAGTGTACTGATGTTGCATATTGTCTTGAATTTTAGTTCTTTTTTCAGTACATTAAACCCACACATTATGCATCAATGTAGAAATCTTTTTCATATCTATCTATATTAATTTAATGCTTTTATTAAAAAAAAAACAGCTTCTAATGATTTAAAAAATATATATTTACATGAACAGATGCCTTTGATAGTCATTTAATCCGGTTGGAGACGCATTTTCAGCATCGAGTTTTAATGTCTAAAATCAGATCACAGCCAAACATCATCAGAGCCATGCCTTTGAACAGAGCAAAGCCAGAATATAAGTTCACCTTTTACTGATTCCTATTTATGTGGAAGCAGCTCTACTTTTTTTTAGGATTTGCTTATAGACTCCGGCTTTTTAAAAGAAAGACTCTTGAAGGTGAGGTCCTTCACAGGGCATGCTGCCAGGTAATAACTTCTCTAATCGCTTATGCCTCGTGCCCATATTCCCACCAAAAAGGGAAAAAAAATCCACTACAAAGAGAGCAAGTCACCCTTATTTGGAGAGAGTGTAGGAGACAGCTGCTATACAGTGTCATCACCTCATTAACCCTGCATCTGGATAGCAGCAATTTAAAGCTGTTTACATGCTCTCAACCTCCTTTTGCTCCTTTTGTGTCTGTCTCTTTCTGACCGCGGCCCCCTCCGCTCCCCCGGCTGTCTCTAGGCGTAAAATAAAAGCAAATTGCTTATCTTTGACATAACAGGGCTGTTTTTACTCATGAAAGACATTGCACAAATGTCATTCAGGTCAGTGGCTCTTGCTGGTAATCAAGCTGGGACAGTGATTAGGGGGAAATTAATCACGAGCCTCTGTCGCTCATGGCTGACAGCCTGGGAGCCTGATAGGTGCTCTCTTCCCAGGTGACTTCAACAGATCAGGCAGAGAGAGTGAAAGACATCAAAGCCAAGAAAAAATAGAAAAACTTGCATTAGATTAACACCCGAGAGACAGCCAAAAGACGGTCTGTACCAGGATGTTTGTGTCTGCGTGCGTGTGTGTGTGTGTGTGTGTGTGTGTGGGTGGCTGGGTGTGGATACAGTAGGTGGAGTGAGGTAATGTGTGTTAGCTTTTGTGCAGGTGTCTGCCTTTTCTGGAGGGGGGGGGGGGGGGGGGGCGGTGGGCGACATGAAAGGAAGGAGCTAAGGTTTGATGTGATAATGAAGCACCTTCTTTAGTCTTCATCTTGCTTCTCTTTTATCCAAACGACTCACTTGTGCCTATTTGTCCAACAAAAATGTTTTGGTAAGCCCATAAAGTAGGAATGAGCTTTCTGCAACTCAAACGGGAATATCAACATCTTCAGGTTTTTGTTCTAGTTTTGGTGATGTTACGCCTTTTAGAGAAAGAGGTTCATCTTGTCATGCGAGACCTCTGACTCACACGCACATTTGTGTGCTATGCTGCCCCGCCTGCGTGTCTTAATATCAGAGAAACCCAGAGCTTTCAGAGTCGTCATGGTTGGTGAGAGTGAGCAAGAGTGATGCTAAGGTTAGCTCGCTGTAGCGTTTAGCTGTACATGGGCAGATTTACCGGCCTGTGAACCCATAAACCTGCAATTACAAACCCTAACAACTCTGGCGCAGGCGGCCTGTACACCGCAGTTTTCCTCTGGGCTTGGGGATTTAAGCTTCACAATCAGTCAAGCGTGACTTCAGAAGCTAATTGCACAAGAGTGACGCACACACACACACAACATCCTTACGGGAGAAAGACTGATGGTGGAGGTGGAATTTTGTTTGAAATTCATCAAATTTTAATCCAGTGCGTACATTTCCATATTTCCATATTTATCTCTTTGCGCTCCTAGCATCCACTTCCTCTCTGCATATCATTTTGGCCCTATTAATAGCTCAAACCGCTCCTTACCTAACACATAAACACTCTCACACTCTTGTCACCACAAAGGAAAAAAAAAAGAAAGAAGACAACCTCCTATCAGGTCCAGCACTCAAAGACACGTGTATCCCAAGGTAGATAGGGCTGTCAATGAATCACTCTCTTTCTGCCACAGTTGGTAAATTGACTGTTTGACGGAGGAAACAGATGAGGGAGAAGCTCGGCGGAGTCAGATTAGATGTAGGATTCATACTCTCCTCCTCCTCTCTATAATGAATCAGTGTATTTACTTAGAGCATTCTGCTCCTCTAAAATGGCCCCACAGTCGCTCTGTCTTCTCTTGAGCGTTGTCACCCCCTCCCCTGTTATCCCCCCACCCCCACCTCCCCACCCCCGCCAAAGGTAATTGCTCTTACCTGAGACACTGTAATGGATCCTGGATGAAGTATTGACCGCTGCTAGATTTTGATTAAGGGGCTGTAGGGCAGAACATGTCTTTAATGAAACTGAGGAATCAGCATTCTTGGGCCGGTGCGTCGAGGCTGGATGCTGTGCTCTGTGGCCCATAGGCACCTTGATTAGGACCTCATCCCCAGCAAATCCAGGGGTGGGCCACGCCACTGAATTAAAAGCAATGAATTCATCCATTAATAATACCTAAGGTGTATGTAGTTTTTTCTGTGGAGGCTTATGATCGTTTAAGATTTGGATATTTCATTTACTGTAAACTCTTTGCTATCTCACACTCCCTCGCTCACATATTCACACACACACAGCGGCTTTCTCAATCACTCAATCATCCACCTTGTTGCTCAATCACTGATACACTAACTCACTCATTAATATACTCAATCACTTTCCCCCCTCATATGCAAAAGGTCAGCCTTTATCAGTTAGAATTTTAGCATGAGGGATAACTTGCATTAGCTTCTCTCATCCTCTCCCTTAAATTGCCTTTTTGCTCGTGGTAAAAACTGATTGCATCTCGGACGGAGATGAAAGGGAAACAGCTAGCTCCCCACGTTCTTTGAGCGTGCAAATGGACATAATCTAAAAGGCGAGTATTAGCATGCTAAAAGACACCACAGCTATGATGAACACCATTTGCCAAGGCTTAATGCGATAGCCGGGTAAGATGATTAACTTTGAATCCATTTAATCAACCACAAGCGCTTTTTCAAATAACCAACTGTCTAGCGTTGGATAAAACTTCCCTCAGATCTGTTGGGAAATGGGTAGAGTAACAGATGTGTCAAATCAGAGAGTGTCCAAATCAGAGCAGAGGCCAGCCAAACGTTATTCTTTGAAGTGACGGACATCAAACATCATTTTGTGCACAGTATTTGTTATCCTCGCTGAACCTCATATTTGAACCTCACAATGGAGTGCGACTCGAAACACACATCAGCTCGCTCATTGACTGGGAAGTCAGTGTGCCCTTGGGCTGCATCCTATTGACTTAAGCAGTTCAAGTAGTGGGCTTCTCACCTCCTTTCAGACATCGACCCCTGTGTGCATGCCGATAACTGCCTCCGCTAATGCAAAGAGAATTCTGACCCTTTCGGTCAGAGCTTTAACCACAATCAAGTGGTGCAGATTGTGGGAGATTATTTGTGTTCACTGAGAAATATAAAGATTTAATACCTGATTTGTTTATCATCACTTCCACAGCCAGGCAAGTACATATTTATACTCGTGGGTGAAATGTGGTCTGCGTGATTGATTGATCTGAGAAATTATCGACTCATTCGTCAATTGAACAACTCTTGGAAAAGTGTTTATTGATAGCGTCCCACCCCCTCCTCTCTGTGTGTGCTCCTCTTGCAGACCTTGATGACCCGGTGGTGACGGTGCACCAGAGTATAGGAGAAGCTAAGGAACAGTTCTACTATGAGAGGACTGTGTTTCTGCGCTGTGTGGCCAATTCCAACCCGCCCGTGCGTTACAGCTGGCATCGTGGGAGAGAGGTCCTGACACAGGGTTCAGACAAGGGTGTGGAGATCTACGAGCCCTTTTTCACACAGGTAAGACAGAGGCAACATGATATGGACAAAATATCAAATCAGGGAATATGGGACTGTAAATTCAAAGAAAATACTGTTTAATAGTAAATGCTGTACAGGTTAATTTACAATTTGATGCCTTTTTTTTATGTTGGCTCTTATGAAGACATGCATCTCTTACCCTGCCCCTGCAAGCTACAGAGAAAGAACAAATAGGCTGATACAAGAGGATGTGAAACAGCCATAATATACTTTCAAAGGCATAGCACAAGATGTGCTCATCAGGAGCTAAATTTGCCGAAGCTCTTTCAGACAGTGCTCTCTCATATTAAGAGATGCTCTCATGGCTACCCGTGGGTGTTGCTTTGCAACTGCTGTGGCCATCTTTGTATCACCAAAAGAAAGAAAAAAATAATTCCAGAGAACAAATTTGTTAAAACAAGTATTAAATAGCAGAGCAGTTTTTATAAAATGGGTTTGGAATTCATTAAGTTCATCAAATTCTCATGATACAACGCTCTCTCTCCAAGAGAAGGTGCTTGTATTACATGTTGTGTTTGTCATATGAAGGCTGATAGACAAAAGATGGAGTGAGCAAAGCCTCAAACGTGTGGAACAAAAGACTGTATTTACAGCACTCTGTTCAATGATTTCATCATCATGATGGCTGTGATAACTGCAGTAAAAATGAAGAGCCCTATAAATAAAGTAATGGTAAATGGTATGGGCTGAATCAATATAGTAAACCAATTCTGACAGCAAAGGTCTGACTCTTCTACTGCCTAATTATAGTAATCATCAAAATCAATTTGAGCTACTTTACTACACGTATGTAAATGGTGACCTTTATCAACATCTTCTGGCAATAAGTAAGAAGTGCAAAAACATTCCCTCACAACACACACTCCTCCCCTCCTCTTCCTGCATTTTCACAACACAGATGAGGAAGCCGTAGCAGCTAATTAATGAACCAACACAACATCTTGTAATAAAGGTGACAAATTACAGTGTGAAATACTGTAATAATAACTTTAATGCTTTTATGTCACGAGCAACAGATTTTGTAGCTTTTGTAGCTAGATGTCATGATGCAGGTTACTTTATAGCGCTGTCATCCATTGCTGAAAATGCAAGATTGTGGATTTATAATCTTTTTTTGTTTTGTTTTGTTTTCAAAAACCTACCCCTAATCTTACTACCCCCTTGTTTGGCTACAGGACAGTAAAAGTTGTACTCATTACCCAGCCAACTATGAATAGCAGTATCAGTTTCACTAACCCACTTTCACAAAGTTACATGCATATTGATAAAAAAAAAAAAAAAATTGCAGACACAGAAAGATTTGAGTTCTCTTCTCAGTTCCCTCAACTGAGCAAGTGGATTTTCTTTCTTTACAATTTGAAAATTGAGAAGCTTTGTTTCTGAAAAGGATCTTGTGCAGTCAACAAAGAACTGATTGAGATTGTTCTGTCACTAGTAAGGGAATTGTAGTCTTTGAATTGATTGAATTGAATGTGATTTGTGTGTTGAATCGGGTGGCAGAGAGAAAGGAAATCTACGAGAAAAGGGAAAAAAAGGACATGCGAGAGTGGAAAAGAGGCTTAAGGAACAGAGAGAGAAAAAAGGAAGTGAAATTGATGTTTGGCCAAATGGAGAAAGATGGCTGGGAACTAATGGAGTGGGTGAAGGAGGCTGAGGAAGCTGCGCAACTGGGCCTCATCAGACACTCCTTGTTTCTCCATCCTGTTCTTCATACATCTTTGCTCCTTCCCCTCGCTCCTTCATCTTGCCCTCTATTAAAGCTTTAATTGGGTCTGAAAATTTGAGCACAACCTAAACCCAGAGATTAGCTTTGTGTGAGTATAACCCCAAATAAATCCTAGCCAAACTCATAGTAATTCACTAATATAAATGGCTTATAGCATTATTTTTCAACAGTATATCTGAACTTGCCTGGAATATCTACAGGCAACTGAGTTACAAATTCATAAGTGACCCAAATCTAGTCCACTGGGTCAAGTAGTGCCCATTTAAGTCCAGTCAGGCCTCCGCTTTTGCCAAGTTAATTGGTGAATTAAGTTTGTCTCTATACCTTACTGCCTCTATTACTCTTCATTCCAGCTTCACTCCAGTGTCCCTAGCAGCTTTTATCAGCTTACCAAATGTTTTTTTTTTTAATTCCCACAGACACTGTAGGAATGCAGAGGTGGCATTTCAAACTCTGTATGGAAAACTAATTAAGTGAGGCCCAGAAACCCTGTCCTTTCTGCTGTCTGTTACTTTCTCCACCACCTCTCACTTCATAATTCTCCTCAAAAAGTGTCAGGGAATAACAGTTATTGAAGGTATATAATGGAGCCATTTCTCTTCTCTCATCTCTAATCTCGCCTTGTTACAGTTGTCGATACCTTTGGATGTTTACGATGGGGTTTCATGTTTTCTTGCGGTGTGATGTTCACTTAGAGCAAGTTGTCTATCTCAAAGAGGTAACCATTTAAAGCCCAGCTAGCAACATGATGCCCATCATCCAGCTGTGTCAATTATGACATTTTTCTATAGCTTATTTTCTTGGCTTCCATGTAGTTAACACATTTCCCTGCTTCTAGCTGTGAAAAATGCCCTTACTTTTATCCATCTCTTATGTATTTTTAAGTTTTTCCAATTGGTTGTGATTCTGCATCCCCAGAATAAAGTAACATGAAAATGAAGCTGGGGATAAAAATTTTTCAACTTGCAGTGACAGTATACTCCTCCTCCTCCTCCTCCTCCTCCTCCTCCTCCTTGCAACAGTCCTAAGACCCGGTCTTGAAGCTCTTATGTACTTCAGCGTTCAATTTTCCCATCAATATGGCCATCAATCCCCCCGTCCAATTGTATTTAATGTGTTTGTCCTTTACATTCCTTTCTCTGCCCCTTGCATTTTCCAAATAGATTTTCCTTCCAATCTGCCCCCCCCCCCCCCCCCCTCCCCGCTCGCTGTGAGTAAAGCTTGCACTCCGAAAACCACAGACCTCATCTGCTGATATCTGCTCTGAAGCAGAGGAGGTGACAAAGAAAGAAAGGAAGTATAGTGTGGGGTCCATGGCTAATCTAATACAATTAAGTTATCCATGAGCCACATTGGATATGAAAGGGATTGAAAGAAATGAGTGACTGCCATGTTGTGTGGACTGCAGCAGCATGCATTTGACTCATGTTTTAATCCCACCCCCACCCTCACCCCTGCACATCGGAGTCAGCCAGATCAAAGGTTCACATCTTCATCATAGCCTTCTGGGTGGGGTTAGCGGTTGACAGGCCTGGCTGGAATCAAACACACATTCTCAACGAGATAGCCGTTTCTGTGGAGAGATCCCCCACTGAGCCCAACCATATTTCTCTTGCTGAATGGTGAAAATAGCGCAGGGCCATTGAGTGGAGGGTAATCCACAAACTCGTATTGAGCAAGTTGACACATTAATTTTCTCGAAAAATACCCTCACATTTTTTTACAGTAATTTTCTCGAACTCTGCTACCTTTTTTCACTTTTGGCTTCATTAAAACCATATACATATTCATCTCTGTGACCTTTCTTTGGAGCTGCTTGGCCTTTGTCATCTCTCTCTCAGTACCTAGTTTTTTGCATTTCTTTTACTTGATTATGTTGATATTTTTTCACACATTTGCATACCAGTGTTGGTTTGGTCTGAGCTGCAGGGGGAAACGAAGATTTTGAAGCTGAAGAACCTGCGTCCTCAGGACTATGCCAACTACAGCTGCATTGCCTCAGTAAGAAACGTGTGTGGGATCACTGATCGCAGTGTTATCTTCAAACTCACCAATAAAACAGGTACTCTAAGACTACTGACTTTTCTGAATGATAAATTTATAGACGAAATTGCTGTTTTTGATTATGTTCTAATCAGATTGCAATTTGAAAATGGCAAATTCAATAAAGGTGCCTTAATAAATGTTGGGCAGGCATGGGGGAAAAAAATGAAGTTGTGCTCAGTTTTTCAACGGTCTTATATGGCTCTTCCTCCACAGCCTCGCCCTCCATCAAGCTGCTGGTGGAGGATCCAATTGTGGTGAATCCTGGCCAGACGGTATCCTTGGTGTGCATCACCACAGGTGGGGAGCCGCCCCCCATTCTCACCTGGGTCAGCAGTAATGACAGCCTACCACAGAGGAGCGTGGTGAAGGGGGGCACGCTTACACTACCGGCCATCTCTTCAGATGAGGCAGGGGTCTACAGCTGCGTGGCCAGCAACAATGTGGGAAACCCCGCCAAGAAGTCCACCACCATCGTGGTGCGAGGTGAGAAGGCATGACTGCATGACCAAATATACTGAGCCCCAAAGTGTTTAATATTAAATTAACAAAGGAAGAATCATGAAATAAATACATAAATAAATAATATGAATAAATAGAGTAAAATATATGAAAGGACAATGAAGTTGTGAGATAATTTAATAAATTAACAAAACTCCACTCAATGTGAAATGTCCATAATTCTGTTTTTTTAAATAATTTATGGTTTTCATATACAACCAACAGCCTTATCCTGACTTCAGTCCCTGCCTACACAACCCTTCAGGGCTCTATAGGTTGGCGTACCATATGATACACAGTCTGACATGAGAATTTAAGATAAAAAAAACCCAAATGTGTCTGTTTTTATATCATAATGTCACTTTACATGTCAGCGGAGTAGCCATCAGTGCCCGCCCCTCACCTTTCAGCCAATCACATGCCCTCAGCTTCTATTAGCAAGCACAGCAGCTGTAAGATTAGTTATTAGCTAGCTCCTGGTTAGTTAGCTAGCTCCTGTTAACTACAAAAACCAAAACGAAATCTGTCTGTAGAGCTTTAGCATCAAAACACTGCTGAGGTAGTTCTGATTTAACCAGCTAGCTGCTGCTACCCCTGGCTCTTCACTTTGATGCTGAGTAATAATCCAAGCGTAGGCCTACAAGCCAACTGAACTAGTTAGCTGGCTAGTTAAGTAGCATGTGCAAGTGTCTTAAGCTTATTAGTTATTAGTTAGTTATTGTGTCTGAATACTGTGTTTATTTACAGCAGCAGCCTTGAGTCAGTTGAATTCCTCCTCTCGCTAACAGAAGCTAGCTGGCTAAATTTGGTAGCAGTTGTTGAGCCCTCTAAAACTGCCAGAGTGCATGCTCAAAACACCACTTTCAAAAAAGTAACATTATAAAATACAAACAGACTCCTGAGAAGAGGAATTTGAAATAAACATTTCAATAATAAAAATCAAAATGTTCAGTTGTCATGTAAAGACTTGAGTTTGAGTAATTAAATAATTTATTAAATAATGATTATATACAGTATAATTGTAGAATAGAATATATCTTTATTGTGTACCAGGGTGGAAAATTGTCTTTGGCTCACCAAAACATGAAGACACACTACACATGATTCTTACAAGAACGAAATAGCGAAGCAGTCAGTGTAACAAACAGAAACAAGGTCACATTATACATTAACAGTCATGTCATGTCTCTGGCTTAATTCTCATCAGTCACTTTGCAGAGTTACGAAGTAAAATTTCATAATGTCTTATTTATTTATTTAATATTGAACACTTTAGGACTCCATACAGGCAGAGTGTGTAGTGGCCATGGACAGGAATAGTTTATGGTTGAATAGAAATGAAAAGAAATGATTGAATGGTTGAATTATGGGTTCAATGAAAGGTGAAGTTGGGGACACAGAAAGCTTTTCCAGGGACAACACTAAAGGGGAGAAAAACTCTTTAATGCAAAATTATAAATGTGCACATGTGCCATGGAATAATAAATAGATCCACTATATATAATATGGATTAACTGTACCCCAGGCTTCAAATTTTGTGTGAATTCCCTCTTTGCTGCCTGAGGATGGTGGTAAAGCCTTTTTTAAGAGTGCACATGCTGTATGACTGTGCCCATGTTTTATTAATTTTTTAAGAGATGAATCATTGAATCCGGATTGCAGTGCATGGTGTTGAAAGTTTGTTTATAGAGTTTAGATTTGATTTATTTGCATTCCAGTCTGAAGGATGTTAACGTCTGAATGTCCTTCAGACTTGAATATGCACTTACAGTTGGACCTTACAAACACACAAAGTAGCAGATTTCATAGTTATTACTGGCTGGCCACTTAAATACAGTGAAGGGCAATGCTAGAGGCAAAAGAGTGTGAAACCAATAATTAATAATACACTGATTCAAAGAGTGGTTGACACCAAATAAACAAGAACAGCAGGGCGAAGGCCATTGTCGACTGTTTGGCCATTATCAAGAAAATATTATCAAAGTAACACTTTTTTGATGCTTGTATTGATATTTTACTGTCAAACCGGATACCTGGAAGGTGAAGGATACTTGTGTGGTACTGAGGGCTTTTAGTTATGAACCTGGCATGTGATAAGTACAATAAAATGCTGAAAAACTCCAAAGAAGGCTAATACTGAAGACAGGCAATTTTACCATCTGTAAAGAAAAGCTGTTTTGCTATAAGACCTGCACAGATGCGACATGATGCATGGGGAAATTGACTTTCATACTCCTAAATCGACTGCTATTACTAAGCTCGAGGATTAAGGGTGGTGTGTGTGACTAGGCTTTCATCTGTGACATAACAGAGGATCCCGATGCCCTGAGTGCAGAAACGCAGGAACTTCTAACAGGTGAAAAAAAAAAGATGCATTAATTAGTGGAAGCCTTACAACCAAACAGCATTCATGGCATGATCTAAATGCGACAAGCTTATTCTGTTTACATTCCAACTTTCCAGAGAACATCATACACACACAAATGGAACACTTTTAAATGAGAGTTTATTGAGCGGATTGGCTCAGTTTGAGGCTCTGAAATGTTAGTTTCTCACAGAGTTTGCTCCTTTCATTTCAGAGATTATGCCACAGCTCCATCATCAGGTCGCCTTGTAGCTTAACCTGGTTGGAAGCCTTTATTTATTCAGCCATATACTCTCTGGGAAGAAAATCAAATCATCAAAAATCATTTCTGATGGCCCCCCTGACAGATAAACCCCTTCTCCGTATTGTGACAGTGCCCATATAGTCGAGGACTTCAGAATTGATAGGCTTACATCAGAGAGAAGGTGTCAGGTGTCCCGTGGGAACAAATAAGTCAGATCACATTCACCACTGGCAATCACTGCAATAAATATCACACTCTCGTTGATGTGTCATATGTCTTGAGCTCAGAATGGTACTCATATGGGATGTTGGTAAAAAAAAAAGATTCTCTGTCCTTCTTAAATATATATGCTGTATCAACATATACACATTGCTGTGTGACATATAAGGCTGCAGGGTACAGAACCATTGATTTGTTAGGCAGTGCAGGGCTTTATGGAAAAACAAGAATGCAATCTGTGCAGGCTGCAACCATTCAGCTCCATCGGGCCAGATACAAAAGCCTAATACATCTTACTGGCTACTTGACCATGCACCCGTTACATAAACGTTAGTTCTTAGACGTTTTCATACAGTGTGACAATACAGTCATTGGTGAAGTTCTGCATATTGGGTTTATCATATCTTTCATGAAACTTTCAATTACAAGGCAATGACAAACAGCCTTTGTGTAGAGATGGATATTGATAGCGTGGTGTATTTTCCTGAAGGCCTCAAGCAATCAAGTCATCACCGATATCAGTATGACTCAATGTGGTAAAATGATTTAAATGTTCCAACAAAAGGCAATAAAACAAGTCATCCCACATCTCTGTCTAAATTTGGTATGAAAACAAAATCAGCCAGTCAGTAAATACAAAGGTGATTTAAGTACATAATTCATCAATAGGAGACAGAGCACCTTGAGGATCAATAAAAATAGAAAATACTTTAGAATCCTTCTCATGAGACTGATGAACAACGACTGCTGTCAGTGAAGTTGTTGAATCAATAGTTATAGACAACAGAGTGAAGAGACATAAATGACATCTAATCAACAAAAAAACTCCTCCGTCTGACAAACTGTCACACCGTCTCACTAAGTGCAAATTTTGGATCAGCATACTTAAAGGGAAACTTCACTGCTGCGGATATGGTGATTTCTTAAAACTAGGTCACCTATGTAGTAGAAATGTGCAATTATTTTTGAAATTGGTGCCCTATGACAGGAGAAAACTGAGAAAAAGGCTGTAGATTCCCCATATCAATCTTAAGGGGGAATCCTACAACAACCATAATGCATTGCACTCGGTCCCATCCAATTCACTACTTGATGTGTTTACGGAAGGCAGGTGGGTTTCCCAGCAGAGCGGCTGGTTCGCAGAGACAAAGTTAGAGAGCAGCATTATATCACTTTACTGAGGCTTATTTTCATTTACAAAATGTTTTTCCTCATCAAGTCTGGCTATATCGTACCGGTGCACAAGGATCATAAAACAAATGGTGCACTGGAGTTAGTTATGGGGATCATTGCAAACTTACCGAGAGCTGTAGGCTACACAAGCCAGAATGCTGCCAGAGCTGCTGATGGACATTCAAAAAACCTCCAAGTCTGCCGTCTTCATTTCAGCTTGGTTTGGAAAACAATTGTGGACAAAGTGGTGAAAAACTGCAACCAAATGACAGACGACAAGGAACCGGGACCTTAGTGCTCAAGCTGAATGCAGCTGCAAAAGTTACAGGTAACACACAGTCGCTGTTGTGCAGGAGTTTTCAGTTCTGTCTCCATTCTTTCTGACGATTCTCACCAGACACCAATTGATGCTGCGGCACCTCTCTGGCTGTGGTGCCTCTCTTTTGGCTGCCACTGAACCATAGCTCGGTGGTCGCTTCCTCCTCCACACGCTGTTGTGTTTGATTCAAGAGCGTGATATTCAGCCTTGTATCATGAAGCTAGTTTTCTACCAAATATGCTGATATTTTAAAGTATTAATAGTATGATATTTTTGTAGTCTAAGGCAGATCTCCAAAGTCGGCCAGATGACATGTTTTGTGTCACCCGGCTGTATTGTCAGCAAATGAGGACAGCTTGTGTGAACTTGACTGACAGATGAAAGAACACACTTCATTGGAAGACGTGGAGGTGGAGATTGAACTCAACGAGGAATACACAGACACCAGCTCACCAAATGCTCAGGGAACAGGAGACTGTTAGTAGACAACTCCCTGCCTGTTCATCTAAGTGATGCTAGTGCAAATTCTGCCAGATCTCAGCACATCAATCCATCAGTTAAGTTGCCGAAGCTGATGATTGAGAAATTCAATGGAGATGTAAGTTTGTAGCAGGAATTTTGGAGCTAGTATGAGACTGCAATTCATAGCAATTATGCCTTTTGCAAGAGAGAGAAATTTACCTTATTGAAAACTTACCTGACAGGGCCAGCAAAAACAGTAGCAGGACTCATCCTAACAGACAGCAATTATGATGCTGCAGTTAATACTCCAAAACAGATTTGGAGGGAAGGATCTCATTGTAAATGTGCACATGTCAAAGCTACTGAATCTCACTCCTGTGAAGAAATCATCCGATGTTTTTGCACTGAGGCAGATATATGATGAATGTGAAATTCAGATTAGGAGCCTAGAGTCACTGGGAGTAGTATTAGTTACATACAGAAGCACGCTATGCCCAATACTGCGACAGATGACGCCAGAGGACATGACACTTGATTATAGCCGTCTAAGAAGAGAAGATGATGAATGGAAGGTGCTGATGTTCTTAGGTTCCTGCAGAAGGAGGTTCAGAGTAGAGAGAGAGCTTAGCAAATGATGAGATCATACAATCAAAGAGAGAGCCAGTCTGCTCACAAGCCATGTAGCAAATCATATTCCTCCAGTGACATGAAACTAAAGGAACTGAGCATGGCATCTGCAGCTGCACTGCACACATCTAGCCAGAAGACACAAAATTGTCTGTTCTGTGATAGTACTGAACACAGATCTGAGAAATGTCCAGACCACAAGGTTGTGGCATGTAAGGAGAAGCTAAAGAGGCTAGGCAGGTGGCAAGTTTAGGACCTAAACATATTGCAAGGTTCTGCAGGGTAAAGTTCATGTCATGTGTAACATGTGGAGGCAGGCATCAGGCAGCCATTTGAGAGGAAAATGAGGCACACCCACTTACGGTCTCTGACACTTTCATTTCCTCAGTAATTCCCCAAGCAGAGAAGATGAAGTCTAACAGCGAGAACATTGTGCTGCTACAAACTGCCAAAATATGGGTAGTAGGCCCTGCAGGTAGGAAGACAATCCGTTGCTTGCTAGATGGAGGCAGTCAGAGAAGCTTTGTGCATGAGAATGTGGTGAAGGCACTGAAGCTACCAGTCATTAGTCAAGGGACATTCCACCTCCATACATTTGGCTCCAACAGCAGTGCAGCACAACATAGTGAAGCTCAGCCTGGAGAATGATACTACTCGCAGACTTCCCTGGAGATGACAACCCTGAACTTCCTGTGCTAATTGACAATACTACTGGCAGATAGTATCAGGCCACGTAGAGAGACACAAAGATTCTGGTAGCAGTAGGGAGCACCTTTGGATGGGCAGTGCAGGGCCCAGTAGCAGTGCCCAGCATGACCAAGACCATGCAGATTCAGCTCAGTGAGGAGCACAGATTGACAAGCAGCTGCATGCATTCTGGGAGGTTGTGATGACCCCTGAGTCTTCTTCATTTTGCAGTGCTGTGTGGTTCACCTGTCTCTCTGCTCACCCTGCAGGTGGATCATTAGGGTATGATTATTTGATCATAGACTGTGTGGGCCCTCTCCCACACTAAGGCTGGCAGCTTGTATTTGTTGTCTGTGATGTGTCAGAGCACAAGGTGTCCTGCTGCTTATCCGTTACATACAATAACTACAAAGTCTGTAGTGAAGGTGCTAATTCAGCTCATTTCTATTTTTGGCATCCCGTCAGTAGTGCAGAGTGATCAAGGTTCTAACTTTACCTCTCACATGGTGCGGTGTCACCAGACACTCAAATCTCTGCTGCGTACATACTGTACAGAGATGGACCAAGACTGGGAAGATGGTTTGTCATGGCTTATGCTGTCCGTTAGAGAGGTAATACAGGAGAGCACAGGGTTCAGTCCAAATGACCTTGTGTTTGGGCAGTGTGCCCACTTGTGGCTTTAAAGGCACATTGGAAAGAGGCTGACCCGCTTGTGAATCTTTTGGATTATGTGAATGGGTTTAGGCAGCGCCTTCATGCAGCGGGTGAGTTAGCATGAGAGAAATTGGCAAGTGCACAGTCAAAAATGAAAAAACTTCATGACTGCAGAGCGGAACGCTGTGAGTTTAGCCCTGGAGATCAGGTTTGGCTCTTCTCCCTATTGTGAGTTCTCCTTTTCTGGCAAAATTTGTGGGTCCATACTCTATTGTGAATAAATTTTCTAGGCAGAATTACGTCATTGCAACTCCTGACCTCAGGAAAGCTACTCAGCTGTGTAATGTAATGCACGCTACTGTGCATGGAGGACTGCATAGATCAAGTTTGTGAGTAACTTTGATTTGTTGAAAGGGTATTGGCAGGTCCCTTATGAAAGCACTGCAAATAGACAGGGCACAACAGACTTTGGACAGACTCAGTGATAGTGCTACATTGGATACGCAGCTCTGCCCAGAGGTGGAAACAGTTTGTCAAAAAGAGAGTGATGGAAATCCAATCTCTGACCAACGAAGAGTCATGGTAACACTGCCAAGGAAAGTGAACTGGGCAGACCCTCCCACCAGACGTCTAACTGTGCAGGATCCGAAGCAGAACACACTGTGTTGGAATGAACTTGGTGTTCTGATATCACCTGATCTGTCAGAAAGAGCTGAGGACTATGGTCCAAAGTGGTGGTTAGAAACCGCGAGAAGAGCAATCCCAAGTGATTCACTGCCAGCTCTCAGCCTCTCAAACCGCTACAGGGCTCTGCCTGTGGATGCTCCAGTCCACCCAGCGGATATCTCCATGGCTTCTGCTGACACACGCTGTCTTCCACCCAGGCAAAGCAGGCAGAGTACTGATGTGCATCTCAGGACTGTGGTTCCCTCCTTGGGAAGAGGAACTCGAGGGGACACTCTTAATGTGTCCCCCTCTCCCTCCTGTCTCATTGTAGGCTCATCCATGTCTACTGTCCTAACACTGAAACCTTTTGCTATCCCAGGGCTCAGGTACTACACATTAATTCAGTGCTCCATGAACTGCTGCTGCTCCACCTCATTGGTCTCACATGTTGGATCATATGATATTAAGCTTCAGCAATCTGAAAAGTTGAAGGATGACTTTAAAACTCTGACTGACACTGTCCTGGAGTCTGGCAGACGGTTTGTTATTTCTGGACCCATGCCTTCTCCTCGGTTTGGAGATGTGAAATTCAGCTGGATGTGCCAGCTGCATATCTGGCTTAAAGGACTGTGCCATGCAATGGGAATTCCTGGATAACTTCTGTGTTTTTTGGAAGCGACCTAACCTCTTTGCAGGGGATAGACTTCATCTCAACAGAGAAGGTAAAAAACTATTCGCCTACAATAGAGAACTCACACTGAAGTCCTGTAAACCATGGAAACATACACATCATGTAGGAATCAGTCGTGGTTCAGTCATTTTGCAATGTCAATCCATAAAAATACCCACCTGTTCCTACCACACTTCAACAGCTGTGAATAGTGACATATTCTCCATTCCTGTTATAGTTAGCTGTCGTAATAGCATAAAAAAATACCAGAGTGCTCTTCACAACAGCTCAGCCTCACACCTTAATGTCACACCAATCCCTCATTATGGCAGAAACGCATGCAACATGGTGAAAATTGGTCTGACACAGTCACTCCCAGTGAGGCCCAGACCCGAGCTGATAAGGTTAGCACTTTTGAATATTAGATCCCCCTAGCAAGACGTTTTATATTAATGATTTTATTTCTGAACATGGTCTTAGCTTTTTATTTATAACTTAAGCCTTACTTCAGCTGCTTCAGATACTTTGTTAGTCTTCTCCTCCTAATTTCACTTTTTTATACTCTATTAGACAAAATAAAAGAGGGGGTGGGATCGCCATTATTTTTAAAAAAATATTCTCAATGTTCTTTTTGCAATTTTCCAACATTTGAATACTTAGCAACAATTATCAAAGCACACCAGCCTGTTCTCACTGTGACTGTCTATCGGCCCCATTAAGATGACAAAAACTTCTTTTCTGAGTTTAAGATTTTATGTCCATTGTTCGTACCAGTCATGATAAAAAAACATTTTACTTACATCGAATGATCGTCCAGAGACTGTTGATGTGAAGCATAACATTAAAAATGAAGTTTTTGACAAATTTTCAAGCCTGATGAATACCTTTCCTCCGTCCACCAGTGGCTTAGTTGATGACCTTGTTGACAATTTTAATGATAAATTAAGATTCTCATTAGATACTTTCTCCTGCACAAATCAAAAAAGGCAATTAATTTGCAAATTACCATGGAAAATTACCGCTATTTGTCAGCTCAAAAGAAATTGCCAAAAAGCAGAGAGGCGAAAAGCAAAGTGCATTTTTCCACAACTGACAGTCTTCTAAATCCATCAACTGCTCTCAGTCTTCATAATAACTCAACTCTTAAATGCGAAGAATTTGCTTAATTCTTTAAAAGAAAAAATAGTACCTATTAGAGCCAGCATTGTAAATACAGACACTCAGACTTCCTGGGATCTCCCTGCCCATGGGCCTTCATGTATGAAGTCATCTGTTGATTTGATGTCAGAAGATGCCATATGTGAAGTGGTTAGCAAGATGAAGTCTTGCACTTGTGCTCTAGACCGTATCCCAACCAAGCTGTTTAAATCCTGTTTCCAAAGCCTCTCCCAAGTAACAAGTATAATAAACTCCTCTCTTAATTTTACGCATCTTCCCCACAGCTTTCAAGACCTCAGTGGTAAAACCTCTACTCAAGAACACCAATCTAGAGCTAAACAATTACAGACCTAAGAAAACCAATCTAGAGCTAAACAATTACAGACCTATTCCTAATCTACCTTTCCTTGGTAAACTTTTAGAGAAAATTGTTTTTAATCAACTACTTGTTCATCTAACCAACAACAGCATTTTAGAGAAACTCCAATCTGGTTATCGAAGAAACCACAGCACGGAGACTGAAAGTTATAAATGACCTGAGAATTATTGTGGGTACAAACAACATGGCTGTCCTTCTTCTCTTAGGCCTCAGTACAGCATTTGATACAATCGACCACAAAATTTTAATTGACAGACTTCAGAAATGGGTTGGTCTCTCTGACCATGTTTTAACTCAGTTGCAGTCTTATTTAACTGGTAGACAGTTATTTGTCAGCCTAGGTGCTTATGTATCAGTGACAGATGTATTGAATATGGTGTTCCTCAAGGAGGCATTCTCAGTCCAATATTGTTTTCATTATATATGCTCCCACTTGAAAACATTATTAACCATCACCACATCAATTACCATTTTTATGCTGACAACACACAATTGTCCATCTCTATATCGGCAAACGACCCCAATGCACTGCACATGCTCTCATTGAATGCCTTAATGGATGGATAAAAACTTTTTAAAATGAAATGAGGAGCCAAAGCAGTATTAGAAAAACAGCAGTCAATGCTTGGTGGTCTTAGCAAACAGATTAAAACACAAGTCACAAACTTGGGAGTGATTTTAGACTCTGATTTAAATTTTAATTCTCATTTTAACAAGCTCGTTAAAACATCCTTTTTTCATCTCAGAAATATTGCCAAAGTCAGACCTTTTTATCTCACAGAGATGCTCAAATGCTCATTCACACTTTTATTACTACCCCTTTAGACTATTGTAATTCCCTTTTTACTGGATTATCTAAAAAAGTCTATAAAAAAGTACAGCTAGTTCAAAATGCTGCAGCCAGAGTCTTAACTGAAGCAAATAAAATGGATCACATCCCCCGACTGTTTAAGACACTGAATTGGATACCTGTATCTTTCATAATTGATTTTCAAGTTCTTTTACTTGTTTATAAAGCTTTAAATGACCTTGTTCCTCCCTACATCAGAGATTTTCTTTCGTTTTATGTTCCAGCCAGACCATTAAGGTCCTCCACCACTTCTCTTTTAAATGTTCCTTATGTGTCCCATAAAAGTACCTTCTGTTTTTATGCCCCTAAACTGTTGAACACACTGCCTCTGGATATTAGTATGGAAAGCTCTCTCAGTATTTTTAAAATAAAATTGAAGACCTGTCTTGTTAATCTGGCTTTCAATTTTAATTTGGAGTAATGTTGTAATTTTAGCTTCAATTTTTAAGTTTTAATCATTGGTTTTTATGTCATTTTATCCCTGGTGTTTATTTCATTGACTTTTATTCTATTTTATTCTATTTTCACAACTTTATTGTTTTATTGTTGTAATTTTAAGTCTTGCAAAATTTTATTTATTGTTGTCTATTTCGCTTTCTTTTTTTTTTGTCTGTGTTTTAATCTTGCTATTTGTATGAAAAGTGCTATATAAATAAATTTGAGTTAAGAAGATAGTTTTAAGGACTTCACTACCCATAATTCTCTCATAGCAGAATGGGAAAAACAGTGTTTAAGATGTTAGTTATCTCTTCTTGTTAGCAGCCAAGTTGTGTACACTTCATTATCACGACTTAACGTGCATAACTTTTTTCATTCACTAAAAGAGAGTGTCTGATTTTAAGTCCAGAGTCTCATCTCATCATTTTGAAAGCAGTTAGACTAAGCTACAACACTGTTGTCAAAATAAATCTAAAATCAGCACCATTTTTGTTTTATTTATGTGACAGACTAATAAAAAAAGAACAACAACAGATTGGGAGGGGCCTAACTGACACCACTAATTGACAGGAGATGAGTTCAGCATGTTATCACACATCTCACTGTGGCACTAGGATCGCTCTCCTGAGTCTGATGAGCTGTCACTGACGCAAATGCAATTTTGGGATCAGCATGCACCAGATGATTAGCGTGGTGGATATTACTGAGCACTGGTAGAAATACTGATATGGATTTTATTGCACTGTTTGTACTTCATAATATTTTGAAAGTTGATAGACAGAATTTAATTTTTCATAATGTTTCCTTCTCTGTGACATGTTTTCTTCTGTTTATGGGTAGTCCATATAGCCTGACCAACACTGATATCGATATTTGAGAGTTCTTACTGATACTGATATGTCTTCCAATATTATGAACATTTTTGATAAGGAACCCTTACTTATATATATATATGCAGTATTTTTTTTCCTACATTTTCACTGTTAAAGAATTAACTTTAACTTTTGACAAACTATTTAATGGTTTCAATGTTCCCAAACTACCTCTTTCTGCACTGCCATTTCTTGTTACTGGTTACTTGTTATAAGTAAGATAAGCTAATATCGACTGATTGGCTCACAAGTCCTCTAATAGTGGACTTTTATGTGTCAACATTGGTGCATATTCACTGGTAGAGAGTTTTAACATCCATTTCCACTCCCAAGTAAATGGTTTGAGAATGCTGTTAAAACTCACTCTCCAAGTGAATGAGCAAAATGGAGGCAGAGTGCCCAGAATGGGTTTGAAGCTGTCCCACCTTTTCTTAGCATGTAAATCTGACAAAGGAAACACTTTGGATTAACTGCCATTAGCAGATACACTGTTCAAACTTTTTAGGTCATACTGCTCTTTTCCATAGATGATTCTACATTTCTTTGTGACTTCTGGATCAGTACAACCAGTCAGGAAAGGCAGAGATGCTTCCTGATTGGTAAACATTTTGGAGACTCTCCTTAGTCACTTGCAGCACTGTAATCAGTGTTAATTTATTTATTTATGGTCATGGTACCACTTTATACTAGCATATAAATGTTTTGGCACTTGAATTCAATGTACTGCATCTCCTTCCTAACTGTGTCATCATGACTTACATAAGAGCAAGACATTTTCCTCTGTTCTCTTGTAAATCTCACATATTGCATTTTCTCTAGTTGGTTAGCGTTTTTAATGAAAATGAAACATGGAAATTGTATATTCTTTTTAACTGTGCATCACAAAATGTACAGTGTAGCAACTACACAAGCAACTTTTTACTGACGTGATACTTTGAAGTGAGCAGAAGAGGGAAATTGAAAGAGGATAAGCCAGGCTCGAGGCTAGAGCACAGGCAGACCTTTAGTTGCTCTTTGTGTGTGTGTGTGTGTGTGTGTGTGTGTGCATGCATGAGAGAGAGAGAGAGAGTGTCTGTGTGTATGCATTAGCACACTCTGTCTCACATACACAGACACAAATCTGTTTTGGCTTTTGATTTCCTCTTTTATGAATGTTGATTTCATTTTCAGAATATGTTGGCTTTTGACAGCAAAACAGTCTTGAACAGTTAAAAATCAAGAATGCAAAAATGCTCAGCCAATTGGCAATGAGTTACAGTGTGAATGAAATGTTTTGGGAAGAAATACTGGTCATCTGTGCGTGTGTCGATATTCATGTGCATATTTTGTACCTGTCGTATATGAAATACCAATTGATTTAGTTCTCTTACACTGAGCTCATTTTGCATGTTTTGCAGGGTCACCATGTGGCCTCATCGTTGCCTATCTGAGCTCATTAACCCTCCTCTCCAGTCCTTGAGAAGCCCTCTCAAACTGCTGTTGCCAAAGGGGGCTGTGTGTCTGTGTGTGTGAAAACACACATCTCTCCCCAGCAGATGGTAGTTTCTCCGGCCATACTGTCCCACCAGCCAGACTCCCTTCCAGGGCATGGCCATCTCCACAGCCAGCCCAGCATGCTTCTGGCACCACATTACCCTGCTGACAAGATCCTTTTTATGGATTAAGGGTCCGCAACACGTCTTCAAATGCAGGTCAATACCCTGCTTTCCCCGGCCACTTCAGTCCACTCTGTCCTCGACAAGGACACCAGTTTGTGATATATCCGCTGCAACAATGGAAAAATACTCTGTGCCGGTTGTTTATCTTCCTTGATTCCTGGCACTGTCTCCGTTGGGAATCAAATACAAGTAGGTGGTTCTCAAATGGAGAGTTGGTGAATTGAGAGAACTGTCTCTAGCTGGTGTTGTTGAAATGGGCAGCTGGCCTAGCATTTTGTTTTCATGTCTTCCTGCGCACACACAGCCTACTTGTGTGCATGTGTTTTCCGTCTTTTTGCAAAACAATGTGTTTTCCCAGCGTGTGATGTGGAGAAATGAGCACTGCTGTAGCTATCAAAGATTCCCAATCAAACGCTGCCGTGTTGTCGTCAGATTTTTTCGACAGTTCCTCCAGGAGTTCCTGACAAATTCAGGTATGAGGCTTTTACACCCAAAACATCCATCATTCCGACCTGCAAACGTAGACACAACTAATTCTGTACACCAACACACATACACACATTGGAGCCGGCGTAAACACAAAGTCAAACACACTACCCACCATTCACACTTTGTAACACTGATTGGAAGCTTGCTGTTATTTATAGAGAAGCAAAAATCCAATCTTTTTCAGTGAGCTCCCCGCTGTTTATATTTAGACTTTTTAGTGGAGAGAAAACCTTGTAAAAACCTGGCTGTCAGCATGTGAATCAACATGTGAATGACCCTTATCAAATTTGCTCTGGAATAAATTGTGGTGGAAAGCTGAATATATTTCCATTCATGAATGCCAAATTTAATGGCTGGATGGCCAGAACTGGCACAGGCGGGCCAGTCTCTTGGGCTGCGGCCCTAAGGACTGTCTGTGTGTGTATTTGTATGTGTACAAGTGTGCCTGTACATGTGCAGGTGCCTGTTTTGTTTGTGCATCCAGCGCCTGTGTGTGCACGCGAATCTTATTTGACACAAATTAAAGCCCGAGGTCAGCCTGAAGGTTGAGAGCAGCATTTATGACTCCCTTTTTTTTCCCACCACAAGAATGGACATGTGTGAGTGCCCATGGTTTGTAAAGGTGCTGATGCATGGGAATGTGTTGGTGCTAATGTGAAGATGGATGGAGTGATAATAGGAAAATGAAAGGTGTTTGGATGACGGTACAGACATGTGTACTGTGTGTGAGTGCATGTGATGCTAATGTCAGTTGTCATGCTAATGTCCGTTGTCCTTTTTTTTTTTGTGTTTAACCTTGAGTGGAGCAGATGAGGCAGAGGAGAGTGGCAGTTAGAGAGACATCCATCTGGCTCTGAGAGATGAGTTCAGCTCCACATGCTGATATTCTCTGCAAGAATGAATGGAGAGCACAGTATGATGCCTGCTGAGAGATGGACAGACAGGACTGACTGAAAAATGAGATGGACCGATGGGTAGACAGGAGGATAATGCTTCAAAGTGAGACTCGTCTTTCTTCTCTACCAGACAAAGGCAGAGAGAATGCACTAGAGAGACTGAAGAACCAATTGAATCCAATCAATTCTTGGAAAATTGGAAAACCCTAAACAAATCCATGAATGATAATTTAGCAATCCAAAATGGAGATATTTGGACAAATCACTTTGCAAACCTTTTCAGCAAAATAACAAATAACCCAGACGAAAAAATTACAAATTCTTGAATCAGCAAAAAAAATTCCTGTGACACCCTATTTACAGAAAAAGAATTACTTGAAAAAAATAAACAATCTAAAACCCAGAAAGGCCTGTGGTGTTGATGCCATTTTAAATGAAATGATTAAATGCTCAGACAATAAATTCAAATTGGCTATCCTACAAGTTTTCAATATCGTCCTAACCTCAAACATCTTCCCAGATATTTGGAGCCAAGGGCTGATCAGACCAATTTCCAAAAATGGTGACAAATCTGTGTTAACAGTAATTTAGTAAACTTGTCCTGCAGCATTATAAACAGCAGACTAATGTCCTTCATTGATGAACGCAACATCCTGAGTAAAAGTCAAATTGGATTTCTCCCAAATTACTGCGCATCAGACAACATCTTTGCCCTCCACAGTCTAACTGACAAACACATAAACCAAAACAAAGGCAAAGTCTTTGCATGTTTTGTAGAGTTCAAAAAAGCATTTGATTCGATTTGGCAGGACGGCCTTTTATATAAACTAACTGAAATGGGTGTCAGTGGTAAAACATATGATTTAATAAAATCATTTTACACAAACAACAAATGTGCTGTTAAAATTGGCAAGAAAACAAACATTTGTTTCATCAGGAACATGGACTGAAACAGGGTTGTCCCCTACTCTATTCAACATTTATATTAATGACTTGGCTAAAACACTAGAACAATCTTCAGTGCCTGATATCAAACTACATGACACAGAAGTCAAGTACCTGCTGTATGCAGATAACCTAGTACTAATGTCTCCTACCAAGGAAGGCCTACAGCAGCATTTAGATCATCTTAACAGGTTTTGTCAGACCTGGGTCATGATGGTGAACCTAAAGAAGACGAATATAATGATATTTCAAAAAAGGTCTGGGTATCAGGGTCACAACTATAAATTCTATTTGAACACAGTTGAACTAGAACACAGATCAGTCACCCATTGCCCTGTATGGCAGTGAAGTTTGGGGACCACTCAGCAAACATCTAAATTTTACAAATTGGGACAAACATCCAATCGAAACACTTTGTGTGGATTTCTGTAAAAGTATATTACATCTTCACAGAAAAACTACAAATAATGCCTGCTGAGCAGAACTGGGCCAGTACCCCCTCCAAATTAAAATGGAAAAAAGAGCCATCAAATGCTACAATCACTTCAAAGCAAACAACCCTCAAACATACCACCTCAAAACCCTAAAATACCAAGAGACGAACTGGGAAAAGAGTCCCCTCAGCCAAATGGTCCTGAACTCAGTTCCCTAACCTCCACAAACCTTGCAGTGCTTGACGACAGTCCACAGACAATCTGGCCCGACCAAATGATAACAAGACAAAAAGAAAAATACAACGCTTATTGGAAAGACACTACAAAAACTCAAAGTAAAATGGAGAGTTTAGTGGCCCTAAAACGACAGTACCGTGACTGATGAGACATTGAGAAAGACATTGACTAGGTACAGACTCAGTGGACACAGCCTGGCCATAGAGACTGGTGGTCATAGACAGACCTGGCTGCTAAGGGAGGACAGGCTGTGTTTACTGTGCACACAGACAACAGTGGAGACAGAGATACATTTGTTGCTACACTGTGACAAATATGCAGAATTAGAGCATTATTCTTCCCCAAAATTCTACACAAATATCAAGAATTTGAAATACAATCAGAAAGGGACAAAGGCAAATACCCATTAGGTGAAAAACAACATTGCTGCATACTGAGGGCTAAATATGTGGCCTCTTGCCACAACCTGAGGGACATCCAGTGAAACACCACCAGATTAAATACTGGTTGTTCTTTTTGTGTTCATATTGATTGTTGTTGTTTGTTTGCTTGTTGACTGATTGATTGTCATATTTGAGTTATAATACCCTGTATATTAGGGTTTGTGACATATAGTTATATATTTATTAACTATTATTATTGTTAAAATTTGTTTGCTTTAGCAATATAAGCACTGTCTTTTTATACCAATAAAGCCAAATTGAAATTGAAATTTAAAATTGAAAGAATGGGGCGAAAAAGACATTCAAAAGTCTTTTTTCTTGCCGTATTGCTGCATGTGTGTGTTCGCATAAGTAATGCCATTGTGTCCTTATCATTGTGTGCGTACATACGTGCATATCACAGTCAGTAAAGCCAGGGCTGTGTGTACTTTGCCCCGCTAAGAAGCTCCCCTGGGGTGGTATTGTAATCCTTGCTGTAAGAGATCTCTGTAGAAGAAGGCCTCAACTGGGGCTTTTGTCTTTGTGTGATTATCTGTGCTTTTCATGTACAGGCCACCCATTATTCCCACAGGCTATTCAAGCTATGGGGATTCATACAAGCTCGCTGCAGGCAGAAGCACTTAAGTTAGCGGTAAAAAAAGCAACATGGGGACACTGTAATATGTACGGTAATGATCCAAAAGAATGCTTTCAATATGCACTGCATCACCAATGAACTGTATGCAATCTCTGAAGCAAAATAGGGTACAGGAGACATATAATGCAAATATAAGCAAAAGCAGAACCTGCATTTCCTCTTTTGATATTACCATAAAGAAAGTAGCTCCTGTAAGTGCTCCTACAGTCGATGTTTTGCTCCTTGGCATGTTGCCACAGTCAAGGTTCAATGACAGGAAGCCCTGATGATGATAAAAGGAAACCAGCTTCCAAAACTCATCAATAATGCATGCAGATTTGTTTGTGCGTATGTTGAGTTCTATTTTTTGCCCCAGTGTCTGTGATACTGGCAATGTTTTTAAAAGTTACGCTGAAAATGTCTACACTGTTGCCTGAGATGTGTGTTTAAATTATGCTCATTTTATTGATGATCCCTTGCTTTAGTTGGCACCTAACAAAGGAGCTACTGCGAGATCAGCCGTGCTAACAAGTTACATTATGTCGTAAATGAATCCTGCTGCAAGCCCTTGATATTTAACATACAGTACAAACATTAAACACGACCCTCATCATGTTATATTTGTGTTGACTGTAACAGAGAGGTTTTGATTCAGTGCTCGCTATTTTCTGCAACCATAGTTTGTGGCATTATTGCCTCCACAGTTCTCTTAACCCCTCCTCTCAACAGTGATTGTCCAATTATAGTTTAGCAACCCTAACTTTGGAGGGTGGTCTCATAGCCTTTCCAAAACCAAAACTACAAGAGCAAAAGTGTAAAGAATAGGTTAAATAGTATGTTTCTCTGCTCTAACATAAGCTGCAAGGGTTAGCATGTCTGGATAACTAGCTTACTACTTAGCTAGCCCATTACTTCCAAGGCTAAGGAGCATCATTATTTTGTGAGATTACAGGTTGCGTTAAAACAAACAAAGAAACAAATAAACAAAAACTTCAGGATAACATATCCACTGAGAATAGTTTTACTTCACTCTGTGGGAGCCGGTTCTGGATACTAACAGGGTTTGGGGTAATGTTAGCAGCTCTGTCCTGCTCCTTATTTTATATAGAGAAGTTTAAACTGCAGCTAAACTTGTATAAGGTTAAAAGTGAAACATACTATTTGAAAATACAAACAATAAACCTTAAGAAGCCAACCCGTTATGTTGGAATAAAAAAAATTCTAAAAGAAGAATGCTGTTCTTTATTTCCATGTCTTCCACGTGGACTGGTGAGAATGCCAACTTTTTGAGTATGGGACAGCTTTAGTCTCAGGCTTTTAGTACGATATCATGTACCATATGTAGCAATCAAGTACACAAGACCCTTTTACAGGATTCCCTTTAAATAAGTCAGCTTTAAACATTATTCATTTCAGCCAGCAAATAGGTGGTGGCCAGCGAGAAATGAGACACCTGCATTTGTCATGTCTCTGTCTGAAATCAAGGACTCATTATTTAAAACATGACTTGAAAATTTGCTGTTGGCTAACTGCATATGTGCCGTGTGAGGATTCAAAGTTTGACAGACATAGCATCAGTAACTAAGAGGGTCAGCAGTCAATAGAGAAAAAAACTGAATTTTAAGCTTCTTAAACGTAGGCCTATAATAATATTTATTCCAAGTCCCTAATATTGGATTACACTGGTGTTCGTGATATTTTGTCCACCACGTGTAGCCTACATACAGTACAGTACTTCCTCTTATAATGAGCATATGTAAATTCAGACTCACAAACTTATCTTGTATACATACATACCAGTAGTGCTCTTGTAAGTTATTAATGATGTTGTGGAAATTGTGTAACAATAGTCGGAGCCACAGTTTACCTCCAGAGCAAATGGGAAAGTTCTGTTTTCAAGCAGAGCTCGTTAAAGATTCATGTGACTTGAATTGGTTATCTGAAACAGGGAAGGAAGAGTGACATCGCACTGTCTCTCGATAAAGTCTCCCAACTCTGCACTTCTCACCTCATACACTCACCACAGTCACTTTTAAAATACCTCCAGTTTTAGATTCCCTTCCATGCATAAGGGAACAGGCACCATTTTAGTCACTGCAGCTGTCCAGCAAAATTTACTACAACCAAGGGAAGTAATGGCCACTTATCTCTCTTGTACACAAATGTAGTTGATTTACAGGAATTCCTACTTGCTATTCAATATTTATAGTCAGATAAAATGCCAGGAAAGGAGGTTTGAATGTGGAGTAGGGAGGGAGGGAAGCGATTCTGAAATATGCATGAGTGCACATATGCAGCACCGGCTATTTTGACGTGCACTGCTACTCTGTGCGGAAATGAGGCAAGGCTGAGTCACCGCAAGAAAAAGTCTGGGAAAAAGTAGAAGACTGAAAAGTGACCATCTAGATGTATTCAGACATTTTTACCTCTGGTTTAACTTATGGTTGAGATCTGCACTGCCTGCCTGCACCTAGAGACATAGATATGCATTCATGTTTCTTTCATTTGACTTCTTCAAATATGACTTTTTAGTTTTTTGACATAAAGTAAGTCCTGTAGGAAGTCTGAGATTTCTCACTCAAATTTTCTGCAAATTACCTCTCAATGGCTGAAATCTGATTTTTCACAACATTAAACACAAAGTGAGAAAGTGGTTGCAGATATTCAGGCACTGCAGTGTTTTTATGAAGAAAAAAAAAAAGATGTTAGCTCTGAAGCTTGGTAGTGACACACTCTGATCAGTATGATCAGTCTCCTTGGTGTGCTGGTATGATCATATATATTAAAAACTGGAGAATGAGCTTACAGGTCAGTGTGGACTTTATGTTCTTCCCAGGTCATAAATATGTCCAGTACTTGTTAATTATGAATATGCAAGTAGATGGAGAGTACAATATACAGTATATATGATAACTGACTGGTATGTACAAACAAATATTCCTAACGTTCAAAGGTTTGTCGACTTTCTCATTGTGTCCTCATTTTCTGGGTATAATTGATACACTATTAAGTGGAAACATGAGTTTTAAAACTTGCATCCATCCTTTATAGCACTTGCAGCTCTGAAAGCTATTGTACACATGTTTGAACATTGTTTATACATTATACATTGTTCCATGTATAAATCTTCAATCAATTTAAATAGTTGTACAGTTTAATAATTCAATTTTTCATAAATCTGAGCAGGGAATGGCTCAGAGATGATTTGTGCAATTTGACATTTACAGTGCCTGAACGCTCTTGATGCTGCCTGAGGAAAAATATATCCGACAGTATCTTGTATGTAGACGTACATTCATCAACAACCTTGCTAACTGTGGTGACTGGCAGGCAGCTGAATGATGACAGCTGAGGTGACACAATGGCGATGTGTCACTTAAAAGCAGTGCGGGTCAGTTTGTGGTTAAATTTTGTTCAAAATTGTTTGTTACAAGTTGTTTCTTAAGCAGAGCTCCATCTAGAACATACAAACTCAGTAGGCGACTTCGGTCCGGATCCAAACCGAAACAGCAATTTAATCTGGACCGTAGTCACCTATTGAGTATCCATGTTCAAGGTGAAACAATTTGCATGTTCAAAGCCCTGACCCACAATCAGTGCACAGCTCCCACATCAAGTTTCATGTGTCATGCCATAGTAAGCTCTTGCATGAGCAGCATATTTTGGAAGTTGGGATTTATGTGTGGATAGCTGATAAAAGGTTACACAGATGATTGATTGTTTTGGACAGAAAAGATATGTCAAACACATTATGAAAAAGTAGCAAAAGGATTCTATCAGGATTAGAGAAATGCCACTCAAAATGTGCATGTTGCTTGTAAATAATTTCATTTAGGCTAATAAGATGAATTCTAAATAACTCAAACTGTCACTAATGGAAATGGGTATGTCATAGACCTCAAAACATAATCTGATGAACAAATCTGATTCAGGCCCAGAATTTCTCAGCCACCAGCAGGTGCACAGAGTCCCACATAACTAGTGTAAATCAGCTCTGTAAAAATCTGTAATTCAGACATACACTATACTGGTTGTCAACTATTCTATACAGCCTTACACTTCCACATCTGGCTTTTCCCAGAATTGACCCCAGACCCCATTCTTTCTATAGAAGAATATAGTAAAAAGAGGAAAGCAGTCAATCCAAGTGTTTATCCACTGTCACCTGTGACAGCACCATGATTGACAGAGATTTGTGGAAATGTGTGTGTGTGTACGTGTGTGTGTGTGCGTGTGTGTGTGTGTGCGCATACATGCACGCACACAATGTGAAGTGGATGAGATAATACTTTCTTAAGAAGCAGCTAGTAGCTCTGCTGAGAATGTAGCTGAGACACAAAAGCCTTTTCAATCTGTCAAGATACAACTACAACTCTGTCTCCCTGTGCTTTCGCTGTCTGACACATGATTGAGGGGAAACCTGTGCTTCCTAACAGATATCCTCACTAACTGGCTTCCAGCATGGACATGGTATTGTCTTATTAACCTTATATTGTGTACATTGGCTTAAGGAAATTTAATCTTGGCATGTATGTACACTGTGATGCAGAGCTGAGCCCAAACGTAAAATGAACGTGGGTTACTAGTAATGCCTTGTATTATCTTCATATCCATGAAGGTCACAGATACATATATGCTGCATATCGTATTATGATAATTGCCACAGTTTCCATGCCAGTACTATTGAATTATGTACAACATGATTGATAGGCACTGCCTCGGAGAATTAAAATATAATGGATACAAGAATGAATGCAAAATGCACAGCGGTATTTGTGAGAATTTGCAGAGTGTTGACATGATTCTAATATTTGTACCTGACACGCGTCAGAAATAGGATTCTCTGCCTGCCGACACTGATTTCAAACGCGAGAAGGAAGATCATGTCAAGGAGGCGTATGTCACTCGTCTCTCCCCTCAATGTGCAGCTCAGCAGGCATCACAATGTTTTGCACATTCAATTTCCTGTGTTTAAATCTGACACGCAGGTTTTGTTTTCGTTTTCCCTTTACCAAACTGAATATGATAATGTCACTTGGGAATTGCTAGATGAAAAGATTTCCATGGTGCCGTCAGCTTTTTTCGCTGAGGACATGAATTGAACAGTAGGCGCAGGGTTTGGAACCAATACAGCATGCATTATAATGAAATCATCTTTTTTTTCCGTTCAGAGAAGCTATGCATTGAAAATGGAGTTTGCAAACCAAATTGGATTAGAAATGGTGGATATTTTGTTAGGTATCTCTCCAATTTCACAGTGTGTGTATTTGTGTGTGTGTGTGTTTGTGTGTGTTTGCGTGTGGGTTTGTGTGAGTGTGCACCTTCTTGAATGCTGTAGGATTCTTAATAGGTTTGGGCCGGTATCACCTTCTACCATCGTAACATTGTGATTTAAAAGCCCCCGCACCCCACCTCATCTCCTGGTCCACCCCAACACTAGGGCGCACACATACACACATACAGACACACCAATTTAGTATGGCCAGCCCAGATCAAATCTGCAGTAAACTACACCAAGTGGAGACTGACAGTAGCCACATATACTGGAATTACAAAATGACAAAAAAGTCAGATGAGTGTACTGATACCTTTTTTTAGCAACCAAGTTTGTCGCCAAATGATCTACTTTATGAGGTATCAGGCTATGGCATAGGCTATAAGGAGGAAAAGTAAGGAAAGACCGGGTGAGAAGGTGAGGATGGGCTGTGAATGGGCTCAAATGTGCAAAAAATAGATATCCAAAATACATACGTATAAAAAGAATAAAGGAAAGTAAAAAAATCACATCAATACAACAAGTGGAGCCATAACCTACAGTAAATGTGTCAGGGTTTGTTCCTTCAGCATGTTGCAGACTTAGAGAAGGATCAAGTGTAGTTTACAAATGTAAATCCAGTTCTAATTAAATCTTTTGTTTCACAGCTTTGAAAAAGGGCCGATTCTGGATCACTCCTGACCCCTACCACAATGACGACAACATCCAGATTGGACGTGAAGTCAAAATATCTTGTCAGGTACAGTCAAAGTGAACATGCATTACATAACAAGTTAAATGTAGAGTCATTCTGGAGAAAGATTGTTGATATTTCAACTAAACACCCAAATAAATACAGCCCTCCCTTCGTGCTCTGGACAGCTGCTCTGATGAGTTCCCCCTGTGCACAAGCACAAATGTCCTCTGCTGATTGGCTGGAATAGTGTTGTGTGGCAGATTTTTCGCTGAATTTGACAAAAAGTGTATTGAACAATCTTTCTGCAGAATCTCTGGCTCTACCTTTAACGTAAGTCACTCATCAACCATTCATGTTAATATAACCCAAATAACATGTTGAATGTCATAGGTGGAGGCAACACCACCAGAGGAGCTGACGTTTAGCTGGCTGAAGAATGGCCGTGCCCTGCGGAGCTCAGAGCGCATGGTCATCACCCAGACGGACCCCGACATTTCCCCCGGTACCACCAACCTGGACATCATAGACCTCAAGTTCACTGACTTCGGCACCTACACCTGCGTGGCTGCGCTGAAGGGAGGAGGCATCCCTGAGATCAGCATTGACGTCAACATCTCTTCCACAACTGGTGAGTCTCACACCCCTTTTTGTCAGTGACGCATCTACACACCTCCCCCAACACATATGACACACACATTACAGCTACTGTAGTCACACACACATGCTGTACAAGATGATTGAGAAGAAATTGAAAAAGCCTATTGACAGAGCAAAGAAAAAAAATGGTTACTTTTTTGTTGTTACTTCAATCTTATAAGTTATAATGTAGTTTTACTCAGGTTAAGTCCAGTCATTTAAGTAATACAAGCAGTCAGATGTCGCTAAACACATTTCCAATTTCCCCAGTTATCTATTATTATTATATCTATTAGAGGTGGACAGATTAATCAGTTTGGCCGATTAATCACTGCCGATATGACGTTTCACAAATGGAATCAGTGGAACTCGGCTCGGATAGTGGCCAATGGCTGTGGTCACGTGGGGACGTACATCACCATTTTGCATGGTAATCAGGGTTTTCCCTACCATTACAAGACTCAGGCGCAGTGCCCAAGTGTTTTTTCACAGTGCCTAAGCCAAATGAACAGAAAAAAAACTAAACGTGTACATGCGCCAAGTGAACAGCTGAGCAGAGAGGCCAATGGACACAATGAAGTGAACCAGGTGAAGTGAAGATAACTTGAAGATTACTCTAGTTGACAACAACTACGCTCATTACTGTGAGTGCAATACAACCTTCAAAAAAAGCCAATAAGTCATTTATCAAACCACCTGTTCAACAAGCATAAACATGTAGAAAAGCACTATTTCCACCTCCTGGTATCTTTTACACAACCACAACACGCTGGTTAGGCTAATAGCAAATTGTTACAAACAAGCTAAAATGAAAGCTGTCCGTATGTCTTACTGTTTATCTTTGCCACAAATCTTAAAACTTGTTAAATTCTTGTAAGCGCAGCTACTGGCTGAGACAGCTTTTTTCCTGCTCCAAACTATCGTTATTATATCAGCCTTTAAAAATCCACCATCAGTCGACCGCTAATATCTATATTATTATATAATTATTTCTATTTATTTAGAAGTAAAAACTAAGGGGAACACACTGTAAATGTCAGTTTTAATTATCCATTGCACAGTTAAACTCCATGTGCTTACAACTATGGTAAGTACAGTTTAGGTCAAAGTTGAGCCAGGAAATGATTATCCAAGATTTAATGAGCGTTTACAACTGACAGTTGTAAAAATAACTTCAGTGTTTACCTCGGTTTTCGCACAGTGGTTTATATTGTATAACTCAAACTTGAGAAATATTAGCTGCTCTGTGCACTTTGTTGTGAAACTTTTTTGGCCAAACCTGAAGTAATATGACCAAGTTGTAAGAAAATTGATTTTTCCTTTATAGGGTTAGCTTACTTTAATTCTAACAAACATACTTTCTTACTTACCTCTAGTAGTATCTATCAATATTGACAGTTTGTTTTATCTGTCAAGGTTTTCACATATTTGCCAATGAGAATTTTGCACACCAATAAAATGGCGGTGAATGGAGGTTTGCCTGTGGAGTTCACAGCTTTTACCTTCATTATAAAATAGTTGCCAATAAAAATGGCCAATTGACAGTGAGGTTTGGATTGTCCAGATATTTTTACAACTAAAATAAATGTCAAACCTTTATATGTGCAAACAAAATTCCATTCACTTCTGTTGTATTGGAGTCTCAAAGGCAGATATCACAAACCTTTGGCAGAAAAACCAAAACATACCAGAATTGTATTAGGCTGTTGTTCACTGCCTGACTAAATTCCAGTTTTCTGCCCCAGGCTGAAAATGCTCAAAAAGCACTGTCTTCTACTCTAATTCTTAGTTAGTGCACACAGAAATTTGTTACAGTACCAATAACACTGCATTGCAATGACTGTTCAATTGGATTCCTGTGAACCAAAGCTGATTCCCATCAGTCCAACTAATCAGAGACTAAACATCCATCGTCTTTCCATCTAATTGGCTGCTTCCACCACTGTTCTGACTAATGTTCGTATACATGTATACAGCATGTTAATAACACAACATACCAGTCCACCTTGTCTACTGAGCTGCATCATTGTAGTTTCAATCATGGCATGTTGAGTTGTAGCTAATCGCATAGAAACAGAACAATGTTACAGCAGCTGCTCATTGTGTCTGTCAATTTAATTTTCTGCTGCTTTATTGTACATCAGTTGTTTCAAAAGATGGCAAGACGTAGGTGTTTATAATAAAATCAGGAATACGTTGTAAAAAGAATAATCAAAGGATAAAATCAGCTGTCAAACAAATTTATTTTTCTATCTATTGTTTTAGACTTTAACATCAATCAACATCTAACATCTTGTCAGATTTTATGAGACGAAGTCTGGAACCGCTTCACAGGAAAAACAAAAGAGAGCCTGACTTTTAGAAGATTGCTACATAGCACATTTAGTACAGTTAACAATATGCTTTGTGCTTACTCGCTTCCTGCAGTCTCGACAATAACGGTGAAATGCAGTGGTTAGAGAGACAAAGCGATAACACATGTAATAGGACAGGAATGATGGTCTTTATCTGTAATCTCCAGTGTGAGGTCAATCAATGAGCTGCAAATGTGTGGCAATGCTCCAGTGTCACCACACATTACTTCATCCCCCATCGACTCCACCGAGGGATGTGACCCCATCGACTCCACGCCTCAAAGACGCCACGATTGGGAGTCTCCACTTACTGCTCAGCCATCACAGATTTCCAGATTTTCCATGTGGGGGGATTCCCATTGGGTTGCTGTTTGCCGCTTGCACGGGAGATATTTGTTTTTGCTTTGAATTTACTGCTGGTGTGTTCGGTACTGATAAGTGACTTTTTGGTTTGTGTGATGTTTTTCACGACTTGTGATTGGGTTTTGTAGTGAGCTTTATTTCCCCTTTTGCACTCACAGTTAGAGGCGCGCACACACATCGACAAACACATTCGCACACCCTTACTCCCTCTAACCGCCTTGTTTTCTATCACACACACACCTCGCTGCCACTCACAGCGTGAACATGAAAGCAGTGTGTCGACCTTGGGTGCATAATTATTGTTAGATAATCCTTTGATAATCCCTGCGCTATAAAACAGTGGGATCAATCGCACCTGCCAAGATTGTTTCCTCATTATCTTTTAAGTAGTGCAGTCTCTTCTTTTGGAGTGCCTGGGCGATGCCAATGCATTAACACAGACCCCTTTAATGTGTAAAAAGATACTGCTGTCTGACAGAGGAAATAGCCAAGGAAATGACTGACTCCATTGTGATCATATGAAATGAAAGGTTTCCTTAAGGCTTAGATGTGATTGTTTGTTAAGCTTTCATTGTTCCAGTCAGATATGTGGGTATGAAATATTTAGAAAGTGTTGCGTTGTCATAGAGCTAGCCCCGTCACTGGAAATAATATATTGAGTTTTTGCTTGTGCCAGTTACAGTTTACCTGCTTTACCTGGATCTGACTGGGCTGTTTTCCTAGAGAACGTCTATTATGTGTGGTGTTTCTTTCTATCAGATTGATGCCATGAATCAGAGATGTGTCTTCACTGAGCGGCACAGTATAGCTGCTGTGTACTAAAGCGCCTTGTGCCGCTGCCTTGCCATACGCCTGCAGCCTGTTTTGGGGTGAATAAGCCCTTGTTTTGTTCCTCTGCCTGTTCTCCTGAAGGGAGAAAACCCGAGCTGCAATTAGAAGTCTTAATAAAAGCGTTTAGAGGAGATTACGCTGCAGGTCTGCCAGGGTTTCGTGCTGGGGAAGTGGTTGGAAAGCGATTGAGCCTAAAGTGTCTCTATTCTGAACACTTTGGAGCTCGCTGGCTGTTCCAGCATTGGCTCCAGCTCCAGATTCCAAACCCGGGCTTAGCCCCAGCCCACAGCATGTCTTTATAAAAGAGAATATTTATTATCTTCCATTCTTTCAACTTTTGATGAACACAGATTTCAACAGCTTTCATGATTTTTCCCTTTTGAAAAACAGCACTAATATTTACCATCATGACACACTCATTAAATAAGCAACTTCTTTTCTCGTCGGGGCGCCTAGAGATGGCAAGGCTAATGCTTATTTATGAGCGTGGTCTGGAAAATGAAGACACAGACCTCCCCTTTGAATACTGTCAGGATTAAGAACCACAGGAAAAGGCAAAAAGAGTTACGAGCTGTAGTGTAAAACATTAAACATACCATAAACTTCTAACAGGAACTAGCTGATTAATCCTCTCACTAGCCCATGTGTTAAATGTGTGTTTCATGGGTGTGTCTTTCTGGATTACTGTTAGATGATATTACCATTACTGCAATATGATTATTGCTGTTATGATTATTGACATTCTCTAGCTGTGACTCTGAAATGTTATATGTCTTCAGATTGAGAGATTAAACTTTGATAGAATGTACAGTTATTACAGACGGATTCTTGACATTTAAAGCCGGTTTTCAACACTGATTTATAAAGCTGATACCAACTTATTGCATCCGCTGTATCATAATTACTACAAACACTGGATTCCTACCAACCTGGCTTAAGAAAACTACATAACCATTCGTTGATCTCTAATTTTAAAAAGGCTGCAATATTAGGGGGAAAAGTCTCTGTTGATTAAAATCAACACATTGCAACTTGTCAGCACATCACAGTAGCTCATCCTCTGTCTGACTGATGATCACAAAGTAAGCATTAGGATTGAAAGTCACCTCTCTCTTCTTGTGCGGGGGGATAAATCCTTTCATGATGAGCCCCTCAATTAGTACCCTGCTCACACCTGAAACTCTGGCACCACCCAGCGTTTCTGTCACTCTCAAGAATCACTGCAGTTAATGAATTAAGCAAATCAATTAAGTGCTCAGTTGATTAAAAAAATGAGCTGGTTTAATAAACACAGTTTTTTTTCTGAGATGAATTTGAGTCATACGAAGCTTGCGGCAGGCCTGCTCGTCTGTTGTCTATCCTTTTTTCACCCGTCCCGTTGTCTGTTTGACTCTGATTGGTCATGAGTTGCCATCATCTAAATGACCGTGCCACAGGTGACTCTAGCAGGGATAGTATGACCACTGGCTGTTGGATGCACTGATGTGCTTGTTTCAGCAGCAAATTCACTGACCCTGATAAAGAGAGACCTGGTCTGCACCCTGTTGGGTGCAGAGGTTCAACTGTTGTTTGGTCACTCTAAGGGGAAACAAGGCTTTTTTCCCTCAAGTTTGGATACGTGGAGTTCTCACAGAATGTGGTTCTTTGTTGATATTGATCATGTAATCTTTGATTGCTTTTTTTTTGTATATTATTTGTACAGTAGGAAATCCTGTCCAACAACTGGTAAAAACTATCATCCTGTAAGCAGTGTATCTATCTTACTTGTTTGTGTTTGTGTTTTGTAATTGCTGTGTCAAAAATTACATGAAGTGTAGCCCAATTTCAAATTCAGACAGAGAAAAAAACAAAAACGCAAGCTTCTCATTTCTCGCTAACAACCAATCAACTGTCACTGGCAGATTTTGTCAGCTGTAGCTAGCTAGCTAATTAAGCTAATGTTAGTTCCATTAATTGATTGACAACACTGTCTTTCATGTTTCCAGTTGACTTGTTTTAAAATGGGAACCTAGTAAAAGGGACTTTAACATGCTGCACATATGATAATGTGCTAAAAGACTGAGGCTAAAGCTACATGGCCAGGCAAAAAGTCATCCTCACCAGCTGATGACCCAAGTAGAAAACATGAAAATAAAAGAGCATCAAGCTACTTGGTCCCAGTAATAAAAGTATGATAAATGAAAATATAAGATCAGACTGTTATATTGCTCTAACATAACTGTCTGGCTGCTTAGCTTACATACTTGTTTGTATTTTCAAACAGTATTTATCTCTTTTATTGTTACAAGAGGAAAGGCTGTTAGAATGATGACTAACCAATGTGTTTGGGAAGTGTTCTCAGGTAACAACTTTAGCTGTGGTTGATTCACTCATCCCAATTGTAATAAAGAGCCTGATAGAGCCAAAACTCTAATAGCATCCAGGAGCAGCTTACACACAGTGGGGAAATACTACTCAGTGGATGTTGTAGTCATGAATTGGACTCTTGTAACTCCTCAAACTAATGTTGTTAGTTAATCATGTACCCTTTGGACTTGGAAGAAATGCTACTGTGAGTAAAATAGCTAGTTTGCTATATATGCTAACTAGATTGCATCTTATGTTAGAGCAGACAAACATAGTGTTTAATCCATCCTTTACATATTTGCTATGATGTTTGTGGTTTAGGAAAAGCGGAAAAAAAAAACCAACCCAAAAAACGATCCTCCAAACTCTAAATACTGAGCCTCCATTTTACTACAGCTCCATGCACAGTGTTTCAACATGTGGAGAAATCCAAAACAGTTGCCAAGCTTTGATTGGACAATCGCTGTTCAGAGGAGCGATTTAGCCAACGGTAAATTTAGTAGCATATGTGTCTGTAATGACTAAACAGAGGAACTGTGATATGACTTATAAAACCCCTTCTACATTGAAAAGATTGTCCAGTCCATGCAGTTGAAATAGAAAACAAAAAGAATATGAAAAGAAAAGTGGGCATAAACTGTATCTGTGCAATCAATCCTAAAACCCTAACATTAAATATCTCTAACCACTGTATGATGCAAAATTAAGTAACAAACTACAAAACAACTAAAATAATCACATCTTAGAGCTGTAGACCTTTAATGGCTTAATTGGCTTGGATTATCAAGGCAATAGATGATCGGAAAAAAGCCCAGTGAGCAATGAACTGGGATGAAGGGGCCTAACAGCTGTCCCACAGCTGGGATGCTGTCCCGAAAAATCTGCCATATGACAACAGTAGATGCCACGGTCATACCACTTCTAGACGGATAGGCATATCACCACCTGGCAGCATATGTCACTACAACACCTGTGATGTTCTCTGAGAAAGGCCATAGTTGCTGAAACTGTCAGGGTAGAAAAACACTCTGTAAACAGAAACACCTACAGTTATAAAGGTTGCAGAATCACAGTGGTAGTAGAGATTGTAGGTATACTAAGTCTGTAAAATATGTTAATAAGACTAGATAACTTGGCACATTATGCCCAGTATACCTGCATGTAGCCTCAACTGCACCACCTGAAGTCATGCTTTATGGAGGTGGCCATCTGGGAAATCACCTCCCTGTCCAGCTGGAAAAACCTGGGAGGGAAACATGAATAAGAAACACTTCCCTCCCTCATTAACTACTGTCGATGCCCCTTGAGCGATACATAAACTCTGGTCCTTTCAGGGGAGTCGCAGAAAGAGAGGCTGTACTAGAGGTGTGTATCTGTGTTTCTAAACTGGGAAGAATGTGCATACCAGCCTCCCTTTGACTCTGCCTGCTTGGTGAAATGTTAAAAATCGAAGGGTAACATTACAGAAAGCAGTGTGGCCACAGATAAAACTGCAACCCACAAGAGCATTGGTGTTGAAAGCGTGCTGCTCTACAATCTCAGCTGCACAATTTCATGAGGGGTTTGTGTGATTGATCGCAAGATAAGTTATAAAATCTTAGGGGTGCGGCATAACACTCAAAAACCCACACACAGTAGTATGTCTGTTTAGTTTGTAGTGTGTCACTACAGTTTATCAATGCTGTACACCAATTAGTAGATATTATTATATACAATACATACTATACAATCCGGTGCAGAAATGCAGCTCTGTCACAGACACACAGGTTCACAAACATGGCCACAGTGGACCTATGGGACTCCTCTCTGTCCCCAGAGGTCCAGGACTCAGAGGAGCAGAGAGTTCTGTCACATTGTGACCAACTCATTGGCCTCAAGCTGTCTAACCACACACTCTCACACGTACAGACACACACTCTGCAGAAGATGCAGTAGTAGAGAGCGCTATGTTGCCATGGTTACGGGGAGTGATGTCACAGCACTTACCCGAAAAGGGGACAGCAGGAATGTTGTTTATTCTCAAAGACGTCCGTTCACACCCCTCTGGCTCTCGTGGCTGTAAGAAAATGCAAAGTGCCAGATATTTTCACGTTTTGCAGTCAGCTCACATTGCACTGTGGTGCTGATGGATCCTGCTGAAAGGCTCCAGCAATCAGCCTCAACACTTGGAGGATGATTCCAGCTGCGGCCCTAGAGATGTGTAGCACCACCAGGACCAAATAAGGAGGTCCAGTCCCAATTTAGGCCTGTAGAGTACACAAGCACACACACATATATAGACACAACAGTTTCAGTCAACAACAACAACAACGAGGGGCATCTTGTTGAAGAACTGAGGCAGGATCACAGCATGGTGTCACCCGTGGGCGAGAAAAGAAAGACGGAGCTGTGCACACATGCACATGCAGAGACATAAAACCATGAAAGTGCACACTACACAAGCATACACATATGCTGGCATCACTGGCATTTGGATGGCTTTGGCACAATGAGAGCACAGTGAAGACTAGCAGCGGGCTCTCTGCTACACTGAGCATCTCAGTGGACAATCTCTCACACAGACGCAGGGTGTTCACTTGGAAAGAAAGAGCAAGAGGAAGAGTGAAATACAGCATAAGCAAGAGAGAGATGAGTGAGTGTCTGCGTGCATGTATGCCTGTTAGCGTTTCCATGATGGTGCAGAGAGAGACAATGGCAGCTGATAGCTAGTATTTGTGCTGCCAAACCCAATAGGCAGACAACTGTAATTGCCTGCCTAATCTGGGCTGTGGAGAGGCCAGGTGTAATGATGGCAACTCAGTGAATACACCTCTCCTCCACTTGCTAATGGATGCTTGCTGCTCCCCTCCTACCCTGCTGCTGTCAATTCACCATTTCACTGTTTTGACCCAAGAAAACATTGGGAAAAGTGGAGGAAAATATGCTGTGGAAAGAAATATGTCAGCTGTTGACACCTGGCTGCCTCAGTCAAGACAATGTGTGAATACAAATCAGCATATATATGAAAATGAAATGAATGTCCACTGTCATTGTCACTGCAGAGATCATTTTTGTTTCTCCTTTGGTGCCAAACAGCATTGCCAAGACTTATCTATAAATGACCAGTCTTCATTATTCCATGCTAATGACACCAGCATGTTTATAACTTACTTACACAAGAAGTTGGACAAGCTGATGAGCAGCTGTACATGTCTTACAATGGCTGAAAAGGCAGCTAAAGATTTTTCATCTGTTGTATGGTAATACAATGATAAATCAGTTCAGGATTTTCCATATACAGTAGAATTGGTTTTTCTATAACCGGCTCAAGTTTCTACATCTCTACGGAGTGTTTTAGTGTCTTTGAGCTCATTGTTTTGGTTTTATTGCCCTCACCTTTACTGCTTTGGTTCAGTCTCACCACACTCATCCATGATGTTTCCAGACGAAGCCAGCAACTGTTCCCAGTGAAACAGCTTTGATAAACCCACTGACCAGCACCTAACCAAAGTTATCGACTAGCAGATGAACATAGTGAAGCATTAAGCAGCTAAAGAGCCAAATATTGTTCTCAGGAGTTGGTGGAGACCACAACAAAGCTAAAAAGAGAGTGAATACTGGGTTTACATTCAACTGGTGGCCACAAACAGGATGCTAACGTTGCTCCGTATCTGCTGGTTGTGTTAATAAGCAACTGTTAAGCAATACTAAGTTTGCCATGTCAACGTAAAAGGTGATAGTTTGTCAATGCTGTGTTTGCGGTTTGTTTCCAGAAACAGTTCAATGAGAGAAGAGTCTGTTCTTTGTTTACAACATTCATGTTCTCAGTGCATAACCTGAGGTCAACAATGAGCTAAAGTTACTGTTGGTGTACAAGTTATTGTTTCATTTTTTAAAGCGACTACTGCGTGTGATTTAGCACAGCTTTAGAGGAAGAGCTGCATGTTGAGCCTTTCTTATGTCCACCAGCTCATCTAGGATTCACATGAAGTTTTATTCACTGTAGTTCAAGCATTGTGAATGAGTGTGTGCTGAACCTTTTGACTCACTTTACAGACAAGAAGAATAACCAACAGTTGTAGCATTTAGATGGCAGTGGGATTGTTACTTCTCGCCCAGATGGAAATAGGGTCAAAAGAAATATCGCTGGACTCATTTTCTGGAGATTGCTAGTGATTTCATCACTATGAAACTTCAATGTGGTTTGACTTCATTCCAGCTGCAGCATTGTTTGGGCAGAATGACAGTGATTCTAAAATCATCAGGGAAGCATGACACGGTTTCATCATTGCTGAGAAGATTTCTGCTCCTCGACTCGCTGGCTCTAAACTATTTTGGGAGCTGTGCTACAAAATAGTCTTGGAGTCTGCTGCTGGTTTGGACTTGCACAAGAAAAAAACCATGAACACACAAACACAGCACTCTAGGAGCCGATGCAATTTGCCAGGTTTACTAATTAAACACATTTACTTGGCCAGCGTGCTTGATGAGGAACCAGACTGCCCGATCCAACCTGCTAGTTTTCCTGCTTTCCAAACTTTGAACACATGTACACACACATACACACACTCACTCACCCAAGGAAACCTGCAAATGTGTCAAGCAATTTGGCTCTTTGCACTTCTTTCATTATTCATATTCACTTTCAGCCAGGCTCTAAAATGTCCGCTAAACAAAGGCAAAATATTTATTGGGTGATATTTTGTTACACGCCCAGCAATAAGGCTATATTACCTTTGGGAGGGCTCTGTTGTAAATGCTCTGAATTATATGATGCTGTGAATGAGATTGAGTAGCTGCATGAGGAGGAGGGCAGGGAAGTAAAAAGCTGCAGAGAGTGATGGTTATGATGCAAGTGTTGGTGATGATAAGAATTATGAATGTTTAAATGATGATGTTGGCGGAAATCATCCTTAAAAATTGGATTGTAATGAGAAAGTGATGAGGATGTGATGTGATAACCATGATGGTGATACCATAATGCTGATGATTCTGATGGCAATACTGGCAATGATGATGACGGTATCTAAGAAGGGGAATGCAGTATAGTTGCTTAGGCAGATATTGAATGTTAAACAGTTTTTTTATATTAAAAACATTATATCCTTGCTACCCTGGTTTAAAAACAGCAAGATAAAGGGAGAGTTTGAGAGCTGAGAACACAAGCGAATAACAGAGATAAGAAGAGGTAGCTGCAAGCAAGAGGACAGAGAGACTAAACTAGAGAAAGAAAATTTACAGGGAGAGGTTGACATTTTGGAAAGTATGCTTATTTAATTTTTTGCCGAGAGTCAGATGAGAAGATCGATACCACTGTTATTTCTGTCCGTTAGATATGAAGCTACAGCCAAGAGACGGTTAGCTTAGCATAAAGACTGGAAGCAGGGGGGAACTGTAAGCTAGCAGCTAGCTCTGTCCGACGGTAAAAATATTAGTCTGCAGTACTAGCAACTCTAAAGCTCAGGTTATATCTTGTTCCTTAAATCCGTACACTAACCGAGGTATAAAAATGACAAGTAGTGGTTTTACAGGGGGTTTGTTTCTTGATTAATTGAGATTTTCTTGAATTCTGTCATCACCATCAGGCTTGCTGCTTCCAGTCTTTATGTTATGACAAGCTAACCATTTCCTGATTGTAGCTTTATATTTAACAGACAGTTATGAGAGTGGTATTGATCTTCTCATTGAACTCTCAGCCAGAATCAAGTGTTTTTACCAAAATGTTGCACTATCCCTTTATTTTGATGACTACTTTTAGCACAGCTATGTACTAAAGCAGAGAAAAACAACCATAAAACACAGATCATTGCTACTGAAGAGAACCACTCTGATATTTTCAGTCTTCTTTTCCACTTTTGAGTGTCTCTTTTGGATTTAATCAAGTCAAACATAAAATATAAAGTATGATGACTCTGTTTTGTGTGTGTGACAATTGGGTCATAAGCATTGCATCAGATGTTATCAGACTAATTTTGCCAATCAATTCTTCAGATGTTAGAAACGCAAACAGGAAAACACAAAAGAGACTCTTGTTTAGTTCATGGGTTTAGTTCCTGTGGCTCCTTAGTACCTGAATCTATTTTGAAAAGGGCCAATATTGACAATTTTCTTTGATGCATTTGGTGCATTTGCTTGTCAGCTCTTCATTGCATCGTTCATTGTTTGCCATTGCTTGATTACATTTAACTTCCTCACTGCTGTCTGCCATGATGGTTTTACTTAAAGTACATGCTCAAAGTGTCCAGTCTCAGCCGTTAGCCATTGCTGCTGCTAATATCCGCATGGTCCTTTCATACAAGCTCTGTACTGTTTGTGGCTGAGACTCAGCTTCATTGCCATCGCAACTTGGATGCTCATTCGCTTCCCCCATACCTCCCACGCCACTTCTCCCCCCAGTCGACCATATCCCCTTACCCCGCCTGCTGACTTTCTAGAGCCCCATATCAGTCCCTCCTCTGTTTTTCTCTTTCTTAGTTCCCCCCAACCTGACAGTCCCACGGGGCAAGTCCCCCCTGGTGGCCCGCGAGGGTGACACAGTGGAGCTGGAGTGCCTTGTTTCAGGGAAGCCTAAGCCCATCATCCTGTGGTCGCGAGCAGATAAGGAGGCGCCCATGCCGGACGGCAGCATGCAGATGGAGAGCTATGACGGTGTGCTGCGTATAGTTAATGTGTCCAGAGAGATGACGGGCTCGTACCGCTGCCAGACCAGTCAGTATAACGGGTTCAACGTAAAGCCCCGGGAGGCCGTGGTGGAGCTAATCGTACAATGTGAGTAGACTGGTTTTTTTGTCTCTTTATAAATGTCTGTATCTGTGCATATATTCATGTCGCAACCTTTTAACTTGTAGCAATGATATAATATGTGTGTATCTATGTATGGTGCGTCAGTTATTTGACAATTTTCTTTGTATGCAGTGTAATTAATCTTTATGTGTTCTAGTCCAGTGTGACCAAAATTGAACATTCTCCCATTTCTTTCCTTCCACGCCCCTCCAATTTCCTTCTGACGGCGGTAAAATTAGTCTGATCCCCTGATACCCTCGGTCAGGTGTGAGAGGAAACGGCTCCGGCTCCACCTCTTACACTAAGAGGAAGACTTTATCTGCTGAGTGTGAACTAAGCAGAACTAATATTAACAGAGGCACGAAGCTCTGATGTCCATACTTGTTAGGGTCTGTCTGAGTTTGTTTCTGTGCATACACGTCAGAGAAGACCCAAAGACTGTGTGCCATATCCCCAGGCCTTAGACCTCCCGTCACTGCCGCTCATTGAGAAACCCCTTCCCCTCCTTAAGATGTGACATTCAAAGATGGCTTAACGGCTAATTAGCGAGCGGCTAATTTATTCCCACTAGTATTCATTTTGTATTCATTTATGGAGATTTGAATGGAATATTTCGAATGAACATCAGGGATTCAAAGCGGTGTCACTCATTCAGGGACTGGGGATCCTTCTCTGCCGCAAAAAAGAACGGAAGACGGATAGGAAGGAAATGAAAGCGATCCGTGTAGGGTGCTTACCATTCTCTGGCAAGTGATTACAGGAAATAGAATAACTGATTCCCATAGCCACAGTCCCATTGTTTTTCTCATGGCCTACTTAGTTAATCCAAACATTCTTCCATCTCAATTTACCCTAATCTACACAGAACCTGTGCAGCTGCATGTCACCCTTAAAATACTGTGAAAATGCATTGCAATTAACATGCTCGACGCTGACTACCACTTTTAAGTATCTCTCCCCATGGTGAATCTCATTTCAAGTGGATTTGCCAACCATAATACTGCAGAAAAATATCCAACAACCTTAAAAGCCAATAAAGTGTGAACAATAAAACAGAGTTATGGCAGCAGCACAACCACGGTTTTGATTAAAGATGAACTTGACACACCCACCACCAATATTTTGATTGAAGAGGAACAAGAGCGGCCCCCGTTCAGTTCTCGTCGATAAGGATTAGCACATAATTTTGCCCTCATTTATTTGAGAGTTTTATTGTACTCTTTGCTATGGCGTTCACGTTTCAGCTTAGCTGTTACCCACTGTGCTGTGCTAAGAAAATTAATTAAGTTTTGATGTGCTTTGAAGAAGGCTGTGTTGAATTTTTGGCTGAATTGATTATGATTATGCAGTGATGACAGCCCATATCAAAGGTTAGTGGCTTTGCTACGCACCATCGCTGACACCAGAAAGTAAACAAAGGATTTAGACTCTAAGATGCCCTTCATTAATTAGCAACACTCAGTGGATCTGCTGCTCATGCGAAGAGGGTGTGGTGGGATAGAAACAAATAGTTTAATGCAAAATTAAAACAACAAGCTTTTTTTTATTTAAAGCAAAGCCGAAGAGGACTCGTAAACCTGCTTCTGCGTGTTCACACTGCATCCACATGTTGAACATCTGACCCATATTTTAACGACACTATTCATGTTAAAAATATAGTCGGTGAAATAATAACACACATTTAAATACCACCCCTGCCTTAGTTATTTAAGATGAGATGAAGAATGGATGCTGCTCCCTTTCAGTAGAGCAGTTTACTGCCACAAGCAGCAATAGGTCACAGTGATCACGCCTCCGTTTGGAAAGCAGCAGGAACACACGCTGTATTCAGTGTACCATTTGTCTCGAGGCAACACGAGTAGCGCAGGAAAAAAAAGCTAATAAGCTCTACTGTCCAGAATCTTTTTAGTCAACAGCTACAATTACTCAGCATTTAGGAAAATATCGTATTTTTTTTCTTTCCCGCATTTTCAGCAACACAACGTACCACAGCTTCATCTACAAATCAGTGACAAATAAAAAAGATGACACATTTAAACAGAGTATGCTCACAATAAAAGGCTTTTTGGATTGCATCGAGAGTTGTACTTCTCATAAATTATTAAGACCACAAAATGTTCTGAAAGCCAAAAAATAGTTTACTTCAGACAGTAAAAACTATGAATGAGTGCTGAAAACTATTCACAAAATTCAACAGAAGAAATGGGAAGTATTGTATGATGTTAGGCATGAAACACTGTTGATTTTTGTTATTGTTTATTTTTTGTGGTTTGTTGTTAATTCATAATAAGGACATCATGGCAAATGGCAAACAGGAAAACTAAACTAGACTAATGTTCACTGGGTGTGGTTGTCTGGCTGTCAGAGACGATCTGCTGCCTTTTTATCCAGTGTGCCAGGAACCTGACCAAAGTGAGTCACTTGTGAGTCACATCTGCCTCCTGTCTTCATTTTGCTACCTTTATGCACAATTTTTGCTGGAGTAGCTCCCATCTTTGAAGCATGAAGCTCATTTGTGAGTGTACAAAAAATGCCTATATTAAAAGACAGATGCTGATATTTAATGATGCATTTCATTTGTTATTAACTTTCTTCCTTTCTTTCTTTACGTATTATACATATAGCTAAACTAGTGTTCAGCCATGCTAACAGCACAGCTCTATTTATAGCAATGTAGGTCTGTCAGTCGGTCGTTCCACCACTTTGGACCAGACTGAAAAATCTCAACAAATATAGGATTATATAAGAACATTTTGTACAGGTATTCAGGGTCCTCTGAGGTTGCATCCTACTGACTTTGGTGATCCCCTGACTTTTCCTCTTTATGGTTTTGAGTGAAACATCTGTCATTCTCTCTTCTTTAGTCCTAATTAGCAAATGTTGCATTGCTTTCTAACATGCTAACATGCTAAACTAAGATGGTAAAAATGGTAAACATTACACGTTGTTAGTCTCAGACTGTTAGCATTGTCACTGTGAGCATGTAAGCATTCTGATGCAAGCATTTAGCTCAAAGCACCAATAAAAACACCAAATACAAAATTACAAAATTTATCATAAATGAGCTGAAAACCTGTAGTGAGTGCTTGTAAAACACAGACATGTTGGCAAAACAACTCGAAACAATATTGGAATGGTGGCTGCTGAAGAACAGCCTGCTTGAAGACACTGCGCTTATTAAACACTGCCAGGACGTGGGTGGCTCCTGTCAGAGTTGATCAAGAGTAATCCTAAAGATGAGAAGGCAAATAAGATGAAACAAATAAGAATAAAAAAGAACGGGTAAAAGAAATGTAAAACTGTTTCACTTTACAGTATACAGAATGAGCAACTGCTCCATTTTTAGCATCACAGAGGAGGAGAAAAGGAACAGGACCTCTTGTCTATGAACTCAGGTGGCCTTAACTAGCCACTGAACGCACACTGAATACTTAAAAACAAAAACCCAGATTTTACTGTTCCATCCAAAATGATACCCTGAAATCTGCAAAACAAACAAATCTAACAGACAAGGATGTAAGAAAGGTGTTATTCTGAGGAAGGTCTCCAACCTTTGAATGACCTTGTCTAGAGTGGAGGTCATTTTCACAGACACTCCAAAGCAGGATTTCTCTCCCCTGACATCCAGCCAGGAGAGGTCTCCTATCACACCTTGCTGCTGTTCTCCCCTTGTCCCCTTGTCCCTGTGACAGTGGACAGGGGTCACTCACAGGGAGTGACTGTTGTTAGTGACACTTAGAAGAAGACATGCCTCAGGAGGCAAGGGGTGGGGGGGGGGGGCAAGGCCTCAGGTGAAAGACACATGCCATTAAATCTGTTTCCTCTCTCAGACAGATTTGCCTTGGCATGTGGTTGCATCATAGGATGACACACACAGTACAAGACACACAGAGAGGCACATCAATTCACCCCCTGATAATTCTGTCCTTCCTTTTAACGCTATTTATTCAGAGAATGTAATTATTTATCATTATGTAGTATTATTTTAATAAAGCACCTATCTTGAATCGCAGTTCTTGATGTGGTACAGCACTTTCATCTGTTTGCCATCTTCAAAGCAGAAGACGTAATGACTACATTTACATGCACAATAATATTCCGCTATTATTCAGAATATAACAATATTCCAAATTTGACGTGTCATGTAAACAGCATATTTCATTAGGATATTCTGAATTAGGCCTTATTCAGAATGTAGCATTTTCTGATTAAGCGTGTGGGATATGCTGATAGTATTTAGTTTTCTTTGGACATGTATACAGCGCATTCAGAATTTGCGTCTTAATTGGGGTTTTTACCGCAGTTTGCGACCAAGCGGCAACCTCCGGGGCTGAAAAATGAAGCCAATGTGGAAGTGCCAAAAACAGTTCCTTGAATGGCCACATGAGGCTGGCTCCAAAAGCAAGTCAATCTCCATAGACCTCCATGTTAAAATGCCCAACTTTACAGCAGAAATAAACAGGTTTACAGCCTGGTACAAAAAAACGGTTTTGGTCTCTATAGCTGATTTCCCCTTTCCTTACAACTGTACGGGGGGTGAATTTTTTATAACTCACTCGTTTAAATTTTATTAAGCCGTAAAGTTATGCATAATGAAGGACATGGCTGCTTTCAGTGACGGGTCAGCCAGCCGCTAGGTGGCTTGTTTCAGCCATTCGGCCCGCCTCTTTGCCCATATTTGATTGGCTGGGAGTTAGGCAGAGTCACTACTGCCAAGACGGCGACGCTCTTCAGAAACCAACGGGTGACGTCACGGTAACTACGTCCATATTTTTATACAGTCTATGTTTGCGACACACGGCCCTCTTGCCTGTTTACGGTCAGCTCTGTGCGTTGTAAACAAACCAACTAGCCAACAGTTTGCAAGGCTGAGATAGAGATGCATGCCCAAAGGAAAAGCCCACACACCTACTACAAAGCACATCTACTTTTAAACATTTTGAAAGATTTGGATATTTACAGGTTTTTGGACAAATATCACAACGTTTACCTTTTCAAGAAGGTGGTTTAACAAATGAAAGATGGAGGCTGTGTTGAACAAACCCGCCACCAGTGGAAAACTTTGAAAAAAATCCTGTTTTGATGGGAGTATACACAGCTGCATGTAAACAGGAATATTAGTGGAATATTCATTTTCATTAGCCATATAAGCCATTTTTGGAATAAGGGAAAAAAACTGAATATTTTGTGCATGTAAACATAGTCAGTGAAGAGCGTTATTAAGGCTTTGGTGTTATTAAATCAATCACTCTGCCATGTTTTAGCTTCAGAGCCAGTTCTGCTCGTCAGACTCTTGTTACTTATTAATAGTTGGCATCAAAGCCCAAGTTTAAAAAGCACAAACAATCCGTACTGACACAATTTGAGTTTAAATATGATGTGTACACATCAATGCATGCTCTTGACTGATTCATTTGCCGAATACATAGACCTTTGCTCTTTCTCAGCATGAGAATTTACTTTATTAACACAATACAGCCCTACTTTTGTTGTTTGCTCCATATGCCTGTCGGTATGCCCCCTCCCTTCTTCCTCTTGGACTGTCTCATGGTGTGTAAGCACAAGCCAATCCCTCTGAGATGCTTTTCTCGCCTGCATTTCCAGGTCCCAGCATGAGCCACCCGCCTTTGGTGGTGAGCCATGTGCAAAGCCGCGTTTAGTAACTTGATCAAGGGACCGAGGTACAGTCCTCTGAAGCAAAGAGCATTAGAGGCGTGAAGGAACGACTCTGGCAAGTCAACAGCTTTGATATGTAAAAACCTGCATCTGTTGGCTGGCAGAGGCAACGCCAGGAGGAGAGGTAGAGGGAATGGGAGACGTCTGCCTTTAGAGTCGTCGCTCTAATAGAATTGCAAACGCCAAATCCCAAGCTGTGACACCCTAATGTTCTTAGTCAAACTGACTTGGCATGGTCCAGAGGCTTGAGAGAGAGCGGGTGAAGAAACAGAGAGAAATAGAAGGAAGAAGGAAGTATAAAGTGGTCTCCTGTCCTAGATACCACTGTCTGTCAGACTCAAAGTTATCAAGCTCTACTTCAGCCCAGATGCACAGGAATCTTTTATCCGGGCTTCCCTTCTGTTCCTCCTCACATCGTCCGTGACACCTGCCTGATGCAACCGCGCGATTGTCCCCCTGAGTGAGCGCCCTAGCATCTGACATACATCAAAAAGACACACCAGGATAAAGAGCTACTGTCTGGGCAAAAGTAATGAGCAGAATTACACGATTATTGTTTTTAATTAATTTTCCTCTCTGCATCAAGAAGGCCTGCAATGCTGGCCCCTGAGGCCCACTCTAATGTGAATCATATTAGAGCGATTCACATTAGCCTAACGCCAGCCCAACGCCAGCAAATTAATCTTTTGCATTAAAGCAGGGCTCACACACCGCATTTGGGGATGAAATTTTAATAACCTTTTTTTTTTATTTTTTATGGAACAATATTGAATTGATCAGCCGCATCAAATCCACACCAGAAAAGGTCAGCGAATATGTAGGTTGTAAACAGAAGCCTGCACACGGCTTAGACAGAATAATTCATAACTTGGTCAATGACTGAGCTAAACCTATTAGCGGATTACCAGGCCACTCCTCGCACTGAAGAGTCTACATTGATTATCATTAATTGTATATTTAAGTTCATAAATTATCCCTGAGTTTAATAACAATATGGTAAATCAGATGGTGCTTAAGTTCATTGTTTGATTGCAGCGACTGTAGCGTGAGGGAAAGAGGGCGCGCTGATGCGGAGCAGCGTTCCCCTACATTATTCAACACAGGGACTCATTATAAATCAGTTAAATCAGGGTTTTCATTTCATATTCTGTATATATCTGTTTGACTTCCTAATGAATGTTATTTCCTCCATCAAGACTTGATATTGAAGCATGTTATGCTATAAAGGTTATTCTCCCACAAGAATGCTTTTGCTTCCAAAAACATGATCTTCGTTTTTTTTTTTTTTACGTCCACATACAGCTGCAGAAGGCACAGTCGAGGTGAAAAACGTGACATATTGCTGAATGGAGCATCAGTATGTTACATGTTAATTCAACATGTGTCAACATGCAGTACATAAATGAATCAAGGAGCATCAATATCACACCAGTTATCCAGTGAGCCATGAGGGAAAATATTCCGTAGCTTTCAGGGAAAAAAAGAATGGGAGAAAACCAAGAGAGGGAAAACAAATCTCTGTTTGAAGTATTTCTCCAACCGTATAGAAGGAATCAGACACACACACACACATTTTATGTGCACATGAACCTACTGTACATTTTCAAAACACTGTTGCGGGGTTGCCCAGAGGACTTGCATGTCCTTCTCTTGATGCACTCACCCGAAGCACATGGAAGAAAAATGAAACCCATTCTGACTGAAGCTGAAGTTTATTGTAAACCAGTCAAGCGCTGTTTCAGTAATGCAGGTGCATGCATGCGCACAAATTCAAGTCCCACCCACACACACACACACACACACACACACACAAACACACACACACATAAACACACATGCATATTTCCCCCAGGTACACAAGTGTCTTTGTTCTGTCCTCCTCCCTGTAGATGGCAGTCTATATGGGCCGAGGGGAAAAGGCCTCCGTGCTCCTAAATGTTGTTTTTCTCCACATTACTGTCAAGGTATCCACTGGTGACTGATGATGGATTACATCTTAGGCAGAGCTCAGGGTTTTCCCTCAGCTTGTGACTTACAGCAACTCCGAGCCCTCACCGCCCTTGCTGCTACACTAACCATGGCGAGCACTGCTCAGGGAATATCACACAGGACCTTTTCGCTCCTTTCGCCTCATGTTCACTGGGCAGCTGTTTCACAGGAGATGCACGGTGGGGGGAGATGAGGCATGTGCCCTTGTTTAAAGGATGTTTTGGTTATATAAGAGATTTCTTTTTTTCGTTTGTCTTACTGTGTGAATGGAAATGCACTTACTGCAATTTGGTCTAGTGCCACTCAGGGAGGCTGTGGAGCTGGGCTGTGATTCACTGCCGCACACAAACCTACAATTTTAATGTGATAAGTAGAGATTCAGACCCTTCTTTTGGAGTCAGAGATAAGCCATTGGGTTTGGGTAAAAGCCCAGGCATGGCTCATTTGAAGGAGGAACTGATTGCTGTTTCATTTAGCGGAGATGAAAGCCACTTTACTCTCCACGGTAAAGTGGTTTTCATCTGTGAACAGTGTCAGGTGAAGCAGGCAAACTTTTTTCCTCATTTCCTTCAGTCCGAAACTCTTGGAAGATTTGTGTTGTTGTGTTGCGTTACTTTTTCTGTCATCCCATGTTTATTATCTTTCACATTTCAGCTAGTCATTATCCGATCTTATGGTGTGTTATTAACCATAACAGCTGCTGTGTGAATTCCACAGTTTTTGTGTGTTGTGTGATAATTAATCGAGGGCAAGAAAGTCCTCTTTGAACTATTTTATTTTGCGTGCAGTGTGATGTTTACAGCCCATTTTTACCTGCGCACCTCTCTGGCCTGGGGGACCTGCACTGCTCTAGTCCCTGGACCGAGGTTAACTCAATTATGTGCAGCAGAAAAACCAAAATGAAAGTCAGTTACTCTAAAAACACAGGATTCAAAATTTATTTGACTCTTTAAACGGAATTAGGTTGTGAGATTTTAGCATCTTCCCCATCTTTCAAAAAATGGGTGATTAAGGTTTTAGATAATGACATTAATAGTGTTATCGAATGATATGCCGTAAATTTTAATAAACAGTTCATTTAATTACATATCCTATCAAGTTCGGAAGGCTCGGTAATTAGATTATATTGTGTGTGAAAAATGTAGACGATTACGTTGCAGATTACAATTTCAATCAGGTAATCAGTGATCTGTAACAGATTACATTTTGAAAGTAACATCCACAGGCCTGGCTGTAGCTACCCGCTGCTCCTTTGCTCTGCTGGAAATTATGCAAATTTCAGGCAATCAAGGGGCTCTGTGTCATTCTGTCTATTGTCCTCAGCATTCGCTGTTGTTTTTCAAGCCTTGACTTTTGTCAAGCCTCTGTGTGAGCATGTCAACAGCAGAGATGCTTAAGCTGGGAAATTATTCATAACTGTGTCAATGCTTGCACACACAAGCACTTAAACACATTTTGTTCTGGCAAAAACCTGCGTATGTATTTTGTCACCGTGTACATAATCTAAACACTGAATATAGGTTTTTTTTTTTTCTTTAATCACGTATATTACACGTTCCAGAAGTGGAGTCTGGGTGGCATTGAGGTTATATTCAGTCCCAGACTTTGCTCTGAGATGACTGGCTAAATAATTCACCACGAGGTTGTCTATGTGGGAAGAGGTGAGGCCTGTCTGATACTCAATTAAGTTATTAATTTTCTATTCTGAAAGCTTGAGGTGCACTTCATCATCCTGTTACCAGTTTTCCATGAAGCGGGACTGATTTTCCTCAGAACATTGTTCTAGTTTTTTTTCTGCAGAATTGATCTTCCTGCACCCATTGATGCTCTCCACAGTTGTTTTCACTCGTCATTTTTCATTTATCACTGAGGTGTATTGACTTTTCAGTGCCGATTGTTTAAAGTTTGCTTGCAGTGTACTTAAATCTTACCCCTCTCTCTCTCTCTCTCTTCCTCTCTCTCTCTGCCCACTGCTTCTCATTCATGTTTCAATACTAGACTGTTCTCTAACATGTTTTTTCCCCTTTCAGTGTCTGTGCATGTTTTAAATATTATTTTTATATTTAGTTGTTTTTTATATTTAAATATATTTATTTATTCTTCTCATAGCTACCGTAACTCTTCTATAATTTGCATTCTGACTGTCTGTTCTATCTTCCAGGTATTTTTGCTCTGTAAATATCTCTGGAGGTCAGAGACAACCTAGTTTGAGAAGGCCCTGGCCTGAATAGCATCTGTCTTGTATAGACATCAACATCCCTTCCTCCCACTCATTCTTTTATTCTCTTCTTTGCCCTCTTTATCCAAGGCATTTTGTAGCATTCTTTTATATTCCCTCTGCACTGACATCCTTGACACACTTTTCTGTTCCTATCAAATGTCAGCTGAACTCGTCTGAGCCTTTCTGTTTCCCACTCAGACCCACCGACGGTGGAGCCGGTTTACATGGAGATGCGTCAGGGACTGGGGAGGCCTGTGGTGATGACCTGCAGGGTGCTGCGAGCACACCCTTCCCGCGTACTGCGCTTCGAGTGGCTTCTATCAAACCGGCTGCTCCACGCCGGAGCCTTCGACGCCCAAAGAGACGAGACGGAGTACACCATCCGCAGCCTGAATCGAGACGGGTGGGGGGAGTACACCTGTAATGTCATCAATGAGGCCGGGGCAGGCAAATGCACCTTCCAGGTTACAGGTAAAGACTACTTTGTCTTTTTTCATATTGTATAGGAGTGTTTGCTAATGCCAGCCCCTTTAGTTACTGTTGCTATGCGAGTGAAGCTGTCCATTCTTGCATGGCATATATCAATCAATCAATCAGTCAATCCATCCAAGGGAAATTTGGTTGCACAGCAGTGAAACACAGGATAAAAACACAAAGCACATGACACATCATATCATATGCAGTTTTTGATGATAACTGGCAGATTTGACATTCAAAGTTCTTGATATTTTTTTAGATAGTGGATGCTTGTTTTCAGACAGAGGCAAAAGCATTTCTACCTGTTTTCTGGCTGAAATGACAACTGTTGTGAGCAGATTATTTCTGCTGTAGCTAGTTAGCTAGTTAACTTAATGTTAGTTGTCGGTTGATTGGTTAAAATGGTCTCTAGTTGACTTTTTAACGTTTCAAGCTGACTCATGTTAAGATGAGAACCCTGTAAAAGGATCTTAAATACTGGATGCACTTGATGGCTACTGTACATACATATACTAATGGACTGTAGCTAAAGCTGGATGTCCCAGGTAAAAAACCCCACTCTATGATCCATGTAATCTTAGAAGACATAAAAACAAAGAAACACGGTTTTCGTTGCTGATTCTAATTATATCAGATTTCATTCTAACATAACCTTGTGAAGCTGCTCAGAACACATACTTATTATATCATATACTGACATATTTATTTTTCGCATTTTTACATTACAAAAGAAAACGTTTTTAGGATGAGGATGAACTGCTGTGTTTGGTGAATGTATCACTATCACTGACCAGGTTGACTGAGGTAGCTGGAGTATAAAGTTCCCCAAATCTAATAAAGAGCAGGACAGAGCTGCTGACATTACTCTACACTCTTATAGTAGCATCCAGGACCTTAGAAGTGACGCTGGGCTAGGTTACTACTATAGGTAATAAGCTAGCTGAGCTAAGTTAGCTGTATATGGTAACAGTTGCAGCTTATGTTAGGGCAGAGATACACTATTTAATCCATTTGTTACACATTTTTGCTCTTGTATTTTTGGTTTTGGAAGGGAAAACAAACAAACACCACACTCTGAACTCTTTAAATGACGAGTATCATTCTTATTTCTTCCTTCAGCACTTTAAGAAATACAAAGCTTGACAGGCCTGCTGTGCCTCGGTACGATAGCTAAGCTATCAGTGGACAATTGTAATCATTTAAAGTTACATACCAGACACATGCCAAAATTACCTTCCACTTTCATGCACACATTAGTGTTATAAAAAGGACTTTCAGTGCTTTTCATCCACCTTGAAGCTGCACTTGATGGCATTTTGCTTTCATTTTTTTAGAACACGCATCTGCATGTCTACAACAAGTTCTTCAGTTGGCACTCCAAATTGGTAATTAGAGTGATTTTTTTGGACAGCTGAAATTGGCCCTTCAAACATATAACAATCCTTGTCACACTGTGTTTTGGGGGGGCGTGGCTGTCTCTGTGTGTGATAGACAATTAATTTAATAGGAGAGTAAAAGGAAAAAGTTCAGAGATTGTCAATCTGAATGGGACACGTCCATCAAGTCGTCTCTTTTTCTGTCTCGCATAGTAAACCTGTCCTCTCAGATCACACTTACCCCCTTCCTGCTATTTTTTTGAGATTACTTTTTTTTTTTTTTTTTTATTCATCAAGAGCTGCAAGTGTCAGTCTCCAAGTTGGTTGTTATGACAGGACCAAATTAGTTTGGCCATACTGAGTGACCGCAGGAACTCTGGCCAGGGTTTCAATCTCCCAGACCCCCCATTAGAGAGAGGAGCCGCAGGGTCACAGGAGGAGTATTTGTCACTTTGATCCTCTGCCACTTAGGTTGCTCTCCTCTTTGATACTGTCCATTTCTCTCTATCTGTTGCTGTCTTCTAATCATAGCTTTCCTGCACTCGATTTTTCTATCTCCTTTCTTTCTCTTTCTTTCCACTCTTTGCCCCTGTTTTCTTTTAATCTTTCTCATTGTAAACGTCTCTCTATTGTCTTCTCTCTCTCTCTCTCGCTACTGCTTGCCTGGAGAGCAAGATGGACATCCCCCCTGTGTGTGTCATAAATCAGTCCTCTCTGGTGAAACAGGTAGAGCAGAGAGACAGAGGCAGATTGTTCCCTCCAGCCATTTGTTTTTCTCAACAGGGCTGGGGTTTCGCGTGCTATTGCTCACACTCCCTCCCTCTTCCTCTACCTCCACTCCCCTTGTTTCCCTTTCATCCTCCATCCCTCCTTCCCTCTCTCTCCCACCATCGCTCCATTCCTCCTGCCCAATGCTCCAGATTCCCACCATCTGGCCTCAGTGGTTGCCAAAGGTATGGAGGCTCTTTTAGTAGCCCCCAGAGTGAAGGAGCATGGTGCAGAAAATCCACTTTGGTTCCTCCCATCATCCATGAAATCTGGCATGCCCCATTCCCTTAACTCCAGCTCTTATTCTGTAAGAGTTTTTATAAATTTTATCCTGAAACTCACCGCCCTTTGAGATCAACACTATTCAGTGTGGCTGAAATTAATATTCTACTGGATATCAGCGCATCTCTGTAAGCTCCACTTAAAGATGAGGCTCATGAAATATTTGTTGTGTGCCATGCAGTTGGGTGGTGTTTGAGTTAACTCACTTTACAGAGTGAAGACAAGTAGACACGCCAGTGGATATTCCCTCACCGCTCTATCTCTGACGTCCTCTTGGTCCGTGTTGATGTGTAATAAACATATCAGTCAGGAGTTTTGGCCTGAAGCTGCAGTAGATCGATTAAAGTCAGTCATCCAGTAAACATACCATGCAAAACATACATGTTACCATGCCGACAGACAGGGGCAGCAGGCCATTCTCAGGCCAATATAAACGCTGTCACCTCAAAAACTATGTCGTGCCAGGAGAGAGTGTGAGTGCATGTGCATGGATGCTCATGTGCCAAGCCGCTGGGACATCTGTGGAAACAGTGAGTTGGCTGTAATGGCCAAGTTGGCCATTAAATTGTGCCAGGGGAGAAACCCCTCAGAGGGATGTAATGTGTACCACTGAGCTTTGGCTCAGTCTCTCTGTCATGGTAACCCTGAGTTTTTTTAGCAAATGCTGAAATCATGCTCCTCTGAAGAGTTAGAACTTAGAGAGAGAGAAAAATATCTCACATGTCTTTGATTCCTCTACACAGCTTTTCATCTCTGACTTTATTCCAGTCGGATGCATTAGTTGATTTATTCACAAGTTGCAAGTCTGCATTTACTGTACATCCTGTCCTCAGGCTGCAACTGTGTACTGATGGGTTGATAGTGTGTACTGATAGTGTAAGGGTAAAACACAGGTCACTGAATACACAGACATGAACTGTAACAAACACTGCATTTAGATCACATTCGTCCAATCACGGCTAAAATAAAACATGATGAAACAAGTAATTCTGCAAAGCTGGTTCAAACTTCTCCCTCCCCTTTTCTCTTCATTGACCAGTCTCCCTAAAATACATGCTGTACTGTAGTTTTTTTGCTGGAATTCAGAATTTCACAAACGAAGGGAAAATAATGTTTCTCATTTCTCTCTCACCTGCTATAATTCATCTTTTTGGAAGCCTGTCATGAATTCGAAGAGAAGAACAATTAAATTTGCAGGCCCAATGTTCACATATTTATTTTGTGCATTTTATGAATTAGCTCATGAAGTGAATTCAGATCCTTCGTAATTATGAGCTTGTTGTTTTGCTTGTTGTTGTGGTTGCAGTTTCCCTTTTTATTGTAGCTATTGTCCCTAATGACGCAGAAATCACATTGTGAAACAAAGTCAGCTGGAATGAGATATCTGCATATGCTTTAGGAGGAGAGGGTTGTTTCTTGAATTGTGACACACACCAGGAATGCTCAGGACATTGATTACTGTGTTTTGTTCACAATATCCTGCTAGTGTTGCTTAGTCTTAATGTGAAAAATGATTTGGGCACCCCAGTGTGACTCTAGTTCTCACACCAAGGTTGACAAAATACACATTCGCTAAGCTCTGACACTAACAAATCAAATATCTCTCCTCCTCCTTACTAGCAGAGAGCAGTGTTCAAAACATTCACCTAGCAGCTCATCATTTGTAATCTGCAATAACCGCTGCCTGCGCAGTTTAAAATGACAAACTTGGATGCAGCAGGTTATATTTACTGCTGATGAGTAACTTGTTGACAGGCAAAAATTAAGATAAGATAAAACTTTATTAATCCCGAAGGAAATTGTTGTGCCAGAGATTGCTCAAAAATGACAACAATATAAGAATAAAAACAACAGAGTAATAAATGTAAAGTGTATAATGAGTAAATACTAGCACCAGTGCCTAAAAGAATAACAGATAGATAATAGAATAATAGAATAACAATAGAATAAGATAAATTAAGTAAAATAAGTAAACTAAAATAGAAAAGTAAAATAGAAAAGTAATTCTGCAGATGATATTGAAAGGTGATATTGAAAAAGTAATAAAAAGTTATATTGCACATGATATTGAAAAGTAATAAAAACTTCTTTTGTTTGTATGCTTCCGACAGTTGGCGTCTGTACTCTGTCAAAGATCATCCGCGTGGTACGAGCCTCCGATGGACCGAGTGTTTTTGTAGTTCTAACAACTCCAACAGACTGATTCCTTAGTGAATCACATCAATTTCAGGAGTGGCTTTCTCTCAATTTAACTTTCATATCATCTATAATTAAAATGTATAAACTTAAGCACTTTGAAACAGGACCTTCAGTATTTCAATCAATTCTCTCCTAAAAAATAAGGTGTGCCAAATTTAGTAGACTACACCTGTTATTTAATGGTGTCAGATACATATTAAATCACTCTGATCAGGATCTGACATAAAAAAACACTTGATCAGGACACTGCCAACACACACACACACTTACTCTCTGCATCACACTGTTTCATCTCCATTTGCTTTTCTGCATTCAGTCTATTTTAATATAAACTATTATTCAATCCATCTGGTTTAAGTGATGTTTTTGCCATCCTTATTTGTTATTTGTTTGTTTGGCTTCTTGAGGTGCGTGTTTAAATAGGCCTTCTTATCTTTTTTTTTTTTAGATGTTTTGTGTTCATTTTGTCTTCTTCATTTTGCCTATCTCCAATAAATTGATTTGACCTCCAAACCTGCTCATTCCTCTTTCTCAGGAGTTTATAAACCTCATGAGTCTTGGTCTCCAACAAACATCTGTGCCTTAGCTTTAAGTAACTAACCTATCTCCCTTCATAGTCTGTGCCCAGTTCACCCTGCAGTAAATAGCGAATGATTTTGAATACTCTCCACAGCTCAAAGAGACACACTGACATTGATTGCTCCTGTATAGTAATGACTGACATTACATGGTCAGAGTAAAAAGGCAGCATGTGAATTATGTTATCTGTGATCAGACTGAGAGTCTGTCACGCTCGAAGGACAGACAAAATCTATTCCATTCTGTTATTTTCTGTCCTTTTCATTTTTTATCTTCTCTGACCAATTTTTTGTGACTGCTTTTATGACTCTGCTTCTTTTATATTTATATTTATTATTCACTATCACAAGATTAGTCACTCTGGAGCGCCTCCAATTTTACACTGACCGAGTAGGACAAAACCAGAAGTGACATTTTTTTGTTTGAATTATAAATCCATTATAATTTTGTTATCCTGTTCGATGCTGTATTCTGTAATTTGTATTCTGCTCTGTATACACAACATCCATCGAACATCTGTCCATCCTGGGGAAGGGATCCCTCCTCTGTTGCTCCTTCTGAGGTTTCTTCCATTTTTTTTCTCCTTGTGATATTGGACTGTACAAATAAAATTGACTTGAGTCACAGTGGGTCAAGAAATTCAATTCCAGTTCACATGATCAACAATTAGCAATCATTCTGTTGACTGTTTTTTTTTTTTTTTGTAAAAACAGTGTAGGCGAGGACGGAGGAAGTTGAGGAAGAATTTGCTGAATAGTCGGGGTGGAAGTGACTCATTACGAGTTCAGTGCCATTTCGCTTTGAAAAAAAAAAAGAACCACAGCAAGATTTTCACTCTCTATCCCAGAAGGACACAACCAGGCAATTACCACCAAGTCTTTTAATGTCTCTAATGCCTTTTCCCTATAGTCAGTTAGCTCTCCATGTGTGTGTGGTGGTGTTGGGTTTGTCTTGGCCAGCTGTGCATCCATATGTAAGTATCAACTCTCGCCACAAAAGCCTACGACGCATATCAGCGCAGCATCGTATAGCAACGCTTACCATATGGTAGGGCGAAATGTTTTCCCGAAGAAAAAAAAAAAACATGTTCATAAACCCTTAAAAAATGAAGTCTGCAAACAAGGTCAACTTCTTGCCTGAAGGGTTTCACTGAGCTGTTATGAATCATTGCATTGGTTCTGGTGTTATAAACAGGATTTTTAAAAAATCAATTAAGCCTTCTGTACTTTATGTTTGATGTCTCCCACCCAGGGTTATCTGTTTCAAGCAGTGTAATTTGGTTAGGTAATGTGCTTCACCACACATAACGTATTATTAGAAGTGAAGGCCATCTTGCTTCATTACATTGTATATTTGAATAAAATACAACAATTCACCAGTTTTCACCAGCCTTTGCTGTGAGTTTGAGAAATTTCCTTTTAAAAGATTTTTTTTTCTCTCAAAATACGACATATAACTGACACAATAGATTAGTGTAAATATTTAAGCTTTAAGTTAATATAGTGTTGATATGACTTTGAACAACACAATGTGCACTTGTATGAATACAAATCTGAAGCAGACTCTGTGTGGGAATCTTCAAAGACAACTTATGAAAACACGTAATGATAGGAGCCAGTTTAATTAACCTTTTTGCCTTTATAGCCGCTTCATTTCTTTATCAGCCGTTCTGTATGAACAAAACTATAAAAATAAAGAAGTTGAGAAAACTAAAAAAAAAAGGAGGCAACCACTGGTTTTTTTTTAATCAGTGTTACTTTTTAGGTTTAACAAACTTACTAGTTCTGTCAAGTGATATTTTTTTGTTTAGGTAATTTAATACTTTAAAATATACAGACTCAAGATATTAAGTTGAGCCAACAACAGTTAAGTTATGATGTCAAGAGGTGTTAAACTTGAAATGTGACAGCTTTGAGTCCCCAAATATCAAATGCAAACATAGATCATAATTTGAAATGTGTTCAGAAAGAGAGAGGGATGTGATTACAGTGGACACTAACTGTATTTTCATCACTTCCTTTAGGAGTTTTTTTTGTTTTGTTTTGGAGTTTTTTTTGTTTTTGATTAGATAGAAGACCATACAACTCATCATTCACACATGTATAAAAAGACACATAACAAACCTCCATCATAACTTCTTAAATTAGTAAAAGGAAGGCTTTTTGGAGAATTTAAATCAAAATACAATGGATGCTGGGAAGTGTGCTAATACAATAACAATGTTTCTAAGCCACTTGATTTGATTAGTTAAAATGGTGAAATGATTCCACAATGCAGCAAAAGTTAACAGAGCTTTCTCAATCTGTAATGAATCAGATTCTAAGTTATTAGGACTTTCTCACTGGTGACTGGCTCAGTTTGTTGCCACAACTGACACAACATTTTTACTTGAAATGCTGAAAATTAAAGAAAAAAATTCAACTGAAAAAGCAATTTTAAGTCTGAACAACATAATCTTTATTTTTGCCAAACAATATACTGCAATTTGGCATTTATGTGTGCAGTGCAGGGTCTGCCAGGTCAGTTTATGTAACATTTAGCTGTACAGTATACAACGTGTAAACACAGCTGGCTCTGCACAGCAAAACAATGCCAAGCTGAGACGCAGACAGTAATTATCTTGGCTTTTTTTCTGTTGGAAAATATGTTTTTCTAGTTGCATTAGCAGTTGAATGAGACAAGGAGGCAGTTTGTGTTACAGCATCTTCAGTTATAAAAGTAGACTGTAAATAATAATGGACGTAGCCACTGATGTCACCCATTGGGTTGGATAGACTCCCGTTTTGAAGCCTCGAGTTTGCATTTTGACCGTCGTCATCTTGGATTTTTGGAGCCAGAAGTGACCATATTTGGATGAGAGGGTGGAGCTTACCCTGACGCTAGCTGCTAGCGTGGTTAGCATGGAGCATTTACAGTCTATGGTTAACCGTGATAATGCTAATGCTAATTTTCGCTCACAAAAAACAGGCTTAAAACCATTAAAACAAAATTTACTTACCAGAAAAAGCTGAACATCCAACTCCCTAGAGGGTCTTTTAGTACAAACTAAACGCTGAACAATACTTTTTTAGGCGACCAAATTGTTACAGTTAACTTTCATGAACTGAAAACACACTGAAATAGTGACGGTTACGGCTACACCTATACTCTGTGAATCTGGGGTTACTCCATGGTAACGGTACCTAACCAACGTCTTCACCATGGTGGTGACGAGCCTGTGATAGCACCCAACTGTCCCACCCAGCACCCAGCAGCCAAACCCTTAATTATGCATAACATTAAGCCTTAATAAAATTTAAACGGGTGAGTTATATATAAAAATTCAACCCTGTACAGTTGTCATGAACAGGGAAATTAGTTATAGAGACCAAAACCATTTTCTGTACCAGGCTGTAAACATGTTTATTTCTGCTGTAAGTTGGGCATTTTAACATGGGGGTCTATGGGGTCAAGTGGAAACAGAAAGCTTTAACCTGCAACCTTGACCTTTTGAACATATCTTACCTCAACATGAAAAGATTAAAACATTTAAAAATTAATTACATTGTTTAATATTAACTGTACTTCTCGTTCTGCTGCTTGTTTTTTTCTCTCTCTGAATGATTTTATCTGGTTGATAAATGAGTCTGCTTTTCCTCCAGATTAAAATATTTTATTTTAAATAGCTTCATCCATGTAAAGGCTGAGTGATCAGCAGTTAGCTGCCCAAAGCATCATTAATCTGATTTATTGTCTAAAATGCAGAACAAAATGCCCTCAGTGTTGATTTTTACTCATTATCATGGGCGATTATGAGAATTGATCAAACCAGTCGGAGGCCACATGGAACCGCTAATCTTGTTTTTTTTTCCTCTTACATTTTGAATGATTATATCTGAGGCGCATGTATTAACATCTGAATTTGGGTACAGTCCAATCAAAAATTTATGAAATTTACTATTGTATTACGGATTATCTTTTCTCCCTGCAATGTTTGCCCCACATTGTTTTCCTTGTTATAGTAGAAGATGCATATTTGGGGAATTTCACATCAGTTTTACTAATGTTGCAAGATTATACAGCTGAGTGAACATTCAGTCAGATTTTCCTAATAAGTCTTTTCCTAACTTTATATGAATTCTTCTTTAAAGGATAAAGTTGGCATTATTCTCTATTTTTATTATTGTCATCAAATCCAGTGGAAAGACCAACACCAACAGTGCGTTGATCTATTTCTCAATACTTTATCACTTCCCTACCTATCTGTGGCAGTCAGCCCCAAGCTGCTTCATTCTTGCTGGAGACAAAAATCTTTAAAAACGGGTCACAAATAGTTTTGTAAATCAACATTTTTCTCCATTTACACATTTTTTTAAAAAGGCTAAGTAATTCCCTAAAACAGCTGGACACTGTAGTTTCTAGCAAAAAAAAAAAACAACAGTAAATAGCACATTTGTTGGGGACTATTTTCAATTTTGGATTAATACACTTTTGGTGTGTCAGTATTTGCTGCCCCAGTGTGCTGTATGTGGGATAGTTCATGGTAATGACATGTCACCCGGTTCAACAACAACGTGGCTCACTGATGTGTTTCAGTAGCTTTTGGGCAACAACGGAGCTCTCTGACACAGATGAATAAGCTGCATTAGGCCTTGGATACACACTCAATATTTGCCAGTAGGATCTATCAATTCACTGTTGGTTTTGGTCTTTCCATGGGATTTCAGAAAAATGAAAGTGATCAGAAAAATTTAGAATACCATCAGCCTTATCTTTTAATGTTTTCCCTCATCAAGATGCGTAGACATAGATTATTGAAACCTGACACATGACCCTTTGAACTTATGACCCTCACAAACTCCCAAGTGCCGTAGTTTATGTCCTCCCGTGAGTGTGACCCAGGACACAGGAGAGCATTACAACTGTTAAGGGAAAAAAACAAAAAAGATGCCATTATAATTTATCAATGACATAAACTAACTTGACAGGTTTATCCAATTGCCTGACATACATCAGCTACTTGCTGTATCTAAACGTGGGCACGTCAAATCCCTCTGCTGCTTTTGTTTGAGCTAACAATGGCCGCTCTTCAGTCTTTTCCACGGTTATTAAAAATCATCTGCCTTGGGTATTGTCATCCTTCAATAAACAAGCCTAAATAGCAGCGGGACAAACACAACAATGTGTCATTGAGGTGAATTATTATTCTTTGCCTGGAAGGTCACCCTATAGACTTGTTTCTAGATCTTGATTAAAATACAATGTTCTGCCAGCTCCTACTTCAGCTGTCAGAAATCAGCTTGCAGACTGTGACTGGAAAGCTTAAAACCCTGAAAGATTTATTCAGTTTGTGCCACAGTTCTGTAGAAAAATAAATCCTCACAGATTCCAACAAAGCAAAGCGTGTTATTGAAAGAAAAGGTTTGCAAGGATTTCTGTGGTAGTTTGGATTACTTTTATGGAGGAGGTGGCTTGAGTATAGAGGCGTGTAGCAGTCAGAAAGGATCTGCCATTGAATGGGATGGACACTTAGGATGTAGTTACATTCGCAATGCATACTACAATACACGCTTTGATTCAATGCCATGAAAGCACACTATGTCACATAACATATGATGAAACTTTAATGATCCTTGAGGGAAAATTGGGTCATAACAGTAACAAGGAATGTGATATCGAGTAGATAAAAATAGAGCAAACAGAACATAGTGAAGATAAGAGATACTGTACATCTTTGTCATGCTAATTCAGCGCTCTTTTTGGCTTGAAAGAATTCTCACTATGTTAACAAATAAAACATTTAGAAGTTTACATTTACACATTCTCCAATCCAAGCGTAAGAGCATGCCTGCATTGTGTGCAAAATAAACCACTGCACAGGGGCCAAGTGTGTATAGTGCAAATGCAAGATCTCAAAATAATGTTAATAACTAAATCTTACAGTAGCAGCATTCAGAAATACACTAGATAATAATACAGCCCTAATTACACTTACCATTTGCAACTATTTGCATTCATGTACTGTACACAGTACTGTAAAGTCATGCAAATGCTTTACAGTAGGATCTGCATTGTTTTTCAAAATCTGCCATAAACTGTAAATTTTTACTCTGCAAATATGTCAGTGTCAGTGTGTTAACAAAGATGTTTGCACTGCTGTCATTCGGCTCTAAGTTTTCACAGCAGCGGCAATATGTCAGCACAATTCTTTCATGTGTTTTGATTATTATTCATCACTGGCAAGAATGGGGGTGTTTTCCATCTTTCCATCATGTGGAAAGATGGATTGTGAAGCCGTTTCTGTTGTGTGTCTCTCCGAGACGTTAGTTGATGTTATTTAGCTGCATAAGTAATGAAAGTCAAGCCTGTTACAGTTTGGTAAATGCACAAACAAAGGCATTGCTGTGATTTAAGCACTCATGCAATATTATATACATAATAAGCAGTGATTGTTCATAATATGCTTTTTAACCAGTGTGGGGATTCAGGTAGACATGAGTTGCAGACACCCAACCCACACATTTTCATCTAAACTGAACATGAAATATAAAGTACTAAATATTATTATTAATGTGCTTTTTCTCCAGGCAAGGCCTACCCTCCAGAGTTCTACTATGATACCTACAGCCCTCTGTGGCAGAACAGGCCCAGAGTCTACGGCTTCAAGCTCCAGTGGACCCAGATGAACCCCAACGCGGTGGACCGCATTGTCGCCTACAGACTAGGCATCAGACAGGTAGGATGACGTACATTAGAGTTGTCTGTCTGACTAATCCTGCCTGCTGATTTGCTCTCTTTTCCTCAGTTTGACCTATGGGTGCATCATTCTAATGTTTATTGCACCACAAAGTATTATTCAGTCCCACAGAGCTCTACTCTCAGGGAGCTTTTATTACTGCCAGACCATGAGTTTTCTTACTCAGAGGAGTGGAAGGGAACCCCGCAGAGAGAAATAGCAAGTGTAGCTCCTGTTTCCCTGTTTTTCCAGTAAACTCCACAGATGACAGGCAGGCAGCATTGATGGATGGCATGGTTACATTTCCTCTCTTTGGCAATCAATGCGTACCTTCTTCTCTCTCTCTTTCTCTTTCTCTCTCTCTCTGTTTCCCTCCCCCCATAGCGGTGTTTTGCACATTTGATCTTTATAGTTTTTTTTATTTACGGCAGCAGGTGTGACACCACCTTTAGATAAAGTTTGAAATAGTGTGCCAACACCATTAACGCCACAGATTTTCAGGTTAACATCCTGCCATTCAGGAGCCTGCTCAGAATTAGCGAACGTACCCTGACAGTTGTGTTTACGATGAATAATATAATTTCATGTGTCACACTACACCCGTGAGGAATTGAAACTTGAAAACACATTCTAAACCAGTTATGTTTGTGTAGCACAGTGATTTTTTTTCTGTCAACTATCTCAGTTGGTCTGTTTGGTTATAAATGATGTGCTTGCAGAGCCCATGTTTTCGCTTGCCAGGCGTTTTTCTGAAAACTTGCCAGGAATATACATTTCCTATTTTCAGCTAGTCCTGCACATAGTTTTTTTTTTTTCACAGATTATGTCTGCATCTGTATTAGAATGGACCCACAGTAATTAACATTTCAATATTTTCTGCATTTGTTTACTCAAAAGACAACATCACTAGCCAGTCTATTAGCAGAGAATCACTGTTTGGGCAAATTAATTTCTTTCCACCTTCTTGTCTTGATATCTCATGAGGGTACATTGTATGACCATTATTTCCTTCCTGCGAGGCATAAAAACCAATCTTGCATTGTCTTAGATGAAAAAGATTCTTTGCTGTAGGGAAAATGCATAGACTTTTTTTTGCTGCTAAACACTATCAAAAATCGGTGTCTTGTTCTATTTTACCTTCCGTGATGGATTGAGTCTCAGATTTTAGCATTGATTTAGACCGATAATGAGATTTTTTTTAATGGCTTTTCGTGAGGAAAAGTTGGAAAGAGGCAAAAGAATCGAGACAGTGAGCAAGAGGCAATCAGAGAGGATAAGAGAGAAATGAGTGGGAGGAGAGGCTCCTTTAGTAAATAAATAAATGCAGAGATACCCCCGGACTGACTGCGAAGGAGCGGTGCAGTAAAGAAAGCTCTGGCACATGGACTACACCACTTCAATCTATTTATAGATCCAGCAGCAGTTCCCCTGCCATTCTCTGAGAATTATTATCATTTTCTCTCGCTACTTTTGAATTAATACTGAGAGCTGGTAGACCTTATGCCTTTGTAATGGATTGCTTTGTGTTATCGTCCAGTGCCCTTGTGAGAGACAGTCTGGCTGAAGGGGAAATGGGAATGAACCTCTAGCTGAAAGGCATGCACGGGCGAGAATCACAAAACACAAATCACCGCACCTGTCAAGGATGCAATGGAAAGGTGTGACACCTGCCCTTGTTTTGATACTGTAGCCGGCTTCTTCAAAACCTTCTGTGCTGTCCAGAAGCTTGATTGCCTGTCTCCAACCCCTGCGAGATAACTTTTTCAACCCGCATCTTGCCATCTTGCAACTGCTTCTTCCTACTCTCCCTTCATCTCCTCCTTCCCTTTCGTCTTTCTCAATTGATCTGTCAAGTCAGAGTGTGCACGCAGATCAATAGAAGCCATACTAATTACATGCTGGCAATCTACAGTAGATCAGCAGTCGTCTACCATTACACCGTCACTTTGATTATTCCTGTGTTTCTTTTGGCTCCTGCTATCACTTTGATCAATCCTGCTGTTTTTTAAAGTTGCCATAAAAAACCCATGAACTGCTGCTGCAATCAAATGAGATTAAGTCAATATGGCACTCTGCTTCTGTGGGGAAAATGTGTAAAATGAAAGGTAATGGGATGTAAACAGAAACCTTAATTAGGTGCTGGCACAGGGATTCAGTGAACATTAATGGGAATCAAAACAAAGGCGCAAAATCCATAAGGCACTAAATATGTGCACAATTTGATAAGTCTGAAAAGTTAAATGTTTTTCCCAATCAACCTTTCAAGTTCGATTTGTTTTGTGTATTTAAGCACAATTCTTTTTTGATAAGGGGAAAAACTGAACTATTTGCTTCCATTTGTTCATTTGGAGTTTTAGGTAGTGTTTGCCAAGACTAGCATTTAAGGCCTCCATCTGCCTGGAGCTTTGGGACACAAACACACACACACACACACACACACACCCAAAGACACAAACCTGTTTTGTCCCTATTACACGTTCTTTCCCCAATTAAATGTTTTTCAATTTGACACAGCTCTCCAAAACTGATATGCAGCACACAGTTTTACAGTATATAAGTGAAAGTGGTCTCAGACTTTTGAACCCTACTTTATATATATATATACTTTTATTAAAGTTCACAGCATAACACAACCACCTGAACATAAGCAAATAAAGCAAAGTGATGTGGGAATTGGCAACATTAATGAGGTAAGAGCCAATCCTCTAAGACATTCTCACTCTAAAGTAAATTGACAGGACGCTCCTGTTACAATCTGGCATCAAATCCTTTCAAAATGGAGAGATCTTTGAGAGATCTATACGGTACTTTCTGTTACACTAAAGTAATAACACCATTATATCGATTTTATAATAAAAATAATAGTGAGTGGTAAATGGACTGCATTTATATTGCACCTCTCTAGTCTTCTGACCACTCAAAGTGCTTTACACTACATGCCACATTCGCCCATTCACACACATTCATTAACCGATGGCAGACGCTGCCATGCAAGGTGCCTGCTCATCAGGAGGAGTCTCTAATCATTCACACACACACACTCACACACCGATGACACAGCAATTTGTGGTTTGGACGCTCCGGCATGCAGACTGGAGGAGCCGGAGCTCGAACCACCGATCTTTCGATTAGTGAACGACCCGCTCTACCTCCTGAGCCACAGCTGTAATAAAACTCAAATTAATTGAATGTAGAGTCTAAAAATAGACTTAATTGGGCCACCATTTCAAACAGGTCTCATACACGTTTTGAACATCATTAACTGTTCAAACATCTGCTGTTTTAGCTAATTTCAATCAGAGAGAGGTGAAAAATGACAATTTATAGAAAATAGTTTTACAGTTAGATTAGGTGGGAAAGGCTTTGCTCTTCTTTGCACAATCTTAGCACATAATTAGATGTTGAGGTGAGAAGTGTCAGGTTATAATTGCTACACTCACCTGAATATGATTATTAATAAGCTGGTAGCCAAGCAGCTGATGTATGAGCCAGTGAGTGTGAAGCATGAATGACGCTGCCGATCAGTCATCTTAAGGAAGTGCAACATCAGTGCTCAGCCTGATCTAACACTATGCTCCTTAAATGGGACTTTATTGGGTTTTATAGCGTGATAAGATGGCTTCAAATCAGAAAACGTGAGCATTCGATCAAATGTGAGATTGAGTTTAGGACACTAGGTCAGAAAGTCAAAGAAAAGTATAGCCATACACAGCAAAACACAAAAGCAAGAAATGCATGTGGGTGTGAATTCATGTATTTTATGACTGATTTTCTGAAGAGAAAACCTTGGTCAAAGTTGCTATAGGTAAAGCTTGGCTCTCCCTTGTCCAATAATATTTTATTTCCTCAACCAAAGAAAAAATTAATGAACTGATTTTATTTTCCAGCATCTGAAAATAAATGTTATTTATGTTTTGCATTTGTAGACTGCTGTGGCCATTTTCGCATCACTGTGCCTACCTCTCCTTCCTTGGCATCCGCACTCAAAACAAAACAGGATGTGTCATTTTAATACATCTATATGTCTAGTTGGAAAAAGCATTTCTAGCATTTGTATATCAAGGTTTTCACAAAATAGCAAATGATTTGAAAGTGATGCATCCTCTTCTAGGGTGTTCAAACACACACACACACACACACAAACACACACACTTACAGGTCAACACTGTGTAATTTATGGCAATTAACTGCCATGCCTTTTGTGCTTTAGAGGAAAGCTAAAATTCAAAGGATAGGTAGGGATGAGTGCACCATCTGCAATTACCAGTGACAGACAAAACACTCTATTTACCTGAAAACTAATGGTGATGAAAACTTGCACCCCATAATTGTGGATCACCCAGGCTCTAAGTAATTACTTAATTGATATTGTTCTCTCTCTCTCACACATACACACACACACACACACAGACACACACACGTAGACTCTGCTTCACTGCTATCGCACCTTCATTCATTCTATCTCTGCCTCTCTCTGGTAGTCACACACTTCATCTCCTACTTTGACTGAGAAGGGCATGTATAGTCACTAATTGTGATGCAGAAGCTGTAACTTTTCTTTGTGCAGCTTCCCCTTAAACTGATTCTTAAAGATAAAATGTATCCCACTTCTCTTCTCTAGCCCCCAGCAAATGCAGCAACAATCCCTTGTTTTGTTTCTTTGAATTGTATTGTTTCTCTAGACATGAAAAGCATGAACTAATTTTTGGTAGATACCTGAGCTTAGTCACCTAAAGACAAGTTTGCTCATGTGTTGTGAATTGTGCAAAGACGAGTATAAAATTCTGTCAGTTCACGGCCCTTGTATGAAGCAAAATGTTGTAGAACATGATTAAAGAAAACTTTAATAAAAAGAATGAAGCAATCATGTAAGGTGTTGTCCTTACTGTACTCATAAACTGCCTGTATAGTACATACTGAGGCATATCTTTAATGGGAAAAATGAATCAGGATTTTTCTCTCTGCAAATATAAAAATATCTCTGCTCCTTGCTAATAGCAGTCTTTGAATTCAGAGGCTGGGAGCTGCTTTGAAAGTAAATATGGCTAATGAGCAGGAAGCTGTCAACAGCTTACAGAGGTTTTTTTTTTTTGTGTGTGTAGCATTTAATGTTGGCAGATCATACGAATGCTTATAGACAAGGTTAACTGGCAGATGAGAGGGAACGTCCTACACTGATAGTGAAGGGAATACATATTTGCAATATATTCCCAGGGGCAAACTTTTCAGAAGAATGTAGTTTGTACTGTACATGCTGTCCTTCTGTGGTGAAGCTATACACAAACTCTGTAGAGCCTTGTATTTTATGTATTAACGTTAAGTTTAGTTTACATTATGAGAAAGGGGACATTAAATCACACATACCTACAAAAATGAAGAGGATAACACAATCAAATTTCTTCTGGGCACCATGGATGTCTGTACCAAATTTCATAGCAACATATCCAATGGTTGTCGATAAAAAAAACCTCATAATGGTGCTAGAGAAAAAGTTATTGGATCACCAAAATCAGTAGGCTTTATCCTCTGAGTATTGTGAATGTTTGTACAAAATTTCATGTCAGTCTATCCAATTGTCCAATAGTTATTGAGATATTTCAGTCTGGACTAAAGTAGTGGACGGACGGACCAACCAACAGGCCAACAATGCCAAGCATGGCCAAAAATTAAAAACAAATTTCAACTAAGATGATAAGTGTGGTAGCTACTTATTTTTTACTGTGCTAAGGTAACTTATTCCAATTCCTAGCATCACTGAACCTAAAGGTACAAGTTCCCATTTTGGTACTGAACCTCAACAAGCACAAGTCAACAACAGTAACTCAGTTTTCAATCTAGTCAGCATGAGTCTCCCCAACTCTATGAAGGTGGCCTTTGAGATGTTCAGAGGCTCTGCTTTTATAAATATTATGCATCTCACAGCTCCTTCAAGGGTAACCAGCCGAGTTGTTGGAAATGCTGCTCACCATTAGACACCCTTGGGTTCAAGCCTAACACAACCCTGACTAACTTATGATGAGAGATCTGCAGTTTGCTCGAAGTTTTCTCTCAGAACTTCTCACAGAACGTTTCATGAACAGATTGAAAAGTTAAAGCAACTCAAAATTAGATAATTGAACAACAGTCTTAGATTTCCTTTATTAAATAAATCAGCTTTTCTAACAAAAAAACCCATTTCTGTTCTTCACTTTACACAGGGTTTTTAATGCCATGACTTTTCCATTGAGATTACTGTGTAACAAACATTCTAACTAGATAAAAATCTGACCATCTAAGACAATACTGGTTGAACTTAGCTTGCGTAGCCTGGGCTTTAAAATAAAATTAATTCTGTATAATATCTGAGCTATCATCAGCATATAAAAATACATTTTCAGCACTAGTAGATTCCAAGTGATTTACAAATAATAATAACAGTAGGAGGCCTAAAGTACTGCCCTGTGGGACTCCACATGCTCAGCAGATGACTTCTTGATAAATTACTTCAACTTTCTGAAATCTATGGGTTAAATATGAAGTAGTGATTGACAGTATTATTGCTTTGTGTTGGTTTTTGTGTTTTTGTATGTAGTTACAGACACAGCGCTAATGAGGGTCTAGTGATTTTTTTAATAATCTGAACCCCTTGTGATTCTTCCTCCTGTCCAGATGGGCTTGCAGCGCTGGTGGGAGCAGGAGATCCCTGTAGACGGAACAATCAACAAAGGAGAACTCATGACGCACAACTTGACTGAGCTCATAAAGCCTGAATCCTACGAGGTGCGCCTCACCCCCATCACACGTTTCGGAGAGGGTGACTCCACCATCCGGATTGTCACTTACAGTGGTGAGTGCTGATTTCATTTTTTCCAAATACAGTGATCAGTTTACTCATCCTGCAGTGTTTGAATGCTCTCACATTTGAAAAATAAATATGAAAAGCGGAGACACAGGAGAGTAAGATTCACTTTAGTCTTCTGCTCACACATGTGGTTGCACAGGTGGAAGAATTATAGCTACATCTGGTAATGTTACCTTTCAGCTAACTCAGAAATACTTAAATTAACTCTAGCTCAAGTTTGGGCTACTGTATTATGACACATGTTCATCAACACTGATGGATATGAAAAGTTCACTCTGGTATCAGCAATCATTACGATGATCATGATGATGATGATGTATTATGTATGATATGTATGAGAAAGGACCAGGGAAAGTGAACTCATTAAAATAATTTGAATTGCATCTAACACCGTCAGTCATCAGAAAACAGCTTGAAATCAGCTTGCTTTGCGTCTTTGCCAGTTTGAGCTAAATGAATGCTGATCAACTGACTAATCATCTCTTCCTTGTGAACTTTATTGCCTGAGTCAGGTCTATCCTGTACCAGGGCAAAGGCTGACTTCTTGTTACTGTGCATAAGAGATCGTCATGACATCAAGGCATCAGATGACTCAAACATTTAGTTTGAGATGATTGATGTTTTGCTTTCACTCAGTTTCCCCCAAAACAATATTTATTTGTTTGGTTCCTTCTCATCTTTTTGCCAGAAGATGTGTTTTGTCTCGTGGGATGTATTCATGTAACAAATATCATTTCTGTCATTTTTATATCACAGATATTTTGAAAGGTCCCTGGCCTTGCTGAGGCACACATGTCCCCTCTAATAAAATAAAATCTCACTATGCCTTAACTAAAAATCAGCAGCCAAATAGGACAATAACAGTGTTTACTGCTGTCATATTGTTTAATTTGGTTGATGCAGGTTTTGAATCAGGGCTACAGTAATAGAATAGCAGCCAGAATCACATCATGGAGATGATCTGGTACTGTATGGCATGCCAGCCTGGTGAGGCCAGTGAGAATACATCAAAACACAGAATGAAACAGCAGCTTGCAAATCTTGGTAGATTCGCCGTCCTGTGGGATGACATTCTGGCTGAAATACATAAGCTACAGTGGTATCCACAGTAGGCCCAGCAGTGCCAGTGAACAGATGCACAGCTACTTGAGATGTGCATTTTCAGAAACAAACTGGCTGACTGTTTTCTGTCTATCACCGACTGCTGAGCCCTGCCTGAGTTGTGCTGCTGCAGTTGTGAATTATTCAGTTTCACTGCAGCTCAACATGAGTAGTGAAAAGAGAACTGGGGAAGAGAGGGAGAGAGAAGAGAGGGAGAAATCCTCCGCTGTTATTTTTGTAGTAGTTTTTTTGATATTGTGTGGTCTTGCTAAACCTTGAATTGATTTCAGCTGAATTGAATTAAATTGAATCCAATCAAAGTGAAATAAAGAGAATTGAGGCTAATTAAGACAGAGCGAGGCACTGATGCAGAGATGGAGGCAGCCAAGTTAGGACTGAGGAGGAGAGGAAGATACAGAGGAACAAAGTAAAAAAAAGGGGGGGGGGGGGAGTTGAGAGGGGGGGCAAGATGATGTGTGAATCGCCTGCCCAACGAGAGACTGGACTAATTATCACTCTAGGGCTGCTCTGTTCTCCCACGCACAGCAAAGCGTCACTGTAGCAGCCTAATGTAGGTCTGAGCCGAATCCACCCCGCTCAGAGTACGTGTCCCATAAGACATCTGGACTGACGAAATACAGTCCAAGATCTTCTCCATTATCGCTTCCCTTCCACTTTCACAGGGTGAGCAGAGAGCAGCGGGGCGTCTGTTGACAAGCTGGAGCATTAACAGCTTTACGGTTTATGATAAAACTGATAATTATGTTTGTGTGTAACTATGTTATACTCAGCCATAATTTAGTGAGTATGTTTACGTTTGTGTCTTCTCCCGTCTTGGGTTATATTATATAGTCTGACATTTTCATGGAGGAAAAACAGAAACAGTTATTCTTGTCCCTGTACACATGATACATACCATCAACACCATTGTCATCTTCTATGGTGGCCATTAAATATCTCTTTTAAATTCTTCATAAAGACTTGAATATTTAATAAGACATATATTTGCATAGTTCTTTAATTACAAAGACACAAACTTCTGTTTCCTGGTGTCTCTAAGAAGCAGAAGTTTCTGCTTCTCTGACTTAATAACTCAAGCCAAGACACATCTGTGCAGATAAGAAGTTAAATGCCAAAGTATTTCTGTTTCTTTTGGAGTAACCTTGCTGGCATATTAAGTTTTCTCAGCACAGACATCACCTACAAAAAGTCATAAACAAGTGTTAATACTCAGTGATAACCAGTCCATGACGGTTTCCATCAGTAACTAGCTCTGTTGCTTCACAGCAAGAAGGTTGAGAGTGTCAATTCACCTTTCACCCTGGTTCTCTCAGTGTAGAGTTTGCACATTTTCTCCATGTTTGCTTTGGCTTCCTCCTACAATCAAAAAGCAATGCAGGTCAGAAGACACCAAATAACCTCAGGTGTCAATTTTCGTGTATTTATCTCCGTGTGTTTGTCCATCTACTGTATGTGTGCTTGTATGTTTATCTTGCAATGAGCTAGTCAGGTGCTTCCAGCCTTCTACCAGCGAGTGCTGAGGTAGCCTCTGTCCCCTCATGACCCTGAATAAGAACATGTGGAAACAAACAGCAAACCAAAGAAATATGCCAAACAAATGAGCCTGTTTGTTAGTTTTTAGGATAAACGTTGCTGTCCTTTTGTGTAGTACATAAGGCCTCTGAAATCTGAGCAAGTTTTCCCACCATTACTCAATAGGCCGAGCGATCATTCTGATGCACATAAAGCCGATGGTAGCAGCTTTTCTGTGAGTTGGCAGGAAAACACAAAAGCTGTTATAGTATCCCCAGCTGTAGGATGAAGGATGGTTGTGTCACCAAGCTCCAAAGACGCTCTTTTAAATTTTGCTGCACTGACAAACTCAGCATCTGTTTGGTGTTCCTCATAACACCTCCCTCTCTCTCTCTCTCTCTCTCTCTCTCTGTCCTGGTTCCCTCCAACATGGAGGATTTAATATTTAAGCCTCCTGTCAACCCTCGCAGTGGCACGGTAAAACACTGCTGCTCTTACTTAATTTTCCATTTTTTATACTTCTCATAGCGGCATATACGGTTGAAACTCACTCAATCCAACATTAAATACAGTCTCCCACTCGTGATGACCTCTATCACCTGCTATAGCTGAGGTGTCAGGCTGTTATTATTCGACCAGTAGTGTTTCAATATAATCCCTGACTGAGCTTTTGTACAGTCATGGTCTCAGCTTTCTGTTTACCAAAGAACTCAGTGAAACAGTTTTTGATTGTATTATATTTTATGTTTTATCAAAAGGTCTGGGTCTCAACCTTCAAAATATATGGTTTCTATGGGTGGGCAAAATTTCTACAAGGTGTTTTTGCAACAATATTGTAAAGAGACGTGAAAGTATTTGTTTGTATATCAACACTTTCGTAGCAGAAACATATAACCACTAATGTAGTAACCTGCAGAAGATAGTGTAACTACTATCCTATCTTAAAATTGTGTTTTTGTACATGTCCAGTTGTGCTTTCTTTAAAAAAAAAATCATTTCATTTGAAGATGTAACACTCCAGCTTTTTGATGAGTTGTTTGAGGTTTCTCTTTTCAACTTTTCATATGATGTATGATATCATAACTTTAGCCAAACTTTAGCCAAGATGCGACCGCTTTAGTAGTTCTGCTTTTTTGTCAAATGGAGTAAATTCACCATTAATTTGGCTGTGCTACACTGATCCATTGCAGTAATATGATGTGGCACATGCATCATATGTTTGCATTATCAGTGACTTCTTTTTGCTTTTTGCTTTTTTTTCACCTGGGGCACTCTGTTGTTGTTTTCTTTCACACTTTTTTTTGTCTGAGTTCTCTGCTTACGATATAAAATACAACAAAGCTCATCCATGCAGAAGTCCATTAAGGATTCACTTGCTTGCATCAATGAGTCATACACATGCTGATGCAACAGCAGGATAGCACATCGGGAATGATTGTACTTGGGTCAGCTGTGTTTGGGTGTGTCCATGGGTCCGTCTGTGTTACTGCAGGACCAGTGCGTTTACAATTAGAAGGAAGGGCACAATAGTGTGATCTCGCTTGTGTTACTTTCGTCTGGGAGATGTGAGGGGAAGATTGCTGAATTACATTTTACCCACGCTGTTGTTATTCGAACTGATGGCTGAAGCTGTGAAGCTGTCACGGGGCTTTCTCACCACGTCATGGCACCCACCCAGAGCCTCTAAACATGATGGATGGGAATCTTGGAGAGCGTGGATTATACGAGGTCAGTGGAAAAAGAAGCTAGGGATGCTGTTGTCTGTTGAGGACACTTGGCTACAACCGTGGAATTGTCTGCTGCTTTGTAATACAGCCGCAGGCTAGTGGGCAGGGAATCCTGCCAAGACGAAGTCAGTGTTTGTATCCGGAACGGCCTCTACGGACCGTGTCCTTTGGCGGTCAATGAGCTCACTTTGTGTTTCAATCAAAATTAAGCAATTTGGATGGAAGGCAATCATGCATCAAGCAGCAGTTTGTTTTGTCCTCTCAGTTGGAAAAGTAGAAACCAGGAGTCAGGCATTCTCCTGATACATGTGTTAAGGACATGACCGGTTTTAACAGAAGTTTTCAAAGAGCTCACTCCACTTCATTATCACTGGGACTATTTAGCTCGAGAACTATCAAAATTACATTTCATCCTCTATCATTAGTTGAGGCTTTTTTAAGCTGGAGGGGAAAGCAGAGTGCTACGGCATTAAGAAAGAAAGCCTTTGCAGCTTTGAGGGCTCTTCACACCTATGCTTTAACAGTATAGTGCATTTTGAAGACTGCATTTAGAGTCCACTCCTGTTTTCAGGTACAAAAGTCTTTAAAGACAAGGCTGGAAAATTGATAAAAAAGGAATGCTTCAGTTGAAATATGTGTGTCAACAATAGATCTCAGACTCCATTTATTTTAGTCCTTGTTTGTTTTCACAGTCATCTACTGTAATTGTAAATTGGAAGTTAAATAATCTGTTAGTGTGTGGGTTTTAGAGAGAATGTGTGTGTATGCACAGCAATAGTAATGTAGCCTCTGGGCCTGCTCTGTGCTCAGCTTGATTTCCTCAGTGGGGGAAGAGACATTTCTTGAGCAGACACATTCATCTGGACTAAGGCACAGTGAGTCAGCCCGGAGAAGATGCAGGTAAAAAAAACTGACAACGAAACATATTTTCATAACCACGGTCTCGGAAGAAAGAAGAAAGGGAGAGGGGGTGCAGCAGGAAGGGGGGAGGGGGGTTGGGGGGGGTTCAGGAAGTGAGAGAGAGACAAGGAGCCGGAGAGCAGGGGGGCTGAAAGAATACAGTTTTGTCGGAAAACTCAGCATCCGTTTCACAGGCCTGAGGCTGTAAGTTGTCATTTAAAACATTTCTCTGCAACAGCCCCCATGATTTTCTCCCTCTGTGCAGAGTCTTTCTGCTTCTCTGTGCTGTCCAGTGTGGAGTCAGTGGGACGCATTGAGTGTTGGAAGCAGGTATTTTCACAGTCGGTAACAAAAAAGATTATTAAAGCTTTTATACAATGAGGATGAACAGCCTGTTCTTTCCACACTCGTGCCCGCCTCATTGCGAGGCTTCAGCTGCAGCATTGCAGTTCACTGAATGTTTTATATGATTCAATTGGAAATGCAATGGTTTCTTTTCTTCTCTGCGTGTGTGTGTGTGTGTGTGTGTGTGTGTGTGTGTGTGCGCCTTTGTGTTTATCTCTCTTTTTTTCCCACACTATAAGTGGACGAGTGGCATACATTTACATGAACCACACGGCAATGAACAGAAATCACTACTTGAGTGAAAAAAAAGACCATTTCCAACGGCCGCTCAGTACTTACCCAGTCTTCAGTACATGTTTGCCTTTGTAGGAATGATGTGTTATTACTCACTTTAATTGGTTGGATTAAAATCAATTCCCCCCATGAACAACAAGGTTTCATAAATCACGTAGCAACTTAGTTTTGCGGTAAAGCTGATGTATCACATCTATTCAGCCGGTCAGCAATCGATCATGAAAATGCCCATGAATCTTCTTGACAGGTTAAATGGTATTTACTCTGCAAAAAGTGAAGTGCCAACTAACTGGCTCGTTGCAACTCTGTGTGATACCCTTGACCTTTCTCTGTTTGCTGCGGCAGTAGCCTCTTAAATTATCAATGAGGGCATCATTGAACCACTGTTAGGTGGGCAGAATGCGTAACAAGCCTTGCATGATTTCATTGGACTCGACTCATCAGGGTTTGAGTTAAATGTTTCCATAATGGTGGCGTTGAAAATACTGAAGGAATCAAGGATGTTACAGGAAAGTGATTAGCAGACACACTTGTGATTATTACTCGTTTTTATGATTTACTGGCTTCTAAATGGAAGTATAAAATAGGCTTAGCGCTCTTAATGGAAGTCACCTTGGACAAGAACATCAGCAATACCAGTAAATGGCAATAATCATAAGCAGTTGCGCTATGATCTTATTAACGTGGTCAGGCTGGTCCTCCTAATCCACCTGTCTTTTAAATTTCATAACAGGCAGAGAACAACTGCTGTCACCTTCCACTTCAAATCCCAGATATCTTTCTTGTTCTCTGCTCAGTAATCTTTGTGCTGTCGGTGCCAGTGGATTGTCACCTGTTTAACTATGTACTTATTATTTTTATTTTTACATAGAGAAAGCAATAGAGCTTGTTTAAGATAGAGCATGCCCACTCAAATATGCTTCTACAGTGTTTTAATATCACAGGACAATATTTCCAACCTCGTTCATTTTGTTTTACGATAGTAGAACTCCATATAAAGTGTGCAAGCACAAATTTTTATACATGTGGACTTTTATTAGCTCTGTACCTAAATAGTAAATGACAGCAGGATGAAAGGTTAATAGCAACAGCTACTGTGTACAAGCATGTTTAGGCTATTCTGTGTAACCTGTAGTAGAGCGTACAACACAGCTAAACTGTTTTCAAGCAAGACAGTTTGAGTGCTTGCACAGCTGTGTGTGCCTCTGTGCATGTTTCCTTTTAATAAGTGTTGCACGTAATGACATATGGCCATGATATTCTGTACTAATGACTGTCCCTGGCCTTTCTCTTTCACAGCTCCCATCAACCCTCACCTGAGTAAGTAATGTGCATCCCACTTAGCATGTCTCATCAGCGAGTGAGCTCCTACTGTCGAATCACACAATCTGTGAGAACAGTGGGGAGACTCAAAGTAACTACATCCTGTAGAGATCTGACTTTCAACGTGTCACACTGCGCCAGAAGATCCCTCTTAAGTAGCACTAAATGAAGTGTGATGAATTCGACTTCCCTTTAGGAATTCTGACACGTTGAGAGCGTTAAATCTCTGCAGGACATTGTACTTTTTAGATAATGCATTCGCATCACATTCGGTGCTTTGTGAGCATTATGTATGCATGCATTTGTGCCCTATGTGTTTATACACTTCAGTGTTTAGTCCCATTTATGACGCATTTCAATGTTGAAACTTTACAAATTCATATTATTCACGCCTTGAGAATCCACACTTAATCATTGTTAGCTGTGCTGCAGTGCGCTATTGTGTATTGTGGTTTATTTATTCATATCGATATATATTTTGGTGGGTGTTCACACAAACATTGCCAGCATAATAACAAACATCCTAATCACCAACATCATTATCCAAATCCCTGAAGGAAACTATCTTACCTGCATGCCTCCTCTTCCTCCCTCCTTCTTCTGCCTATGCTTCAAATCCTCCTATCTCTCCCGGGCGCAGAAATAGAAAACATTTAGTTTAGCTCACAGTGGATGGGGGCATTAGTGTCTAGCGCCAGTAGCTAGACCTCCATTTAAATCTGCATGCCTATGAGGAAAAGAGTCAAGAGGGCCTGCAACCCGGCCCCTTCTTCCGCTCTCCCACTCCACCGCTTTCTTTCTCTCCTGCTCTCACTTTCTATCTCTTTCTCTGCCTCGCAGCATCACTGCCTGCTTCCTTCCCTCCGTCCACCCACCCACACTCTACCTCTGTCTATGTTACCTCCATTACCTGAGTAAAAGCTGCAGATTCTGCTCCACTCAAGGTCACCACTCCAAACTGCTCCCAGCTACGTTTTAATAAATCAATGAATATTTATCAGAACACATGCCCGCATCCTGAATTTAAATGCTCTTTTTTACTATCTCTTTGAGGACACTGTTCAGTAGCAGCATGTCCTCTGGTTAGGTGTTTTGCTTTGTTTGTTACATGGATTAAATGGAGGTTTTGACACTGTTGATCTTGCCACTACCCCTTCATTAAACCGAGTGGGTTAGTTCCCCACGCGTGCGATTTCCAACTATTCATTTGTATATTCACTGTTAGATATTCCCATGTGACCTATTATAACCTTGTGCTGAAGTAACAATTACTCTTTTTTTTATGCCTACACACCAGCTATAGCCGTGGCCAGAGGCATTATGTTTTCGGGTTGTCCGTACGTCCGCACATCCCATTCTCATGAACACAATATCTCAAGAACACCTTTAAGGAATTTCTTCAAATTTGGCACAAACATCCACTTGAACTCAAGGATGAACTGATTATATTTTGGTGGTCAAAGGTCAAGTTCACTGTGACCTCACGTCCATCCCATTCTCTTGTGAACGCGATATCTCAGGAATGCCTTGAAGGAATTTCTTCAAATTTGGCACAAACATCCACTTGGACTCAAGGATGAGCTCATTAGATTTTGGTGGTCAAAGGTCAAGGTCACTGTGACCTCACAAAACACATTTTCCATTGTCCATAACCCAAGAATTCATAAGCTAATTATGACAGTTTCACCTAAATGTCTAATAGGATAAAATGATGAAGTGATAACATTGTATATCCAAAAGGTTAAAGGTCAACTTCACTGTGACATCATAATGTTCTGCAAAAACACTCTTCTGGCCATTATTCAACACCATAACTCAGGAACAGAAGGGGAGATTGTGACCATATTTCACATCTTGTCAGATACTTAATTGGTGACACTAATCTTGAGTGCCCACCTTGAAACTGTGGGGATTGTATAGATCTTCTGTGCTGCCGGGTTGAAGATGTGTGTGAAGCATCCACGTTTTAGAATTTGTAGCTTCTTTGTAGCAACATCCATATCTGAAGTGTCGTCTACTGTCAGGGCTGCAACTTAGTGTTCTATAAGAATCAGGGAGAAAAAGGAAAATACACTTAATACCTTTTATTAGATTCCTTAAAAGTCCTCACTACAAATATTATGTGAGTCTGGACAGACATGGATGTAAACTGCAACTTGACTAGTTGGCAGAGACATACAACCAGGAGGCGGTGTTTCTTGTTTCTTCTTGAAGGTTGGCAAAACTTAGAGTTTCATTCCCTCTCTGCACACTCCTCTAGTTTAAAAATTCTAGTCAAAGGGGTGAGAGGAGCAACAGAGTAGACAGAAGGGCGAGGAGGATAGAAGGGAGAGAGAGGGGGGGGGGGCACCCAGTATCTCCACCTGCATACCCACTACAGAGAAGATGGAATGTGATAGAGAGGGAGGGAGGCAGTGTCAATTTTAAAACTTGATTACATGGAGTCCTTCTACAAAATATCCAAGGACAATCACCTCATTTTTTTCTGTTAATCATGAAAAAATGAAGTATTCAAAATCATTAGCACTTCAACAAATAACACCTTTTTTTCACATAAAAAAACCATTAATACCTTTAAAAAAAACATGATTTGCTGTTTCCAACCCATTTCAAATGAGATTTGTGTTTAGTTTAATATTATTTACTGTGGCTGGTGTGTGTTTTGGCCTTTATTGAATGCTATCCATCATGCTTCAGTAGTGGGCTGTCATGGTATCGCCTCTAATAACCAGTGCTGATACACATGCACACACTGCCGTTGGGTGTTTCTAGGGTGCTGCACGTTCTCTGCAGAGACTTCCTTTCAGAACTAAACCAAAGTGAATGTCGTTATCAGGGAAAAACCGAACACACTCACTGACGTCTCCGCTAGAGTCAGCGAGAGGTCACATCTTAATTTAGAAATTCTGTTCACCATATCGTATGGTGTAATTAGGACTTTCCTGTTGTATATCCCCCTGAGACACACACACACACGCTCCAGGAAATCTCATATACTCATACTGTAGTATCTAGTCAGTGTAACTTCTCACTCTTTTGTAACAATGTGAACTCTCACCAGGAGAGTTCCACTGCAGCTTTGAGGAGGAGCCCATCTGCATGTTCACCCAGGACAAGAACGATGATTTCGATTGGACGCGGCATAGTGCTGCTACCCGTGACACCAAGTATACACCCAACACCGGGCCCAGTGGCGACCGCAGTGGTTCCAAGCAGGGTAAGTAGTGCATTCACTAAATTCTTCCCCCAAAACTGTGATTGTCCAATCACACTGTAGCTTATAAATCATAACACCAGACCTGTCAAACTTTGAATGACTTTCCAAAACCAAAAGTACAAGAGTAAAAGTATAACTTGTCAGTTTGTCCTCATCTTCAGTGCCTTTTCTTTTTATAAAAGTGAAATATACAGTTTAACAATATATTTTAGCATTATATCATGTACTTTATGTAGTTGCTTTTACAGGTTTGTTTTAAAATGAGTCAACCAGAGTCGCGGTATCCAACCAACTCACTGAGTTATCGTTAATTAGCTTGCAAGCTTGTGTTGATCCACTCTGCCAGTGACAGTTGTCATTCTAGCTGGCAAAATTGACAGTCACCGACTAGAAATGAGAAGCTTGCTTTTGTCTACCTATGTCTTAGGTCAACAACCCATTGTTTTAAAAAATTACCATGAATTTTGAACAGTAAATCTGCCTCTGTTATTATTGTAGACTGCATTATGTGCTGTGCTAGAACAGAAAGCTTGTCCGGTATCAGGTAGCGAATGGTCAGTTGATTGATCCTTTAGATGGCTGATCAGTTAGGTGGTTGTTTGTTTCATCTACTGATTATGACATTTGCTTCACTGCAAAATGGCAGCGTGACCGATACTTGCAGCAGCCTCTCCCAGTACATAGTAAAGACAGCGGGGAAGATCACTGGCTCCCCTCTCCCCTCCCTGCCGGAGACTTACCACCAACGCTGCATTTGCAGAGTCTCTAGCATCACCAGAGACCCCCATCACCCGTCCTCCAGCCTGTTTTCCCTCCTACCCTCTGGGAGGAGATCAGGGGTATCAAAACCCGCACAAGTAGGATGGAAAACAGCTTCTTGCCCCAGGCAGTCAGAATCATGAACATATTGTGCCCCCCGCAAGCACGCCCACTCCTCCTAATTGCCCTCTAACTACCAAGCACTGATCACTTTAACACTGAGCTCTTAAAAAACATGCGCTTACACTGGACAATAAAGATGGACAATTAAAATTTCTTAAAAGCATTTTAAAATGCAATTTTAGCACCTTATTCATTTACTTTTTTTTTGTACATTTTTTACTTCTCGGTATTGGCCCCTATGAGACTGGACAACTTGAAAACTGGATATTTTACTGTATATTTTATTCTGATACTGGTACTATATTATATATTATATATTATATATTTATTGTAACTCATTTGCTGTTGTTTTTACACTGTGTCTTCTAGTTTATCTGTTCTTATATACATATATAGGTTTCAAATCCTGTAGGGGGGAAACCCTATTGTTTTTGTTCAGATTATTTTTGTCTGAGGCTCATCAACCATAAGTCCTACACCAACCAAATACAGTAGGTGGGTCCCTATCATTCCTTAATATACTCTTGATAGCAGTCACAGTTTGTGTTTTTACAGTAGTGCATTCATGTGTAGGTCAGGTGAGCTGGAATTACATAGGAAACTCTAATTACCCATAGTGCAAGTGTGTATGTGTTCACCTAAGCATTAGACCTGTCTACAGTGTACAATGGGCTTCAGCTCCTGTGACACTGAATAATATGTGTGTTTAGAAAATACATGCATGTAATAGAGAATATGTAATACAGAAGAAATAATAGAGGACATATCAAATTCACAAATCACCAACCAGTGAGCAAGTTACCCAATTACATTTCTCACTTATGCATTTATCTATATAGCTGAACAATCACAATGCAAAATTATGCACCAATAGGAAAAAAAAACAGCTAGTGTAAGTGATTATTTTTGCCAGCTGTCAGTATGGCTCTGAAAAATTGCACCTGCTCATTGGATTGGAAATAAGTTGGTTGAATGCACACATTCAAATGGACACCACTCTGTTATTTCTCATGTAACCATACATGAATACATAAATTGCTATAGTACACAGGCACACAGTGTGATTATAATGTTATTGCTAAATTACATGACAAGATATAGAATTAGCAACATTGCAGTGTGATAATGTTCTACTTTTATATACTATATGCAAATATGATACTAAAAGTGCCACTTTTTTTTTTGAAATATTGAAATAAGTTGAGAAGATTCAAGTCTTCCAAAGTACATAATAGATGATTTCAGCTGTACTCATTGTATCACCAATTTCTTGATGCAGCACAATCCAACAATGAGCAGCCTTGATCATTTATTGTTAAGGTAATCTTAAAACTGAGCCGCTGTTGCTGTTCCCATTGGTACCTGAACCAAAGACATGTGTATAGTATTCGGTATTCAACATGTTCCTTACATGTGTCGGCATTCAATATTCAAGAGTATGATAAATAAATAATTAACAAAATTGGATTTGTAGGAATCTATCAGAGGATTTTATATGAATCCTCTGATGGAAGTTATCTGTGATGGAATATAAGTGCCCATTATGGTGCTGTGGCACCGGCAGCAGCTGAAGCAGTAAATAATGCATTGGCTTTAATCACCTAATGGTTTCAAAATGTCCGGCATTTCATTACCAGCCCGATTCCTCTTTGCATATAATTATCTGATATGAGATTCAACTAAAGGAGATATTCCATTTGATTTTGGCTGGAGGGGCGTGGAGTGGCGCACCAGCTACCTTCCTTGTGCCTGTGGCAAAGCAGGCAGAGATTGGCTTCAGATTATGTGGCTCAGACACAATCGGTGGGCTGTTTGACTCACTGCCATCACCGCTGCTGTCAACGACTGTCAGACCGAGGGACCGTAAATATAAACCATTGTTATCATCTCGATTTGCCCCTGGTTATTGCTATTAGTAAAAGGAGAACTGTTCTACGTAGAAAGCCCTGCTCTTTATCTGTGATACGGAAGGTTTCATTTCCATCATGCTGTCACATATTGGCTGGAAAAAGCAGCACAGCATGACCGAGGATGCTTTGCTTTTTCTGAGTGTTTACAGTGACAAATAATTTGTCGGTGTATCAGCAGGCAGTCAGAAAAGTAGTTGTGGGATTCTGAATGTTCCCTGACAAAAGCTCTCTTACCTTTCAAAGGGTGCATCCGTTCTTTGTGCAGTTGTAAGCTTCTGTTTTAAGTAAGATACAGTGACTTTGTCGTGTGTCCTGAGGATATCCACGAGGTATATTCAAATAATATACTGTACACTGTAAATACAATATTTGTTGGGTAATTATCTTAAAGGAAAATTCTCATTTTTATAGTTTTGGCGATCATTTCTAACATAATAACATTGTACTCCCCAATTTATTGCTGAGAGCTTGCGACGGTGGAAAAAACAAGAGCAGTCAGACAGTCAAACAGGTTTTAAACAAACCCCTAGGCGAGCCAAACTTCTTTGGAAGAGAAAACAAAGGCAAATGGAAAAAGTATTTCCCAAACTGTCAGTTTAACTTACTTTTAACGTAGCAGACCTATGTGCAGCCAGTTTTAATTTGCAGTCAAGGATTATTACCAATTCAGGGTACATCCACCCTCCATTTTGCCTCCAGAGTGGTTTAGATAATTTGGCTAAACTGCTTTTTTTATCACGTCAGATCATCTGACCGCTTGAATTTTATACCCCATTGGACTCTGTTGTATTGATGTTGCCATGTTCCCAGATCCCAGCTAACAACTTGTTGAGTACAATGTTAACAAAACCAATGTAAATAAAGAGTCAAGTTGTAATAAGCCAGACTTTTCCTTCGATTGTTGCTCTTCCTGAAAAAGTATATTACAGCTTGAAGAATCTGAATAGTTAATTGCTTTTGCTTGCTAGTAAATCTTATTTGCAATAGCCTCCTGTATATATGTTTGTCTACATGTGTGTTTTTATGTGTTCCTGTGCTTCAAGGTTTCTACATGTACATCGAGACATCAAGACCACGGAAGGAAGGCGACCAGGCACGGCTTGTAAGTCCGTTTTTCAACGTGGCACCTAAAAACCCGTACGGTATCACCAACCCACCTGCCTACTGCTTCGGCTTCTTCTACCACATGTATGGAAAACACATAGGTAAGATACAGTCCTCATATGCTTCATTGTCCCTAGTTTATAATAACAAACCTCCATGTTGCTCTTGGAAGTCATGTGCCATACATCCACTGTGGAAAAGGTTTATATTCATTGCTTAATAGGTCATGGAACAGATGAAGAATATAATTATCACTCATTTTTGGAAGAATCTGTCACCGTTCTGTGCTTTTGGTTGCTTAAGCAGCAAAAGCAACTTCAAGTGAAACTCAAATTGCTTTGGCAATTCACTGCTAAATGAAGGGGATGCATTCTTATCTGTGTGGAACGAAAAACACAGTCAATGAGGAAACACCACAACAAATTTTATTTACCAAAGAAAGTCCATAATCAAGCATCTGTTGGACATCACAGTGGCTTTGAGACATAAATTGAGAGATGATCTTCTTGAAATTGCTGTCCGCCACCTACGTGTTTCACAGTGGGGTTTTCTGTTCTCTCTTGTGAATGAGCATTTGTTTGTGAGACAAGAAACACAGTAGTCGCTTTGAGGAGAAAAAAAAGGGAAAATGGCAGCACTTTTTCCTGTAAGCAGTGAAATTTCAGTCGTCTCCAGAGAGTTTGCCCCTGTGGCGAGTGAAGAAGGGAGTTTTGTGCTTTCTTACTGAAATTTTGGGAGTGCAGCTGTCAGACGTTTCAGGCAAAAGATATCTCATTTTTGCAACAAACGCCTTTAGAGGTGTGTACACAAATCCTGGGCATTAGCTCTTACATTCCTCTCTGAATGTAGATAACAGCCTTGTGTGGACCATTTGAAGATAGCAGAGCCATTGAAGGAGCACCCTGTGGCCTGTGTCTGACTCTTAGGCTTCCTTCACCAGGGACCCAATCAGAAGACCACAAGCACTCAAGCTCTGAGTGCGTGCTGTTTGGTGTGTGTGTGTGTGTGTGTGTGTTTGTGTGTGAGAGAGCATTTGGGAGTGGTGGGCAAGATTGGATCTCTAGCACAAAAACCATTTTGAAGGCTTCTAGTGGTGATTTCTCTGTCTCAGCTTCATCCTGTATCATTAGCTATTGCACAGCTTCATAAGGCAGGTGAGGGACACCAATGGCTGGGGTTGCAGGGTCGTTTTGGTATCTTGGGGGCTTGATGCTGCTACAGCATGAGCGCAGTTTGTCAAGACGATAAGCTGATATTGTGCACTCAGACACTTTTCAAACACACAGAACATTAATGTTAAAATCAATGCATTTCCAAAAAAATCAAACTTAAAATATCTGTAACAGTTTTTATGGCCTTTAACCTGTTTATAAGACCACAGAAGGAAGTGCTTATGTATGAATGTAGGAATTAAGAGATAATTACAACCTTTTTTAATTTGTCTCTGTCGATATGTCTCGCACAACCACGTCAGCATTTCAAGTGACCCCACATATGGCCCTGAGCCAAAGGTTTAGAAACTGTGGTCTGGTCTGACATCAACGCATCGATCCCCAGATATTCATGGCCCAGTTTAAGCTGTTCAAGCACCTCGCAAACCACTGCAGCTCTCACATTGGCCTCTACAGTTGTAACCATGCATGATGGGTCCTATCGTGACACAGCTGGAACAAGACAACCTCATTAGCACCAATGTGTCTTAGGTCACTGCACCATTATATGTCATTGTTTCATATTTTGCCCTGGTTATTATTTGTTATTGCCCAAGCCAACAGATGTCTCCCATTTTAACTATCAAAGGCACTTCTCATAGGAAACATATGTGTGTTGTGTTATGGACCATCATCTTTGACATTTGCGCCTTAAGAAAGCCAAGTGACTCTGTGGTCTTGGCAATCCTAAAAACGTCTGGCATTAGTGATCAAAGTCTGATAGATCTTGAAGCCCGTTTTTGGTGATCCGTTCACATGCAAAGCAAGCGTGGCGTTTTAGGCTGACACGCACAATGACGGGTTGCTGTCTGTGTCTGTCTTTTTGATACTTCCATAAGGAGTTGCCAAAGTTGGAAATTTTCAAACCCTAAACTGAAGGGTTTTAAAAAGGTAAATTACAAATGACACCAGACAAAGTGAGTGCACCACAAAAATATCCACTCAATTAAAAATACCACTTCAATAAAATTATATTTTAGTCAACAAAAAGTAAATAAAAGGAATTTAAAGAATGGTTAACAAACAAACGATGAAAGAAAAAAGCACACTGATAGTGAATAAACCAAAGAGGTCATTCTTGTGCTTGTTAAACTTGACATTCAGTAAACTGTGAAATCACTAAAGGCTGGCAACTGCACTCCTCTCTGTTTTGATGACACGTTTACAGCGAGCATTTGGCTGCATTTACCTCAGTATTCTAGTGAGACATTTGTCATATCAGTGCCATCTCCTCCCTCCACCTGCTCCGCTTCCAGCTTCTGCCGGACCTGCTGCTCCCATCTCCAACCCACTTACTGTAGCGCTCTCTCTTTTCCTTCTCTCTTTCTCCGTTTGAGTTTGGCGCCTTATATATTCTTTATAAGCCACATTGTTTGTGCATCTTATGTCACTCCATTTTTTAAAATTCCCTTTGAAGTTTGTTTAATGAGTCACTGCACTATTGCATTATTAATATAAATAGTCCTAAAGATTAGTTTATTGAGTGTTTTTTTTTTCAGGTACAGCTGAACTGTAGTATGAATAAAAGTTTGGGAATTTTGTTACTTTATTAATAAGCATTTCTACAGTATGCGTTTTGAGCTTTGTCATTTCTCCTAGTTATTAAATTATCTGCACAGCCACATACAACGAGGGATAAGTGGAAAAATGTTTTTTTTAATATAATTTAGATGAATCAACACTTTAACGGCATGTTGGCAGCAGGATCCCATAAGAGCTGAAATTTAGCCAGACTACTGTTCCGTTGCCCTCAGCGGAGAGGCCGAGTGGAAGTATCCAGGTGGGGGGGCCGGACCAAACATCTGGAGAGGTGGAGCAGAGGGAGGTGGAGAGAAAATAAGGATAGAGGGCGACTCAGCGGGGAGATGAGAGCTCCTCCGGCTCCCTGCCGAGGTTGAGTAGGCCGTGACATTTCCAATTTGCTCAAATTGATCGCCAGCCAGACCCTCTCTTCCTTGCCCTCCCCGTCTGTGGTGAAGCCCATGCCCAGGCTGTGGTGTGTTATGATGAATGGGCTAAATGTCAAGGACTTGAAACCCGGCTCAGATCCTCCATAGCTACGCTCCATTTAGTATTCTGCTCTCCGGCCATGAAAGAAACTTGCCCCTTAGCTCAGGAATGTTGGTTTGTGATATACTGAAAGCACAAAAGTGAACTCTTATAACAAATGGTCCAAACAATGTATGTTCACATATACTTTTTTCGTTTTTAAACAGTTGAAAGAGTTTCGTGTTTAGAGCTGTGAGTCACAAAGCCAGCGCCGTCTTGCAATGCCAGGAGTTTGATGCTCTTTGGGACTGTGCTGTTTAGGTGAGTCACAGTCAACTTGTGGCAAGGCAGTGCTGAAGGCCAGAATCAGTCAATAAGGAGTCTCGCCTACACACTGATGAGAACAGTGGCACCGGCTCAAAGAAACTCCTCCGTAGTTAGCTAGCGGGGGGATACCTGCGACAAGGTCACGCTTAATTACTGAAGCGCACATCAAAGTTTGCCTTTGGAGGCCGTGTCGCATTTGTTTATAGGATTAAGTCTCCAGCAAAGCACACCAAGCAAGTCTGTTTTAAGCCTGACCTTCTGAGAAGCAATGGAGTCATCCTTTCATTAGCAAGGAGGGTGGTACTTCACCTCAACCCCTCCGCCCCCACCTCTCTTTTTTCTCCCACCACATAATTGTAAAATTCCAGGAGCTATTTCTCACTTTTCACCACGCTGACATCTTCTTCTTCTCAGATCTTTTTTAAATTTCACAGGTGTCTGCCACAGGTATTCCAAAGAACATACAGCATATGCCGTAGCTCAGGATGTGATGACACTGACATAACCACCTACATCGCAATGAGCAAAGGAAATGTAAGCCAGCCAGCTCAGCAAGAATCCCCCTACATCCAAAACACTTCAACGGAAGATGAAGCCGCAGGTCATGTTCAGTACAAGAGCTCATCTCTCACTAGGGAGATTGTGCTGTCGTGGGGGAAAGTGTGTACCATGCTGATGAGAGAATATGAACGGGGACATACAGTATAGCTTTCTCACGGAGATGTTTTTTCTAAGGGGGTTGTGCAGTAATGAGGCACCTTGCTGAGGCAAAGATGCATCAAAACTAAGGGTGCAGTCGTAGTCAATGCTCACCAGTCGTATCACTGCTAAGGTGCTGCTTTTCATAGTTTGTGGAATTCACTTGACTTCAGAGCGGTGGTCCCACTGAGCTGAGAGAACGCTTCTCAATAGTGTCAATGTTAACCCGATTTGGGTATTTGGATGCTGCTTTCTCTCTCTCTCTCTCTCTCTCTCTCTCTCTGTCTCTCTCTGTCTCTCTCTCTCTGTCTCCCTGCATGGCGAATAAAAAAAACACACAACACAATCGGTATGTTTGGAGAGGAGGGTAAAGTGCTTGCACTCTGTGTCATCATCTGACAGTTTTATATCAAAGCCCAGGGCCAGGCAAGAGGTCTGGGGAGTCTTCAATTCAGGCCTGGTATATAGTCTATTCTGTCTCAATAAGAGCTAGTATTTCTGTGTTATTGTAAGGGTTATAGGAATTCAGTTGAAATGGATCTGTCATATTACGTTTTCAAATTTAGAGTTGGCTTCAGCAGTGAATTCCTGGTAGTTTCTCCCGCGCAGCTTCACAGGAAATCCAGGTGAGATGAAACGAAGCTGGACTGGGCAGAAATGGTTTAAAAGTAATGATAAATGAGTCCTCCAAAGAGGAATTATTTACACTCACCAAAAAAATTCTCATCACACCTTGCCCATTAGTGGTAATTAATTTGGATTATTATGAGCTAAAGAATAATTTATCTTGGCTTGCAGACCCTCAACTTAATAAATGTATCAATTCACATAACCCTGAGTTTAACCTTTGCCACTTCTTGGCTCTGCCCCGAATGCAGAAGAATACATAAATTTGAAATGCAGAGACAGAGATGAATATTAAGCTTAAAATGTTTAAAAGTCTAGACCCAAATTCAGCTGCTAGACTCAAATTGGAATTCACTATGAAGTCTATCTACTGTATAAGGGCGGTTGTGTGGTATCTTACATCGATTGTTAAGTTGTTCTGTGAGCACAAGCGAGATGGATGCAAGTTTGAAAATGACAGAGAGAAGGAGAGACAGAGAATAAGAAGGCCCACAAGAGAAGGAGTGGGCGAGCATAAAAACAATACAAAACTTAACTTTATTTGGTTGGTATTTCATTCCGGGTACTTCACTTAAAAAATAAATAAATACAGATAGACCTCTCAGCAGCAGATGGTGTCCTCACACAGATTTCACATATTGCTGATGACTAAAAGGTGGTGATGACTTAGTGTTTACCGTGTGTACCATTGACCTACTTTTGTTAAATGTTAGTATTTTGTTGTTGGCAACAGGGAGGAATAAGAAAAAAATGCATCAAGTTCAAGGTAATTCCCACGAAAATAGCCTATAAAATTACTATCATTCAGGTTTATCTGCCTTGCAGCCTGGTAGCAAATGTTCATGCCTCAGCACTGGTCCACAGCCCTGAAATTGAGAACCACTATACCCTCCCCTCTCCCCTTCACACAGGGACTCTAAACGCCTTCCTAAAGCAGAAGGGCCAGACAACCTCCGAGGGTCCCGTGTGGACACTAAATGGTAACCAAGGTGACCGCTGGAAGCAAGCCAAAGTATGCATCCATCCAACATCATCCTTCCAGGTAGGACCAAAAAAAAAAAAAAAAGAAAAGAAAAACCCTAATCAATTCAATACGCAGCAGCAATCCCCTTGTTGCCCTCTATTTTCCTCTCTGTCTGTGTTTGTATGGTGAAGTATTAGTTTCCTTGGGGGCTGCATATTGATGTAGCACTTCACAAGCCTTGATATTAAGCAAAGAAATGGATGGGATCCATAGACATTGTTTGCAATTGAGAAAGCAATATCACTCACGCTTTGCCATCAGGAAGCCCAGTCTTTGTGAGTAGCGAATATAGAACCGCAATATTCTCCATCATTTTTACGGCTGCAGTTGTGGAAAGTAATTATAGTTTCGACTGCACTTCTTTTTTGTTTGTTCCCACTCTCACTTCGAACTGTTTTAACTCCACAAGCATTCTTATCTTTAAATTTTGTGATATTAAAAACAGAAATAAACACTTGGCCACCTGCTGCTATTTTTCATAAGGAGCAATTTAACAAAATTTTACGCCATGTACCTACTTTTGTATTTTGTCTTTCAGTAGTGCTAATTCCTTGTTTTTGTGGTCCCATTGAGCCTGAATATATAATAAAACAAACTTGTTTTTCACTCTCTAGGTGATACTCGAAGGTATCCGGGGACCAGGCATCGAGGGAGACATCGCCATTGATGACGTCACGCTGGAGGAAGGGGAGTGTCGAGACCCACCGCCCAGTAAGTACCGCCGCATTTACACACCTTCCTCTGTCCCCCTTTATCTGAGCTCCAGGTTAGTATTCTCGCTCTACCTCGCACTGGACGTGGTCGAGATTTACGAGAGGGTATCTAATCTTGGACAGCTGCCAGTATTGAACAGCCATCTCGCTCAATGGTTGCCATGGCAACAGTGTTGTAATCACAGGAACAATAGCCGAGCGCTACGCCGGTGAACGCTGGCTGAGTGGAGCACTGTAATTGCGCCGTAGGAACAAACAGAAGGTAAAAACAGAAAACAGGACAGAAAATGGCCTGCAAATGACAAGGTGATCTTGGTTGGCAGACAAACACTGTTCCTTTGATTTAATTCCTGTTATTTATTGTCAGAGGGGCATTATTCCCACACACTTCTCAAAGGTAGATATCCCTTTAACAGTCCATAGATAAATCAGAGCAGTCTATTTTCATCTCTCATGGCATTGATGGAAAATAACCAGACATCTGCATGAGAATCAGAGTCAGTGATCTTGGTTTGCAAGATGCATTCTTTTTATTACAGCAGGATAATTATTATTATTATTATAATTATTTTAGTTATTTTTCATTTGGCTCCATTATGATTCAAAGCCACAACATTAATTCACTTGGAGTTATAGGAGTGGTCACCCAGGCTGAGGACAGAGTAATGTTATGAATTATGCAATTCAATCTCACATGATGAATCTTACATGACTTTATGTGATGTAAGAGGGCAAAAATTGAGAAATATCTCATGAGGTCTGATCGGAGATGACTTCTGACTGATGGTGTTACTCGAGAAGAATGGTTCAGAGTAGCTGTTTCAGGATCTGCTCACACAGGTTAGTTCTGCCTTAAAGGAATAGTTTGACATTTTGGAAGATGCGCTTGTTCACTTTCTTGCCAAGAGACAAGAGGATTGATACCACTCTCACATACATATGTCCATAAAATATGAAACTGGAGCCAGGAGACGATTAGCATAGCGTAGCATAGAGACTGGAAACAAGAGGAAACAGCTCCTCTGAAACTTATGAATTAACACTTTATGTCTTGATTGTTTTATCCATACAAAAACTAAAGTGTGGCTTTACAGGGAGCCAAGCTAGCTGTTTCTCCCTGTTTCCAAGCTAAGCTAAGCTAAGCTAAGCTAAGCTAACCATACCTTCTCCTGACTGTAGATTCATATTTAATGGGCAGATATGAGCGTGGTATCAAGATTCACATCTAACTCCCAGCAAGAAAGCAAAACATTCCCAAAATGTCAAACTGTTCCTTTAAACACACTTCTTGGCTCATAAAATGTCCATTTGTTCTGTTTTTGTGTCGGGGAAACAGTATATAATGACAATAGCTCACATTGTATCTGTTTTCTTTTTCCTTTTTAGATCTCAGCTCCAAGGTTCCATCCACATCCTCCCATATATGGCTGCTATGCATCACCTTGGTGATGACCCTCCTGGAAGGTCAGAGGTGACCCTTCTCTCCGTCATCTCAGAGGCGCAAATTCAGACCCACCGTCTGTGAGCTATACCCTCGGCATCCAATCACCAAAGATTCATGCATCCTGAAAGCAGCGGGGGTCCCCTGACGGACCACGACGGAGGGACGGAAATTAACGAAAGAGAGAAAAAAATTGTGATAAAAAAGTTACACAAAAAGTAATAAAGAAGATGCGCTAATTTTTTAAAGAGACCTCTTTTACAGAACAACACTCCTCGGCGCAGGACTTGGGACGTCTTTACGAGCACAAAGACAGGTGGGCGATGAATAAGCCTGGACTTTGGCGAAAGAGTTCACAAGCGTCGAGGCAGGACAGTTTGTAAAGCACAAGAACAATTTTATGAAGTTATGAAAATATCTTTGAAAGGCGGCGGAATATAGACACTGCTGACTTTTTGAAGAGCAACAGGAAAGGAAATAACATTTCCCTGCTTACATGGAATCAGACCTTTCTCTGTGTATCTTTATCTTCATTTTCTTGCACCAGATGCCAATCACCGACACTTGTTTTTCACTCTAGCCCAGCCTCACGTCACACCTTGGCATTTCTTTATCTGCTTGGTGCTGTACTGTAGAAAAACAAGGACTCTGGCAACATTTAGTTCTGTCTGCTTACTCCCCTGTAGCTGCCTATGTATCTTTTAACACTGTGCTCACGAGTCCAAGTGGCCAACCGATGGTATGGTGGCAGAACAATAAACGCAGAAGAATCAGCGAAGGTGTAGACAGCCGGACTTGAGGGCGGAGAGAAGCTCGAGCAGTAGGACACGGAGCTGAAATGAGAGGGAGAGGTGGAAAGAGAGGAGAGAGGAGAAGGGATGTGAGGAACAGGCAGAGAGTAGAGAGCGGGTCCGATAAGTGAGGCCTGACTCGAATATTCAGTCAGAGGTCCGCCTGTGGAACAGAAGCCACTTTACTTTCTGCCATGAAACAAAGTGCCTTCAGATTACAAAACCGAATCGTGAGTCTGGGTGTTAATCAACATCGAACACATCTCTGTTCATGTTTCCTCTGATGGGCTATTTTCTACATGTTTCTTTTGCCCCACAAGTGCTGATGGGAGGGCGTGCTTGTTCAGAGGGAGTATGGGGTTGTGCTACACCCAGATTTAACTCCTGATGGGACAGTTGCCTGTGTGTGTGTGTGTGTGTGTGTGTGTGTGCGTGCGTGCGCGTGTGTGTGTTTGTGTGTGTGCATGCGCCTAAGCCTATGCCTATGCCTACGCGTAGTTCAATGTGAGGGCAGCCAACCAGGCAGAGCTGGTAGAACCTGAGCACAGGTTTGGAAACAAATGGGATTTAAAAAAAAAAAAGAAAACAGCGGCAACAGTGAAAGTGAGGCTCTGGATCTTTTTTTTTTTTTTTTTTTTTTTTTCAAAAAGACAGTAAGATCATACAGAAGGATAAAGACACTTCGTTGAATGAATACCCCACTCTCTCTTCCCATAATTCTCTATCCCTGCGGGCGAGCATTTTTTAACAAAAGAAAAGAACAACTACTGAATAAAACACTTGCGTTGTACAGGGAGGAGGAGAGAAGGAACTTTGGGACTGCAGGCTCTTCATTAGGGTGATACGCCTCGTCCCTGTCCTCCACCATTTATATGGAACAATATGAGAATAAAAGATAATAATGACCATAATAATAGTCATGATATTTTATTACTCTAGCGAGAATGTTTCTCTGCTTTTACACAAACTGTGAAGATTGACTGTGGAAGATCTACCTGAGACCATAACCTTAACCAGCGGGGTTTTTAAAAAATGTATTGTAAAAAAGAGAAAACAAGAAAATGAAAAATTCCGTTCATTGTTGGTTATGACAAATGTTTTGAGGACTTGTGTCTTGTTTCTTATATTTTCTGTTGAAGATGACTTAACTTCCTTTCTCTTCTTGTTGTCTCCCTTGCATTGCTGAAGTATCAAAGCTGATGGAAGCATTAAGAAGTAAAACCAATTTGGTAACTGTATAACTTGTAAATGTTAAAGAAGCTCTATTCAAAGGTTTATGATAAATGTTTTATGTTGGAGTACAGGAAGCACAACATACAGTTTAAGGTCTCAACATATAAAATCCATTTTATATTTCTCTGCACATACGTGACCTACTCCTGCAAATTCAGGCTTGTTGACACTCTGAATTAAGTCCATGTTTAACAGCAAGTTGACTATTTTCTTCCTGTTACATTCATATTTATAGTGCAACCAGAACACTAAAGAACATAAAGGGAACTCAGTCAAGAGTATTAATGAATGAATGCCGACAGGGTAAATAGTTGGATTTGGTGTTGTGGTTGTTCAGCATGTAGCCTCTTCAGTGGAAGCCTGGGTTGGTCGGGAGTGAGTCGTGTACATGTGCGAGCTTAAAGCTGTGTACAATAGGTGTGATAAGAAACTGATACATGTAAAGACCATAAATATGCTAAGCAAAACAGAGCAGAATGATGAGCATTTCAGGGCATCCTTACAATATCATTATGGTCTGTATGATGTTATTACAGAGAAATAATCACAGGTATTATCTGCTATCCATATCAGTTTTTCTTTTAAGATGATTCATTTTATGTGTTTTTATTTCCTTAAGGCCCAGATCACAATGAATGTATGCAGTTCTGGGGGAAGTTGTTTTCTTACAGTCTTACTAGATGTAACGTTTTACTAAAACAAAATGTTTTTGTGTGCTTTTGATGATGAGAACTTTCAGACTTTCATAGGTTGTTTTGGACACATAAAGAACATGAAATTTGTCTGACGTTGACACAGACTTTGACACGGTTTCCAAAAATATAAGCGCAGATACAATATCCATTAGCTAGTCGCTATCCTCCTGTGGTATAGTAGGTAATGAAAAGTGCCAAAGTGCCCCATGTAGTCGTCACTGTTACTAATTATGGATATGAGTTTCTTAAGATATTTTGGTAACTGTTCCTTTTACAGCCAACCTGAGCGTCTGGTCAGGTAATGACAAGAATAGAAAATCAGCATGTAATAGTAAATACACCTGTAAGTACATGAATGAATGCAAATTACATCCGGATTTACATGAATGAACACCTTTGGTATCACGTTGGTATTTCTGTCAAAGATTTAATGGTTTGACATTTTAGAAAATACACTAAATTGCTTTCTAGCAGAGAGTTAGATAAGAAGATTGATGCCACTCTCATATCTTTACAGTAAATATGAAGCTAGGAGTTAGCTTAGCTTAGCATAAAAACTAGAAACGGAGAAACAGCTAGCCTGGCTCTGTCCAAAGGGAATAAAATCTGCTTACCAACACCTTTAAAGCTCACAAATTAACCTGTTATATCTTTTTTGTTTAATCCTTAGAAAAACCGAAGTGTAAAAACATCAAGTTGCGTTTTTACAGGATGCATTTCACCGTGAGGTTGCCAGGCAAACAGCACAGACTTCAGAAAGTCACTGCTCCCAGCCAAAAACACAAATAAAATCCCAACTATAATAACTATATAATGGTATACGGATTTTGTTAACTTTGGACAGAACCAGGCTAGCTGTTTCCTTCTCTTTCCAGTCTTTATGCTAAGCTAAGCTAACCCGCCACTGGCTGTAGCCTTATATTTACAAGATAGATATGAGAGTGACTTTCTCATCTAACTTTCAGCAAGAAAGCAAATATTTTTCAAAATGTCAGTCTGTTGCTTAAAAATAAAAACCTAAGTTTAAAAGTATACAAAACTCCCTCTGTATCATCCCTGTCAGTCACCACACAGTATTTATTTTTTGTGTGTATGTTGGAATTACACCCAACTTTATCCTTGCAAAAACCATGACAGACTTCATTTTCTCCCAGTTTCATGGTATTTATTATTAAATCCTGGATACATTCATACATATCTGCAAAAAACTTTCATCTGTGTTAAGATAATGTTATCTAGTTTTCCCAAAGCTTTGGCTCAAATTGGACAGCAAAAGGAATAATTGTTTGTTTCAATGGTATTGCAGCTCTCACCACATCCTTGATTTCCATTTCTGTGCAATCCACACACCCAGTTTCAGCCTCTGCCCTTTGTGTGCGTGAGGGATGGGAGCCTGGTGAGAAGCATACACTCAGCTCTCCTCTATTTATTGATAAAAGCCCTCTAAGCTACTTCAAAGTACAGTTGTAGGGGATTAACAGTTTTTGAATATGTAAACAGGCTTACGTGTCAGTTGTTACGGACTTTATTTTGATGATGAGAGGCATCTGCGGCTGCGGAAGGGTATGAAGTGCTCAAAAACTAACAAGGAAAAATGAGTTTGAGACGTTTCAAGCTTCTGATGTCGGTTTAGTTTTGAGGCCGGAGCTGAATGTGTCCACATTGTCCACATATTGCCAGACACAGTACTGTGCGGAGCCCGGGCCTGAGGCATTTTGTGTGAGGGGTTATTCCCACCGGCACCTATCAGATGTTTCTCACAGCAGTTTGATGATCATGCTGGAGTTGAGCTGCCAGTTGTATGCCATACATTTTAATAGTGAGAGTATTACAAATATAAAATAACAGTACCTTTTCTCTTTTTGGTACATGGCAATCTATTCAATTCTGTACTTATAAACATTCTCAGGTCAACATCAAATTTAGAGGTCTTTTTTATTTTAGATTGTCTGAACTAAGGTACTTAAGCTTATAGGCTTGAGAATTATAAATAAGGTGTTTGGCTCAGTTGTATTGCATTGCATTACATTGCAATGGAAATTGCCTTTTCCCTTTGTAACACTGCTGAGAGCAGATGACACAAGTCGAATATTTTTGCATGGAAGAAGGCAATAGCCATTTGGTAGGTGGGTGTAGGGGTGCAGTACAGCAGTACACAGACAGAAATGGTGTTTTCTTTTTAGAATGCTCCTTAATATTTTTGCGTAAGATAAATTGCATATATTGGTCTTAATTGAATTTAAAAGGAAAAATTAGCTACAATAAGGCTGGTTTTACAGTGCAGTTTCAACTAAGATTCTCTACACATCTGTTATTCTTTGGGCTTTGAGAAATATATGAATGAATTATGCAGTTGTGCATGAATGTACCCAGTGATTAATACCATTAAAGTGGAGGTACTGTAGCATTTAGGGATGTGGTCTGTCAGAGTTTGTGCAGGCTCTTGCTGCAGATTGAACGTAATTGCAGCAACATGCAGTATGTCGAAACAATTTCCCAGGTTCTTTGGTAAATTTGATTAAAACTATCCATGTGAGTAGAACCATGACCAGTTGCTGTGTAAGAAAATGTAATTTATAACAAAGTATTGCCTTAATACCTAGAAAGTGCATACTTTTAATGTTATAAACTACAAGTGGGAAAGATCTTGCTAAGAAAGTGAAGTCATGTAAGGCAGTTTCCAACTATAATGTGGTTATTTGAAAAGTGTAATTTTCACATGTTATCTATTTGGTTTCAACTACCTGGTAATTTGTTATGCTTAAAACTTATTGAACTGGCTGATACCTAGTACTTCGAGGGTCTCTAAAGGAACCAGTGCCAACATTTCTTTCTGACTGGAAATGTTCCCATTTTCTGTTTAACCTAAGAAGGGCTCTGTCACATTGTGCCATTCATTGCACTATTTTAGCTCCACAAATAACAATTCAATTCCACTAGTGCAACATAATTGCAGCTGGTAGCCCCAATTATCACTACACACACCAAGCTTACTTGGTATTGATTCAGCAAAGACAATTGGTGCCAAGACAGGGGGAGAGCATTGTGGTTAGGCGCAACCAGCACTGACAGAATTGGCAGTCCTCGTGATTATTGGCAGTCAGAAAAGTGTTTATATGACGGGTTGTAATAGGAGCAAAATGTCTGCCATATTAAACCTGAAACACTACCACTGTGTTGAATATTTTTAGGAGTAAAATTGCCATCTTAATGCGGTCTTTCACTTCCACACAGCCTCAACAAGAGGCTGACTGCAGTCTCACTAAATAACTGAAAATTTTACTCTGCTACAAAAGAGGCAGTATGTTGCTATTTGATGCAGGGCTGCTCAGTGTGACAACTTTACCCGCCCCCCCCTCCAACCCCCCACCCCACCCCTACTCGTGCAGAGACCCCTGGAAATAGTGACAATTGATGCTGTAATATCAAATATGGTGAGAAAGCTGTGTTTCAGTGATGTTATTTATCTTGTTCTGTGCCAACACCCTGTAATGATGACCTATCACTCTTCTCTGTTTTGTGCTCTATATTTATATACAATCAGGCTTCTTTTTCACTGTATTTCTTTGGATTTATCACCCATTTTTTGTGCCATACCTGCAACTAATGAAAAAATAAAGAAAAGGAATATTTTATGTGCTGTGTCAAATACATGGTGTTTTAGATTTGATATTGTATAAAGAGTAGAATATAATAGAACAGAATGTCCCATATTATGTGCTTACTGCTTAATCACAAATCCTCTTGTTTCTGTGGCTTGCCTGTACTTGACACCTCTGTCCCCACAGTTTGTCAAAGGGAAAGCCAGGTTATTCCCGCAGCGACCACCTGTCTCCCACTCAAAGGGCTGGAAACAAAAGCTTTTGTGTTGTGCAAATTGTTCTTTTGACAGCACTCCCCAGTTTGTGGTTCTTCTTAGGAGCTAGCATGCTCGCTTTCCTCTCTTCTACTCGAGAGTTGAGAGCATGTGAGTGATTGTGGCAAGAAAAGGACATCTGAGGGAAAGACAGAGGAATAACAATGGAGTGCGGAAGGGACTTGAAAGTCATCCAAAGGTTAGCCAGCAGGGGCCTGCTGAGTGAGAAAAGCTTATAAAGTGGCAGCCTGAACAGAGGCTACTGTACACAGTCTGAAATGACTTCTCTTTGTATTTTTCTCCTGGGCAGTCCACCTCTATAGTGTGCTAAACATACAAGAAAAACTACTTTTTTATTTTGAAATAAACACAATGTTAGAAAAATGGTAAGTTACAGACTTACAGTATACAGTATAATAAATGATGATGGACAGATAGATGGATTTAAAGGAGCGTTTCAACATTTTTCTAGCTGTTTCCCCCTGCTTCCACTCTTATGCTAAGCTAAACTAGTGGATTGACATGTCTTTTGTGTGCTCGAAGTATGGAGTTAGAGCCATGAGGCGATTAGCTAGCCATAGCTGAAAGCAGAGAGAAACAGATACTGTAGCTCGCGGGAACAACAAGTTCAAAACTACACCCCATAACACCTCTAAAGCACTAATTAACACTTTGTATCTTGTTTGTTTAATTGGTAAACAAAAAGAAATGGAAACTATCATCATTTGTGTGTTTTTTTACAGGGATTTATGTTTGTATTTCTTAGCAAATAACAGCCGGGCAAATGACTTCCTCGTCGTTTAGTCACCGTGAGGTTGGGTGAATAAAACTGTATCTTACACGATGCCACAAACTGTTGCTTTTACATTTCTGTTCATGCATGGATAACACATTCAAGATACAAGTTATGTAAACAGTGAGTTTTAGAGGTGATTGTAGGCATATTTCTGAACTTTGAAGAGAGTCAGACTAGCCACTAAATGCCTCCCAGCTTTAGCTAAAAAGAAATAAAACAAGAATTTGAGAAACACATTTATTTTCTTTCTTGCCAAGAGTTAGATGAGAAGATTGATATCACTGTCAGATGGAGAGTGGTATAAATCTCACCTAACTCTTTGTAAGAAGCGAACGCATATTCCCAAAAATGTCTACTATTTTTTAAAAGACAACAGGCCTCATTCACTAATATGCGCATAGAAATCATCTTACTTTGCACACAAAATAAGTGCACACGCAAAATTACTGTTGGATTCATGTCACGTGTGAATCAGAATCATTCTAAATTGACAGGTGCGTGCCCGCTAATGGTAATTAGCATACTACCATTTCTCTATATAAGGGAAGCTCTGTTGGAGAGTTGCAGCAGTGGAGAGAGCTGTTACTCATTGCAAAGAGGGCCATGATTGAAAAAATGTAGAAAAACTTTACTGCTAGTAAAATGCAAACAGTAATTTCAGAAGTAGAAGCCAGACTGTTTGGAGCCCAATTGTGAATCCTGTCTACAGCCTGCATACCTGTTGCACCACTAACACGCTGTATGTCTGTAACAAAATAAAAAGTTGGTAAATGTGTCGATCTGTAGAATGGTTAACCAGCTGCATATATCACAGCCAAATCTGATGCTTTCACATTCCAGTATGGAAACTCTGATATATAAGCTATTGTCATCTAAAAGTGGGAACAGGACAATTTTAATCTATTAATCATTTCATTATATTTATGATGATGATTCATGGATTACAACGTCTGAGCCATTCATTTTATAATTAGTAAATAAATTGTGTATTATTAACAATTTCACATTTTGTTGTATAGTGTGTATATATAGACCCACATTTTTTTAATAACTATGGTTCTAATATACTGTTTACATTGAATAAATATTGACTATATCATTTTTCAAGACCGTAGGTTGTTTATGATTTGTGTGTACACATGAAGGCAGTTCTACATTTGTTCACAGAGTAAGAACAAATTCAGTTAAAAACATATTGATGAATCCCGGATTTGTGCTTAAAACATTTGTACGCATGGTTTAAGCACAGATTTGCTCATGATTGTGCTCATTTCAAAAGGTTTTTGAAATACTGGACTGTATTCTGTTGTTCATAAATTACATCACAAATACAGTAATGCTTGTCAGATTGATCTGTTTACTCTGTTTTGGCTTTTTCCACAACAGGACCTTAGTGTTGGGGCTGATAGCTACCCTCCTCTATATAGTGAGTTTTTCCAGAAATGGAGGAATCTGCCAGTTGTGTTGTTTTTTAGCCTTGTACCCCGATGGAAAAGCAGAAGAGTGTTATTGTTTTATGGGATGCAAATTTTGTCATCAGTCCCCCTTTAGCCGCAGGTCTTTCCTAAGGCTGCCCACTGATTTAGAGTGAGCTACGGCTGTGTGTGTGTGGGCGCACATATGTGAACATGAGTGTGTGCTGCAACCTCACACAACAAAACATTGAGTTGTCTCAAAAACATTTTGCAGTGACAATGTGTTTTCCCCCTGCAGTGCTATTGTGGGAATTTGTAGCTCTATGATGGGCAATCACATAACATATGATACACAACATATGATGTTGTCTTCTGCAGCTCTCACCTTTATTTCCCAATTCGTTTTGCCCTGCATGGTAAGATAAACGGTGATATAAGCTTCTTCACCACTATCCATGTGGTGATCTTTTTGTGAGTGTGTGTGTGTGTGTAGATTCATGAAAAAACAACAACATCAACACTATATTATGGAGTTTGTTTCATTACACTGACGATTACTTTTAAGGGAGCGGCTGGTAGTAACTGGAGCACATTTATTCTAAAGGCTGTTGAGTACACAATCCAAACGTTCCTGCAAACAAGGCGCTAAAAGTAATTTTACAGTGTTTTAAAGGCACTCTAAAGTTTGGTTGTGGCCTTTATGATCTTGTTTTATCCGGCGTGCCCTCTGTGGAGCGTGACAAGCCTCCTTTTTGTCCGGATAATAAGTTAGTCCCATAAAAAATTTAGATTGTTTCTGCGGCTGATAACCCCTGGTAGCATTTGGCCTTTAAAATCCCGAGCACTTTCAATTACCCTGCTGCATGTCCCATTCGTCCACTCCCTTATCGTCTCTTTCCTCTGTTTCAGCCAGCCAGAGGTTGCCCTGTAGATCCGCATTAGAATGCGCACCTGGTATTTCACCCACTGAACAATGCCATTTTACATTACATTCTATTCCCTTTTCTCCTTGCCATGCAGCGCAGCAGCGGTTTGTTTACAGGGCCACCACTGCTTTCTGGACGGAGAGGAAAATGTCATGGAATGCTAATGGTCTTCTAATGCTCCTCTGACAGGCCTCACCACGTCACTCAAACAATATCTATTCAGTTATGCTGGGTTTGTCAAAGTCACCCAGGCAAACATGAGATGACCACGTCTGTGCCCGGTGCAGTGTTGACACATTATCAATATAAATTTTTTTTTTAAAAAAACAAAAACCTCCTCATCTATTCGCCATCAATACGTGTTATGCTTAAACTAATTTGTATTTAGCAGAGATGATTAAACTAGATTGCTTGTGAGGAAAAAAAACACATTTTTTTTTCAATAAGAGAACTAAAAGAGCCACACCACTGGGATTTTATTTAATTTATTAGCTGGGAGACTCTTTGTTGCCTCAGTGCATCTTTTTCCAACTTATTAACACCAAGTTATTGTTTTTAAATAAGATTCAAAAGTTTGCACATAAGACCAAAATAATCTGAAAACAATACATCCAGTCAGTAAGTATGAGTACAAGCAGAGAAAACAGTCCACGAGGCATTTGCTTTGTTGTTTACTTCATCACCTGCATCTCGAATACGAAAACGTCTACAGTAACTTAGCAATTAGCAATTCTTCCATTATGAGCAGGGATTTGCCTCTCCACATACATATGAGCGCCTCTCACTCAACTCATGGCTTTGAGACATCTCCTTGTCCTCTCTTGGATGTTGCATAAATTAATCCCTCTCATGTGCTGCCATCTGAGCCATGTTGATGCAAAACTTCAGGCTGAATAATTTATCTGTCTGCCCTTTGGAAGCCAGTGCTCGCACCGGGTGCCACCACGCATAACTAGGAGTTCTCATCACAGACCTGAGCCCGCTGGCATCCGCTCAGACATCTGTGTCGTGTGATAAGAGCGCACATCATGGGAGGAAGACATCAGATCTTGTTTGAATTGTGGCCACTGATAGAAATACAAAAGGAGAAGCAAACACCGTCAAATCAGCACAGTGGTCACCTTTTGCACATGTGCACTGCGCTGTTGTTGCACTTTTGCTTGGTCTCTAAGGGAATTACTGCCACTGTACTGCAGTATTGAATTCTGCATTGCTAATGCAGGACAGATTCAGTGCAGGAATACTTTCACAGAGCGCGCTGCTTCATTGTTTCTGTTTCATGCTTCCAGGTGATTAAACAATAGATGAGGAGATTTTGAACTTCTTGTAAATCTCAGCTGATTTTCTGCCTAATTCAGTTATGATGACAATGAATCACAGCATGCCACACAACTCTTATATTTCTTTATTGTAATACTGTCTCATATGTAAGATGGATTACCTCCTGCAGTGGTTTTACATGTAGTTCCCTCATGGTACATCATGACCTGCTTCTGCAGAACAGAAAGTTTCTCCAACTAAGAATTGGCAAGCACTTTCCTTTAGATGAGACGAGAAATAATCTGTTAACTCCTGTTCAAACTTCATTTTATGTTGTTGACTCTAGCGAGTCAATCTAATAAGACTGTCTAATTCTGCTTCTCTCAAGTAAATATTCCCGTCAGCATTTGTTAGCATTTGTCATTTCTTTTGCTCTCAATGTATAGCTTCCTTGCTAAATGGTTGAGCAGTGAATTGATAAGGCATAAGAATAAATACAATGTCACTTCGTTTTACCACTCCATGTCCATCACGTTCACAGTATTTTTTTCTGGATCATTTCTCTAAGAGCTAATTGACAAAATGTGATTTCATAAGCTTTGTTTACTGGTAGGCTATGAGTATAATGCTTATGAGCTAGCTAGATAATGATTACTGCTCCTGTGCATATCAAGTAGGTGATTCATTTGCTCAGTGTGAATTGTGTGTTTATTCAAGCAGCGTCTGCGGGTGTGAGGACGCAGGCTTTTCATTACTGTTAAAGTTGCTGATACAGATCAGAAGAACATAAATCTGGTCACATATATCGTCTATGTCAGCGAGGAAATATCTGAACCTTAAACTGGTTGGATTGCCTCAACTCCGCTGTGCTACAGTCTGCCATCTCAGTCAGTGAGTTAACATCATGAGTAACATTGCAGGCAAGGTTGTTCATCATGTGTGAGTGAGCCCCACCCAGGCCCTTACCCGCCCACCAGATGAGCTGTTCGCTCTCTTGTTCTGATGGAGTGCGGAGAGTGGAGGGCAGTCATCAGATCTGTTTTGCATCACCCCACGGGACAGAATAGGCATGATGACACGTGTGACCTTTGGATCATCTATCAGCGCTGACGTCTTTCTCATAGAATAAAAAATGTTGCATTAGCACAAATGACCTTTTCTCATCACCGCGTCCTGATTACACAATGCCACTAGGATCCACCCCTACTGCTCCCTCATCTCACCGCTCATATGAGCAGTCACGCTATTAAATACAACCCCAAGAATTCTAATTTCAAGTGACTTCAAATGCCCTGCTTGAAGCGGTGCATCAAGTGGCCTCAAATTTCATATGGAGAGAAAAAAGGAGGTGATTTTTTTTTTCTTTCAATTCTATGCGTCACCAGTGTTTGAAAGAGTGCAAGCTGTGAAGGTACCGAGGGATGACTCATTTCGCAGAACGATGAAGTAACATGCCCTTTAAACAAAAGTAGGTCATGCAACATGAAACAGAACGTGGAACTGATTTTCAATTTACAGTTCTTGAGTCAGCATGAAAACAAGTGACACAACAGCTATATGTGTAAAAAGTAAATAAAAACTGTGTAACAAGTGTCACTCGATGAAAACCTAAATAAAGGCAGGTATCGTTGTTTTATGTGACCTATGACCTAAAGAAAGCTGAACTATGAAGTTATATGTAGTTTAAGTCACCATGATCAGTTAACTGACTAAGTAAACCAGTATATTCTCAGAATGGACTTTAACTTTTGAGTCACTTTGTATATTTACTGTATCTCTGTTTTTCTGTATCCGAAGAAAAGAAAAAGCAGTAGTCATAACTATCAGGAATTATCTAGTCAATATTGTGTAATGATTAATGAATTCACTGCTAGTTGTCCTAATTCATCGCTATTGTAGGTCTTGTTTCTTTTTATTTCATTTTTAAAAAAAATGAAATGTAGATGAAGAGTAGAAGAAATACACATTTTACAAGTTTTACAAGTATTTTAATATATAACTGACATAAAACACAGCCATACAACTTCACATGCAAACACTTACTAGCACATGACCAAAAAGACAAAAAGATTGTACCTGAAATTTCAGTAATAGTAACATAAATGCAAAGCCCAACAAATATAGAAGAAATAAGAAGAAAGTGATCAAAGTAATTAAAAAAATAACAAAAACTGTCATTGTGGATATTGGCTATGTTACTTGATTTATATTTATCAAGGATATAAATGATGTTGCAGAGTCTGGTCATGTAAGGTTATTAAAACACACTATGGTGGTTGTATGTGTCTGTCAAAAATATCAATAAAAAAACAAACAAAAAAAATATTTTTTGTTCTATATGGACATAAATTTGAGCTTTACAAGGGCACGGCACGTACATGTAGAAGATGAGTGTATCTTGCTAAACTTGAAATAATTCTACCCTCAAAAAACTGAAAATTTCTGGTGACTCTCATCTTCAACAGTGACTCAAAATGTATTACAATTTCAAACAAGATGGGAATAATTTTAAAAGAAATGTACCCACAGGGAAAATAATTTTAAGAAGTATCTGTTTGTGCCATTTTCAAAGTGATTCCACTCCTGTCAGACGAGCCTGTTAAAATGCCAGTGTAAAAAATGTAAGTGCTGAAATTGGACAAGTATTTAAATCTCCAATCCATAAATTTCATCTCCTCTTTTCATCTGCACTCACCATTTGTGGCTTTGATGTCACAGAAGTGTCCTTTGAAGGACAGGACACAGTTGTAGAGTACCACTCAGCATGAAGACGACAAGTTAGATTAAGCAATTATCTCCTTCAGTGTTTGCATCTGCCAAAAAACAGACAGACAGACAGACAGACAGACAGACAGATAGATGTAATTCTTGTGAAAATCCTCCATCTATCTGGGACAAGATACCTTCCAGTGCTCACATTTCACCGGGTGGCTGAGCCCCCCCATCTGTATATGAGTTGGCTCAAAATCATTTGGAAAATGTACCATTGCCAAGTCTTTGACAAGTTCTGCTGATCCCTGGTTCCGCTTTACAGTTTGTGGTTCTTCGATTCCTCAACAAAATCCGCCCCACAGCGTCGTAAACTAGTTTTTACCCCGACAAATATTTATCAAGCTGGTCAAATGGATTTGAAATCTGTCCTCAAAACCAGGGATTGTCATCTGACACGTCATTTGTTTTGTTTTGGCCATAATGGCACGACTTAATTCACTGCAGATCCAGCGGTTTCATTTTGTCATGTCTTGGGGAGAACATGGCAGCCACCCTGTGCCAGCTTTTCTCCCGGAGGACTAAAACTTCTGCTGGATGAAGAAAAAGTATCTCAGCATTCAGGGCTGCAGTCATACCTCAGCCTGTTATATGACCACATTTCTTTGCAGCACTGATATGGCGTTAAATATCTCCTAAAACCTGCACCAAATCACACTTTTTCAGTTTTCACAATAGAATAAAGGTTTCACAAATCTGAAACTGTGTTTTAATGAGTCTCTGGAGTCTCCTTGGTGATCTAGTCTAGATTTGACAAGTCTAAGTACAGTGGTTTTTGATCTAGACCTGGTCTAATGTGGTCTGGATGGAGAATTATCAGTGAAATCCCCCTTTTTTCTGTTTTCATAAGCAAAATAAAGGTTTCACAAATCTGAAAGTGGGTTTAAACAGTGTTAAGATTTTGCTACGATGTCTAACACTTTTTCATAAGTCTAAGTGGTAAAAAAACAGAGAATCAGCTGCTAAATATCATTATTTATGTTTCCCCTTGTTTTCTCAGGCAACTGCCTGTCTTCAACTGTGTCAGTGATCAAACCAAACATCCGATCAAAGGTCATGGTCAGTATTCAAAGTGACCAATCAAAGGGGCAGACTGTCCATTCCATCCCCACCTCCAATGTCTCAAAAGTCAACTTGTCCAGCAAGTGAGTGTTGAGTAGTTGTGAGCGCATAGGGAGGGTCGAGTTCACACTCGTCAAAGCCCCATGCTCGTGGGATCGTATTTGTGCACACAGAGCAGAAATGCTCCCTCGTGAGGATGCTTTTCTGCTCGCGGATAGTTTTCTGTGCGCTCGTAATACCTGCACATGCCTGGTTTTTATGTGTGCAGGTTTTGAGGCTAATTAAATGCCATAAAATGAACTTGACAGTAAATGTGCTGGGCTATCATTATTTTTCAGCTGCACTAGCGGCATGGCTCTAGGGATGGAAAACCAGTGTGTCTGTCGGTTGGTCGGTCTACTTCTTTGGTCGAGACTGAAATATCTCAACAACTACTAGATGGATTACAATGTAGTTTTGTACAGACATCATGGTCCCCAGAGGATGAATCCTAAAGACTTTGGTGATCCTCTGACTTTTCCTCCATGAGGTTGACTTCATTAAGTGAAATGTCTTGACAACTATGGATTGCTATTGAATTTAGTAAAACCATTCATGTCTCTCTCAGGATAAATTGAAGTAACTTTGCTGATCCTTTAATTTTCCTCTAATCATCAGGTTAAAAAATTCAATTTGTCCAATACTTTGGTTTATGACTAAATACCTTCAAAACTAATAACATTCCCATCATCTTCAACTGTACTTTGTGTTTATTTCTAATTTGCAAATGTTAGCGTGCTAACATGCTAAACTAAAATGGTGTACATGAAGAGCATCATACCTGCTAAATATCAGCATGTTAGCATTCAAACTAGCATGGCTGCTGACTCATAGTCTTGATTAATAACATCTCACAATGTTCCGTTAATTGTGTCCCTATTATCAGTTGCTTACTTACTTATTTACTTATTAGTCCCCTTTAACTTTATGTTTACTGCAAACTTTACTGTTATTCATTTTCCTAATATTGACAGTCTGTGGAAAGCAGTCAAGTGTGAAATTTTAATTGTGTGCTGAGATCCATCTCCAGGTCCCTGGGGTAAGAGGTGGAGATGTAGATCTGGTTCAGTGAGGTTTTCACTGCCTGGAGCGCCTATTGATCGGGAGAGAACTGTAAATAGTGGGGCATGTGGACAGACGCAGCAACCCCTTGCTCTGCTGTGTTCAGCACACAGTGCCTCAGTACTTGAAAGATAAAGTCTTTGTCTTTTTCTTCTTACACTGACAGTGCTTAGATAAAGTTGGATTATTGAAAATCACGGTTCACTAAGGGGGAAACCAGGGATCATTTAAACCAAGAATGGAGGAAGGAGGACAAGGGGTGAAAAAAAAAAAAGAGAGTGGGTGGAAGGCAGTGTACCATAACTGGCTCTCTCACTTAAGAACAAACTATTCCTCCACTAAAAGAATTAATCCTTGTATTGTACTGAAAATTCCTCCTGAATGAGCTGCACTAAACCAAATTCAGGCCAAGTAGTCTGGTGTGAGAGATTTGTGTCGACATTAGCTCTCGCTCGAAAGAATTTACAGAGACACAGAAAAGCACTTGAAATTCCATTTTACTTTCAGGAACTTAGGATGGATTTGCATTTTGGGGGCTGGACAATCAGACGAGAGCAATGAAACAGCCTGAGTCTGACAAAAGGTAACGATGATACTCTGGCTGGACTGCTCTCCCTCCTCCGAGCTGTGGTGTAAACATGGAGGGAGCTATTTTTGGTGCTCCTTGGGTGCAGGTGTCCAATTATATTTCACACTCTTGTGATGGTGCACTGAGGGGCTGCTAGGTGGAGGTGGAGTGACCGCAGCTCACTTTACTGCCCCTCAGCGGAGCCCCGGGTCAGAAGAAAAATAAAGCAATCTGGCAAATTCTACAATATGTTCATCTCTATTTATTAGTTTCACTGTCTCCATCTCTCAGCCAAAGAAAAAGGTCATTCTTTTTTTCCTCATCTTGCACAAATGGCAAAGGACCCGCAGCTGATGTAAACTCAACATCTCTGACATTAAGCAGCACACTCCTCTCCCTCGGCCGTAACCTTTCACCTCAGAGGGCAACCCCGACACACTTTGTTTGGATGAGAACACCTGAGTTTTTCTAACAGATCAAAAGGCCATTGTTGAGACACTTTGCTGCCTCCTGGACAACAGGGGAAGTATTTCTTAATGCCGCAGAGTTTGGTTATGAGGGGCTGGGGATATTGGGTGAGGGCCAGGTCAGATCTGCAATGTGAGGTGAATTTTTGAGCATTTGGTGAGAGCGAAGCACAGAGGTTTGTTCCTTGGCTATTTGTTTACAGCTTATACACATTTTCCAGTCCAGATGGTTTCAGATCCTTGGGGCTTTATTTGAGTGGTGCTTGTTTAGTTGTCTTTTTTTTGGTGGTGTTGGTGAGGAGGAAGAAGTTGGTGGGTGGAGAGAGGATTTCAGAGGTTTTGTTTCTGTAGGTGCTTAAACGTGCTCTACATTCTGCAGGAAGAGTTTTCTTAAAATCAATACACACATCTGCTAGAGTATGGCTCCTCTTGTTTCAGATATATATTTATTTATTTGCTTCTCTGTCGAACACATTAGCACAGAGAGGAAAATGGAGACTTAGTTTTGTTTTGTTTGCTCTCACAGTTGAATTCTGGGATGTCCTGAGGAGCCCAATATAATCTGGAGGGACCAGTCCTTGAGATAAATTGGCACGTATTGAGCAATGCTGGGAGTATATCACTAAAATAAATGCTTCTCCAACACCAGCACTGTGACAGGCCCAATCCCAACAGTGCTCTAAGGCTTCAGCAAAGGTGACAGGACCGGCAATCAAATGCACCCCATCACCTACACTGAATTCAAACAAGACAGTCCTTTTGTGGTTGCCTAGAGTGAAGCTATTATCAAAACATGGGGGGAAAAAAACAAGCTGTGCAAGAGACAGGGGACTTCTTACAAATTAAACGGAGACTTTAAGGCTGCACTAATCAATATTTTTATTTTAAGAAGGGATTAAATGACAAAGACCTAAAAATAGAGTGAATGTTGGACTTGCATTCATCATATGGCAAAATATATAGAAATACAAAATCAAAAAAATAAGTAGCTGTTTTGCTAACATGTTCATCAAACAGCTTTATAAGGTGATAATATGTCGTTGTTATGTTTTAAGCATGTTTGGCTGCCCCCAAGTGGCCAAAATAATCAATACTTTGAATACTCCTGGCTAGCATTTTACTTGGAGTAACAAACCAATCCCTCTGTTCAAGGTTTAATGCAGAGATGCACGCTCTAATTAAACTTATAAATAATCTGTTGTTATTATTGTCTTAATCTTTGTTAGAAAAAACAACAGGAGGATTTGTATTAGGATCCAGTGTGTAGCATTTAGTGGCATCTAGCAGTGAGGTTGCAGATTGCAACCAACTGAATACACCTCCCCTTTCCAAGTGTGTAGGAGAATATGGCGGCTGAGGAACTCATGAAAAATGCAAAAGGCCCTCTCTAGAGTCAATGTTTGGTTTGTCCATTCTGGGCTACTGTAGATACACGGCGCTCCAACATGGCAGCCTCCATGGAAGAGGACCCACTCCCTATGTAGATATAAAGGGCTCATTCTAAGGTAACAAAAACACAATGATTCTTACTTTCAGATGATTATACACTAATTAAAACATTACTTGTGAATGTTATATTCAATTTCTGCCAAGTCCATTTAGCTAGATGACACTAAATTCTACACACTACACCTTTAAAATTCATTACACCAGACTGACTCACCATTATCTAGCATCTATCAACACATCCTTGTAATTCCTGTTTTATTCTTCACTGCCTGGCAGAAGCAGTTTTTGTATACAGACTTGTTAACATGTGCAGCACATTTAAAAAATAAAGGGACAGCTTAGACTAGGAGCAGGTCCTGGGGCCAAACTGACACATTCATGCAAAGGTACAAATCTCAGTGATCATCAGTGTCACTTCTCATTAGTCCAAAAACCGAACTGGAAAGCTGTCGAGCTTTGTTAACATGCAACTGAATGTCATGCAAGCTACACTTCCCTCTGATAAAGTCACAGGCCAGAGATTGATCATATGTTGCTCACATGCTATTAATTGTATCCAAAGCACCACATCCATGCAGTCATTTTTTGAAAACCTTTTTGGATCTGTGTATAATGGAATATATTCATGTTTTCAGCCATCATTGCTCACTTACCTTGTTTTTGATTCATTACTTCCTGTGAAAAGAGTACTTTTACTCAACTACTGCACTCTGTACTAACTGTATTAAAGTACTTGTTCTTAACTTCAGTATTTCTATTTTATGCTAATTTAATCTTCTATTCTGCAACATTTAAGAGGGAAATAATGTGCTTTTACTCCACTATATTTATTTGACAACTAAAGTCAAACTTACAAGACATTTTGCTGATTAAGATTTTTCATACAAATCATATTCTAACATTTTAAAGCCATTTAGTTTGTGATTGATTCCTTAATAATATTTTAAAATGAACAAATTTGTTATCATAGAAAGAATAATCCAACATGTCCGTAGTGCAAATCAACTCATTTAGTTTCTAAAATAATTTTATTTTTATATATGAAGCAATCCTGCTTCTACAAACAATTAGATTTAAAAACAGGTTGAAATATAACAGCATCACAGGAGCCATTTCCAAGTATTTTTACAGTATAGGATTAATGTATCGTAGTAGAATCTAAATACTTCTTTCACCACTGTGTATATAAAACATTTGTACCTTGTAGTTACAGCTATAATCAGGATAATAATCAAAATATGCAGTATGAATCATTATCTTCGTCTGTGGTATCTCAGTCTCACTGCCTTGGATGCTCGTCTTTGTTGCAGCCTCGCTTCAAGGTTTTGGCTAAGACATAAAAATCTGCCGAGCAGAGCTTTAAAAGGAGACTTTATTGGAGATTTTCAGTTTCCTTACAGTTAGTCAGTAAAACCAGACAGCTGTAAAACGAGGACTTTTGTGTGATAGCTCTGCTTTCATTGACCTTCCAGCAGTTGATAGAGATGGGAGGTTCTAAAATAGGACATTTAAAGTAATTCTTTCACCCAGTGACAGTGTGTCTTGGCTCTTATTTCTCTTCTGCCAATCAGTGTCTCAATACACTAAGGCTGTCAGAGCAATTGGTTCAGCTCTCCTCTAAACTTATTTGCCTTAGGACCACCTTTTCCTGTCCTTTCACTCCATTTTCCTCTTTCATTAACCTAATCGCTCACAGTCTGATTTCCCTCCGCCTTTCCCCTTCACTAGTCCTCTGGCCCATCCCAGAAGGGAGCATTGTGAAGGTGAGTCAGCCGATTAGCGTCCAGCTGATGTACTGTCCCCTTCTATATACAACCTCCATTGTGTCCAGTGTCCGAAATTAACTTTTTCACTCACCTGCCAAGGGGACTGGCAGATGAAAAAATCCAGCGGCCAAGCATATTTTTTACTGGCCAAAATAATAAATTGCCTTTTTAATGGTAGCTAGCAGCAGACCGGTGGTAAGTGAATGTTTAGCGGTGAGCTGTGATGTTGAGTGCTCTTTCGTCTCAGACCATCTCAAGCGCTCCTATACTTTTGCTGCACTGACAAGCGTAAAAAACACATAAGATGTGTGTGTCTGCACTGTACAGGGACAAACATGAGTAATTTCCTCTGAGACTTCATGCCAGATATTTTATACATGACTATTTGGGTACAAACAGTTACCCGCCAGTGTGGCAGATAGCCTTCTGAGATTTACTCACCAAATGGAAAATCTACCCGCATCTGGGACTTGGCGGGTGTTGATTTTGGACCCTAATTGTGTCCAACTGGAGCAGCCCACCAAGTGGCAGGGCAGCTAGACAAAGTGAGGCTGGATGATGCCTTGGAAAGAGGTGAATGGATGGATGGATGGATGGATGGATGGATGGATGGATGGATGGATGGATGGATGGATGGATGGATGGATGGGAGAGCAGTCAGTGCTGAAGTGTCTCATGGATTTAAACCCTTCAAGAATGACATATGTAATGATTACTTCCTATATACTGATTATTTTCTTCATTATTGACAAACTCTGAATCAGCTGAGTTAAACTAACAAACCTAAAAGTTACTTATTAATTCCTAATTACATTCATAAGTGTTATTTTATTGAAAATTCACAAAAAGAAATATTTTAATCAACAGTTCCTAATTTGTTTCTTAATTGCACTTGTATTTAAAGGCCCTGCTTACCAATAGTACGCCTACCAGTGATTTCACTTACTGTGTGTGATTAGACTTCTTCTATGGACTATGTGGTTCTGTACAGACTGTGCTTTATTGACATCTCCCTCACACTATGTTAGCTTTGTTGCACCTGTTAGGGTGGCACAACTTACACATCTGGCACTTAATTTACAGTCACGTTACACTTCTGCCCTACAAATATCGAAGCCCTCATGGTGGACAAATTCAAGCATGTTTCGGTGCGATCTCCATTCGTCTCCAAAAGGCTCGCAGCTCACAGTTCACCTTTGTTCAACTTTGACTGTGTGGAGTTGTGCAATCACATTTGGGAATGGAGAAGTTATTTTTCTAGCGTGTTTCATCTCTCTGTTTAGTGCAACATTGCATAAACTACAGTATCACTGTTATATACTGCTTACAGTTTGTTCTGATCAGTATTTGTTTATGAACCACATCAGAACCTTGACATCAGATGCTTTTTCAGGACTGAGTGCGGAACAATGTTGTCGAGCAGAAGCATAATACGACTGTACCTTTATCGGCTTTTCTCACAGTACACAGTTTGACTGGACAGAGCAGGAAAAGCACAGGTGTTACTAATAACATTACCGACGGCTCTGTTCTCTTCAAGCCATGACAGTGTGACAATGAGTCAGCATGCACAATACCAGGACCCTGAAACTGAAGCAGCTAAAAAGAATTCAGCCATAATTAATGTTATTTACACCTGTGATTTTCCTACCGTGACATGTCAAAATGTCTTCTATTAAAACAGGCCTATGTGGTTTAATGACCTCACATAATTCCCAGGAGAGCTCCACCAAACTTGAACCTGAGCAAAGGTATAATCAGCCGGCATAAATAAAAACACCTGTGCTTGCATTTAAATTTGAAAGCTGAATGAACATGCTAGTTTGTTTTGATTAATAAAAGACTGTGAGAGGTGGCACTCACAGAAACTACATGATCAAAATAGTGTAATTAAATTGATACATTTAAGCTGGTTTAACTTATGATTGTTTGCAGTTTATCTTTTTCAGACTGGGCCCCTTGTGTCATCATTTAGCACGTCCACTGGTCAGTGTGTTAGGAGTAGACCACACCCACAACTTTATGCAAGCTCCCCGAGGCATCTGTGGACCCAACCTTAGCTGTTTTTAGCTCTGGTTGACAGCGCCACACTGAGTTATTTATCCACATCTTTATCTGCAGCACATGCATATCCATTGTATAAACATAATATTCTTTTATCTCCGTCCTGTCTTCTGCTTGTTGCGGTCACCTCGTCCCTGAGGCGTGAAGGGAAGCTATATGACCAAACAAAGCTAGTTGTGCCCTGCTGCTACCAATAATGCAGAGCAAAGCCAGGAGCCCACTGAGTAGCTTAGCAGGCTACAATCCATCACAGCAAAAAATCAAACCAGCTCAGACTTAGCTCTTATTGAATTCAATTGGATGTAAAATACAAGCAACTCATCTTATTTGTACAATGATTCTGCAACATTACATGTATTGACTGCCATTATGTTTCCTTATGGACTTTTTGAACGTGTGATTGGAGTGAGTTTAAAAGTTTGAGATGGTTTTCAGCTGTATTATTTTAAATTATTCATAGCAGTGTTCATCAGGGAATTGCTTTCTCTCCATTACATTATTGGTTTATGCAAAGCAGGGAACAACTGGCTGCTGGGATGTGTGTGTGTGCGTGTGCGTGTGTGTGTGTGTGAGAGAGAGAGAGAGAGAGAGAGGTAAAGTGTGCACGCATGCTGTTGAGTGGCAAAGGCTTTTCTTGTCTGTAGCTTTGAGTCTATTTGGTCATGTGTGTGTGTTTTATTTGGAGACACAGAAGCTTTGGCGTTTAATGTAGAAATTAAAGGAAAAGTGCCTCATGAGTTGTAGTGCAGGTGAGTCATATCCTGCCATCCATTCTGATTTCAGATTATATTTCTTTCTGCCACTTCTGAGTGTTTTCATAGAATATAATATCACATGTTTTTTTCTGTTTGTTTGTTTACTATTTACTATGAAAGCACTGAGATGCACATGAAGCGGGCAATATTTCACCTTAAGGGCGACTTACAGACTGTCTTGATTAGCTGAAGCCTTGAGTTTGAAATCTGTTGTCCCTACAGTTTGTTTTTTTTACTGTTAACTATGTAATAAAGCTGAATTGTCATGAGGATAATCTTTGGAAAGACTTCACCTTCACCTCTTTTTGAATTTTCTAAAAAGCTTGATTTCAAAGCTTACTTTTGTGATTTTTTTTTAATGGTTGCATTACATACACTCTTCAACAATATGCAGTTTAACCAGATAAGGTTAGCTTTTCAGCCACATTTACATGAATCCCATTTATTAAGTAAAAAAGTTTTATTTTGTTTTGATTTTCGTTATTATTTTTTCTTTCATTATGAGGAAATCATGTCGTGCCTGGCCTCGATGCCATGTTTTGTGATTGGCTGTCAGTCAAATTGTTCTGATTGTGATTGGCTGTGCTGTAGGCAAATGGTTTTTCATGACTGACAGTTAAGGACAAAGGAGAGAATGTGTCAATAATTTGTGACTGGCTGTAGTTCAATAAGACTCCATATTCCCTGTCTCTGCTGTGAGCGGCAGATAAAAACAAAAGAAAACTGTCGAGGCCTAGTTTCTATACAGTCTATTTCTACAACATCAATTTAGTTAATTTAAAGTGATTTTTGACGTAAGGTACTCTATGTCTGTATGTGTTAGTAATATTCAGGCTGGATGTCATGTGGTCAGAGCTCATCATCCAAAAATGAGCACATAGGACCTCAGAACAAAAACTATTAAAAAGTTACACATCATACATCATACTGCAATGCTTGAAAGAAAGAAATCAAGTCATGATTTTTGCAATTCAGCTTTGGGATTTGGCTATTTTCAAACTATTTTTCTTGCTGAAGTATGCCGGTGTATAACTACAGTGTCTCACCCCTAAATGAAAAAAATCACAGATGAAAAAACAGGTGTCCTGCCGCCTTCAGAGTAAAGTTGCTATTAAACCAATCAAAAGAAGCAATCTTTTGTGGATGACAGATATTTGCAATAATCAACCAATCCTTCTCTAGCCAGTATAAACAACTTCTACCTTTACAATAACATGCTGCACTTGATCACAATTCAAGAAATGTGGCAAAGGTGTACACGTCCTAACTGGTGGGATTGAAATGGGATTAGAATCCAAGCGCTGTGCATATTTTAATGCAATTATAGGTTAAAAGTAAAATCTAATTAATACAATCAGAGAATTGTGTTTACATGGGCATGGGCCTTACTTGCATTATTGACTTAATCAAATTATAATCTCATTTCTGTTGTACATGTAAACATGCGTTGTATGAATGATGCCTGTTTAGAGTCTCTATCTCGCTTTTTCAATCTCAGTGGTGCTCCAAGGAGAAAAGGGCAAACCGCAACATAATCCCACCTCTGCACACCAGCATGTAAGAGTCTTCAGTTTTGTTTTCTAAATGAGAAGCAAATGGAGTTCACATGCAATGGCACTGCCAACCCCCTTCGTGAATTGCATATGCATAATATGCTTCTGAGTACGCATATGCTTCTATCTGACATTTCACATTAGGTACTATTCATTTAAATCAATAATGTATATTTCTCATAATAACTCATGTGAAAGACAAAAACAAACACATAGCCAGCCAGCCACTTTTAACTCTCTGTCATTGCATCACACTCTGACCCCTCCCGGCTCCCTGCTGCACAGTGCACTGCCATATGACAGTCTGCCTCATGGACAGCAACAGCTGAGTTTTGCCTCGTGTCTCTGGTGGCATCATCGGAAGCTAGCCTAGCTGGCAGATGCCTGCAGAGTTGAGTTGAGACCACCAGACAGAGTCAGCCCTATGTTCCTTCAGCCTTATGTTCATTCAGGAATGTTTTTTCCCCATCCAAATCAGGCCCTATGTTCCCTCAGCATCAGAGCTGGCCCTTCCATAACATGCCTAACAGAGTTAGGGTCCCCAAAAGGATGGGGGGCTAGGGTTAGGGTCAGTAAACTGTTCATTTTTTGATGGTGTTGAATTACTTAGCTAGCTAGCTAGCCAAATTAGCTAGTTAAATTAGGTGTTGGGGGGCTTTATGTCTTAAGGTTACTCTGCAGAGTAATAACTATAACAGTGGAGGCTGGTCCATAGAGGCAGAGGAGGTTGATCATCTATTTTTTGAGAGGCAAAAGGGAGATCAAAGTATAAAAAAGAATATTTGGTTGAAATAAACCATTACAAATCTCAGTATTATTTATAACGTATTTTTTATCTCCTCTTTGGAAAAAATCCATTACTGATATTCTGTTTAAAATGCTTCAACAGCGACACCTGCAGGGCGGGAGGAGAAAGGGCAGTGTGTGAAGTGGTGGGGGAGGCGCAATTGGTGGAGGTGGAGTGGGGGACAGAGGAGGACGGGTGCCTGCTGTCCTCCGCAGGGTGGGATCTCTTACATTGGACTTAGTGTATGTCATTTTTTTTCATGCTAATCAGTGATTGGCCATGACACGTAAAATGACGCTCCAAGGGAGGCTGTCCTCTCTAACCAATCAACAACCAGAATGCAATATTGACATCACGTTGGTCCAATGATAGTTTCCAGATGTCATCTTCAATTCTCTCCACTGTGAGGCAGAGTAGCAGCAGTAGACAGCTCCTTGCGTTAGCCAATGCAACAGCTGGCTTGTTGTAGCAGCCTTCATACATCCATGGAAGGACTGTTAAGGACTGTTGTTAAGCTAATGGGAGAAATTATCTGGATTGTGCAGCGTAGCAGCAGTATGACGCTGCCGGGGAGGCTGGAGAGAGAAACAACCGGAGAAACAAGCAGGAGAGTTAGCTTGTTTGTCATTGTTGCTAATGAAATCAGACTGGTTAAGCAGCAGCCATAAAGTTCTGTTAACTAACATACAAGATGACCAACAGCTACAAATGGACGTTATGACATGAATACTTCATCTCCATGATAGAAAGAAGAAGACGTCAGATAATGTGAGTCAGATACAGCTTCTCTCTCTCTGTCTCTATGGTCGCTAATTTCATCTCTGATGGTTAAATGTCTGTGTGGCTTTTTTGTGTTTTTTTTATCTCCTTAACAAGAATGCAGCAGAGATCATATAATGTGTTGTGGGTAGTTTGCTTGTTGAAGTTACAGTGAGCTGTCTTTTTAATTGAGTGGTTGTTCAGTCACCTGTTGATGTTGTATGATTAGTGTGCAGGAGGTCTGGCTGCTTGCTTCTGACAGTTTCTTTAGTTCGTTTTTAAGCTGAGACGTATATTGAGTAATAAGCTTAAAGTAACCAGATTAACAAGTGTTAACTAGTGGTGTAACGGATTGTAGTTGATCCGTGATCCATACGGATCGCCCCCTATGATCTCAGTTAAGACAAAGTAAACAAAAAGCTGTAAGTACAAGTCATGGGCAGACAGCGTGTCGCTAACAGGGATTTTGAAGAGCAACGATTAAACCAGCATCTAACGGGTCCGATGTGACATTTGAATTATGTTTACCTGCTGTTTAATGTGCTGCAGCTGAGCAGCTAATTAGCATTTAGCTGCTAACTGACGTTAGCGGTGAATGTTTGTTATCATCAAGTTTTGATGATGTGGACAGAAGCTGTGTCATTCACTGTTTAAAAGAGGAAGGTTTCGTGCCTCATATTGCAATAACTGAGCATTGAATATTTTATATATTTTATTTTATTTAAACATTGGACATCTTAAATGTTGTTTTCATTTAAGACCATGGGCAAAAGTTCCTTGCTGTTTCTTGCTGTAAGTGTGTTACAGAATAAATGGAAAACAAAGTTTTATTTGTCCCCACCTGTATCACATTATAAGCTTTGTGCTACTTTATATATTTCTGTATACTAAGAAAATACACAGGAAACAAGTGTAAATCATGTGATATGTTGTCTGTTTCTGATTAGAACATAGATTTGTTTTCACAACAGAACAATACTATGAATTTGAATTTCACTGAATTTCAGACATTATTTATATGCTAAATGTCTTTAAAGAAGCAGCCTTTTCACCACTCAAGCAAATTGTTTTATTGGCATATAAAATTGCCCCCCACCCCTCCGATTTCATCAGGTGGGACAATGATATAGTTTGATGCGGTTTATTGTAAGATTCCATGTTGGTTTTCCTCCGGTCCTCTCCAATTTTTTGAGTCACCAGCCACCACTGAACTATAACTATATATAACGATATATAACAATATATAACAATATATAACGATAACTATAACCATAGTTATAGTTATCGTAGCTTTCTAGAACGATTTTCAAACCACTTGATGAACTTAGGACTGCCAGAGCACCTAGCTAGCTGACGTTATGGGCTGGTATAGCATTAGCTTAATGACGGATTAGTGACTGTGCTGTACTATGTCAATTTGCAGACAGTGAAGAGAAAGTCCAAGGGTATCTCTTCTTTCTTTAAGAAGAAAAGTTGTACAGGGGAGACGCAGCCAAGCAGCAACAGAGGGTAAATGTTAGTGAGGATGCAGTCGAAGATGATGATAACATCATTGAGAAAGCCAATGAACAGACAGAGGAAGTGAGAGAGCATGACAGAAAGGAGGCAGAACAGGACAGCCATGAACAGGCACAGGCAGCATCGATGATAGAGCACAGTGAAGAACAACAGATAGCAGCATTTCACGAAAGTGCGGAACAGACAGCGACAACAGTCACAGAGGATGACAATCGAGCAAGGCAGGACTCAGCTAGAACTCTTCAACCCATTCCTGGACCAACAGGTGAAGTTGTGACGGTGTGCCCCTGAGAAGGAAATGGACAGCTAGAGAGTAACATTATCTGGATAAGTGTATGGTTATAGCATGTCTACACTGAGTTATGGGCCATGACGTAATCACATAAATCCCTCTGATACATGTTTATTGGTAGCTGAGTTTGAAAGTCTGAACAGAATAGTCGATAGGCCGATACTACAAATGTAATTGGTAATTCCTATGGATAGGGGCTAGCTACTCATGATATTATTGTTGTTGTTGTTGTTGTTCTTGTTATTATTTTAAAATCAGAATAACTGGTTTTGCCTCTTATTTCATCCTAGATATATCCCATTCAAGAGCAAAGGGGCCCAAACATCCACATCTTAAGTTTTTCCATCAGACTCTCCAGGAGAATAGAAGACGGGGCTTCATGAACGAGTGGTACATAAATGGATGGAATACTCTCAGAGTAAAGACTCTGCCTACTGCTATGCCTTCGGCACTTCTGTCTCCCCTCCTCAGGTGATTCGGTGTTTACATCTGAAGAGGGGTTCAAAAATTGGAAAAAAGTAACTTATAAAGACGGGGGATTTGTAGGCCATGCCAAATCAGAATCACATACTAATGATATGTTAGCATGGGGTAGAATATGGAAAGTCGACTGCAAGTAAACACTCTCTCTCAGCCTCCTTAAATGCAGAATATAATGAAGTAGTGAGGGAAAATAGAGAGTACATTAAAACTGTTGGAAAAACACTGCCCTATGCATAACATTGCACAGAGAGCACATAAAGAAGCAGAAGGTCAGAATAAAGGAAATTTCCTCTCTATTATTGAACTGCCAGTCAAGCATGATCACGGAGTCAAAAGAAAAATGACAAGTCAAAGAAATGCAACGTAGCTTGGGTATAATACACAAAACCAAATAATGGATTGCCTGGCTGAAATGGTCCGCGATGAAGTTGCACAAAGTGAGGCTTTCAGCATTATGGTCAACGAGACCACAGACATTAGAGAGAAGGAACAGATGTCCATTATAATTTGATACTATTACAATGGATCAATATGTGAAAGTACCCTCACCTTTGAAGCAGCAGAGTGCCTGGATGCTGCAGCGCTTTCACAGAAAATTGTAAAAATAATGCAGAGGTATGGCCTTGACTACAGAAACACCTAGTAGGGCAAGCATACGATGGCACCTCTGTCATGAGTGGAAAGAACACAGGTGTGCAAGCATGCATTAAATCAGAGGCCCCATTAGCTTTTTATGTTCCCTGCAATGCACATTGCTTGGATTTAGTATTAAATGACAGTGTGAAATGCATTCCTTAAGCCTATTGTTTCTTTTGTCTTTTGCAGAAACTGTATGTTTTTGTGTCAGGGTCATATGTGCACTACAGGAGGCTAGAGGTACAGAGAGAGATGTTTCAGGTGGCTGATAGAGACACAGTGGGCATGTAGGTACAATGCTTGCAAGAGAGTGAGGGAAAGACTGCCAGCCATCATATGTCTACTGAGAGAAATAGTGTCAGAGCTGTAGAGGCAAGAGGTCTATTAGCCCAAATAGATCTAAAGTTTGTTGGCATCCTTGTAACATTCACCAATGTTTTTGATAAGATCTCAGATACTTTACAGTCCTCACAACTCAATTTGGGCACGGCCGTTACCCTTGTTGATTCTCTTGTCAACACATTGAATAGTTATAGAGAGGGCTCTCTCTTTAATGAGATTTAGGACAACTGTGACCCTTGCCGAGCAATGCAACATCGATGTTGCACCTCCAGGCCATCCAGGGCATCAGGTCACACAAAGCTCTAGGCTTGAAGGGTATTACATTTCCACTCCAACAGTTCAGAGACAGGTCAATACAGATAAGGAGTAATTTCAGGCAGGTTCATTCATTCCAGTTGTTGATGTGTTTCTCTCTAAGGTGAAGAGAAGCTTTTCTAAAGAAAATTGTGTCATAATGCAAGGGATACAAGCCTTAAATCCCTGCAGTCCCACATTTTCTGAGAAAAATGTTGTGTTTCCATTTGCCTCACAATACAACAGCAGCACTGAGGATCTAGAATATGAAATCCCTCAGCTTAAGTGAATTATTAATAGGAAGCAAACCAGAGGCTTGGAAACACCAACCAGTCTTCCTTGAATCATACAGGGAGGTGTTCCACGAGATGATTAAACTTTGCAAAATTGCACCTGCATTACCTGTGAGTACTGTGACTGTGAGCGCAGTTTTTCTGTGTTAAAGTTAATCAATGCTGTCTTGAGAAATACAATGAGTGACAAGCAATTGAGCAATTTGAGGGTGTTAAGTGTAGAGTCAAGAAGGGCCAGGTCCATAAATCTTTGATTTTGTGGATGTGTTTGCCAAAAGACACAACAACGAATAAAGCTGTATTGAAAAGAATGTAGCCTAATAAAGCAGGGATATGAATAGGTAGGATATAGTATAATGTACATTGTCCCTGATAATGCTTTTTTGTTTTGTTTTTAATTTTTGGAAAGATGAATAAAGCTGTATTGAAAATATTTGAAGGCCTTCAAACTTGAGTAGGCTCGTTCACAGTAAATGTTTTGTTCCTTACAATCATTGTAGGCTATTCTGTCAAATCAAAGCTGTATATTTGTCTTTTTAAGGAAAATGACAACTAGCCTATTTAAAGAACAATGAATGGCCTAACATATGTATATACAGATACATAAAACATTAAAATGGGATTGTTGTGGAACTCAAAATGTTGACTGTGCTGGTCGTAGTGCACATCAGATAATTAGTAACATTAACTGTAAAATAAGAAACCAAAGTATATCAGTACGCAATTCCTTAACTCTCATATTGACATTGTTTTCGACTAGCCTACATACTACAACAGCATAATAGAATTCCTGAAATTCAATTATGGCTTTTGGTTTTGGTGTGCCACCCCAAGATTTTCAGTGGCCCCATCTGGCCACACCTGTGAAAAATTTCTGTTGGCACCACTGTTCACAAACAACAAATAAAATGTAGAATTTGCCGATTTGCACGTTCATACAGTGAAAACACATCACGGCAGACTGTGAGATAGGCTGCACTTAATGTAGGCCAACACATAACCACACAAACTCACATCTCCCTTTAGACTATCAGTGGCAAGAAGAGGCAAGGCAACACTGGCACTAGTCAAACAAGGAGTTTGTCTCTCTTAGTGTCTCCTGCGCACAAGAAAAGAAAAAAAAAACCTGTGTATAACAAATAGGCTGATCTAAGAGCAGCATCAGGGGGATTTGGTGAATAGAGAGGGGTTGTTGGGGGGGGTGAAATTCACCCACGTCGTTATCCCTCCAGAATGTATACCTCCCCTCCTCTTCGCTCCGTGCTATCGCTATGACGATCAGGAGAGCAGGAGGGGGGAAGAGAGGAGGCAAGAGGCAGTGCGAAGGGGGGAGGAAAAGGGGGGAGAGAAGATGAAGGCTCTCAGAAGTCAGATAAGAGAGCGCAGACAATCCCTCTACTCATCCCACTTGTTTTTAATATCAAGAGGGAATATATCATAAGCTGTGTTGTCTTGGCTACACTAGAGATAGTCTTTGAGTTAGCAGGATCTATTAGGAGGCATCTGTGTTCATTTGGGAGCCGGGAGGAGATGACGGCAAAAGAGGGAGAGAGGAGAGTAGGAAAAAGAGGAGGAGTGAGCTCTGGTTTAGTCTGACGCTATTGTTTCAACATCGGTAATTCTATGTTTTCTATGGACGTGCAAGGTTCATATACAGTATACACACTTGTATGTTGCATCAGTGAGTAGTGAGGGAGAGGTAGAAAGAGAATCGTATGGGTGTTATGAAACAAATCAAGAGAATGTGCTTTGATATTCATGTCTCTGTGGGTCTGATGGTGATATAACACATGTTCTAAATTTTTCATACCAGATGAAACGCAGTATGTAGGCTACATACCAAAGCATTGAACCAGCACTACTTTGAAAACAGTAATGCTAGCTCCCATTCTTGGAAAAAAAAAAAAAACAGGCAGAACATCAGTTTGTTTCCATGGCAAAAACTCCACTGTCTTCACTTTTTTTTTTTGTTTTTGTTTTTTTTGGTTTTTTGGATCCTGTCCTCTCTCACACCTCAGCTTTATAAACCATAAGCCATTCTCTTTGTTTGGTTTCATTGTTATGAGTTTTTCCTGCAGGGTCCCTCAGATTGAGAGACATTTGAAAGCAGTTGAAGACATTGATTTCAGCTGTATGGAAACAAATAACGCTGGTGCTTCACAGTGTATGTGTTGACATTATGGGGGAAAAAACAAAAGAACAGCTGCAAAAGCAAGGAAAGCAAGGTTGTTTCTTTGTATCAGCTGTACCTTAATGCAAATGCTTGCTGTTCTTGTAATTTCATACAGAGTAGAATTATAATATACTGTAAGGCCAAAACAATCCATTCACCAGACAAGGACATCAATATCAAATTATACTGCAAAACCCTGTCTTACAATGAATGCCAGCATTCTCATATGTCATCTTTCTACACACAGAGTTGAAGTATTGTAAGGCAGTGAACTTTGGCATTGGACATATATCATGATAAGCAGAATCGCCTGATATTCACATAATTCCAAGCAATACCGGGCTGGGATAAAAGTCTGCGGATATTTTTTGACACTATGTGACTTCGTATATACTCGCTCAGTAACTTCTATTAGATCTTCCAGGATATCCTCTATACAAGATTGTACCATACCATTTCATCGCACTGCATACCTGACGATATGAAGAGCTGCAGTTCCATCAGTATGTTTAAAACCAAATTAAAAAGTCTGCTAAAAGCGATTCAGCTCTGTAACCACTGACTCTACATTTTATCTCATGGTCTTCTCATGAACGCAAATAATCTTGCTTTTAATTTGATAAGCTTACCTTAGTCATTTCTAGTTGACACTGTGGGTGTATGTGATGTGCTGTTGTATGTAGGTTTGTATTTTGTATTATGTATCCTGTGTGTTTTTTTGCTTTTTACAGTTTGTTATTCTTCTGTTATATGTTTTAATTGTGACCTGTCGAAGGGACAGCAGATGAAAATTAGCTATAAGCTAACTCTGGTACAATACATCAAATGGTTTAACACTGTACATGGTCCCAATAAATAAATAAGACAAAAAAAACCAAAACAGTCAGGTGCCCAAATGAACATTCAAACAGGTTTTGCTCGCTGTAATCATTCCTGCTCTTCATACTGACCATTAAAAGGTCCCCTTCAAATGTACTTGCAATGTAAGTGATGGGGGGACAATATCCATAGTCCTCATTTTTAGCAAAAATACATCTAAAAGTTTATCTGAAGATAATATGAGGCTTCAGCAGTCTGAGTTTGTCAGTTTAATGTTACAGCATTTAGCATAATAGTGTGCTTCCAACATTGTGTGGTAAAAGTTTGGGGAAGTCCCTTTCCTGTTTCAACATGACAATGCCCCTGTGCACAAAGTAAGGTCCATAAAATACATACTTTTCTTTATAGAGTTTGGTGCACAAGAACTTCACTGGCCCTCACAGAGCAATGACCTCAACCCCAATGAACACCTTTGGAATAAATTGGAATAAATTGAAACATTGATTTATCACCCAACATTAGTGACCTAACTAATGTTCTTGTCGCTCTATGGGAGCAAATACCTGCAAGCAGTTTACAAAGTCTGGGGGGAAGCCTTCCTAAAAGAGTAGCGGCTGTCATATTTATGTAAAGGAGACATGTCATGCACATTTCCAGATCTATATTTTTATTCTTGGCTCTGCTGAAATATCTTTGCATGATTTTTTTTTTCTTTTTCCAAACATCTTTTTATTAAGATTTTCCAGTTTTTTAACAAGTGAGCATAGGAAAAAATAGCACGACAGCACAGCATAGTAACTAGCTGTATTGTCCATCTGTAATGTCCATGTCACAGCTTTTCTGCAATACACATATTGTCAGCTCAGAATCATAAGAGCACAGCAAGAGAAAGAAAAAGATTATATAAAACCCCACCCTAAGAAGTCATAGACAGAAGTACATCGTACGTAGTAAGTAGAGAATAGACAATAATTATAATAATAAAGATAAAATAAATGAGGCAAGATGGAGCACTAACAACTACGTTAGTATTGTAGGAGTCAGCAGAGGTGCCGAGGGTGTAGAGTGTCAGGGTAAAGGTATACTTTCAGTTTCAGTCTAATTTGCAGTTATGAAAGAACACCAAAAAGGGTTCTGAGTAACCGTTCTTCTCTAGTTTAAGACATGCCATTATGTCCTGTAGCCACCGGGAAAGTGTGGGCAGGGCAGCATCCCTCCACTTAAAGATGCGGACTTGGCAGAAATAGAATATAATATGCATACATATGTTTTAATTAGTGTATAATCATCTTAAATATATAGTATATAGCAAAGCTTTATGCTCCACTCCTCCTCTAAAGATTCCAGTTATGTCACTGTTGCTTTAAAGTGCAATAGCCAGCGGTTCTATGGTTAAATTAAATAGTTGCTGGGGAAGTAGAGGTAACTTTACAAACGTAACATTTTTACATACATTCACCTCAGGTTTTGCAACTTTGACTATGTTTAACATAGACATCCAACATTATAACAGTATATAAATGACAGAAAATCACAAAAAGCATGTTATGTCCTGATTTAAGAATTTAAGAATGATGGATGTTTTACAATCACATACGGATCAGTGTAGTGAATTCAAGTGTCGACATACTTTTTCCAGTTCTTTCAGTAGAGATCAGGTCTAAACAGACTGCTGTTGTCGGGCAACAGAACAAGAAATGTGAGTTTTCAGCATTTCAGCTTTACAAGCCACCCATCTGCACATCATATCACCTCTAGCTCCCTGTCATGACACAATCTCCTTCTGCTTGTAAAGCTCAATAAAATTCGGAATTTCAATTTACCTCCTCCTACATGTGGAGCAGATCAGGTGAAGAAGGTGTGGGCAGTGTCAGCGTCCAAAGATTCAGCTCTGTCTCTGCAGAGCGTACAGAACAACAATGATGCTCACAGACATGAGACAAAAAAAAAGTTTATTTGGAGTTTTAGAATATTGAATGTGGATTAAATATCAAGCTGTGTCTTCATTTGCACATTTTATTGAGTGTACTGCAACACAAAATCTTGATATTGGTCTCATGCCTGTGGCAATGTTTTGCCCAGCTTACCTTTTTATGGTTTCTCATGGTTTTACTATCCTGCTGTTCTGCTTTTGTTTAGTTTTTTTTTTCTTACTCTTATTTATTGCCTAATCCGTTTTCATTGTTCTTTTGTTTTCATTTTATTTCGCAGTCATGTTGTGCTGCCACTCTGCACTTATTTTGATATTTATGTTGTTGTTTATCACTGTGTTGAGTGTTTTTGTTTGCCTGGACATACTTTTTTTTTTATCTCTCCCCCCTTCCCACTCAGCAGCAAAATCACTCCTCCAAGGTTATGCTTGTAAATAAGAATTTGTTCTCCACTGACCTACATGCATAAATAAAGGAGGTTTGTGATTCTGTATGCTGCCGAATTCTTCTCCGAGTTGTCCTTGGGATTCAAAGCTGGCGAAGACAAGAGCCATATCACTCTCAGAGGAGGAAACAACAATGCAAAACTGAAAATTTTACAAAAAAAAAAAAGGTCTCATTTGTTATATTTGGCAAATACTTTCACCCACAGCTCGAACAGCAGTGCAAAACATTCAAGCCAATGGGCCTTTTGTGTTACTGTATCAGTTAGAGCCCAAGAGATGTGTTCCATTAGAAGCGGGCCATATGTTACTTTCTGATGGAGGTTTGTTTTTCTCCGAATTCACAGATGAAGATATACATCCCTAGAGATGCTGAGCTTGTTTGTGTATCTGTGTGTGTGAGGGAGAGAGAAAGAGAGTCAAAGAGTGAGAATATATGGCAGAGGTTCACCACAGCTGCAGTGTTTACCCATGCCGGGCACAGGGGAGGGTCACCCAGAGCAGAACAGAGCGTATGCCAATGTACCACAGCTGTGGCCATCTGCACGGCAAAGTGGGTTTCTCCCTGGGAACAAGCCACTGTGCTTGCCCATATGGGACATGGAATATCTATGTCAACCATGCATGACCACATTGTGTCTTGGATTAACTACACAAGTGGGTCCCTTGGGTGCACATCAGCAGTCTGAAGCGATGACGATGATGATGCATCACCTCATTTCTTGACCTGCTTATTCTAAGGTTGCTCAAAATTTTTCTTATTGTCAACAATTCTCATGAAAAGACCAAAACCAACAATGTCTCTTTCTCGCTAGATTTGGAGACTTTCAAGACCCCTTTAGTGACTTTTTCAAAGCAACTAGCAACTTTTTGGGCACCTTGACCTTAACTTGAGAGGAGTCACCAATATTTCTCAGTGAATGAGCTCTACTGGGGCCGTGGCTCTCTGGACTAACTGCTTGATTTCACCAGGCACAGCTGCGTCCCGATTTTGTTGACTTGCTCAGATTTTGTTGATTTCTATAAGTAAGCTACATAGTTAAATGGTTTCTTTTTTTGTCTGTTTTAATTGTGTTTACTGTTGATATACAATCAGGAGTCTGCACAGGATGTTTTGAAAATTGAACTTCAGCCAAACCAGCCTCTACTTCAAAAACACAGTCAAACTAGCCCCCATGTTGTTTTGCGGTATGTGTATATACTAGGCATTACGGTAAGAACGTGTGTCAGTGTGATGCGTTACATGTGTTACATGTCTGAGTAATGGGAATCACTAGAGAGTGTACTGGTTTGTCAGCTCTTTGCCCAAAACCTGAAACATTCAAGTGGCAGTAAAGAGTGATTATTTTTGTATTGCTGTCTTGAGGTTTTTGTTTTTCAGCAGACACTCTTGAATCACACTGAAGTAACTGCTGAGTGCATTTTTAAGTATTAATACGCTCCACGTAGGCGTATTGCTAACTTTTAACCACTGTGCTTCCTTGTGAACACCAAGCCTTTTTTCCAGTATGTGCTTATTAGCTTTTAACATTGCTGTCTTGTTTGTTTCACACTGAAAATTTTGTTTTCAAAAAATGTACATAATTGAAATAATCCAGTACACATTTTTTGTCTTTTTTTTTTTTTTTTTTTTTACATCTATACATCTTTTATTTTTTTACTCTGATGTATTTCAGTTGAACTTTGAATTCACAATACATGAATGTTCCCCTGTTTGCTTGTTGTCATGCGGGTGAACAGGAATACGAGGCAACAGAGAAATGTAGACAACCAGGGCAGACTGGACTGGGACAGTTCAATAATTTATTGCTGAAGAGTGAGGACAAGAATGAAAAGGGATTTAAGGGCACAAACAGCAATGCCAGCTGTCTTCCCGGGCTTGTTCCAGGTCCTCAGTGTTCATGTCTAGGCACTGTTCATGGAGCCACTTTTCCCATTAGTCACACTGGATCTATAAAATAACAAGGTGGAAATCTCAAAGATGATTCTCAGGGTACTCTCACAAATTTAAACCTGTCAGTATTTTTCAACAAATGTTGCCCACTATGTAACTACAGTATCTGTTTTCATATCATTTTTTATGAATATTAACAGTGAAGAAATTTAGTTTACTGTCAATATGTCAGTGTATTTGAATACTCAGCTACACAGTGTACAATTTCTAATGCTTTTCATCTTCGAATTCTGCTTTCACAACACCTGCCAAAGGTACTACAAAAGCTACTATCTCAGAGTTTAAAGGCAATGGAACTAATGCAGTTTAGTCCAGTTACGGTTGTCCACCTCTAAACACCTTAAAGTTGTCCAAAAATGTCCAAAGTGCCCTTTTGCCAAGGTGTATTTTATGTTTAGCTTTACGCAGACTGTCCATCACTTTATTACAGCTGCAAGCTCAGACTGGCAGTTTCTGCTGTAGCTTCTAGGAGCGCTCGTTTTGTTTTCTGTTTGAACATTGTATCCTTGTATGAGACACGGAGACAACTGTTACTGTTGACAAGGAGCGACCAACAAACCACCACCCACTCCTGCTACGCCGGTGTTAAAACAAACTAACCCTCCGTGCTGAAGCTAGCAGGCAGACTGGAGCCGCTGTCATGAGACAGATGAATGATTCAGTTCAGAGGATCATATATGACATTAACATGTGCGACATCAAATAATTATGTGTTTGACAAAAGTGCTGTTGTTTTACAGTAATATTAATGTAGCTTGATAGTTTGGATAGTTTGACTGCTGATGCATTCACACTGTGTTATTTTCCCACAATTTCTGTAATTATCACCATACAAGTCAAAGTTCTGCTTCATTAAAGGAGCTTTTCAAGGAAGAGTTTTTATATATTCAGAGTGAGTGAAGGAATAAGGAGAGAGGAGAAAGAAGTGAGGAAGTATTGCAGGATGTAATGGTGTTGAAAGATAAACAAGGAGAAAGCAAAGAAAATGCAACTGATTCAAGGTCGATAGAAAAAGTTTAAGGAGGAAAGAGAAACACACAGAAGCAGCCCAGGTGTCAGGTGATGGAGAGACATAAACAAATTGAAAGCAGGAAAACTGGTAAGGAGCTTACAGCTGTATCTAGATGAATTACTGTTTTGTAAATGTTTTTTTAAAGGCACAATCTGTTATCCAAATGTTAACTAAAGGACATCCTAACCAACAAAAGTCAAAGCACAAGATTAAAACCTGCTATAAAAGATCTTTTAGTACAGATACTAACACTGCACAACAACTCGATTAACATGATGTTTTCACAAGCTGGTAAAAGGTTGAAATAGGTGAGATGTCAGCAAAGGAAAAAAAAACTGTGTGTAAATATTTAAATACTTTGGGAGACTATTTTCCCATTCTAGACAAAAAGCATGTTTGGAAAATGACACATCCCAGCACAGTGGATGTTCCTTATTGTTTTAAACCTTAAAGATTTGCTGACTAGAGGTAGAAGTTGCAGAAAAGTACAGTATATATCACAATTCATGTTGTTCTCATTTTGTTTGGGAAAAATGTATATTAAAGAATCCTACAAAGTTGAATCTTTATTAAGTGATATTGTCATTTTATAACAATTAAAACATCCAATAAGGAATTTCAGTCAAAACATGAAATACAGCAAATGGTGCCCAAGGATTTATAAATATTTTTCCACTGTATTGCTTGGAGCTGTTAAACATAGATCTCAGAATTTTTTGTTACTTTTGCAGAAAAAAAAGTTAAATAAAAAGTTAAAATAAATTATGAAATAGCAGCCATGTGCTGCTTGTGCCTAACTTGTTTCTTTTAAGATAAGACTCTGTCAGGTGGTTTTGTGTAACTGTCTCTTGCACTACATCTGAACTCTGCCTCTACATTATTTTTAGTCATATTTCATAGTATTTAAAGATTCTCCTCTTTCCACCCCAGTTGCTGTAGGCCATTTAGTTTTTTTTTAAATTTCTTTGTAATTATGGGATTTGAAGCGCTACATGTTATGCACTGGATCAGAGAGATTGTCACCATATCAGAAACATATTCTTTGTTTAGAAACAATATCTATGTGCTAAACGTCTTTAAAGGAGCAGCCTTTTCACCACTGAGGGGTTTTTGTTTTTGAAAGCAAATTGTTTTATATGCCATTCAGTCAAACATTATAAACTGAGACAAAAATACTTGAGGCCTTGGGCTAATCCTGCCATTCATTTACCCTTGCAATGACAAAACCTCTGTCCTCACAGTTTATGATCTATACTGTGGCCATTATGGTTCTCAGCTCTCAGTGTGCTTCGTCCTGCCTGCAGAGAATATTGCCTTTGGCTGTGTGATGTCTAATAGGTGTCAACAGAACACACACACACACACACACACACACACACACACACACGCACAAAGAAAAAAAATTAGAGAGCAAATCATAGTCCCCCTCTGATTTTATCGAGTGGACAATGATATAGTCTGATACGGTTTGTTGTGAGATTTCATGTTACATTCTGTTTGGATATGGATTGCTATAATTCAACAGGTTATGCTGTAAATTATGTTGGTGTTATGTTTTATAAAATCTTGTTCCATGTGCCCCTTTTTAACTTTCAGCACCTGCCCCTCTAAAGGTCTCTGCATGGCCTATGGTCCAATTTGTCATTGGAGGCCCAGATCCAGGAGCCTTTGCCATGGAACACATGACACAGTTATTGGCCAAATCAAACACTGACACTATAAGTACATATTAAAATAAATTGGTAACACTAACATCAGCTATTTATTGTTAAATACAGTGGTGGGCAAACTGACACCTTCAGCCCATGTTCTGCATTAGCTGAACAACTAACTTCCAATATTTTCAGTAAGTGCTGAAAAGACTGTTAGTTTCTGTTCATTCTTACTGAACAACAAAGATCTATAAAGTCAAATAATTTCAAAACGCAAAATTTTGAGTTGTTGTGGTATAAGTTTAAATCATTCCTTAAAACAGTGCATTACATGCTGTGACAATAACTGTGTAAGTAATAGGGATGTGCAGAGGGCCCAGTATTTGTATCTGTACTTGTTGAGGCAGCAAAATTATTTGTATTTGTATTCGAACAAAAGTGGAAAGAGGCTTAAAAATCCTGTTTTTGTTTTTATTACGCTTTTGATTTTAGAAAATTAAAGTGTTAAAATAAGTGTTCATGAATAAACTACCTTACAAAGGACTGCGCTGCGCTGACTACTGAGCTAAAACTTAACTCATTGCCCCATTGCAGACAGACCTCTACCTATGTATACACCCATAACAAAGAGACAGCACGGCCTGTAACATGTAGAGAAGAACTTCAAAGGTGATTATTGCTTTGCACTTTTCATTTATTGCCTATTTTTTTTACAATCTAACTTTGTGGAAAGGAGTATGGGAACAACAGGTCATGGAGAGTCCCTTTGGAGCACTTAGCATGTGTCAGTAGCTCAGCTTTATCTCACGGGAACACCCCTAACGCCAGGAGTGATGTCCAAATTAGGAAATGTGCGTCATGTAGCAGGTGGATGTGCCTCCCCTCATTGAGATCTGCTGTGTGCTGGTATTTGACATGGTTTTTTTTTTTCCTTCCCAAAAACAATTTTTAAAATATCTGTATGAAACAAATATTCATAAAAAATCCCCACTATTTGTGCTTTGCCGAATAATGTATTTGTATTCAGGCACACCCCTAGTAAGTAAGCTGTGTCAAGATTTTCAACCGGAGTCTGCTGAGACCACCTTCATCTCTCTCTCTCTCTCTATTTCTGTGTGGTTGCTCTGTGCCTCAAGCTCAATCATCTGGTTCCTCTATTCCCGCTCTGTTGTCCTGCTCCGCCTCACCTCTGCCTCTCTGCACCCCTCCCCAGCTAATCATCTATTAGCCTTCCCCATTCACCTGCTCACCTGCCACACTTACCTCATAGATCACTTAGTATATATACCTGTCTGTTGTTAGAATTTCTCAGAGTGGTTTACCTGTGTGTAATTCCAGCCTTTTTTGGACATTTATTACCACTACTTTTTATTTTTGGCTCCTGTTTTTGGTACATTTGCCTGGATTGTTTTGTTTCTCTGGCTTTCACCTAGAATGTGTACTTGCTTTTGGATTTTTTGGCTTATTAAAGACTGTGTAGAGGAAAATTTATTACCTGATAGTTTTAGGGTTTTTTTCAGTCTTATATTGTCTTTTCTATGTCCTGATTAAGTTACTGCATTTGTGTATGACATTAAGCCCTGTGCTGAGACAAACTATTTTACATTGATTAATAGATTCCTGTGTGTAAACTCTTTGAGCTATTCATCCAGGAAGATAACCTTTGAGAAGTTTTTCTTGAACTTACATGCAAATTAAGTTTACCAGACATCCCCCAATGCAGACAGATGTATTGAATTGGCAATTGTTTGGGTCACGGAGCATATTGAACCGAGGAAAGTCACGTACCGAAGTGAACATTATGTACCGGATGGTTCGGGACAAATACATGTACCATTACACCCCTAATACGTACAAATACATATATGTGGGTACAAGGGAACAAGATGTGAAGTTATGCAATAAGGGAGTAACAATGCGGGAACAAAGAACTCATATTGTAGTTATTTTTTATCTACTGGGTACCTATTCTATTATGAAGGGCATGTACAACTTACTGAGCAATAATCTGGACGTTTGAGAGGAATTTAGAGAGAACTTATACTGTAGTTATTTTTTAACAATGGGGTACTTATTCTATTATTGCAGCGTATGTATGACCTTCTGAACAATAGTCTGGACGTTTGGAAGGAACTTGGAGAAAATTTATTGTAGTTATTATTGAAGTACTGGGTATCTATTACACTTTACAGTATGACCATAAAACTGAGCAAGGAAGATGGAGTGATGACTTCTGCAGCACTTAATAAATCTGTTGTTATTTTATTCCAAAATGACCTTATTACCAACATATTATCAACAAACAAGCAAACTACATTGTTTCTTTATAATTTCGGTGTACTTAAAACAACTACAGGGTAAATTTGTGCCTTTACTTCAGAACAAATGTCCAGGGGACCGTGGATACTGTCAGCCTCTTAAGTCTCAGCTGTCATTCACCTCACCAGCAAACTTCATTACTGGACGCTCATTTATGGCCTTGTGGCTCTGCCTGTCATCGGTGGACAGAATTCACCCACCCTAGATGTCACTCACTTGTGTTTCGGTGTAAACAAGTTGACAATTTTGAAATCGTTAAAATGTTGGAAGTCTTCTCCTTGGCAATTGTATTTGTCCGGCATAATGGCCCCTCAAGGTGAAAGCTTACCTTTTTTCAGCTCTGTGCTCGGTCTCCTTTCATCTCAGGAAATAATTACAAATATAGCAAGATGAAACACGAGGTATGAATATGCACACAATATATATGATTAATATGCTCTTCTGACAGCAAACTGTGCAGTTCATTTGGTTTGTTCTTCCATGTTTTGAGGCAAGTAAAACTGAAACAAACTTCTCACACTGTTCTCTGTAGTTGCAGCCTAAGCTACAGTACATATATGCAGTGGTATTTCTCCCCTTGTTACATTTAGTTACAGGGTAAGTACAGGGTATGCTGGCTGTAATCCTAAGTGTATGCTGTATGCTTTGTATCATATTAAAAACAAAATCTTACATCCTTACTTCAAAACCTTTATTTAACTTCTTATTTCAAAATAAATTATAAACCTTCGAGGAACAAATAACATTGAATTCTTTATTTCTTTGTTTTTCTTGCATTGCTTCCTCATTTTGTTCTTTTTTATCTTCCTTTCCACTCCTGATGAAGGTGACAAGGTTAAGGTTGAGACAAGGGGAAAGAAGCTGGTGCACCTTGGCCTCATGTTGACCCTATAAAGAGAAACTGTTAATGTTGCTCGTCTCTCGACCACAATTTCAGCCTGGTATCATCAAATGGCGTATGAATAACACGCCAATTCCTTAAGTCATTTTTGCTTTTTGTGTGTCATTTCACGCCATTTTGGTTGAAAATTCAGTCACCAAAAGTGACCTATAGTTACATTTGAGAGACGTGGGAAGTGATGCATTTCAGATGATGTCAATATAGTGTGACTTTCTTTTGTTTTATACAGTGATTTTGGCTTATTAGGAAGAGGTGGGTAGGGTTGGATGGCTCAACAGTGGTGGATGGCTAAATAATTAGTTGGCAAAAAGTTGCTAAAGCAGCAGGATAGCACTGTTCGAGACCACTAACTGGACATTTTTACCGTCACGTTGGGCAGTTGACTTCCATTAAACCAGACATTTTTACTGTCACTTGGGGACATTTTTACTGCATTTTACTGATCATTTTTATGATGGCCGACAAGGGCAAACACAAATAGACAAAACACAAGCAAATAAAGAAAACTTCGTCATCAATTTGACAACACATGCACAGCATTTAGAAAACGCAATGCAAATACCACAACACATTACAGAAATGACAATGGAAGTGTTTCCAGAGGACATTTAAGAGTGATGAACATGTCGGTAACTCATAAGCGAAACATTGTTAAAACACAAATAAGGCCTCTTTTTCACCGTAGTAAGGTAGACAACAAGCTACAACCTTATTTTCACCAAATCGAGCCATCCTGCAAGCTGGACAAATAATATTGTGTGCAGGGACCATCTAAAAAGTGCAACACAATATTCAATAACTTCACTCTTATACAGTCTAGTGTCCCCACTTACACATCAATGCTCTGCTGTTAGTTATACTACAACACTTAGTTTGGAAAAAAAGGGTTAGGGGTTATTCAATATTGCACTGTACATTACGGGCTGTGATCTAAAGCGTTACCGAAGGAACATGTTACTCAGTGCAGGTGTAGCTCATTTATGTGATATTTCAATAGATTTTGGACAACAATTAAGGTTTATGGCACAAAAGAATAAGCTATACCAGGTTGGCTGCAGAGGCAATACTTGTTATTAGAATCAGTTGTTGGTTTTGGTGCTGTCGATGCAGCTGAAAGGTCAGCTGAAGGCGGTGAGAGAGGTAATTAAATACCAAAGACACAGTACCTGCAGTCAAACTGCCTTTAATGAATCACACAGAACGTTGATGTGAGATTACAGGAAGTTATACCAAAGAGGTGGTCACACATATATACTTATATGGAAAGATTTGATAAGGCTGTGTTCAGCTATGGTCAGTCACATAGGCAATAGGTTCTGAAACCTTTTCAGAACCAGTGTAATATATCACTGACACTTACAATAATCTCCATATTGGTTAAAATAATGCTAGTGGTTACTAGTGTGTGCTGATCTCATACTCTCAGAGTGGGGTGATACTGATTAATCAAGGTTTTATGCACGTATGTTCATGCTCTCTGGATATCTGTCCATGACCTTTCCAAAAAAACAAACTGTTGCTCATTATTTTTTATTTTTTCTCTATTACATACATGTCTTTCTATGATTTTCAGATATGCACATAGCCTTCACACACAGCTGAACTCAGCCTCCATGCATGGATTAAACATAGTTTATGTGATTACATACACACAGTTGATCACACAGTTATATGATTAATGCAATTACTTCCCTAATAGTCTTTTCGTGAGCTGAATCAATAACAAAACATTAGAGGCCTTACCCTTTAAATCTGAGAATAGAAAGACAAAGTTAGATGTAAAAGGGGAAGTAAAAATATTTGGTGTCACGTGGTTCTCCTACATGAAATCAGCGTAGAGAATATACAAAAACGACATGATGACTTTTGTTTCTGTTCAAGTAGTTTCCACTTAATTTCAGGTTTAGAGTAAAGACAAAAAGTGTCATTTCAAACAGCTTCAGGTAAAAATGAGGCCTCAATTTGCTAGTGTTGCACCCTACTTGACAGCCACTTTCTCCCCTTATACATATGTTAGCCATCGCTCTCCCTCAATGATTATGACTGGTAATGAGGGTGAGGTCTGACATTACCTGGCTATAATTTAGAGTGAGAGATGTTGACTGGGGGACTCAAGTGTGAGAAGAAGGAAATTGTGTCGTTTCTGTCGAATGAGCATCCACCCTGAATTTCCTGTGCAAGCAAGAAAGAGAGCAGAAGTTGCAATAGAAAGGAAGAGGGCATGAAATAAAGAGAGACACAGAGAGGAAAAGAATAAATTTGCTCTGACGTTTTAGAGTTAACACAAGTGTGCGTCAGAACAATTCTGCCTGGTTGTGACATTATAGGAGACAACCTCTATTACTATTCATGTGCTAAATCTACTGTACACAAGTACAGTTTACAAACACAGGGACAAACGCAGCTCTATACTGTACTTTACAGTACTGTTTGAATTTTTCTGTTTTTTTATGACATAAAAAGAAGAGTTGACCTTGCCTGTGGCAGCGATTGTGAATATTACACATGACACAATTAGACATCAGCAAAAATCTCAACATCCTCCCTGCAGTCTCGATGTGTATTTTTAACACACGCTGTAACACAAATGCACATATACTTTACTGTCAATGTACACACACACATGCAAACACACAGTCTTAATCTGTCCACAATACTGTTTGAATTGGAGCTGGGCACACACTTTATCGTAAGAGGCTGACTGCTGAATATGAACATCTTCAGCTTGTCATCCTGGCAGGGCCAACGGTCTCTTTATCCCGTCTGCTGGCTGTCATGCGTACAGAGACTCCTCATGTCCCTCGGTCTAACTAGCTCCCTAAAGTCATTATCTGCATGATCAAGGGCTAGATTGAATAAAGGCCACGTGCGTGTAACCCTTGAGAGTGTAAAATGGGAGAGGGGCTCACTCTGGTGGGCGCAATGGGGGGAATGACAAGGTTAGGTCGAGGCATAGTCGATATGCTTGCACAGCTGAAGTGACAGCTGGAATGAACCTCCAGTCTTACTGAGAATGAGGAGAAAAAAAAGTCTGTTCAGATGTGGTTGTATTTTGGTGAAACTCCACTTAAATAGTGACTGCTTGTTTCGCTTTGTTCAGTAACTGAACTGAGTAAATTGACCTGCAGAGCTTTGAGGCCTGCAGGAGTGCACTGCTTTACAGAGAATATTCACTCACCTGAATTGTTTTTTGCAAAGATTCACTGCTGTATGTTAGAATGAATTTGAACAAACACGCAATTTGTTTGAATTAATTTAAACGCAACTTATGTAGCCTATCCTAAAATATGTATTTTCCCATCTTGCCTGCTGCCTCAGCCCACCAAGCCAAAGAACGGTCTAAGTGAATGAGCTGTAGTTCATTAATTTGCTGCCTCAATTGAGTGATAAGCTAACAGTACTGTAAGGCAGTTGTGTTTTACAAAGTCAGTTTCTGACTTACCTTTATTCATGATTTTTCCAATGTCCAATCCAAAAATGCTTCCTTCATGATGATACATTCAGTAAGACTTACTAGTTTTCTCTATTTTGTGTTAAAGAATAGAACGATAGCCCCATTTACTGGTGCCAGTTTTCAAGAAAGTGGCTTGCTAGCTAGCTAGTTAGCTAGCTATGTAGGAAGATAATGTCTCCATTTTTAATCCTGCCTACAAAGCTCCATTAAATCAGTTGCTGCTACAAACCCGAGGAAAAAGCCGTCAATGGGCACAAAAGTAGACTTTTTCGAATTGCAAAACAAATCTGAGACGTGGGCATGATTCAGAGGTCTGGAAGCAAGCTACGTTAGCACCTATACAATCAGTCAATGTTGGTTTCTGTAAACCATGACAATGATCTTTCCCTACCTGAATCAAGTGGTTTTAGTATTGCATTCAAAACATAAACAAACAATAAAAATAAAGGTAGCACATCAGGAAACACTTATTTGAATAGTTAGTCACTGCCTTATCGATTGTTCTGGAAGGAAATGACAGATATGAGAACTTGTTCAAGTCTCGGTGGTTTATTTTCTACAAAAATCTAAGCGCCTCAGCAATATGTTCATAGTGTAGGAGACCGGGGGCAATTGTAACATCTCAAATTGCACCAATCAGAAATGAGACAGAACCATGAAACTCATTATGCCCATGGTCTGTGATGATCCCTCTCTGCCTGCCAAAGGACGAACTGATGTCTCAAAGTTTTTCTGCCAAGACTCATTTTTGAGGTAGTAATTGTTTTCATCTACAGTATTTTCTTCATACTGTCTCAACCTTTAATGTCTATGAATTTAAATCTGTCTAGTTTTGATGACCATTCAGTTAGCTTCATTGTTTCTAGGCATCAGGGTATCTTGTGTCATGGGTGGTACGGTTGGGGTCATTTGTAACGCTGTGTTACAAACCATCAAAATGGTGTTCAGCTTGGTAACAACATCAAAATATATGTTTTTTTCTCTAATAATTTCTAATAATTTAAGAAAAGTATTTTGTGTTCAGTTTAAATGTCTGTATAATGTATTTATTATATATTTTATGGCATAGTCCAATGATAAAGTCTTTTGCTTCTCAATCTGGGTACCCAGGTTCAATTCCTGCCATTTCTCATGCTTTCAAAATCTTCAATGTCTATGAATCACAAGTTGTCTTAACTTCAAATACTGCCATGTTAGCTGAAAATCAACATATTTGTCAACTATTATTAAGCGACTGAGACGTGCCCTGCCAACCTCAGTTCAGAAAATGATAAGAATAAGATAAGAGGATAAGAGTTCCTCCATTTGTTTTAATTCTTGTGCAACTGTGTTCCCATTTTGTCAGTTGTCAGTTTTCCAGTTGTCTAACTGTTAGTTATAGTTTTTTTTTCTACATTCCTTTTCTAGAGATAAATTTAGCAGGTTGGGAGCATCGGCAGTTCTATGGATTATCTAGTTGAGATGTTTTGGTCAAATGGTTTGTGATTCACTTCATTTTGTTGTCAGCTACACTGACTTTTTAATGTTAATGAAGGGGAAACCCTTTTTTTGTGCAATGCTGTTTCTGTAGCTTATTAATATAAATTGTTTTTATATTTGTATAATTATAATTAATTAAACTGTTTTAATTAAACTGGAATTAATTGTTGAATGGAGATAAAATTGTTTTAACTATACCTAAATGTTGATGAGGGGAAACCCTGTTCTTGGTGTGATGCTGTTTCTGTTGCTTATTCATTAGAAATTGTTTTTTATATTTGTATAATTATATGAATAATTATACTATTTTAATTAAACTGGAATTAATTGTTTAATGGATATTAAATTGTTTTAACTATCTCTATGTATATTCTTGGGAGGTTATTGTGGTCCTCGGTATGTAAATGACGGTATTACGTGTGTTCTTACAATTGCCCTCATATGCTGTTACAATCGCCCCTGCATGTGAGGGCAGATGTAACATTTGACTTCTAGTGTTTCAATCAATATTGTGACTTTAACATTGCTTGTAAAAACATTTGATGACTTTTACCAAAAAGAACATAGATACAAATTACCTACGTAAAAATTGAATCCAAATAGTTCAAGAGGTTTTTGAGTAATGTCAGCAAAACCAAAAATTATAGTTATAATTGCCCCTTGTCTCCCCTACTGACACATATGAAAACCAGTGGCCTAGAGGGTAGGAAATTGCCAAGCTTTGGAGAATGGCCAGCAACACACAAATGTAATTAATGGTCAGCAAAAACATCTGAATGGCTCTTTAAAACCAAGGCCAGTCCGTTCCAGTTGAAGGTGTTTACGCATGCATTTCCATCACACTACCCCAGGCTCATGTGAATGCAGACACACACCATTATGCCCACACACAGTACATGCTATGCTCACTCACATATGTGCACACATACATTCACTACCACGCTATACTCACACATACATGTCATAAGCTAATTCATTTCTCACGCCTGCCATTGTTCCACACCACAATTAGATACGCTTTGTTTGTGCTAAATGCATTTTCCTGACGTTTTCAATTAGGAAAAATTGCAGCACAAAAATAACTAATTAGGGGATGAAGATGAAGAGCACCTAACTCTATCACAGCAACCTAATTGGTGTAATTTAGTCTGGTTTGTATCACGTAGCTTCGGGGTGATACAGGTAGCAAATAGATTAATTGTATGATTGCCCCATCTGTTTTCATTCATCTGAGATGGCAGCATTTCTTTGTTATGTTTCCTAACCCAATATGGGATGTATATCGTGACTTCGGGCTGCAACGTCTCCTACTATCTGTATTTTTAGTGTGTTTTTTCAAGAATCAGTCTGTTTTCCTTATATCGAAAATGTTCTAATTTATTATAAGGCTTCCCCAAGTCATGCCTTTCAGCCATCTGTGTACTCTGATTTTGCAATCACTCCACTCGTTTCGTAGATGGATGACATAAATATTCACGTGAGACATATGTACATTTGAATATTCACGACTCTCCTGATTATACAATCCTCCTCCTCATCCTGTGAGCAGCAAAGTTCCCACGCAAACTTAATGAGTGATTGGCACTGCGTATTGTTGGGGTTTCACCACCTCCTGCTTGTTACCACAGGCCATCCTCTGAAGCTCTGAGTTCAGGACTGGCCAATTTAGATCCAAGCGGCAGAGACATCTTCTGACCATGATTTCACCCAGCTCAGATGCACTGTGTGCCAGAGGAGGAGTGCGTGGGAGGGAACGTGTATGTGTGCTCTCTGGGTATTTCACAGACATGTGGAGGAAGAGAGGGGATGCAGCACATGACGCCACAGAGACAAACAGCATGCCAGGAGTAAGAATAGTGACAGTAAAAATTAAAACATGTCAATGAATGCAAATTGGAGAGAAAGCAGAAAAGGACTGAACAGACGCCAAAAAAAAAAAGTGGAAAAATCCAGATTCACGCTGTGTGAGACAGTAGGATTACTAATGGATTTTCCTCATTGAGAGCCAGCCACTAATGAGGAAGCAGGTACAAAGAGGGCAAACGGCAGGTCGCTGGAGTAGGTCAGAGGGAGGGCTGATTGCTATGCAGGTTGCAGGTAAGAGGGCCAGGATCACTGCACTGGATTTGATGGTGTGGAGGCAATCTAATGAGCTATGCTCTGTACATAACTTTCCTTAAATCCATGATGGCAGTGCACCCCTGCTAATGGTCATTTTACTTTAGTAGGGATCACTTTACTTGCGTGAGGACCAAGACAGAGCAGGAGGGAAACTGAAAGTACCACTAAAACTGGGCTGACATTTTATACAAGGGGTAACAGCAGGCTTGCCATTTTTTATTAAAAGTTTCAGTCAGATTTCAACCGTTGATATCACCACTGAGCCACTAAAAGACCACAAGATCAAGCTGTATGTGTGTAATCATATCCCCCACAGTAATTTACTTTGTGATATAGAGTACCACACTTCTATAACTCGAGTTACCAGGCTCTATTTAACATGCCTCATTACTTAACAGGAGATTACTGTCATATAATGAAAAGAGTGGTGATTGGAGTGAGCAAAACGTTTGCAGTGGCAATGGCATTGCTAAATATGTGTTACTCAAAAGGAGAGGACAAATGGATTAATGTTGTCTTCACCATCAAAAATCTCCACCAGCATCACAAATTTGTAGGAGACCCCTAAACTGACCAATCACAGTTCTTGTGGTCTCCGTAGCCCTGACATGTAGTTACATCATGCATATGCTGTAACCCTTTCAACATACATACATACAGTAAATCCCTTTCAGTGGGACATCTGAAGGAGGAACATAAAAGAATTTGTTTCCACCAATTCAAAATCTCATGTCCATGTACTTAAAGGTATATTATGCAGGATTTGTCGGTTGGTGTTTGTAAACACACAGCATTCAAAGTTGGCCCCTCCTCCCCAGCTCAACTAGAGAGAGAAAGAGCAGTCGAGCAAACTAGAGAGTGAATGAAGAGAGCGGTGCAGTGCTGGCAAGAACAAAGCCGTGAATCAGATAAATATGTACTAAATATATACATGTAATTATGTACTAAAGCACAAATTAACACACCTACACCTCTGCACAACCCTGTGGGAAGGTGCCGCATTGCCGGATTTTGTGTGAATGCAGAGCTTCATCCTGTCCGCTGTGGCCTCTCTGCTCTGTGTGTGTGTGTGTAGCGGTCAAGCAGACACACAGACCTGCAGCTCTTTATACATCCGTGATGCAGAGACAGAGAGCAGAGTGGAGCAGACGAGAGAGATGGAGGTAAAAGCAAAAGTGAGCACACCCAAAACGTCAGTATCAATCTCTCATTGCCCAGGAAATCTGTGTGCTCATAACTATGATAAATACAGTAGCTCAAAACTGAACAAAGAAGCTGGTCTTTATGTTTTAGGGATGACGCTGCATTCCCTGATCTCAATAATTAACTTATAACTAATAGAAATGATTACTTTAAGTGCAAAAAAAATTAGAATCAAGTTGTAATAAACCGTAATTTCTGTATAATCTAGGTCCTGAACAAAACGGTCTGTTGTCCCCAGTGAGACAGCTTTAAAGCCCAGCCCAGATTGAGCAGTAGGAGCAGGTTTCTAACAGCAGGCAGAAAGCAGCATGTAGCCTGGAGACCTTGTTAGCCTCTCCCCTCTGATCAATGAAGAATGACAATGCCAGGGGCTAGGCACAGTCCCATGGGTGCTGCAGTCAGCCAACGCATGTCAGAAGCACTACCCACCCAAAACGGATCCTGTGTCAAAGACCAAAAGAAACAACGACTGCTGCTCAGACCTTCATGTTAAATCTTTACAATGTCATGTTTCATATCTGGCTGATTCTCACCGGGGCTTTGCGTGTAAGTGCTGTTCTGTGAATCAAAGCCCTAGAGATAAGACGTTGGGGTGAGTTGTCAAATATACTGGGTGCGCCTCTCACCATTTAAAAATAGCAAAAAAAGGATGCAGTGTTCTTCTTGCATTAAGGTACCCACACATGTGATGTAGTGTCTTATCACTCTGCAACCAGAACAACCTTCATTTATATCACATGAAGATATGTTAACATGCAGGCTTTCAACACCACTGAAAATAGCCAAGTTTTTAACCTTCATCCCTCAGAGACATACAGTATGGTGATTTTCTATGCTAGCTTGCCCTCTAGCTGCAGCATGAGGAAAATATGGACAGGTAAATTAATTGAGCTGAGCCATTTCATGTTTCACCAAAGTCTTATGAGATTGAAAAAAAAAAAAAAAAGATCTAATGACTTTCAACTGGTTCTCTGTTTGATGAGATGTAGATAAGGGTTCACAATGTGATGAGCCAGGAGATGTTTTTTCTGCAGTCGAGCTCCGCTTTCATTTTGAGTTAAGATTTATTTTTACATACTCATCTTTATGACTCTAAACTGCTTTGGGCAAGGCTGTGGGTCAAGTACTAAAAACTGATTCAGAGGAATAACAACTGCTCGATCCGCAGGCAACGTCACAAAATAAAAGAAGATACTATGCTTTTATGCTGATGCACAAAGCAAAGTGTTTTTCTCCATAAAGGTGATGTAAAGGTGCTGCATGCTGCAAAAAAAAAAAAGCAAAGAAATTTGTGGAATAAACATCTGTTCAAGCCAATTATTACTTCGTCATTGCACAAGGATTTGATATAATTTTAAACATCAAATGATATGATATTTAAAGTTAAATATGAGTTCAGATAAGCAAAAAAAGCAAAATGCCTGTGAGCATTAAGGTGTCATGCTTTAACCTTTCTACATTTTACACCTGCCAAACATCTAGTAAGGGGAAAGAAACAAGACTATGTTGCGAACTGCATGTTTATACTAATGAACTTCACCAATTTTGCCACTAGATGAGAATTTAAGTGCTTTGGACAAGGTCAAGACATTTGGGTCATTGCAGCATCAAGCCTTTGTCATGACAAGCTGGGCTGTAACAGACTGAGAGACACAGGTTAATTAGTGGGATTCCTTGCCACTGTTGCCCTGCACCAGTGACTAATTTAATGGCTTTATTACCGCGGCTTTCTGCCTAATTAAATTGCTCTAATCTTATTTGCAAAGTATTGTGAGGTGTAAGTTCAAGGTGCTCCCGTGAGCTTTGGGTTTGTCGCAGCGGTGAGACATGCAGACTCACAAGCTACACACACACACACGAACGTTTACTACATGCAAACGTTATAAAACTGTCAGATGAGATAATATGTTTGTTACATGTGAGAACTGAACACTACATGGCAAACAAACCACAATTTCACAAGAAGAAAAAGCCTCACAGAAGCCCTCACAGTTAGATAACAGGAATAGAATACTTGTCAAATAGCGGACTAGCATTCTTTAGAGACCAAAATCAAGTAGTTCATCTGACAAATGCTCAACTAGACAGAGTGAAATTAAAACCAACCAGTGACAGTGTTTATCCCTCTGGCAACAGGCTGAGCTCCTCAGTCGCCGAGAGACTGTTCAGTTGGTTGAGTCCTACTGCAAGTGGTGGGAGAAGTCCCTGTCAAACAGACCATCACTCACTGTAATGGTGTCACCAGCCAAACAGTAGCTGCTGGTTGGAGCTCTCAGGAAGCGTAGCTGCATTACATGCCCAAGAGATCTGAATGCACACAGTAAACAAGCATCACAAGAACGGGCTGTCATACTGACTAGCTTTTTACTCAACACAGTCAATTAGCATAACGGCTATAGGATGCTCGGCTTTTTTCGCTATTTGAATTCACTGGGGAAGGTTGAGTGAGCATTTACAGCAACACCTTACTTCAGTTTCAGACTTTATTCACTTTGAAATGCAGGATTTTTGCAGCTCAGTCACAGTCTTGTGGAAACTGGCTGTACTGATAGTCTGGGGTTATGTACCTTGCTTAGAGGGGAATTGGTAGTAGTTGTTTTGGTAAAGTGATGCTTATTAATTTATTTTTTGTGGAGTCTCGCAGGAAATGCTTGTGCTAATTTGACCTGAAGCACGTCAGAAGTAAAGGAATAGTTTTGGGGAATATTTTTATTTGTTTTCTTGTTGAGAGTTGATGAGAAGATCGATATCACTCAGGTCAGGTGCTTAACCTAGCTTAGCATGAAGCCTGGAAGCAAGCAGTTAGTTCAAACATACACCTACTAACACCTCTAAACCTTACTAATTAACATGTTTTACTGTAACTAACACAGTTAAGAAATTGTTATGAGGACAATTTGTGGTTCAACAGTAAGTTAAGTGCTATAACTATTTCTTAGCAAACAAATTCTCATCCAACTCTTTGCAAGCAAACAAAAAAATGAATTTCCCAAAATATCAAACTATTTTATTAATGTTGAAACTTCACATTTAGTTTTATGAAAATTTGGACTATTTATAAATTAAAGTTGCTGACAAAGCTAAATAGATATATGTGTCTGTTTTTTTATTATTATTATTATTATTGTGATAATTGGTTCAGTCTTTGTGTTGCTTTTGACCTGTATATCTCATGCATTGCTGTCTACAGCAATATATTTATGATACTACCACTGGTGAAGTGGAGGACGCTGGAAATTTTAAAATCCTACACATAGGGACTTTAAAGTATACCATTGTTCTGTATTATGATGTAATGTTTACTTGTGTGGACCCCAGGAAGACCCCAGGTAGTAGTTGCTACCTTGGTAGTGGCTAATGGGGATCCAAATAAATACAAATAAAACTACATTGTAGATGTAACAATATCCATAGTTTTCCAATTAGAGTGTTTTTGTAGTACATGTTGAAATAGCTCCAGCTGAAGGGGCTTTATACACCTTCAAAAATGGCATTGCTCTGCCTGTGTTGCACCTAATAATTGCAAGATCAAAGCATAGCCATCTGAAAATACCGTGCGGCACCTTTTTTCTGTTTCTACAATGCCTGCAAGATGTTGTGTTAATTATAGTTGTTCTGTAACCTTCACTCTTTCCATCTTTCCTTTTTATACGTCCTTCAATGGAGATGGCTTCACCGCAAAGCCTGATTTGGTTTGAGTGTGGACCGATGTCAGCTTGGCACCGTAGATGGTGTCAGCTGGACAATGATAAAATAGCAAGTGACTTGTCAGGAATAGCATTCATTGTTGTTATCGGGGTAATTCATTGTTCGGATGTACTGAAGCTTTGCCATGCCCTTCTGGGGACATTGCCATTCACGCTGATAGGATTGGCAACAAACTGCGACAGGTCTCATTGCTGAGAGACATAGAGTGAAACACTTGAGACAGCCGAAAACCGCCTCAAGTCACCTGGATCCTATTTACTTTGAGGCTCCCTCCTTTTCATGTGAACAAATAACATGTACATAGCTAGTCAAGCACACAGCCACACAAAAGACACAAACAGGCTGTTTCACACAACCACAAATACACATTTATTGGTTCATCAATCACAAACGCTGTTACTTCCATCTCTAAATATGATAATGTTATAACAATGCACTCTTGTAGTCCTCTGATGTTTTTGCTTACTAATGTTTTCCGGACTGTAATTTGGCAAATCACTCTCTATTTGCATAACCCAAAAGTGACAATGTACACTCGCCGGCCACTTCATTAAGAACACCTGTGCAATCTAATGCGATCCAATACAACAGCTCTTCCATAAATTCTACTTTTATGAAGCTTATACATTTTCAGTTTTTGTTGACGTTGTCAGAAAGGTGATAAATCTATTTTATGTTTATTATCGAGGTCATAGTGGATGTTGGTGGTGTACTGGAGGGCATTATATTGAAAAGTGTTCCTAATATTTTGCTCCCCTCATGTAAGTTAATGGAGTGGACAAAATATTTGGAATACCATTCAATATAATGCACACTACTACAACCTCAATAATAAACATATAGTAGAATCATCACCTTTCTGGCAATGTCAACAAAAATTGAAAATGTATAAGCTTCATAAAAGTAGAATTTATGGTAGAGTTGAATGAAGAGGTCAGTAAGTGTATATACTGTACTGTGTAACCGCTCACAGCAACACATTTTGAAAGAAGAAATGACACGTTCTTCCTCTCAGAAAAGAAAAGTTGAATTCATAAGCAAAGAACTGCACCTTTGCTCAGTTGAATGCACTCTGGGGGTTTGCAGCAGTTTTACCTGGTCTGGTATGACCACTTCATGACTCTTCTCCACTTGTGCTACTGTTATACTATATTATATTATAGCATTTACCATTATCCTGTATTTGTCAGTTGTCGCCACAGTGACTGCTGTTTATCAAAAGTTACATAGTATTAGTATACCATTGGTGAGGTGAGCAGGTAAAACACAGTCAGATGGCTGATGGATAACAGAGGCAATTTTCCATTTGGCCAATAATATTGCCATTTATTCACAATTCATTCCAATATGCTGGAAATAAACAGAAAAGGCAAATGAATAATCAGGAAATACCCTAAACAAATCAAATCAGATAAATAAATCACATCTTTTGTCCTCAGATCATTATTATGTTTAACAAATTAGGTTAACTATAATTCAAACAAACATTACAAATAAGACTATAATTAAATTAATCTACTCTGAGGCATATGTGTCTGTTTATTGTCTACATCAAATCTTCCATTGTTCATAAACAAAAAAAGCACGTGGCAAATTATGCACGATGACATCATCGAACTTTCCCAGGTGCAACTGAGGAAGCTAGGCTGTCTGGACAGGCGGTCGGAAATCTAATCTAATCCTTTTCACTGTGGGAATTATGCAGCGTTCCAATGTGGCAGTCTTATTGTGAAGGTAGTGAGGCTTAATCCCCTTGGAAGAACAAGCTACTCACATTTTCTTCATGGAAGCATAATAAACGATTGTTTCCATGCAAAAGGCCTGACGGTGAAGCCAAGTGGTGTAGTCACGTAAATTACCGGACATCCGTTCTGACAGCCATATATAGAGATGCTCCCAATCAACCGGGAATGGAGGGTATGAACTATTTGGAAGCAGGACCCACTGAATGCCGGTCATGAATCTTTCCAACAGTATCACTTTAATATCAGCTAATACAATAGTGTGAAAAGTAAACCAGTTCATCTCTTGGAGTCAGGCTCACAAATTGGGGAAGAAAATTGCACATTAGATCTTACTACTTTGAGAACTACAATAATGTGTGATTTGAGAATCCATTTACAGTGAGCCAAGAAGACATCTATTTTGGTATACGGTGGCACGGTATCTTCATGTTCAGTTTATTGCATTTTCATCCATGGCCTATTGTTTGCTCCTACAATAACCAATTCTCCCTCCCAAAGATCAATAAAGTTAATCTTACTTTAACACTCCACCTCCTCCTGCTCCTCCTCCCCCCTGCTGCCACCACCACCACCACCACACACCTCTGCCACCCTCATGCTCACATCCAAACTATTTATTGATGTCCACATCAATACTATAGAGACAGAAGCACATGAGCGCATGTACACAAAAACACAAACACATCCCACAACCGAGCATATGTCTTATCTTGCTAAACAAATACACACAGACACACACACACACACACACACTCCAGCTTTTTAAAGAGCGAGGAGAAGCCTCTTAAGTTCCAGCACATTGCATTTGTGATGAGACCAGCGGGCAATCATCGCCCATCTCCGCCAGTGAAATGAGCCCAAAATTGTGAAGAAAAGAAGGCCGTTTTGACAGGCGGGGTACAAATACAAGGCGATAGAATCTCAATGAGGCCTGAAAGAGGGAATGCATAAATAGATTAGATTGAAGGGACTGGCGCCACACAGAAAGCAAATCTAATTCTGAGGCGGCTGTGTCTCCTGATTTTCGAATAGGGGAAGCTCATCTCTACCCAGCGGAACCTGCTGGATCCGCTCGGACATAAGAAGCCATCGATGGGGAAAGAGAGACGGGGAAGAGAGAGAGAGAGAGAGAGAGATAGGGATGCATATATTTCATCTTCTAACAGAGAAAATTTCATAGTGAGCAACAAAGACCCAGGTGACAGTGTCATTTTAAAATAGAAATAGGCAGCCAACTGTAATAAATACAGCAGATGTTCAGGCTACTGTGACTCCTGTAATGTTCTTGACAAGATCTGGATGGAGGAACAACACAGCCAATCAGGATTTGTCAGAAACTGCTGTGTGATGATGGTAAAACAAAAACATTTTTTCCCATTTTTCAGTAAAATCCACTCAGAGTCGAGTGCGACTTCACCCCTTGGTGATGAGAGTTCCTCTGGGCTAGATTCTGCTGTAAAGTGGGTTAATAGAGCACTTACTGTCTTCATGGTTTTGCTTAAACAAAGTTATCAAGATGGACTCCATTTTCTTAATTTAGCCAAATATAGTCTGATTGCAATGTTTCAAATCCAAATGAAAAGTCACCTCACTGTGGGGAGCACAAAATATATGCCAATTTATTTTAGGATTGGATATAACAATTAAAATTCATTTTACAGTAATTATAAGGAATCAAATTAAACACAGCGCTGTTCCTCCAAGGAAAGTATAATGCATGTATGTAATTGAAATATTCCAGCATCGTAATGGCTCATACAATTAAATATGCATTAGTGGAGCAGTGTCCCTATCAGTCAGGAATAGTGTATTTCAATGTGGACATTTGCAGTCGGACCACATGAGATTTAGGACAGAACTTGTTTGGGGTGAAATGGAAAGGTCACCACTTTTAGATATTGTCCATCAGAGTACTTGTCTGAATTATAGATGCTAATGCAATGAACAGATACAAAACACTCACATGTCTCTGTAAGTGCAGTGAGTAACTCTAGTGGTCATTACTATTATCTGTGTTAATTGTTATTCACATTGCATCCATCGGCGAATCCATTCACATCGCAGCAGGGAGCAGAATGAGCCCAACTACAAAAGGAGGTGTTTTGGATCTCTACCTCTCACATAGATATGCGCATGCAGCTGAATAAAACCCAGAGCTAACAACTCAATCAAGGCCAAAATGAATTAAAATGCGGGTTAACTCGATTTGTTTAGAAGAACATTGTTCAAGGTGCTCATTAACTTGCGCCTATCCTCGCAAGCTGGGAACTAAAGTCTCCTGGTGTGGTGTTGCATGACCCCCTCCCTCCCCCTGCAGCGATAAACCTCCCTTCAGCGATTTGAATAATGAAAAAGAAACATACACACACAACAAAAGAAATAATCACAGCACAACCAGCGCACTTATATTAACTCCTGCTTGGTACTTCAAGGATATTATATATAATTCACTCAGAAGCAGAAGAGGGGAAAATGAAAAATTGATTTGCGGAATGTACTGGGAAGGTTTTTCTTTTTTCTTTTTTTTCTTTTTTCATTTTCTGCTCCCCAACACACATCTGCCTTTTTGTTTCAGTGATGGGTGACTTGAAGAAGGAACTCTGAGATGGGATTTTAATTTGACAGCATGCAGCCACTACTGCAGTCTGCAGTCTGCTCGGGTTTAATACTATTAATTATATAAACCTAAACATATGTGTCGGTACATGTGTGTTTTTTATGGTCAGCTGCGTACATTCATCACAATATTTCTAATTATTGCAACAAATGTTATCTTCTGAAAATGCTCAATATTTCCACCAAGTTACATGTTTATTGCTACGGTAAAGTGCCCTCTCGTGTCCAGTCAGTCATTCAAAATGTACATGTCACCCTTGACCTCTCTGCTCCCCCCCAACACCAGTCCCCAGATGGAACAGTGTGCACTTGACTACGACCTCCAACATGCCCTATGCCCACGCTCCCACGAGCACTGTCTGCAGTGATAGAGTGGCTAGCTGGGAGGTGTAGTCCAGTTGGCCTGGGTGCGGCTGTCCGCCAGGTGGGTGAGTGATAGGTAGCCCAGAGGTCTGCCAGGCAGCAGGTGGAGTCAGTGACTCTGTTGCTCGGTCATCTCTGCGGCTCTGACCTTCAAACCAGCACCATCATTCAATCCCACTTCCAAACACAGTGCTCATAAACACTTTCATATCATGGTTATGGTTTCAAGGCCACCTAAGTGCCAAAATTTTAGCCAAGAATTTAAAGCCAAAGCAGCTCCAGATATTGCATCTTGATGAATTATGGATTAAAGGATAAGAAAAATGTCTTTGTTGTTCAGGTTTTTCACGCATTTCTGTTATTCTCTTGTTACCCTCTGGACTATTGTTCACCATCACAACACGGCAATGAAATCTAAATTCACATCAGCTCCCAATGATTTATTGGATGCAATAAACTCTATTGAAATTCTATGAGCTATCTCACTGATATTGACAAGCATTTTTTACTGTCTAAACGTATATTCATCAAAGAATCCGTCAATACGAACTCCATGGTGCTGCTTTTGTGTACAGAAATAGCTTGAATGTTTCTGTCTCTAGTAATAAGTTTGATAACTGGCAATCCCAACATAAGTGTTGTTTGACTTATTATGCCTCGCTGGAGCATATTTCAACTTGGAATCGGTCGCTGTAAACACTTATTTCACACATATGGTTTCTCAGATTGAGTCCAAACTTCTAACATCTAACATCAATGATGCATGATTTTAAGCTAGATGCGAACGAAAATGCTGCAACAGGAAGAGAAATTCTGAGTGGGGAAAGTAATTAAGCAGCGTCCTGTCCTCGCTCATCTTAACAATTAATTATGATAAGCCCTCAAGCAAGGCACTTAAACCTGTTTATGTTTAGGTTTAAGACTCTGGTTATCCTATTATCTGGCCAGATGTTAATATGTGAGCTGCAGCTGTATGAATCAGAGGCCAGGCACTCCAGAAAAGAGCATGCATGGTCAGCAAACCATCCTTGGACAAATAAAAAAAAAAGAAGAAAAAGAACGTTATCCTGGATCAAGGATAAGTCAAGTCGTCTGTCCCCTCCTCCACAGCCTGATGCTTAAATCCAGCACCAGCTCGCCAAATAAGCCTTGAGCCTGAGCGCTATTTCCCTGAGCCGTAGACCTTGACCCTGCACGCCACGGGTCCAAACACACTCACTCTGCCCTGGTATCATGACTGCTGCCGTGGAGGCCCAGGCAGATAAGACATGATGAATGCAGATTGTTTGCGGTGTGACAGACTCATTCGTTTACAGTGGGATGGTGCCTTCACGAGGGGCAACACCATGCAACCCTCAGTCTGAAAGAGACTGAAGGAGGGAGGGAGAGAAAAAGGAACAAAGAAAGAAGATGAAAGAAGGAAAAAAAATATGGTGTAAAAATGTGAATTAAGAAGTGTCAATGTAATAGAGGAAGTGAGAGACGGCGGAGTGAGGAAACAAGTGTGTAAAAGACGTGTGTGGAAATGATGCTCATACAGGAGGACACTTGAGTTGCAGGCTGATATCACAATGGCAGTGAGAAAAGTCAATTTTTCCCTTTAGGCTGGTGGTAAGGAGAAAGAAATTGGAATGAGAGGAGTGAGAAAGGACATAACAAAGTGAGCAGAGAACAAAGGAGAGATAGAGATAGAAAGATGCATCCAGCACATTCCCGTGTTTCTAATCTAGCGGCTTTTATCGCAGGGCTGTGGGATTTATGCTTCTCCCTGACACACAGACAAAGCCCTGTCTGATACTCTCCATGGCAACTGAATGTGGTGACTAATTTTAGGGTTGCAGTTTGGATCACACTTCAGTTATTAAATACCCGTCCGACAGCTTCCATGCTGTGCTGTCTGTGAACAGGAGAGGGGTTGTTTTACACACTTGGGCTGGAGTTAATGTGACATAATTTTTCTGCCATACAAACAGTAGGATTACAGTTTACATCAGTTAATGCATAAGATAACCACATTAAAGCTGCACTAATCACTATTTTTTATATGAACAACTGATCAAATTACCATGTGTAATGTGAAAAGAGTTACTTATTTCAACAAAAAAGCTCTTAAAAACCGTCTGTTCACTACCTGCCTTGCACCAGACGTTGAACGGACAAAGCTAGCTAGCTGGTGAACGTAGCGTAGCAGCTAGCTGCTACAGAGCCAGATATATCTCAGGAGTTGGTGAGACCAAAACAGAGCCCAAAGGAGAGTGAGTATTGGGCTTACATTCAACAGATCTCCAAATAAATGGTAATGTTGCTCCATGTCTACTGGATGTGTAATCTGGCGACAGTTTGCTAGCATGTTCGCCATAACAACTTAAGGATGTATCAGTGTTTTGTTTTTGGCTGTTGCAAAGTCCCCAAGTGGACAAAGAATGAGTTGTATGACAGTATCAGCTGTTTCAGAAAATGTACAATTATGATATACATTTACCTTTAAGTGATAAAGCCCTCCTTTGTCTATCGGGAGCAATGGGGGAAATAGTGTGAGATTGTAATAGAGTCACAAAGACCGTATAAAAGGATGCTTTCCCCTTGTTTACTGACAGTCAATGTTGGTTTCTTTAACTGTTCCCTAAAGATAAAGGTCCCCACCTTATTGAAATAGTTTTTTTTTCCAAACCAAGATCATTCCCTAACCCAAGTCATTTTTCATCAGTCAGACTGGAAAGCGTATTTTGCCAGTTAATTTGCTTTATAATACTGTTTAAGTGTTAAATTCCTTTTTTGTGAAATGCAATTTATCACATATTTTATCTTTAATTGTATATTTAAGTTAAACTTCTTATCAACCAGTATATGAACCATTTTTTAATGTTTACATTAAGCATAAAATACTGAGAATCATTTTTTCATTCCCTGTCATTATCAAGATAATCCTTACATTTTGCAATAAAAAAAATCATCATAAAGTGATTAACACTGTTAGCAGGGCAAGCTTTACTCTTGTAACCATTAAGTGTATTATTCATTTGAATATATTGTGATCAAAGCTGTGCGTGAAATCAAGCCCTTCATGTCAGGTTTCATGAAATAGATTTTTACAGGCTTTTGAGTTTTCTCCAGATGTTTTCCAGCACAGGATGAGCAGAATCAGAACAGAAACCGCTCTGATCTTTCACAGTATGCTTGTGTTTGGTTACAGTATGAGTCTGAGAATTAAATCAGGGGTCATTCTTGTGAAGCCACATGCAGCGACGCCAGAATGAGTTTTGAAGTAGGGGGGGACATCCAGCTTTAGATGATGTAACAGGCTGGTGAACTTTTTCACATCAACTTTCTTTCAATCTCAGCTTAGCCTACTGTTTTTGTACAACTGAAATATGGAAAGAAATGCAGTCCCTCTTCTCATCAGGGTACTTCCAGATCAAAATGGTATTAGCTTTTTTTTTTTTTTTTTTTTAGCACAGTGGTCTGCCAATAAGTGGCTAAAAAGGTTTGAAAACTCAAATGGAGCGTCCTGGCTCCTGTTGATACAGACCCTTATGTTTTTCACTGAGAACTGTTACACTGTTATCAATCCACCAACCAACCAGTCAATATGTTGAAAGAGAATCAAAATCCATGTCCCATTAGAACGTAGAGTCATGCCTACTAACATACAAACAGACAGCATTGCAGCAGAAGGAGGTTTAGTCCCTTAGGCTTGTTTTACAAAGTACAGAGAGCGCCTATCACTCCCAAAGCAAAAGCTATTTAACAATTTGTTCATGTCCAAGTCATCAGTCAGGTCTTTGTAGATGTGCAGGAAAAGCAGGTTGCTAAGCCATTTCTCTGTCATTGTAGATCGGAGTAGGCTTACCGTAATACCTGGCTTAGACGTTACCACTTTATTACCCTAACACCTGAAAGTTGGGGGACAAAAAGTCTTGCTGTCCCCCCCCGTTCTGGCACCATTGGTCACATGCCTGTGCCTGAATAAACGATGGGGGACAGTCGGCTGCAGGTCCACTCGGACACATCAAACCCAGCTGTGACCTTCATCCCACTGAAGACAAGCCACAAGAATTCACACTACATGTGGATGTTTTTGTGGTTTGGTGAAAACAGGCTGATCTACTGCTGACCTCATACAAACATTAGGGTCAACATACAGGTCCACACACTTACACACACACACACACACACACACACACACACACACACACACACATCCATTTACATCCAAATATGTGTGGGCAGATAATGCTGCAGAGTTGTATCATCTCGTTATGGGAATGAACTTGATCTATAGCTCTTGAGAGTCTAATTCTATCCCAATAGAAAAGTTAGATGTTTTTTTTTTTCTTTTTGCCTGTATGTTTTGTGTGTGTGTGTGTGTGTGTGTGTGTGTGTGTGTGTGTGTGTGTGTGCGTGTGTGCACTGCTGCGTATCAGACAATCAGGCAGAGAAGTGTGGGAATAATTGTAGGTTTTGACTCTATTATTGCAAAGAAATGAAAGTGATTTCTCATAGTCAGAAGGGTTTTCATGCTTTATATGTCATAGCCTTAAGAAAAGGGGAACATGAAAGAGAAAAAAGCATACTTCAGGAGATAGATCCAAAGCCTGTAAGATAATTCAGCTATTACTTTAGGGAAACTTAGTTAAGTTAGCCTTTTCTTTCTGCCTTTTTAGTAACATACTTTATGTCAAACTCTGTATCTTTGTAATATTTCTGTCTTGAACATGGTCATTAAATGTATTAAGGTGTCTCACCATCCCTTGCCATCCCATTCCAATTTACATCTGAAATCACAGCTTTTCTTAGAGTTTCCTCCACTGTATCTTCATTTAAGAAATATGGCTTCTGGCTGCATAATTAGTTTAAAGCCATCGGAAACCCAAATCCACAATAGCCTTCTAACTATGTAATTTAGGGTCTTGTGTACATAATAGTAAGCATCTACAAAGTATTAGAAATTAGCTTCAATCCAAATTCAAAATATTGTCATTTACGTTTTCATAAACTTTCCAGGTGTGGTTATGCTTGGACATTTATTACAAAAATTAAGTAATTAATTCCATGAACCAATCATTTCACGTTCTTCACCCCTCCCACCTTCCTTCGTGTTCTCAGCAAAGTGTTTTGAAACACAGAGAAAGCAGCCCCTGAACTCACGGCTCACGAAACTTGGATCAAACTGTCAAACTAGGCAGTGCTGATGAAATATGAATCAAGATTCTGTTACTGCATTGCCTATTTCTCAATGCCTCAAATCTTTTCAGATATGTATTTAAGTGTACTTTTTAGCTGTAATATGAGAGAGTTTGTGACCTGCCCGCCGTGTTCAAAACGGATGAGCCAAAACCGAGCGCCGCCCGACTCGCAGTACCTGCCAGTAGCAGGTCATGAGAAGTGGTCTGTTTTTGTTTTTGTTTTTGAAACTAGGTTTTCTAATAGTTCTAAACATTTATTTCCACTCAGATGTTTGTGGATGCTTAATAAGACACTCAACTTTGATATCATATATGCATTTTAACTATTTCAAGCCAGATTTCTAGAGGCTTTAAGAAATCTTGTCATTTGCATCCGCCTTTAAATTATTTTTCCTGCCAGAGCTTCTTCAAAGCCTTATGAATAATAAGATAAATCTCAGCGCCACGGAGATCGGATATCGGACGTTTAAGCATATAGCGCTTTGTTTAATGCAAAGCATACTGTGAAACATGTTAGACTAATGCAGACTCAGTGTACACTCATAGTGAGAAATGAGTGACTGTTTAATTGATACTATACTTTGTCCATATGTGGGCTGTTATCCCAGCAGCCTGCAATTATTGATGAATTACCATATCATCAATATTTAAGTGATCTCTCACTTGGTAACCAAAAAAAGAAAGATTATAATAGGCTGCAATTTGTAAAATATTCAGAGAAGAGAGCTCTTGGACCAGCTCTGTCTGTGGTGAGGGAGTAAACGTTCCAGAGCAGCGTCTTTTTTTTTCTCCCATTTCCAGGAGGGCAGTCGTCCCCACTGGCTCCGGATAGACAGGGGAGTCAGACGTTTTGAAGGACAATTGGCAACTTGTGAAAATTTAATCAGGGCCATGAATTAATCAATAAAAGGGGGAGGATAAATGAAGCAGGCGCATGCACCTAAATGATGGGAGGGGAGGCCCCATGGCCTGCTGCAACGCTTACTTCCTGAATAAATCATTTCCTGTGAAGGCCTGGAGTGTCCTGTGGATCAACTGCTCCCAGACTCAAAACCTTTTCCCTCCTGAATCTCCACTGTGTGGATCTCAAGGCCATGACAGAGAGCGGGGAGCTGAGTCTGTATATTCACCTTACCAAAATAGCTTCACTTAGAATATTTATCAAACGCAGCACAGTTAATTTCTTAAGGGAGACAATTTGGGGGAAGCTCTGCATGCCAACGTCATGCAATTAAGCCTTAAAACCCTGTGTATGTGATTGCTATGTACTGTAGCATGTTGGGACTTAATTGTTAGGCTCTTAACTCACTGGGGAGCTAGCTTAATATTTTTCTCTGTCCATAGGCAATTCACTTTATACTGTATGTGTCATGAGTATAATTACAGACTATACCTCTGTTTAATACATTGGCATGGAACCACAGGAGGCTGATGGGTTTTAACAGTCGGCTGTTGGAGTAATTATGCAGTTTGAGGGACTTGATTACCAGCTTGCACCACTGAGATTGTTACAGTTTTGAGGCCAGCCACTGTAGAAAAAGTAAATATCATCACACACTGTCATGAGTGTTAATAGCAAACCTTAGATCTTGTGTAGTGTGAGGAAGCTGCACAGCTGATCACTCAAAAACACGTCAGCTTTTCCAAGTAAACCTAACTGTTTCCTGTGTTCGAGGTTGACTGGCACCCTGACGGGCTGCACACTAAGGCTCCACACAGCAACACTTACAAAAAGAATCATCCCGCAGTTCATCTGTAATATGCATTCACACATATTTGGGTTGACTTCTCTAGCCAAGTGAATGTGAAATCGAAATGTGAGGGCACCTGGCGTGGTAATTGGTAACTCAAGCCCCAGCAAGAATAAATCTGCACAAACTAAGTCCACATCAATTTGAAATTGCATGCTTGTGGAGAGAGTGGGGAAGAAGAAAACAGACAGAAATATTGTATTTTAGCTTTCATAGATAGATAGATAAGAAAACAAAATTTAACCTTTTGTGCCATTTGGGTGGTCGACTCACAAATAGAGCACGAAAGAAGATGAAAAGAAGCAAAAATGTGGGAGAGAAAATAAGAGAGACAGGTGAATAGAGAATAAAGAGCTACCACAGGGGAGAAAGTCAAGTGTAAAAAAGAGAGAACAAGAGAGAGAGAAGCAAAGACAGAAAGACTTAAACTGGCGAAGCCAACCTCGGCTTCCCGTTGGCACTGAAGTGCGCTTGGATCAAGGTATGAGTCTAGGTAACCAGCTATAGCAGCATGGAGTCTCCTGGGCACAGTTCTCTTCTATCTCATCCTCAGCACTCAGTGGAGCACAGCAATCGCTCCTCTCCACACCCTGCCACAGATCTGCACCCGCGATTACACCCCAAATCAAATGAGTCTGGGACTGAGGGATGGAGGGAGGGGAGGGGATGGGAGAGGGTGGGGGGGGGGGGTTAGAACAGGGAGAGAGGTGGAGAGGAGACAGGGATGGTTTGGCAGATGTGCATACAGATTTATCATGCCAGCTCTGGATCTGAGTGGTCTGAGAGTGAAGCACATTGAGTGATTTAGAATTCATCTAAAGCCTGTTGGTTTAGAAAGGGCATTCATGCAGAGAAATGACTTGAGCGCTTCTGCAGAGATTTGGTATGAACAATAGTGCATATACAAAAGATATGTCCCTTGAAGCCGATGCAACAATTTTTCACAGTTTTTTATGCAAATGGCATGCTGAGATCTACATTTCAGCCACACAAAAGGGGAAACTAGGTTGATACCCTGTGAAGACAGAGAAGGAAAGACAGTTGAAAATTGTAATAGTAAATGGTAGATCACATTGGGCATTTATGATGGCAGACAAAAGTCTGGCGGTGGAAATGGTGACTGCAACAAGAAAAGGAGCCGGAGGTAAAATACTTAAACCATTCACCATCCGCTACTACAGATTTTTAAACAAGTGCAGCTGCACTAGTCAATGTTTTTAGAATAATTAGTCAATTTAGTATGTGTGATGGGAAAAGTGTCTTGTAGTGACGAACCCACAGAGAGTTGTCACCCAATTTATCTATGGAGCGTTTTAGTATCTTTTAGCTCATTGTTTTGGTTTCACAACTCCCAACTTTTACTTTTAATTCACTCTCACTGTTCTCATCAACCCTGTTTCCAGCCGCACTAGGTAGCTGTTTTATCTGTTGTCTATCCAGCATCAAATGGCAAACAGACAGTTAGCACCTACCTGGTGAACACAGTGGAGCATTTGGCAGCTAAAGAGACAGAGCATAAATTCATGAGATGGCCAAAAACACGACTCCAAATGAATGTCAGTGTTACATCGCTGTTTGATCTGAGTCTCATAACCTTTGTTTTTTTTATGGAACTCTAGTGTTGCTCCAATATATGCTGAATGTACAGTACTGTGTAAAGGTTTCTGGCACTAAAAGTAAAGTGAGGATGCTTTCAAAAATAATGTCATGAATAGTTTTTATATTTCAACTAAAAGAGTGCACTCAATAGAGTGCAGATCTTTGCCAAACAGGGATTTATTCATATCGTATCTTTGCCTAACTTTAGTGGGCAGATGCTTCAGTTCAAGATGAGACCAGTCTTGTTTTTAGCCTAGCTGATTGCCAAAAATGCCTTTTGCTATGTTGTAACACATATCGGAAAATGCCAAGGCCTTTAAAACAGCACCAGTTCTCCTCAGTATACATACACACAGTCTTTCAAGGTACTTGGCAGGTAGGTTATCTCTGCATCTTGGAGAACTTGTTACAGTTCTTCTGTGGATTTAGGCTGTCTCAGTTGCTTCTGTCTTTACATGTAGTCCCAGACTGGCTCCATGATGTTGAGATCAAGTCTCTTTGGGGGCCATACCATCTGCTGTAGGACTCCTTGTTCTTGTTGTTGAAGATAGATCATCTAAACAACAACAGCACGAAGACACGCATAAATTGTATGTTAGCCTGTTTATTATTTTGATACATACAATTTATCTTTGTATAGAGGACATCTCGTTAATTGTGTTATACTTTGCTATTTTTTCAGTTTCACTCCTGACTCATAACCACATGTACATAGAGTCTGGTATAAAATACGGAGCTGAAACGCTACATGCTGACCCCCGTGTCATTTGTATGGAGTTTGGGTGGCTGTCTAGTTGGAGTTATAACACCTTGGGGAAGACAGTACACATACAGTTGAGTAAATGTAAAATATCAAATCCTAAAGCAAAAAGTGAAGCTCCTTTATTCAATACTAAAAGTATAAGTTCTGCCATTTCTCTTTTCTTCCAGTGTCCCCTTTCTGTTTAGCCACAACATTTCATTCACATCACACCTGACATTGTTGCTTGTGATAGATGGCTCTGCAGTTATTCCCCAGAATCACCATCTACAGCATCCAGTAATAATATGAATGTGTTCTAGAAACTGATGAGAGGAATTGCTCAGTTGAATGGATAAACAATGAATGCATTGTGAGGAACTCACACAAGGGAAATCATTGCCTTTTAGGAGCAGACGGGTGAAAGCTAAAATTGTCCCAAACTACCACATCATTCATTAAGTTGGCCCTCACCGGCACTCTCATTTTGAGAAATAAGAAGGCTGGAAAGAGCCTCCAAAAAGGCAAGGAAATGTTTTTGTATTGTAGAGCCCGATGACAGAAATTTTGTAAATTACAACGTTCTCTAATATTGCAGAACACTTTATCAATTTACCACCTTAATCAAAGAGTATTAAGCAGTGAACTCATTTAGGATCCTAATGGCCTGAGGTTAGAAGCTCTTCCTGAGACTCTCAGAGCTGGCGTGGTATATTCAGTACATTCTTCCCAACTGCAGCAGGGAGAAAAGGCCGTTATCCGGGTGGTTCGTATCCTTAATGATTCCTTCACTGCTTTTCCCAAAAGTCCACTATCCGCTCCTTAGTCTTGCTGACGTTCAGGAGCAGGTTGTTTACCTGACACTAGCGGGTCAGGTCCTCTACTTCCTTCAGGTAGGCCTTTTCATCGTTATCTGTGATAAGGCCAACCACAGCTGTGTCGTCAGCAAACTTGATTATTGTGTTGGAGTCAAAAGTGGCTGCACAGTCGTGGGTGTACAGGGGAGTACAGCCGGGGGCTCAAAATGCAGCCCTGAGGTGCTCCGGTGTTAAGGATGAAAGTAGAAGAGGTGTGTCTACCCGACCCGGGTCTCATTTGATTGACAACAAAAGGTTTGTCTGGGAGATGCGAAATGTACCCTCAAAGCTAGAACTAGCCACCAGCACAACATTTAATGTAATTTACGGTAGGCTTATATTGTGTTCATTTTGTGAAATGTAATGTAATATCTTTTCTGTTTACAGCATTAAACAGGATATTCAGTAAGGTCAAATATTTCAACCATATTACCTCTTTTACTCCTCACTCTAAAATAGTTTTTTTATTAGCAAGCTAACGTTAGCTCTCAGTTGACTCAGCTATGTTACACACCATTACATCTGGCAGTTACTGAATGTAAATATTTAATAACAACTATACGTAAGAACTAGTTTATGTTGTATTCATTTAGTGATGGTTAAATCTCCACTTACACAAACACTTATGTTTCAACTAGGCTAGGTTTGAATTTAGGAAGAGCTGATGCAAATGACTCCAGTGAAGTTGACAGCACATATTTTCAAATGTGAGCAAATTATATCTTCATCTTCGGGTAGTTGCAGTTTAATTTTCAGTAATATCTAACGGCAGTAATTTGACATATACTGTATATGAATTGGTTTGTGGTTTTGCACGTGTGACAGATAGCATCGAACTCACAACAGAATGTTTTAATTAGTCAGAGTAAATAGATTTTCTTCTCAACTATAGGCATTGCTCACTTGTTTGTAATAGTGTATTATACTTTTGCATTTTGCATGAAAGCAGAAAGTAATTATAAAGCATTATGAGCAAATGAGTCTACGGTTAGGGATTTTGACTCACTGTTTTGACATTGAACAGGCCTACCTCTAAGCAGCTGAGAGGAGTAAATACTACAATGCGAATGACTCAAAGTAGAAATGAAAGAGACAGCAGGGTGACTGGCCCATTGCACTCAAAAAAGAGACGTTCAAAACAGAGCTTTTCTCTGTTTTCCTCCAGAGAGGGAGAAAGAGGGCAGAAGGTGTGTTATTCTGTGTGAGCGAGGCAGAATGAAGAGATGGGTAGTGAGGGGAGATAAGGTTCATTAGAGAAGGTGCGCAGGAACAAAGCGTAATCTCCATTTTAACCTTACCTTTAGAGGAAGGCCACAGTTGCTGCTGTGATAAAGGACTAGTGCAGCCCTAAGCTATGCACAGAATACTGATTAATCCCCTACAATTTTTATCAGGAGATGTCAGCTAATGCTGCGATGGTGAATCGTACTCAGCTGCTGTGGCTGAGGACAATTTTTCTCTCTATCTATCCCTTTCTCTTCCCCTCACTCTTGTCCATTCTCTCAGTCCATCCGTCTCTCTCCTCATGAGGGGAGAATAGGCGCCTGGGGCCTTTGATGGCGTAAGGGGGCGTTAGTATTTTGATATCAATCTTATAAATCTGAATTTAATGACCCGATGTGCCCGGACTGCGGACATTTCTCATGGAATCCTCATATGAGGAATAAAGCTAAATAGGTTCCCTGAATTCACATTGACTCATTCAGACAGAAGATCGCTAACTTGTGCATTACAAACTACGGTGACGACAACCCCATGTATTTGTGTTATCGACGTATACTACACCTTGCCAAATGTACAGTACAGTAACACAAAAGAAGGCACCTTTTCCTGACTCACTATAAGTGAGACAGGAAAAGCAATAAGAGATTTGAAAGGTGAAAGAGGAGGAAAAAAAAGAAAGAAAAACCACAGAAAGGAGAGATGCTTCAGAGGAAGAGTGACTGAGCCTCAGCGGGAGTTCTTACCGTCCTTCCCTGTTTCCTTCCACCACCACCTCCTCCTCCTCCTCTCTTCCCTCTCTCGAACTGTCTCTCTTGATGGATTGGCCCATCAGTTAGAAATAATTAGGATGAGCTGTAGTCTTGTCTTGCTGAATGCAGTATCAGCAGGGAGCAGGGTCAAGCCTTAAAAGCAGAACTCCACCCCTCCTTCACTTTATATTCCTATGGGGGGTTTTGCACATGAAATTGCATCATTCTACTTTATAACTCGGATACCTTGGTGCAGGATCATGCAAAGGCAAGCAGTTAAAGTGAAACAGCTGATTTCACCTGCTTCCTTGTGGAAAGTGTACGTGTATGGCATGTTGCAAGCGTTATTTCCACCTGCATAAGTGCCAGCCACAGCTCAAGCAAACATAACACGCACACAGTTAATGCACACAATATATCCTGACAGTGTGTTAATGACATCAACATCCTTGCCTGAGCCCGAAGGCGTCATCACATATGTGTTTTTCCCTACTCTCTTTTCCTATATTTTCATACATCATTATGTAGGGAATCACTCACTCTTCAGCTCACTCTTCAGCTCACTCTTCAGCAGATGCTCATGTCCACTAGAGGCCACTCCTCAGGTCTGCCGATAGCTGATTAAATCATTTTATACATATACCTCTCAAGTGTTTCCTGTTTATTACACTCCAACATACTGTCATGATAAATAGTTAAGTCGCATCATGAGACCGGCGTGACTCACAGATCAGGTGTTCCCATGTCGAATCAATAATATAGACAATGAATGATGGTGATGTAAAGAATCTGTACTGAGTGATTGGTATAAATAATTGGTTGATTCAGGATATTTAATTTTAAATTTAGTTGTAAATCAATGTTCGGGTTAGTTCAGAAATACCTTTTTCGAAAACGCGACTTCAATAGACAGAGAAAATCTACCACAGATTTCTATAACATGAAGGATGTGAGAAGTGGGGGTTTTTTTCTGTCTCTTTTATTGTTTTCAGCTTTTCATCTGAAATAAATTTTTACAGCTGCTGTTGCAGTCAGGCACTTCCCAGAAGGGTTTAAAGGAGGAGGTTTGCATTGATATATCTTGCTACACTGGTTCCAAGTAAATCTAGAGTATTTTTACATCTTGGTCTCGGTAATAGTTAAGTTTTATCAAAGCTTTTTTAAATCTAGTTCAGACGACACTTTAAAGCTGCTCTAATCAATATTTTATATTAACAATAGATCAGGAGTCCCCACAGCTCTACAGAGCGTTTGAAGGTCTTTCAGCTAATTTGGTTTTAAGGCCTGCAAATTTACTGTCTTGGTTCAGTCTCACATCAGTGTAGTTTCCAGAAGCAGCAGGCTGTGATCAACAGTACAGGACCTGATCAGCACCAAATGGTTGACAAAGTTAACTGAACTGAACTTACATTTGACAGGTGGCCCGGATGGACATCAAAATAAATGCTAATATTGCTCTGTGTCTGCTGGATGTATAAACAGGCAACTGATAGTGTAACTGCTAAAACATTCGCTATAACAACTTTAAAGGTGATAATATGTCAGTGTTGTGTTTACAGCTTATTGTGCTGCCCCCAAGTGGCCAAAAAATCAATGAACGCATATTTAAAACTTAATTCATGACACACTTTTTTGTGAGAGATGATTATCTTGACCTGTGAAGACAAAGTTATCCATAGGAGAGATTGCATTATAAGGCCGTAAATTCAATGTGATTTTTCACTTCGCTGCATTTTCAATCTGTGACACAGAACTAAATTAATCAAATTGTCTCTGTCTGTGCCAAAACTGGGGATGCCAAATAGCCTTGCCCATTCCTAATGACACCTACCTCCTCTGTATGGGTTGTTATTACCATCCTAGGACACTTCAACCTGCCTACTGTATCTGCAGCCTCCCTCTCTGTCCTTTACACTGATGAGCCCAGGGCCCCAGTGGGCCATCTCACCCCTCCAGATAATGGATTTTTTTGTCAGGACAGAGTCTGACCTTCTGCTAATACAAGTGAACAATGCCATAATATCAGAGTCTTCATCATCATCATGATTGCCATCTCCCTCTGTCTCTATTTCGTTTTATTTGGAATGCAAGACCAAAACAAAATGGTAAAAATGTTTGTGATTGTTTTTTGATTTTTTTCACTCCCACGCTTTCCCTTGTTCTTTGTTCGAGCAATTTATTCTCTTAGATGAAAAGTTCATACTATCTTTCCTCAAGTTTCTCTGACAGACATTGAACCTGCCTCATCCACCTGACGAAACTTTGCAGAAACTCAGACAGACAGTCTGAGACAGTAGTTCACAATTCATTATTCAAAAACGACCTTTCTTCATCCTCTTCTTTAAAAGTGGCACGTTCATGAATTTTGTCAGATAGACAGATTGGTTGGCATCTTCAAAAATGCAAGGTGGTAGAGGTGCCACAGACAATCAGACGCTGGCACTTTTCTCTTCTCCATTATTGAGATGAATAAAACCCTGAGAGTGAAGGAGAAGTGCGGCACAGCATGGGGGGCTACAGCGTGTGAATGGTTGGGTTTGTGTCTTTTGAGCCTTTATGACCAAAACGCAGAGGAATGAGAGAGGAAGGCACATAAAACAATAAATGTGTGAGGATTGGTGCGTATGTTTGCGTGAGTAACTGTGCGTGTGCCAGTGCTTGAGTGTTTGCTGAGCCTTTCATGTTCATTACATGGTGCCTTGTCCATGTCAGGCTTCACCTACTGATCAAACTCAGAGTTGGAGTGGCTCAGCTGGCTGGAGTGGACACACACACACAAAAAAGACTGGTCACCTCTTTCATGGCCATTGTGCTTTAATGTCCTGTGGTTTTGCACCAGGTGCATACCCTCAGCATGCACAGGATTTAACACACAGCACTTCATCCCTCAAATGCCCTCGCTCTCCCAGTTTGTCTCATCTTCCTCCAAAGTGCATTCAAGCACACGCATGCACGCTCAGAAAAAAAAGGAAAAAGTGGCATTCCAGGGTTTGAGCTGCTCATGGAGTATAATTTTATTTGCAAACACAATAATGGGTTCATGACTCTCATGACACTATCTGTCACATGTTCGCCCATCTTTCTAATTATGTATTGGGATTCTGCCTCAGGAAAAACCTTTAGGAGGTGTATAAGAAACATGTTCTGTTATCAAGAAGTCGTCTTCTCTCCCTAGCTGTGATGTATTTTACATGGCAGCCACAGTGAAACCTGCTTCATCCTGGTGATGGAACCGAAAGGAGGAAAATGGAATTCCATCTATTGAACGCAAACCCATTATCAATTACACAAAAACCCCTCAGCGTGTGTGTATGCCTGTGCGTGTATGTGTTCTTGTAAAGGAAAGGGGTTGCTCGAAAATGCAATTCAATCTTGGACAAAATATGTGGAAAAAGTCGCTGCATCCCAACTTTGAAATCACATTCTGCTTAGTGTAAGTAGAGCAAAATTGCTTGGTGTTTTTCCTGATAAGGCAAGGTAAGCTGTTCTTTTTTTATGACTGAGAAAAACATTTAGCTCAATTGTTATTTGTAGGTTTGAATGTTTTATGAGTGCAACAGTCTGTTAGTGCCAGGCCATGCTGAGTATCCTGGCATGGATTTAATGGAGGCTGAAACAGGCAGTGAATCACTTTGGTACACAAATTGCAAATACGTTAAAGGAAGTTTGTAAGATATTCAGCCACAAAACAATGCAATTCAAAAAACAATAAAAAAATAAAATCAGCATACCATATGTTAAAATAATGAACAAATCAAAAATATCAAAATCAGTAACAAATGTGCCCAAATTCCCTTTATTCTGTTTACTCCGTTATGCTGCGCAATTTTCACATCCAAATCAAGTTAGGCTGGGAAAAAGCTCATAATCAAAACCATGCAGTCTTGACATATGCCTTTCACTGTCACTTAGTTCTGCCTCTGACTCAAAACTCTTCCTGTATTCAGTATTCCCTTCACTATCACCATCTATCGACCATCTACCTCCTGAGGTTTTCCACCGAGAATTGCATGAGCTTACAGCATGTAACACTGGGGGACATGTGTGAACGTCATCCCAAGGTTGGTAAACACAAATCAAAGCTCCATTTGGTGATGGATCCTTGGGATAAGGGCGGGGAGACTGGATGATGAGTGTCTGGGTGAGATCAGCCTTGATCTCAGCCTATTTGGCCAGAAGGGATCACTGGACATAGGGGTGACTCAATATCACTGTAGGGGTTGACATCATGTCACGTTCGGTTGTGTTTTTATGTATTTATGAATGTGTGATCATGTGTGAACGGGATATGGACAGTGTATCTTCACTTTCATCCTCATTTCATCATCAACTGGATATGTTTCATAAAAAATTGTTTAATACTTGCCTGCACAACCCTGTTTCCTAAAGATTACCTATATAAACTCATTTGTTTAGCCACTTATGTTTTGTTGGGAAAAGCAGTTGCTGCCTTTTTTGAGGGGAGGGAATTTTATGCCTTTATTATAGCAACAGTAGAGAGATGATGAGGAAATGAGGGGAAAAAGAGAGAGATGGGGAACAACATGCAACAAAGGTCCAATGCTGGAGCTGAACCATGAACATTGCAGTTATGTGACATGAGTGTCAACCAGTAGGCTACCACAGGCATACCACAGTTGCTACCTTGCTGGCAGCATTTTGCCACATCAGCATGCTAACATGCTCACGATGACAATGTTAATATAATGATGGTTAGCAGTTATAATGTTTATTGTTCGCCATGTTAGTTTAGTGTATCAGCATGCTAACACTGGCTAATTAGCACTAAGTACAGCTGAGGTTGATGGGAATGTCTTTAGTGTTGCAGATATGCCGCCATAAAACATAATATTGAACAAATTTTGACCTGATAATGGCACTTGAGGATAGGTGAAGGAGCCACCAAAGTTATCACAATTCATCCTCAGTGGGACATGAATGTTCATACCAAATTTCATGGAAATTCATGTAGTAGTTATTGAGACATTTCACTCAAAACCAAAAATGTCGACCTCATGGTGGTGCTAGAGGAAATGTTAGAGGATCACCAAAGTCATTAGGATTCAACCTCTGGGGACCATGAATGTCTACAAAATGTCATGGCAATCCATCCAGTAGTTATTGAGATATTTCATTCTGGATCAGAGTAATGAACAAATTGACGACATAACCAACCAACAGTCCAACATTGCCATCCCTAGAGCCATGCCAAATTTTCAGAGCAACCTCCCACTGCTGCAGTAATAACATAATAATAATAATCTGTATTTTTAACTGTATTTTTAAGGCATAAGAACAAGTAAATGATGAGCTGTGGCAATGCAGTGTTTTTAATGTATAATTCGTACAGAGGATGCAGTCATGGATCTCATTGTTTAAATGCAAACAGACAGCGTGAGAGTAATGTGAGGAGACAAGAGTTTGGGGAGCATGTGGCTCAGAAGTCTGTCCCTTTAAGCCCTGCAAGATATCAAACTGGGACCAGTTCCAATTGAAACTTCAAATCCATCTTTTCTCTTTGGTTTCTAATTAGCGGTTAACAGATGATGCGTCCCAGAGACAGAAGGGAGAGAGCACGTAGTGGTGTACAGCAAAGCCTCCGGTGACTGATACCAACCCTTATGCCACCCAGTTTTCGTGATTTTGAGGTTTTTCAGGTGAGCGATTTCCCTTTTCCTTGGCACGCCTCAGATCGAGGTTGGGCTGATCTCAAATAAACTCTTAATAAGCCCCATTTCACGGCATGCAGCCAAGAGATTAGATCTGACAGGGCAGGCGTGGGCTAGTACTGAGACTACAGATCTGCAGGCTAAGCTCTGGATTGGAAATGTTCCAAAGCCTGGTGCAGCTTGTTGGATGGAGAGAAATGATTGTGAGAAATTCCACATTCCCTACTGACCAACCCACCTGCTACACCACACCTTAATCCAACCTTTACTCCCCCCCGAGAGACATGTTTATAGGTGTAAGTTTTATGGAAAAAATTAACAGTTCCAACTTTCTCGCTGCCAGATGTTGGGAGGGCTTTCAACTGCTGACCTATACCACCTTTCCTTATGACAGAGCCCCCCGGAGATGCTCTGCCTACATCGTATGAGGTGCGAGCCATTGGTTTGAGCTACAGCAGCATATGAATCATCTTCCATATGAAGCTAAAGAAATGTTCTCACAGCCCAGGGCACAAGCAGGTGAACTCAGCTTGCCATATGGCTTAGGGGGAGCTTATTAGGCTTTGAGCAGAAAACACATTATCCACAGTGGACCAAGGCCACCGAGAGATGATTTCCATTATGAAAGCCTTTAATTCCACTGGTATGAGTAGGCAGGGGTGAGGGGGGTGTTAATGTGGAAAAATGCTTGAGGAAAGGAGCTGCACACTGCAAACCACTTGGCTCGTGCTGGGGTGGATGATATCTTCAAGGCCTGTCTACTCCTTACTGGCATTGAAAGCGAAATGTGTTGTCTTCGGCTTTTTTTTCCCCTGAACACAGTTTTGAAAGTAATTACATGGTTGATAATACAAATGGCCATCTGACCTCTCTGACTTATCTTTTTCTCTTTTTCCATGTTGCTCTCTGAATCAAACTTACCCCCAGGATGTTTGTACGTTTGGTGTCATGTAAAAAAAAAAAAAATGCTGCAAACAAATACAAGAGAAGTTTAATGAGGAAACTCAAGGCCTGCAAATGAATAGATTTAAAAAACAAGTTTTAAAAAAGGAGTAACATTGCTGTCTTTAGTGTTGATGACTATGCTCATATCTCCTTTTGTCCTTACACTGATTTCAGTAGTAAACATTATAAAAAGGCTGATTGATTTAATTTATGCTAGATCTAGCCACAGTATCAAGTAAATCTGTAGTTCAGTCAGAGACACAAAATAAGTGAATTTTTTTTAAAAAAAAGACACACAAGTCACCTTATTTGGGTGTAGTCACAAAGTACTGTATAATTATGCTTCCTTTTGTAAAATTTCTCCCAAAAAAAGCTGGAAAATGAATGGTTAACAGTGCAGAATAACTCCCACTATTTTTTCTTTTTTCACATACCTAAAATAACATCCACACTGGGAATTTTTTTACCATAAACTATATATGAACTACATCCACCCAGACAGTGAATTGTTGACTTACTGGCATAGCAGCGTTGCAAACCTTATTTTTCCCTCGCCATGCACCTGTCCTTTATTTACACTGTTATGGTATTTATTATTGTTGTGCTCTTCAACAGGATGAATCATGGCCATTTTCCCTCCTGTCAAGCCTTATTGTAAACCTCATATATTGAAAATATCAATCTTTTGTTACAATAATGTGGAGACAAACCTGCTTCACCCATATCAACGATGTGCACATACTACCCCCTTGAGGCCGCAAGTTGTAACTGTATTCAGAATACATGACAAACTCAGTGACCCTGATAGATAGATAGATAGATAGATAGATAGATAGATAGATAGATAGATAGATAGATAGATAGATAGATAGAACAAGCCTACTCTACCTTACTCATTTGAACATCCATGAATATAATGTATATGTAATGCTGGCAACCTTAGTTTAAGGTTGTTCTCATGTTTATAGATTTGTAATTGATTAGGAATTCTTTTTGATCACTCTAATCTGGCACTTGTCAGAGACAACATATTTCACCGTCAATGAGTTTTTATCATATGTGGGCTTAATTTACCTGGTTGAAGAACATTCACCTGCTTTTAATAATCAACTAACTATGAGTTCTGTTAGGATATGAGAGTTCGCCAAATTATTATTACTTCAGGAGGGAAAGATTGTCTAACTCAATACACCCTAATGTTATGGTTAAAGATCCCCTCCAGACTTGTATATACAGTTTGTATCGTCTGCTTCAGATAATAACTTGTGTCCAATATGGTCATTCCACAAAAACAAGTTCAATTATCTTGTTAAAATCCATAAATCTACTCCTTCTCTCATTAAATTCATTCCCAGAATCTCTGAATATACAAACATTTTTCATTTCAAAGGTTTAACTAGTAGACACAAGATGTCTCCTACTTAACTGAAAAGCCCATTCTCATTGTATGTGCACTGGAGTCTTCAAGTTTCCACATCACTTACATACTGGACCATGATTGGCTTCCAGACTAGTTGTGATGTCACAAATCATGCTACACGCCTTAAACTCAGAAAACAACCTTCAAGTGTCAAACTCTGCACTTACATCATTCTGCACAGTGAAGCTCAAACATCCACCTGAAGGTAAAAGAAAGAAGAAAAGAACATTTTGAGCGGAGTGGGACATTAAAATGTGACTATACTAGTATTAACTTTATGACAAATGTACAAATGTTGTCTGCTGGCAGTGCAAGATAACACACTTTTTCCCAGGGGAAATTATAACTTGTCATAGCAAGTAAAGCACAGGTGTCACTAATAACATGAACACCTGCTCTGTTCAATTAGAGCATCCCAGCAAGCCATGACAGTGATCGTTAGTGTTATTAATTACACCTGTGCTTTTCCTGTTCTGACATGTCAAAATATGAAAAAGTTCTAACTGTGATCAAGATCAAGGTCACTTGCAATAAAACAGTGCTAAACGCTTATCAATTCACACATAGCTATTCCTTAAACTGTTGAAAGGATATAATGTATATGCATTGTCTGAGCTTTAACCACAAAATGACAAAAAGGCTGTTAATAAGCATTTGACTGACAGTGTGTGTGCTTGAACTGGGTGTAACTAAGGACATAGTTCTGCAATATAACTTGAGGATTATATTGTTTTTTCGATCTCAGTGCTGAGAGGCACATTTTAGAGAATGTGTATTACTTGTTTGTGTAACCTGCAGATGTGAAGAGCTCTCAGGAGCTGCATCAAATTAGATTCCTCGCTCGCTTGATATGTGAGCTCATTTAAGCGCTGCAGCTTTGCATTCTTAGGAAATACTTCATCACAACGCAATTCACCAGACAACAATCCTCAGTCGCCTTCTCTTCTCTCCTCAAACTTCCTGTGATGCAAGTTTCCTCCAGACACTCCAGACGCGCTCCTCATCCCCAAAATGCAAAAGCAAATATGATTCTGGCAGCATAAAAATGAAAACAAACAGAAACAGAGAAGGGGAAAAAAAACAAAAAGGAAAAGAGAGATAGAGAGGCCCATTTGATTTGAGTTATTTTTCTGTTTGCTACCTCACCGTTATCTCGCAAAGTACAGAATTGTAAAATGATTTCAGTTCCTCTGAGGCCGACTCATCTCCACAGTTTGTGCTGTTGTGACTGTCTTTCCTTCATGAGCGACGAAGGAGATGAAATGAGACATCGGAGATTTCCTCTAAAGAGATAATTAGCCCTCTCCTCTTCCTCATGAGCTTCTCAAGCAGCGTCACTGTTGATGCTTAGTCAAGGGTAAGAAAAACTCTTCATGACCCTGTTCCACTACTAGGTATAGTGGTGGCAAATCATCATCATCATCTCACATCTTTTCAAGGTTATTGATGAAGAGAAGCTATCAAGGTTATTTACGAGACATATTTATGCAGGTCTTTTCATGCTGGATCTCTCTCACCGTCGACGCATGAATCCGAGATTTACAGTCTGACAGCAGGGTGCACAGAGAAAGGCTGGGTGATGCAACAAAGATGAGATTGACATGTTAACTCTGAGAAAGGCAGCAGGAGGCTGCAGACTGACAGAACTCATGAGCCTCTATCAATGGTAACCTGCCTTCATGCGACTTCTCATCTAGAATAAAGCTACTTGTCTTATAGAGCCTTGTTTCTCTGCCGAAAATGAAAAAAGAAACGGCACCTATTGTTGGATTATGCAATCAGACTACTTCTGGAAACAGACTAACCTCTATAAAAAAGTTTGACTTGTGTGCAATGTTAATAGTTTCTAGCATCAAAGTGTACCTGTTGTGTTTTCTAAATGTAACATTAGTTTTTATGTCCATATAGGTTATGTAAAAAAAAATTGGAATTCAGTGGCTATATGTAGTCATTGAAAATTTCATATTCAATCAGACACCCCGCGTCAGCTATCAGTTTTGCAGAAACCTTAATTACAATGTCTAATCCACTGTATTTGCCTTGAATTATTTCACAATAGAACTTAATGTAATGAACAGGTGTTTACAATTACAATTTATTTTTGGAAATTTGATTTGATTTTGATGGTTGTTACATTTGTAGATTACTCACAGTTATTGCAGCTTCTTTCTTTATACGGACATAGGAAAGGGTATCCTCCGCCAAAGTTAACTGGGTGAAGAGTGAGGCACTGTTGTGTGGTTTTATGGGGGTAGGGTGGACCACCACAGTTGCCAGGGAGACTACAATGGAGTCAGGCAGGAGTTTAGGTGCTAGAGGTGCTAAAGGCTGGGTCAAGAATATCTTGGAGGAGGTTCTACCTAAGGCTACCTAAGGTCCCCAAACTAGCAAAATAGAAATGGCTTCTCCCCAAAGTTTCATATAGATGTTTCAGGCGTCTGTGAGGTGTGATTTTGTTTTATTTTATGTTTTCTCAGGAGGAGCTGTATCTGTTGTTATTTTTAAGTGCCTTTTTTATTAAAGGCCATCAAAAGTCTTTCTTTTTTTTTTTCTTTCTTGCATTCAGTCTAGGTGAGGCCAACTTTACATTGGACTAGCTGTATTATTGGCACATTGGCAGGTGTAGAAGTAGTCGACAACATGTACAACTTTCACACCTGTAATACTTCTAAATATTACGGTTCACTTTGAAATATGAATACAGTGATAAATTAATGCAACATAAGTGACACCACCTTCCCAATAATAAAGAAGAAGAAGAAGAAGGAGAACTCAGTCCAGAGGGTGGTACTAATGCAACAACCAGAAGAAGAAGAAGAAGAGTTTCTTTAAGGATTTGTAAGGAAGTAAATTATTGAGGATGAATAGAATATGTTATACAACTGTTCCAGTACTTACAGACTGGTCAAAAGATGAAAACACAAGAAGTTGATGACAAATGTATGTTGGAGAATCACATAAGAGATGTTCTAATTGTGGATGTGTGCTAAGAGTGTTCATATTGAAGAATATATTGAATTATTGCTTTCATATTGAGCTAGACTAGAACTGTTTAAATATTATAAAACATATGAGAATTTACAGTTTTTATTTATTCCAGTACACTGGGGACTGCTGGGGGAAAAGATGGACAGATGTTTTGAATCATAAGCTTTGTTGTCTGTCAAACATACTAAGAAAATAAGGTGCATTTCTTGTATGAGAAGGTGCTATACAAATAAAGTTGTCATAAATAAAATCTTAAAATTGACTAATACTTTACAAAGGAAGGCTATTATTAAAGTTATCTACTTATTTTCATGAAATACAACAGGTCACTGTTTTCAAATCTGTTACTTCTAATCATGCTCATATCAGATGCGTGTTGTTTACAGAGAAAAAGATCTACCTTATTAATTAATGTAACATATTTCTCTGTGCCGACTGTTAGCTGAGAACATAACAGAGTTAAGAAACATTTTTTATTCTTTTTTTAGGATTTCTGTAGGATAGGATTTTATAAAGAATCAAGTACCAAGTCTTTGGTTAAAATGTGGACTATATGTATCCCAAGCAGCATAATTTTTGGTTGGAAATATTTAATACAAGTTCACAAATTATCTTTCTCTCTGTCAAACCGTCTGCAGTCACTGCTTTATTCTGAGTCACCCTGACACTTGTAATATCAAATCATATGAAATACTTGAAAATATGAGAGAAGCTTTTGTAACTCTTTTCGTTAGACGCCTGATTCTTGTCAGGCGGAAATCCCCTTGTGTACTTCACTACATATGTGTAAATCTATATGTAAACATATGTATTTACTGTTATAGTTGTCATGTAACATAATTTTTATGTAATGTAAATCAAGACTTTTTATTTTTTTTTTGATTGTTCAGTTTTATAATTACTGAAAATCTGAATTGAAACTCGATATGCTTTGTGTTGTCTGTTTATCTGTTTGGAAACCCAATAAATAAAGTTTTGAGGAAAAAAGTCTATATTTCTCTGCACTCAGGAATGATGGCCAATGATATTGACAACTGTTTTCTGCTCATGTGTACTTAAGTAAAATTTTACTTTACTTGAGTATTTTCATTTTATGCTACTTAATATTTCCACTCCACTACATTTCCGAGGGAAATATTGTACGTTTTACTCCACTATGTTCATTTGACAGCTTTCGCTACTTTTCTGATCAAAACTTGACATAAAATAATGATAAGCTTATAAATTACACTGCATTATTGAAAATTAAACCAGTGTTTTCCAAGCTTTTTGGCTTGTTGGCCTTTACATACAATCTGCATGCATTTGTGTCTCTTTGTCATGTTTCAGATATCTATGAGTTGTTTGCACTTCCACCAAAGAGACATTTCCCCTCACATGGTTTCAAATAGATACCTGTTTATGGTCCAAATAGGTAAAACTCTCCAATATTTCACAAAAATGCAAAGATTAAAGAAAAGTTCTGAAAAATGAATCCAAATTTATGTGGTAGAACTATGTTTTTCTTCTTTCCTACCCAATCTATCATCTCAAAACACCTCAGATTTATCTCATGACCCTCAAAAAGCAGTTCAAACTGGCTCCACCTCGAGCAGCTACAACAATAAAATGCTGCTTATGTATTGACACATCAGTATTAAAAATGTGCCTTTATTAAATGTATTTAACATATCAGTCATAGCCTGATTTTCTGCAAAACAAGTACTTTTACTTAGTTCTTTAAGTAAATTTAGCTGGTGATATTTCTATATGACAAGTCATTAGATAAATTAATTTTTTTTATAAATTAGTCTGCAATATTCGCTGCTAATGTCAAAGTTCAGTCAGACTCTTGACCTTCTTCAGTGACACAATGTTAGTGGTCTAACTTAATTTAACAGGGTAAATGCATGGGTAAATTACATGAAGTTACACACTGGTACAGCAGGTGGCGGTATACACCTTGAACTTATTTGCGATCCGCCGATAAACTGAGAGAAGAAGAAGAAGTTCAGCTCGCCTCTCAAAATGGCGGCTGAACCAACACGGGAGTGGAGCGATGAGCAGCTCAAAAGTGATGATTTACCAAAAAAAGACATCATAAAGTTCATTCAGGACAATGCAGCCCACTCGGTACGTTTATCACTCGAGTCTCTTCGTGATTTACAGTTTGTGTTTAGCTGCAAGTTAAACTGTCAGAGCTCCATCTGAGCTGCAGGAGGCTGCATGGCATCACAGGGTTAGCTAAGTGGAGCTGTTGTGCTTTAGCATGTAGCGAGACAGTAATTACAGCAATACATCATAATGTTTTTATTTAAAAATTTTTTTAAAAAAGTGCTGCACGGTTCAAACATGTATAAGCCACTGCTCACAATCTGAGACAGCTACATTTACAGTTTGACATTATGGATAGTCATGCGTCATTGATTTGAACAAACACGTTCTCATCATCATCATCATCATCATCATCATCATCATCATCCACTAACTTTCTCCTTCTAACTGCTTTTTCTCTTTCAGTTTCTTAATGAACACAAGCTGCTGGGAAACATAAAAAATGTTGCCAAAACAGCAAAGAAAGAACAACTGATCATTGCCTACAATCAGCTCTTTGAAAGCAAAGTAAGTGATGTAGTGATGCAACTAACATCTGTCGATTAATTGATTAGTTGTTTGGTCTATAAAATGTCAAAAAATGGTAAAAATGTCGATTGCTGTTTCCCAAAGCCTAAGATGACGTCTTCAAATGTCCTGTTTTGTCCACAACCCAAATATACTCAGTTTACTGTCATAGATGACTCAGAGAATTTTGACTTTTTTTTCCTTAAAAAAAAAACCCTCAAACAAATTAATCGATTATCAAAATAGTTGGCAGTTAATTTAATAGTTTGCAACTAATTGATAAATCGTTACAGCTCTAAAGTGATGGTAATGTGACTTAATGTTATACATACAGTGATGCTGCACCTATACGATGACTGCCCGTGTGATAAATTAATGAGTGTGTGTGTGTGTTTTTTTTTTATGCTGTCGTTGTGATTCTCAGAGGTTTAAGGGCACAGAGCCAATCGAGGAAGTGACTGAGCAAGTTAAAGCTGTGAAAATTGATGAAAAGCCCAAAGAAGTCAAGACAGAAGTTGTGGACGAGGTACTGGCCCAAAATGATGAATTAATACGTTTTTTTTATTTCTGCTTTGCACACATGCTAACTGTCAACACATTTGTGAACTGCTCCTGTTTCTTTTTGTCAGGGTCCACCAAAGTTCACAAAGTCAGTGCTGAAGAAAGGTGACAAGACAAACTTCCCAAAGAAAGGTGACACTGTGAGCTGCTGGTACACTGGTACCTTGGAGGATGGAACTGTCTTCGACACCAATATCCCCGCAGGTACTTCACCCAAAGTCATATCTATTTAAAATGTTTGCTCCTTCACAGAAGACGGCAGTTATAGTCGGCTTTGGTTGACAGTCGATACAGCGGAGTCCAAATTTGACAAGATTTCACAGTGATAAAATATATCATAACATCCATCGTAGCTTTTTGAACTGATCATGCAGAATAATCGGCTTCTCTGCTATCTGTCTGTTCCAAATGTGGCTAAATACAGATAAAAACAATAGCCAATATTATATTATAATATGATGCAGTTGTCCTGGTTCTATACTGCGCCTTGCCCATGGTACTGACTAGTTGCTGGATGCATGATATTTACTGGGCCTGGTTTTTTCCCCCAGAATAGATCCACAGTAACCATGGGCAGCTTTTTTTATGGTCACAGATGAAACCACAATGGTGACCCTACCTTAGTTGAATATCTTGTGATGAAGATACTGTCCTCGGGTTTAAACCATCATTGTTCTTCTCCCCCTGCAGCAGCGAGAAAGAAGAAGCAAACCAAACCACTGAGCTTCAAAGTTGGCTTGGGCAGAGTCATCAGAGGTGTAAGTTAGTTATTCCTACGTTTTCTGCTCTGTGCATCCAAACTTTTGTCGGTTCTTCAAGATGATACCAGTAAACCTTTGTTTTGACAGTGGGATGAGGGTCTTCTAACAATGAGCAAGGGTGAAACAGCTCGACTGGAGATTGAACCAGAGTGGGCCTACGGAAAGAAGGGTGTCCCTGAATCCAAGTATCCTTTTCTTTGGCACATTTGCATCAGTATTTGCACGTCATAATGTGACACTAAGCTGATTTCAGTAGTGTTTTTCCATTTTTTGCATTGACTCCCATCTTCTCCTTAACTCCAGTTCTACCAGAATCCCACCCAATGCAAAGCTGATTTTCGAGGTTGAGCTGGTGGCCGTTGATTAAACTAACAAACGTTGGCCAGCATGCACTACTTTTCAAGGATGAAGGGAAAAAAAACGAACTTGGTGGCCTTGCTGTAGAAGTCAAAATGGCACTTGGATTGTGTTGTGCCTGGTTCCAGGTTGTCTCCTTTGTCTCATTTATCATTTTACGTACGACAGGAACGATTAAGAAGAGGTCCAGTTATTAAAGCGGTTTGCCCTAAACGTTATGGCATGTCAATAATGTACATATGAGACACCCTTAAACACTTTTCTCTGTACTTTGTTTTGCATGTACAATTTAAATAAATAAACCTGTTTCAGAGATCTTAGTAATTGTAAGGGTTTTCTTTCCTCTCCTCATATTATTTTCATCAACTACTTACTGAACGAGGACATTTAGATTAGCAGTTAACCACACATGAATGGCACGAGGAATAGGAGGTCATCCTATGCAATAAAATAATTTCCTGTATGACTACATCTATGAGCACTGGTCTTTCTCAAATGACATTTTTTATTACCTTTATCAACTGAGCTATGCAGGCAATGAACTGCAAAGATTTGTCACTAGTTTTATGTACAACTTAAATTCACTGTTTGAAGGAGCATAATTATATACACATAAGTGCAATGCTATTAGAAAGCAATTTCAATAAAAGAAAGGTAACACCTGCACACTCCAAGCAAAGAAAGTTTAATCTAGAGTTTCATCCCCTACTCAGAGCTTCATCAAGTCAGAATATTTGATCTTAACGTCACTACCATCTCTGTTCAAACTCTGATAAAGATAAATCAAACTGTCCAGCATTACCATAAACTGTCATATGAACATTTAAACTTACACCTTTCCTACAGGATCATGTACTTAAAATTAAATGCAGGTCTTTGTAAAGAAATGGCAAATAGCTACATGTTTGATTTTAGAAACGAAAAAAACTTCCAGTGGGATACACAACATATCTTTTGTCCAAGCCAAATCTTTATTCTGTACAGCAGTATAACATTTAACTTGGTAAAAACTAATGGCGGGTGATCATGTGTCTCCTCTCTGGCATTCAAGCACTTAGGAGTTGGCGTTGGGTCCCTTCTTCTTTCCGAAGGTGGGCACAACGTTCACGAAGCGCCTGTTGTACTGGATGCGACGCTTAGCACGGCCAGTCTTCTTCTTCTTCTTCTCCTGCTTGTCAACCTGGACGTCACAGGGAAAAGACATTTGTTAATTCTCACAGATCTTTATGTTCTATGTATTGTAACGCCATGCTCATCAAAACAGAAGAAAAAACATCTTTATACATATAAAAAGTCATTCTAGCTGCTGTATATTAGTTAAATCAAGATCACTAAATTACCTAAAAATGTACCAATGTTTTTATATTATATTGGAACACGACATTCAGGAAAAAACGTAAAATCTTACCTTGGGTGTCTGTCCCCTCACTTTTCCGGCACGGGCCAGAGAGCCGTGGACCTTACCTGGTGGACAGTAGGGAGAAAAAAGAAAGAAAAACATTTATTTCCTGGACAGACTAAAGCTCCTGAAATTATTCAGATGTTAATGAACCTGCTGTTAAAAACACTTTGTTGGGGCTATAGTTTTCAGAAACATCTTTTAGTTGTCTGTGTGTTCATCTTTGATGATGATGTCTGATTAAGCGTTTGAGATTAACAGGAAGCGCAGGTCAGTCCAGAGCCACTGGGCCCTGACTCCAAAGGTTCAGTCTCCGCTGGTTTTCAGCCTTGACCTAGGAATTACTAACAGACCTCTGCTGGAGGATCTCTGGCTGCATTCAGGCTCGTAAGGGGTTAGTATGTCGGTGATATGATCAGGGGTCACCCCCATACGTGCTTTAAAAGTAATCATTAAAATTTTAAAATCAATTTTAAAAACGTCCAGGTAACCAATGCAGGGATGCTAAAATAGGTGTTACGTGGACTCTTATTGGATTTTATGAGTTATCGTGCTGCAGAATTTTGAACTTGAAGTTTGGACAGGATGTATTGACAGACAAGAATACAGCAAATGATAGTAGTCCAAGCAGGATGTAATGAAAGCATGAATGACAGTTTCCAGATTCTTAGCTGATAAAAAAAAGATCTAATTTTTTAGATATTCCGGAGGTCCAGAAAGCACGATTGAATCACCAACTTCACCTGTTGGTCAAAGTTGAAGTTTGTTGTCAGTGCAGAGTTGTTATCAAGTTTGGTGAATATACTGACCTCCGAGCAGCCTGCCAGCTACCTCCAAGGTGCAGTGCTCTGAGACACCACAGGATGCCAGAGAGGCTTCATTCTCCAGTGGGCACCCGGCAAGCAACAGCACCTGATCCTCGACCAGGAGACCCTCCAGAGTCTGGACATGAGCCTGAGGGACACCAAAGAATAAGCATTTTTCATGGTCCCCTTATAACCAGGTGACTACTTTCTGTTCAAGAAGGTCTGGTGCAATCTCAGCTACATGTTAACATTTTACCTTAATGTCTGCGACAGTCTCCTGTCCAGTCACCTCAAGGGTGTGAGTGTTCTGGGCACGCAAGAAAAGCTGCATGATGATGCTGGAAGAAAAACAAGATTGCTCAAAGTCCATTATCAATATAACTATTGCGGAAATCAGTTTATGGCTTGAGTTTTTTATGACAGCAGATACGGTATGTCTGAGATGGCAAAATCAGTTTTAACGTCAAAATACACCCCGTTATTGAACTGGCACAATTAAAATGTAAGAGAACCAGCGCAAAGCAGCGTGTCGGAGTTGGACCATACTCTCGGTATGCTCTCGGTAAGCTAGCGCTATGCTAGCTCAACTAGCCACATGGGGCACGCGTACCATTAAGTCGCGTAAAAACACATGAAATGTAACATAACTGTTGAAAATAAGGTACAACTCCTGACATGTGGTAATATATGTCTTTTAATTGAATAACAGTGTATGTTAGTGTCTTAAAAAATTAGGATTTTTCACTTAATTTGCCCAGGCCTTACCTCGTTTGATGCTAGTCGTTCAACGAAGAGCATAGAAAGGGCTGTTTAAGGGACGGTACTGCGCATGTGCCAGCTTTACGTAGACCAGTTCGGAAGCGGTAGTCACGCCCATCGCACTGGGGGCTGGTAATTGTAGTTCTCATGCTAAAATATAATACGTAACACATTAATACGTCTAGTGTGTTTCTATTTGTAGGTCATTATATTTGCTTTATAACAGCACAAAGATGAATTAACCTCAGACAGACACAATCATTATATTAAGAGGCTGCATTTAAGCAGTTTTAGGTTCATTTTGAGCATTTTAGTAGTTTCAAACTGGATTAATTCTTTCATACCTAATTTAGCAGTTAATAAATTAAGCTGGCACTACTTCACTATTCACACTAATCACTCAATACAGACAAACTACCATTTATTATTACACAAACTATTATCTTTGGATCATTTGCACTTGGTACTGAATGTTGGAACATCTGGGAGACTCCATGTGCTTGGAAATACGTACTTAATTGAAGGATTGATTGTGTGTGTGTGTGTAATGTCTCTTCAAAGCTCAAGTTATCAACAGCAACAGCCATTTATGAATCATAAGGAATGACAAAAATCAACAAGAGAAACTTCAGGATATCAATCTCTTTATTATGAAATCAAGTCAAAATAAAAAACGAGGAACTCTTCATTTTTCTTTATGGAAACATAACCATGAAATATTAAAAATCTTTCAATTTGAGAAGGAGAAACACATGACTCAGAGGTACATCAAAGAATGCCTCCTTTAAACTTTTAGCAATAAGAGACCAAACTAAGTCATCCAATCTAAAAATTAATAATCCTTTATCACACAGGGAAAAATAAATCTGCCTTCACAAACAACATGCATTAAAGAACCTAAAAAAGCAGCCAGTGTTGGAGATGACATTGTAGCAAATAATGTCTTTTTAAACAACATGACTGATCAATATGACTGCCACGGAGTGCCAAGTGTATTATATTCAAACCAACAGCTACAACATGTAATTAAACTAATTAGCACACTTTAAATCAGAGAACTTATCAATTAAATCCGCTCCTGTAGTTTTTAGATTGAAAACCTAAACACATTTGACCCTCCATGACACCATGTTAAACAGCCTTGCTAAGAGATGTAGGCAGATCATAAAGGATTCTTTCCGCTGAGTCTCCATCTTCATGTCAGTATTTTGTCCATCATGTAGGAGGAGGGGGATAGTAATGGTTATACTGGGCATACTGGTTGTACTGCCCCCAAGAGTTTTGTCCCCAACCGGCGTATTGTTGCTAAAAAGGTGGAGAACGTGAAAAAAAGTTGAGAAATGTATCACTGAACATCACTTATAGCAGCTTCTCACTAGGAAATACAAGCTGTAAATAGCAATCCGTACACACTTTTAAGAAGCATGAACTGGAATTGAGGGACACTTTCAGTGTCATCAACAGATCAGATATGAAACCCACCTGGTACCAGTTGTAGTTGTAGGCAGAGTTGTTCGCCTGCATGTCTGTCATTGCGTTTGCTGCACCAGAGGAAGCCTCATCCACACGCTGTCTTTTGGCGTCAGGTTCCTGAGAGCTGGAGACGTTGAAGAAGTTTCATATTAGTAAATGTAATTTAAGGTTGTGCACCTTAAATTACAGAGAGAGAAAATTAGTTACATCTTTAGATTTGTTGCCTAACATTTCTAACTTTTTTAGATTTTGCTAAGCTATTGTCCAACACCCAATACAGATGGGTGCACTGTGATACAATGAGTAACTACAGGACACTTTGGTCTAACTGCTACCTATCTCTTCCCTGATTGCCAAGTTATCTGAACAGCTTATGAAAATAATGTGTTGGTGTGACCCGAGCCCTGTTCCATTATCCACCTGTCATACCCGTTCTCCGCTTTCCTCTTGGTTGGCTCGCTTTCTTTCTGTAGTTTCTGGTGTTCCTCGTATGTAGCAACAAGCCTAAAAAGATGTAAAAGAATGAATATTACACAATATCAAATTTAACGAAAGGGTGCATTATGCTTTAGATTCACCCGTTACTCTCTCTTAATAGTAACAACAAACTTACACGTTGATGTCACTGCCAAAGTCCTCGAGGAACTCGACTTTGCGTTGGGAGAAGAGGAGGCGGGATTCAAGGGGCATCTGGCTCTTCAGGGCTCGGTCGAAACAAGCCAAGATCTCTGCCTCGTTCTGTGTCACATCTCCACTGTATTCCAGCTCAAGCAGGTTAAGATACAGTTTTGGACTCGTCTGTAAAGCCACAAAAATATTAGTGTAAGCATCTCACAACTCATGTAATACAACTGTAGTGAAAGGTGGGACAATTCTCTCACATTACACTCTGGATTTAAAAAACAAACAAACAGTATACAAACAGTTTAAAATGTTTTTGTTATTTATAAGACTCTGTTGAGTTTGTTAGACAAACCTTTCACATACACAGTACATCTCTTAGAGAGGTGAGATTAACCAGCTCTCACCTGGTCTTTTTCAATCGCATCCAGCAGCACCTTCCTGGCTTTGCTCAGACTTCTCTGCACCTTCATCAGCTGCCTGGCCAGCTTCACAGCATAGAATGATGTCTCAGTAGCATTCTTTGCAGACTCCATGGCCTCCCTCAACAGTGCCTCTGCTTCCTCTAAGTTACCATGGCGACGCTCCAGACTGACCCTCCGAAGGCGCACCATGGCCAAACTTGGGACTGCTGCCTCCAGGGACTTCAGGACTCCACGGGCCTCCTCAACGTTGCCTGGACGAAGAAAAGCAGAATACTGTGAGCATGGCGTTTGGTTTTTATAAGTCTGTATCACTATTTATACATGTAGTCACACACTAAGGGGTCATTATTTGATTACAATAAAGGGACATGCCCTCATGGCTCTCTGGTTAACTAGTCTGAGCTTTATTTTCATGCTGTTTTGAATGAGTATTTGAATGTCACTCACCCTGCTGCTCCTCAAAGGCTGCCCACAGCAGGTGGATGGCTGGTTTTTTGGGTAGATGGATGGTACAAGCCTTCTTGTAGACATGTCTCACACCGTCAGTGCTGTAGCCCTCTAGATATTTTGCATACTTCAGAGTGAAAAAGAGAGAGGAAGTTGGAAGAAATGCAGGAGAGGACAGAGAAAAGAACAGAGAAGAAAGAAAAGAACAGAGGAGAAAGAGAGAGGCAAAACAAACACGTTTAAACCTAAATTTTCAGTTGACAGAAACAGTGAATTTCTTCATTGACAAGATCGTTTTTAGAAATTTTCTGTGTAAACCCATCAGCACCTTCATGGAACCAATTAGATAAGTTTCTGTAAGGTAGTGGGAGACGAAGAAGATGCAACGTAGTAGTTGGCAAATGCTGCAGTCAAATCTTGTGTGGCAAGCTGGCCATCCCCTAATACAACAGATACAGTCACATATCAACGTTACACGCAAAGAGAGTGCAGGACGATTTACTGTGTCGATGTGATATCATCGTTGATGGGGAAGTGCAGGGAGGTAGCGGGAGTGAGAGAGAGGTTGAAGGTCACATTACCTTGGTCCAAAACTCTTCATAGAGAGCACAAGCGATGAGGCATCGTTCAAAAAGAACGACCACACGCTCCGGAGTCCCATTTTCAATCTCAAAGTCCAGGTACTCCTTCCAGTTGTTCAGCTGGGTCTTCTCTAAGGCTTTGACATGGAAGTATGGTCTCTTAATCTAAAAAGACATGAGTTCATGTTAGTTTGATGATGTTGAGGAATAACAATTCCAAACATATTACCTATAATCAACACTTGGGGAGAAAATGATGCATACCCCTTCCTCAAAGGCCCAACGCTTGCTGACTTCATGTTCGTTGTGGTTGAAGACTTCCTGCCGGACCTCGATTACCTTGTGGCGCATGTTCTCGATCTCCGTCACTCTCTACACAGGAACACACAAAAAAAATACACAGTCAGAGTTGTCATGTATGCTTTACTGTATCACATTCTCCACTTGATGTAAAAACTGCTAGTCCTGCAGCCAAGAATTTACATCACCATTAGCTTGCCAGAGACAAGAGGACTGTAGAGGGGGGAGGTATGTATGCACCCTGCATATCAGCCTCTGGGTGCAGGTGCTGGGGTCAATGGGCCTCAGTTGATCCTTTTAGTTTAAGGGCGAATCCCTGACTGGATGCCAACTTGAATCCCCCCTGGCATTCATTGGCTTGGCTGCTGACATAAAGACACCTCTTCAAACCTTAAATTTTTCTTTCCATTTCATCATGGAGAACAGGCAAGCGCCTACTAACCCCTGAACGCAATTAATTTGTATAATTCTTCCCTGCAGGATTGGCACTGGATTTGTACCTTAGCAGGGTCTGCAAGGTCCTCTGTACCAGGTGGAAGCTCCTCCTGAGCAACAGGTGTCTCCTCGTCTTCGCAGACCATGGCCACGGGGTTGGCTTTGGAGAGCTCGAGCCTCAGCTGTACAAACTCCTCTTCTGACAAGAAGTGTTTGGGGTTGTTGTTCTGCACGTGATCTTTGAACCTGCAAAGATAAAACATAAATTTCACCCTCCAATTACAGAGAACTTGTGCATAGAAGTATAGCTGAGGAAGTAACAATACAACACAACATTTAAAGATCACTGCAACCACAGTTTTTATCCTGTTCTTTCCCCTTACCTCTGGAAGTGCTGGGAATACAGTTGGGTTGGAATGCCCAAGATGCGATCATAGATGGCAGTGACGTTAGCCAGTTTCTCCTGCTCTGTCTCCCAGTTGATGAAGGACTCCCACAAACGGTCTGAGCGAAAGTCTGTGCCAGCCGCAAGCACTGCATGATCATAGGCACTAAAAGTACAATAAAAGACAGACAATGATTCTGTTTTTCATGACTGAAAATAGTAAAATTTTTGCCTTAACCGGGCAAAGGTAGGAAAAATGTTTAACTAAACATAGCAAAAAATTGCCACAATATTAATAGATAGTATCTGCTGAGAAGAGTCACATAACCGCATTAGTCTTTTACTCACGCTCGAATGCGTCCCTCTGTCTCTGGGTCACTTGGGTCTGAGTTCTCTTTGATGTAGGTCAGGTAGTGCAGCCACAGGTCAACACTGAGAGGGATGGCCTGCAAGCCTCTTCTGTACACCTTGGAAACAAGCATAAACAAGCCTGTCAGTAACCAATAGTAACCTACAAACTTGCTCCTTGCCACCCAGCCATAAGGCTGCAACTGGTGAGGCACTCTGCCACTAGCTGCTGCATGCAATCTCTAAAAAGGTCAGCCAACCAGAGAAAGAAAGCAACAAATGTGTGTCCAAAAAGATCAAAATGATTTTATATTTACCTCTTCTGCAACCTGTATGTTCCCATGCTTTTTCTCTATATCAGCATATTTCTTCCAGTAGCCATAGCAGTAGGGATACCGCAGGAAGAATATGTCAAAGGACTTTCTCACAGCTTCAAGAACATTCTGCAAGGAGGAAGTAACAAAATCAATGTTATAATTTCCCATTTAATATAACAATTGAGTTAGCCTCAACCTTGGCAATATAAGAATGTCCGAATAGAAATTTGACACCCCGTCTGTTCAGTTCTAGAAATATTCTTCTTTTACCTCTTGCTCCACATACTGCAGCAGGTAGACCCAACCATTGAAGTCTTCTGGGTTGTCCTCGCATCCTTTGAAGAGTTTCTCAAACTCGCTGGGGAGCTGTGGCTCTGCTGGCTCTGCAGGAACAGCTGGGTCTTGTGTTGTCTCTTTGGATGGTTCTTCCAGCTCCATGCCATCCTCTGCCGCTTGTGGTGTCTCAGTCCCATCTAGATAAGTTAACAAGGAGTCATCAAGACGCATTAAGAGGAAGAACACAAATATAACAGCAAACTGGGCTTTGCTTACTAATATTTACTTCAAAAAACATTACTGCTACTGGTCTGAAATTAGTTAAATTATCAATGTAAGGCCAATGGTGACACTATATTTATTGTAATATTGTCACTTTGTGTCTTTAAGAGGAAATATTTAGATTAACACCAACTATTTCATTTACCTTGAGTGCTATCCTGTGCTGCAGTCTCTGGTTCTGTAGTCATCTGCTGGCTGTCTTGCTGAGCCTCCGTAGACTCTGCTTTGTGTTCTGATGGCTGTTCTCCCTCTTCTGTGGGTTGTGGTGGAGGCTGCTCCTCTTGGAAGAGCTGAGCACTGGCAATCTGAAAATGTTCCACAGCCTTCTCCACAGATCCCAGCTCTGTGGAATTCATCTGCTGGTTTGGGTGATGTTGTTCCCCCGGAGCATCTTGGGATGCATCTGAGTCCTCAGGCAAGATGTTTGTGAGTGGCTCTGGAGCAACCTGGTCTAGAGACCAGTCAGCGGTTTGGCCTAGAACAGGAAGGTCAGGAAGGAAGCCATCCCCATTGCTCTCCATGGCAGGGGACTCAGTTTCCAGCATTCCAGTAATGGGATCGTCTGAAAGGTGAAGACCTGTTGAAAAGAAGGTTGGACTATCATTTCAAGTACTGCAGAAATATAGTAGGGATTATGGCACTCCTATTAGGCAGATAAGAAAAGATAATTAGCTACATTATTAATTACCATAAAGACTCATAGTGGCTAGTTTCTGAAAATACAATAAAAAGTCAAGATAGACTTTCAAAAATGTTTGATATAAAAGTGTACAGGTACTTCTCAATGAGCCAAAATGTACCACTTGGTACAAATTTAATATTGATAGGATACAATATTCAACAACCCTTAAGTGTGTACGTACAAGAATTTTCCAAAACTCGTTTGGCGACATCGTTTGTTTGGCAAGAGCCAACTGGTTTCACTAAATTACTTCCTCACTGAACAATTGTTATCAAAGTGGTACATTAATAATTTTTTCTCAACATGTATCATATTTTAGCTGCACAGGCTCATATTAACATGTAACGTTACAAACGGTAATCTAAAGTTAACCAGTGCACCAAAAAAGGTCACCCCGTTAGAAGCAGCAGCTGCAGCAACAGATACTTCCTTGTTTAAACGGATGCCAGCTTTAGCTTAAATCCTAACGTAAGCCACTAAAAATACTGCATCCATGTGATCGGGTTAGTTAAATAACATTATGCACGGCTGTTTCAATTACTTGCAATGGTAAGTTAACTACGTGTTCCCTCAAAAATTGATTTGTTTGCGGTTCGCGGCCATGTTTCACCCGGGACGTTGTTTGCACAGTCAAAGTTCAACCATAAGTTGGGCCTTGACTCGTGTCTAATTCCTGAGAAGTGTCGTGAAGTGACTAGAAGTTAACGTTTAGCTTCACGTTAGCTCTCGTTTAACGTCAAATCACGCGTTTCTACTTACCAAAGCTATGCCGATATGTTTTGATATTAAAAAAGTTTACTCAACCGTAACTGATTACCTTATATTGCCGTTGACCTTATGGTGACTAGAACAACTACAACGTGCTAAGTAACGCCATTTGCCTCAGTCTCCAGTTAATAGTCGGTGCCAACGGCTTCTCCACGTTAGCTAACCGGCTAACGTTGGTTGTTGAATTCGGCCACGTTGCAACAATTTCATGAATAAAGACAAGTTATTTGGGATCTTACCAGTATCTTCCATGAAACTGTGGACAACCTCGTGAACTTGTGAGCAGTTTTCTCAGTCACTTTATCTAACCTACGACGGTCAGGCGCGCTTCACCCACCATCCTTATCAACTTACAGGAAGAACCAAGGCTCAGTGTGCGCATGCTCAGCGCAGCGCCCGCAGTTACAACAGAAACCTTCGACAAAATTTTTTACACATTTCATCCAAAATGTAAAGTCGCTAGATTGTAGCTGCACTACTTTTTATTCACCCAAACTGCGATTAACTTTTGGGTACACTTCTAATCCTTAATGTGGACCACATCACAATTTGCACGTAGTTTTACTGTTTTCACTGTCAACTTTCTGGCCTGTAGACATAAATATGTATTTTTAACAGCTTTATTGGAACAAGACTACAAGTTCACAGCACCTTGTGTATACAGTTTGTGTCCACAATCTCAAACACGCCAGAGGGACTAGAGGTTAATACTATAGGTTAAATGTTAATGATAACGACAAACTTTTTTTTTTTTTTTTAAATTTAAACAAAATATACATATCTTGTAATGCTTAAAGTAGTTCAACGTTTTAACAGCTTTTTTGTTTGCACTTTCGTATACTGAAGAGATGTATTGTTTGATATAAGCAGTCAGCTCTGAAAAGTTTGTCTTTTTGCTTAATAATTTGGATTTATGAATATAAAATTTGGTTAAAATGATAAGCGAATTGATTATAAATAGAATATAGAACTGCGAGCAGATACTCCTGTCATATTCAGCCAATCCAAACAATACATTGTAAGTGAGCAAAGATGTGAGCAGCAATAAATCATGATAATTTACTCGACAGTTTATTTATATGCGGGCGCCTGTGGACATATGAGGACAGTTTATAGTCTGTATAGTATATTTAAAGCCGATGCACAGAACTGATTTACATGACAGTGTGTAGGATGCTCAAGGGGAAATGTGTAATCCAGTTTTGATAAGGTTCCTGAAAATATCCTAAACCATTTGAGTGGGCTTCCTCTTCTCAAATGTAATACTAGCATGTTTTAAAATGGTAATGATGCACTTCCTCAACTGCCAAAATAGACTAACATTCAAAAGGTAATTAACTTAATTATATTGCATGCTTAAAACACAATAATTGTAAAGTTTCAAATCTTTTGATGTATATTTTGCAGCCTACATTGTCAGGCCCTCTCTTATAGGCTTCTGAAATCACAATTTAATTATTAGTCATTAATTGCTCTCATTATATCCTACCCCTACATGACATAGCTCTTCAATAATAAACAGTGTAGCCTTTATTATGTTTTTAGTCCGTTTTAATGACCTGGTGTCAAATTTAGACTATAGTAGGGTGCGACCCCCCCACCCCCCAAAACCCCCGGTCCCGCCCTACTCACACACAAGCTCCACGTCACAGACTAATCATATTTGAATGAATGATACGACATGTCGGAAAGACCCGGCCGGTAGCCCCCCTTCCTGAGACCATTAGACATACTAAATCTTCAGATCTGTTTAAAATGTAAAGGTCTGTGTGCAATTGTTGTGGCAGATGCAACATTACAGGCAATTAAACACATACTGAGAGCTCAAATGGCGTCCACACAAGCTAATGGACCGGTCTGCAGTTCAGTTTTTTCACAGCGCGCATGCGAAATGGCGTATGGTGCCTTTGGGTGCAGTCGGAAATGTCAAAATTTGACAAGTGCCCACAGTGGTTTGTATGAAGCCTTGACTTAAGATGTTTACAGTTATGATAAATTAATATATTTTAAATATCTGTTATGCATTTGAACAATAATTTGAATTTGAATAATGAGTTAATAAAATAAAAAAGAGATCATTTAATTTACCAATTAATCATTCGATGTGTCTTTATTATCGTTCAAGTTCAAGTTCTTTATTGTTACATCTCATTACACAAGTATAAGAGAGTAGAAATCTTGGGTTTCAGCTCCTCAACAATGCAGTAAGGGAAAAAAGAAATATTAAAAAAATAGTTAAAGTAATAGTCTAAGACATATGTATGTAAGTGTATGTATGTAAAGTGCAGTGTGCATGTGTCCTACCTATAATATATGAATCAGTAGTTATATGTGTACGTTATATGTGTGTGTAAAAATATATGTGCTTATGTATGTGTGTGTGACATCAGGCAGGCTGCAAGCTGTTAGTGTCCGTTGTTCATAAGCCTGGTGGCCTGGTTGAAAAAGCTGTCCCAGAGCCTGCTGGTCCAGGCCTTGAGGCTGCTGTACCACTTGCCAGACTGTAGCAGCTGGGTTGGCTGTGGTCTTCAATAATCCTACTTAAATAGGGATCTGACCAGTTAGAGCTCCTGTCACTGCTCTGTGGTTTGGATCTCATTAAACTTGTAGGTGAATGTTGAACATCTTTAAAGTGCAACTTGATAGCAGCTGAAAATCTTGTTTATGCTGAGCTACAGCGATTTTTATCTTTCGGCTCGCTGTGGTGATGTAGAAGGGTACACCAAAGTGTGTCAGTACACCCTGACATCGCTGTTAGGTGTGGTCAGAGGTGTAACAGACTTGAAACTTTGAACTAGAAGAGGCAGTGAAATGCTGATTCAACTTGGTGGTAAAGGCCCTGAAAACTTGACTTCAAATCTGGATTATTTCTCTATGACACTGAATATCCCTGATCATGTAGTCAGTAACAAAGTTTTAAAAAACATCTACTGTATTTATTTATTTACAAAGAGTTTAATACTCAAAAACTACTTCAGCAGTTCTGTATGGGTGTGGTTTTATCAGATTCAGTTGACAGTAACCAAACAATGTGTCAAACTTGGGTCATAGAAGTATGTGATACAATTTTCTAACAAAGTCCTGCCCACTTTAAACCGATAATAAGAGCACAGAGACAAAGAAAAACAGAAATCTCAAATGTGAAATAACCAAAACTTTTACCAGTCACAGTAAGAAGCTGATTGAGAAAATACATTTTCAGATCCTTTAAGATTCCTTTTAAATGTATTATTTGGTTGGATACTTTTTATTATCGGTTATGAAAGAGGGGCCCCTAGGGGCTTAAAATAAAGGGCTGGGAGGCCTCTGACTTCTTATAATGGCCTCTGTGTGTGTGTGTCTGTGTGTGTGTGTGTGTGTGTGTGTGTGTGTGTGTGTGTGTGAGAGAGAGAGAGAGAGAGAGAGAGAGAGAGAGAGATGAACAACCACACTACTATATAATTCAATGTCAATGGGTGGACACACTTTTAAATAGGAATCAATATTACCAATTCATGATTTAAAAAATTTGTAAGTTGTAGGACAGAATTATTATCACCAATAATATGTATTAGAATTGGCAAATGAAAGATTTTATACTTTGAGTTTTTTACACATACATCCTTTTTATGCAACACTAATATGTTTATAACTGTTCTTTTTCAGTTATCAGTTGATGCACTGTAACACTCTTAATGTCAAAATATATGAATGAAAACAAAGTAGTTGTGTAGACATCCACAAGATAAGTGCTGGTTACAAAAAACAACTCCTTTTCTCTATTTGTTAGCGACTTTATGACCAACTACAGGTCATTAGGCACAAAAAAACATTGTAACTAGTGGAAACGTCAAAATATATTCAGGTGGCACACCCCAGTTTCCATGCTTACGCCTTTATGATTTTTGTGTCGTCAGATGTCGGAGCTTTTGCGGAGCATTTGAATGCAGCACCAGTGTGTGTGAGCAGTGTAGAGGAAGTGGCGGCTGATCTGGGTCCGCACCTTTTCCGGTAACACAGCAGCACCGTCCGCCACCGCTGTGACTGAACGGCTGGAGAGAGAGAGAGAGAGAGAGAGAGAGAGAGAGAGAGAGGGAGGAAGAGAGACAGAGAGCGGCAAGAGCGGGGAGAAACGGCCCGGGGACTGGAGGATGATTGCCGCAGACGTAAGGTATTTTCACCGCTGTCTATGTTACTTGCTCTTGTTCAGCTTTTCTACCCGCATAGAGAATATTTTTTCGGATCCAAAGTTGTCCTCTGTACTAACACCCCTCCCTTCTCCGGACCGCTCTTGTGTCACAGGGGGAAGAGAAGAAAGTCGGATGAATCAATGACCTTTTGAGCGCTCTTCCTCTGGATGTCCCGGTGCAGAAACGGACCGGAGATTATAGCTGCATTTGGGTGTGTGTGCGGTTTTTTTTTTTTAAATAAGAAAAACACTCTGCTTTGAAATCCATCGACAGGAATTGGCTAAGGGCAAGTGTGGACAGCCGGCAGCCAAGGAGGAAGTGGGAACCCCGGGCTTGGACAGGGCCTGATTTATGTAGAAGGCTTTTGTAAAAAAAAAAAAAAAAAAAAAAAGAAAAAGGAAGAAAAAAAGAAACTACTCTCTATCATATCCAGTTTAACTGAGATATCAACGGGATTTTGGACGAGAAAACAGACTTGAAATGTGGATTCTGAAGCAAGTCTGTGCTCAACGGCTAGTTTGAAACAAGGGGATGTAATTTTTTCTTCTTACATCGGAGGGCAGTGGATCATGAAAATATATCCCCACCCAATTCTACCAGGGCTACACACACACACTGCTCCCTTTGAATTGCTCAAAGTCGCCGGCTCAGGTCACATCATCATTGTCATTACTTCCAACTAAATTGTCCGCTATCCAACTGTACAAACTTGAGAGTCACTGCCTTTTTTGAATATTGACACTTGTGTCAGCCCACCGCTGTCATCACGTGGAGGGCTCCCCAGCACACATTACTGTAAGTTGCCCTGAAAACAAACTTTTTTCTCTCTCTCTTTCTCATTAGAGAAGCTTTAATTTCCCTCTATTGAAGTATTTATGCACAGCAAACAAGATGGGGAAAATGCTGTCAAAGATCTTTGGCAACAAGGAGATGAGAATATTGATGCTTGGACTTGATGCTGCTGGTAAAACTACCATCCTGTACAAGCTGAAGCTCGGACAGTCGGTCACCACCATCCCCACAGTTGGATTCAACGTGGAGACCGTCACCTATAAGAATGTGAAGTTCAACGTGTGGGACGTGGGGGGGCAGGACAAGATCAGGCCCCTTTGGAGACATTACTACACAGGCACCCAGGGTCTGATTTTCGTGGTGGACTGCGCCGACAGGGACAGGATCGATGAGGCGAGGCAGGAGCTCCACCGGATCATCAACGACCGGGAGATGAGGGACGCCATCATCCTGATCTTCGCCAACAAACAGGACCTCCCAGATGCCATGAAGCCCCACGAGATCCAGGAGAAGCTAGGCCTGACCCGGATCAGGGATAGGAATTGGTACGTTCAGCCCTCGTGTGCGACAACAGGGGATGGACTATACGAGGGCCTGACCTGGCTTACCTCAAATTACAAATCTTAATGTTTCTCCCCTCACCAGCCTGGACACTTGGAGGCTACAGGCGCAGAAAAGTAGCTGAGAATGAAAACACAAGGATAAAAAAAATGCAATCTGAAGCAATTAATAACACAACCTCTCTGCTCAGTATATGTATCAAAGAGAGTAGCAATTATATTTTTGTTTTGTTTCTTTTTTTCATAATGATGACTTCACTATATTTCATTTAGACAAAAGACTATTGTTTTTTGGCTGGTTTTCCTTTAATTTTTTGCGTAGTTCGCTTTGGTTCTGTAGTATTTCACTCACATTCTGTATAATCAGTACTGATTAAATATACAATAAGCGTTCTTTGAGCTCTTGCTGCAAATTCTATTATGTTTCCTCCTTTTTGTATAATTTCTTTTAGGGGACTTTGGGACATTTTATTGTTTTTGCAAACTGCCCCCCTGCTTTAGCTCTCATTCAGTATTTTCACGACCCAGCTACGTATCCAAAGGATGGGATCAGCCCAGTCCCCCCCCCCTCCCCTTTTTTTGAGGACGTAACCTGTTCACATGGATTCCTAGAAACCATCGCCTGCATCAGCATATCACCTTCATGGCTCAAACTGCCTATAATTTGTAAGAATGTGTATTTCGGATATGTTAGGACCTCAAAAAAAAAAGAAAAAGAAAAAAAAAAGAAACTGTTTTCATAATTGATTGTACAATTACTGGGATGATTGAGGAAATGTGTTCGTACTTATTTCCTGTGCAGTGATTACATCCATAATGTCTACTGTGGTGGTTTGTTTGGAAAAACACTATGTGGACGCTGGATATTCACACACTGTGATATGGATATATATTTTTGTTGTTTCAGGGTCTGAATCTGTTACCACCAGTCTTACTATTATTGCCTCTTTTGTTTTGTTTTTTTTTCTCCCAGAGCTTCCATTACTGTTGAGTATTTTGTAGTTTCAGCTGCCTTAGAAGGGGCCCGGCTTTTACAGGTGCCCCCAAAATCAAGACAGTTACTACGGCAGAAGGTATTCTCAACCGCTGAGTTTGCACTTTTGGATGGGGAGGGATTACCAGTTAGCTGGCTGTGCACATTTGATTTTCTGTGACTGACTTTTGGACCCCAACAAGTGTTTACGGAATTCCCAACCCCCTGCCACCTCCATGTAGGTGCTTCAGTGACTGCGACCCTCTTCTTCTTCTTCTTTTTATCATTCTGCCTGTACACACCTAAGGTCTTACAGACCAAAACCAACTTTCTGTTAATAGATCATAGATACTGCTCTGTTTTATTTTTGTTCCATTTTTTTTTTTTTGCTATGCTGATTGAAATAATAAAAAGATATATCCAGATCAGTACGGAAGTGACGCCTTTTCAATGAGCAGCTGCAACCGTTATGTGTGGAGAGGAGCAAAAGTAATATTTCACTTCTGAAAAAGTTGAGCTGATGAAAGAGGAAGTGAGAGTTTGGGGCGTTATAATGGTTGAAAGAAGGACTAGTTAGCAAGCGCCAGTCTGTTTCCTTTCTCTGCTTTGCGTGTGTGAGTCACTGGCTGTGAATAAATGATGAGATATCTGGTTTCAAAGAAGTGATTGTCAGGTAAACCTTGCTTTGCTGACGCTCTTGAAGTATCACTTTGTCCATCAGGGCGCTGATTCTGCACATGCCTTTTGACATTTTCAAACAAAGCCAGATAATGAAGGTGGTGATGTGGAAACCACGACATTTTAGGGACATACAGGACTCAAATACACAGCAGTATCAACACTTTCATAAACAGGAAATGACACATATCTTACGATACAAGATTTATATTGTCATCTCTTTCAGTGTCATGATAAAAATCTGACACTCTGGTGAGATTTTGTTCATAAAGCAGAGCAACTTTGGGTTACTGAGAACTTGCTTGGCTGAGGATGAGAGCAGTGTCTTACTTCATGCTTGTGTAACTACTGAGGTTAGGGTGACAGCCTCACGAAAAGGTCTCTCTGCCAGTCTGGCATTTTGCCCTGGGTATGCGAGTTTGCCCTAAGGCGCAGAACTGAGATCAGGCCACCATTTCAGAGCCATTCATTTTTTATTCTGTTCTCCTGCTTTATATCATGGCTCATACATTTCCAAACCATAAGAAGGGAAGAGAGCTGTGTGTCTAAGGTCATAAGAGGCGGGTGTGAATTGAAGGGAGTGACATCAGCGTGTGAAGTCAGGAAACATTTGAAGAAGATAATAGTTGTCATGGAAATTGGTGGTTTGAAGGGTGAGTCACCTGTTGGTGGGCAAAAACAGTAAGAATAAGTGACTTAAACATAAACACAGGCAGGTAAAATACTTCTGTCATATGGAAATCTTATTTAAATGCAGGTTTTTGGTTGAACTATTGCTGAACTTAAGCAGTTTAAACAACTGCAGTTTAAATATATTTTCTGTTTTTTAGGGGTGACAGTTATTATCTAATTTCCTGAAAAGCTTATATTTGGGGATTTTTTCCCTAATATGTCACTACAGCAATGTTCAGGAGAGTCAGAGGCCTAGAATTCCTGTGCAGGAATGCTTGCTCTCTATCTCTCTGCATTTGGAAAGGCTCTGTTTGCTCATGCAGTGTTTGCTCTGTGCCTGTTGATTTGAAGTTTGACCTGTTGCTGTGCTGAAAGCAGGACCATGCATGTGACGCGTCCAGCATTGAAGGACAGGCAGTTAAACCGAGATAGACAGACAAATGCCGCAGCCCATTATCTCTCCTGAAACTGCTGTCACTTTCCTGCTGTATATTTTTGTGGGGAATTGGAAACCTCAGTTACAGGAATTTCCTGCATTTTCAGAGAGGGCTATTGTAATGAAACCGCTTTATTTGAACAGTCGAGGGCAGTGCCTCGGCAGTGTCAAGTATGATCTTGTTTGCTTATGATTTTTCCACCCATGACTCTCAATTGTGGATGTGGAAATTCCAAAATGAAGTCTCTCTCTTTTTTCTCAGGATGAATCCAGGAGAGGAAATGTGGACAGAGAGAGAGAGAAAACAGTTTGAAACAGCTCCTGATGTTACATCAGCAAGGAGCAAGTGAATTATGCTGCACATGTCAGAGGCCTTTTGTACAGCTGTCACTGCACTCAGCAGCAGATGCACTGCACACATTGGCTGGTGTCAAATGCTGTCAGGTTCACCTGTGGTCCTCTGTTAAAGGACACATTGTAAGACTTATTTAACCAGCTATAACTGTTAAATTTAACACTTTTTTTTGTCAGGAAGTAGCTGTCACAGTGCGTCGCTGCGGACAGACAACTTTCATACACTCATGATGTGAAGTGGTGGTTATGCTCGTCAAAACCTACACACGCACATACAATAAGACATTTCTTTCAGTTTCCTAGGAGTCTTTTTCCTTTAAAGACACAGTCACATCAGTACCTCAGATGTGATTCACTTGAAATGTGCTTCCTGCCAGCATTCTCCTAGCGAAAGCTGCTACGGAAGCACGAGTGAGCTGGATTTGAATGAAAGCCTGAGCAGACCTGCTTTCGCGTTCAGGTTCAGCCCTGAGCGCTGCCATTGTGTGTCGCTAGGGTGGGGGTGGACCGGACTATTGTGCGCCTTTTGAAGGGGTTGGTTTCAAACAATACTTATAAATGGCGCTTATTGGCAGTTCCTGTGTTACTTGTTTACTCAGGCGTTCCTCTTTGATTTTAATCTCACTTGGGTTCTTCATTCAGCGGACCAGGAAACCATCAAATAGAGACAATGTGCATTTCAACATGAAGCAGTCTGCTGCTGATGATCTCATAGTCATAAAATGTGACAAGAATACCATGAGCATGTGCTTTCGAGGAAATATCCACCTGTTTTACCCGGTCCTGAACAGAGCTGTCAGTGATGTGTGTCATGCCAGCACACATGTTATGTCTACTTGCTGAATGCAGTTACACGCATGGAATGTGTTTTAAGACACACAAACACCTATGTAGTGATATCTGAAGTAGACACACTTTCCACACTCACACCTCGGGAGCAGGCTGTCTATATCTGCCTACAGTTGTTTCCATAGAACTGGTGAGTTAAGAGATGGTATGCTCACTTTAGTTAAAGAGTCAGAGGCCGAGTGAAGCGCTCGGTGAAAGTCTCGCCCTTCAAGTTTCTTCCCGTCATGTTTGTACAAATGTGTTTAAATGTTAGTTTGATTGCCTGGTGTAATAGATACTGTACGCACAGCACCTGTGGAATGTAAAGTAACTGGAACGAGAAGTTTTGACAACATTTACAAAACATAATTATGTGGACCACCTACGATGAAGCGGGAGGTTAAACACAGTTTTCCTTTACAGTAATGACTGCTGTGTGCACTTGTATCTCCCTTTAAATTTACTTTTTAATTTAACAAGATTAAACGAGATTAATTAGAGAACTGAAGTCTTTAAAAAGCCCTGTCAGTAACTGTTGGCTGTTCTGTTTTGGGTTATACTGTAAGATTGCGCCCATGACATATGAAAAGCAACAATTAAATAGTTCATTAGAAATCTTCTATACATAAACAAGCTGCTGTTCATCACTTGAGAAATATATTTTCAGCGTATGGAAGCTCATATAATCTACTTTACAGCCATTTGTTTAGCCGTCACAACCCTCTTACTGCCTCCGTCTCCAATATCTCTGGAGTATTACTAACCCAGGACAGTGCGTCCTCCAGTTGCCATGAGCAACAGGACTGAAAAACTGTGTGCTCCTCCAACACATAATCCTTATCAAACCAATGATTTAGTTAATCTTAATAAGATTCACCCTTGCTTTTGTTTTCCTTGTAGTAGGATCTTGCTCAAAACCACAGATTCTGATTGAATGATTATCAGCCCCTTTCATCAAAAGTATTTCCTGTCTAACAACATCCACTATTGACACGCACAAAGGGACTTTAGGACTAGCTGGACGGGCCGGAGCTGCTGCTCAGACAGTCTTAGTGTCTTGGTTGTCATGGGGCCGGTTTAAACAGTGTCATAAAAGCAGCATGCCGAGTGACATTCAGCTTGCAGGCAGTTGTAAGCTCTTCAGAATCTGTCCCACATTGCATTTCCCTCAGCCTTGGACAATGTGCTAATAATTATAGAGAGCCCTGAGGCCTGTGTTTGCATTTGGCGGAGAGGTTGTGCAGTGGGAGGGATGTGTGCCGCCACGACCCTGTGCAGCAGCAGTGATTCGGGCTCCCAGATGTAATTAACGGAGGCTGTGCATTGCAATTCTTGCCTTTTACCAGCCTTAATAATAAAAAAAAAACAGAATCTTTATTGTATGAAATATGTAAACAAGGGCAGGTGGAGAGCTTGCATAAACCTGTGAAAAGCAGAGTGAAATAAACTGATACATGCAGATTTTCACTTTGCTTGTGGACGAGGTTTTGCTCACAATGTATTTAATCTGCACTTTATTTCACTGTAAACAACAACAAAAAAAGAAACAGGATGTAAAGACTAAGTAGAATCTCTATATTATATTATAATTTTAGTGCAAATTATGACTTTTAGCCTAAAAACTAACTGAAAGAAATAACAGGAAGTTGCATGATTTACTATTTTACAGAGAGACTTTTCCTCTATAGATAAAGACCTGAAGTGACGGGTGAGCGCAGAGTTGTGCTTTCGTTCATGACAGGAAGTGACATATGCTGCAACCTTCCTGTGTGACACATGGCACACTACAGCAACAGATGGACACATTGAGAAAAAAATAAGATTAACAGGATAGTAGAGATACGTGTTATAGACTGCCTAGGCTATCATGTCATGTCTAAAGTGAAGAAGTAGTGGTGAAGTATTGTTATTATGAAGTAAATTATGTGTGTGTTAAACAGCATTGTAATTACAATGACTGACTTTCTGCTGTGAAACTGAGAAATAGTGCAGTCACGAGTTTCCTGGTTTTGAATCTTGCCCTGGTTTTGATCATTTTCTGGGTATGGCGTTTTACATAGAACATAAGAAACCTGGTTATTCATATACATGTTTACGTGATTCTAACAGTATCCAGGTTTCTGATCATCTGTGTCCAGTTGTGTCTTGATTCCTCAACATCTAAGCCACTATGTTTTGTACCAACAGAACGTCCAGAAACCTGGATAAGATGTTTACATGCCACAGTATCCTGGTTTCTATCAGATTACTACAGGTAGCGTATCCAAGTTTCTGAAAACCAGGATAAGAGCTTATCCAGATTTCAGAAATCCTGATAAGGTGTTTACATGCGCAAACTATTACCAGGATACTCCAAAAACCTGATCATAACCAGGACAGCGGTGCATATGTAAACACACTCATTTATCTAATTAATTCTCAGTTAATTCCCCTCTGCCATTTTATTTTCAGTGACAGGAAAAAAAAAATCAACAAGTGTCACTATGTTTCAACACATAATAAAACTTGTTGGACTCAGGTTAAAGGCTGTCAACCGCATGTTGTGTAATTATTAATAGGTCTGCTGTGGAATATTGTTGGACTGAGCAGGGAGCCAATTACTCTAAATGTCGCTCTCTCTCGCTCTCTCTGGTGCCTGTTGGCAACCATCTACTCACACATTAAAACACCAAAATAGAATCACCAATACAACTTTTATCCCTAAATAACACACAACACAGAGTCCAAAAATAACTCGCCACACACACCGCCTTCCCACTGACTCTTATTAATGACCCGTCTGAAGAGCCATCTGCTTTCGTGTAAAGCAGTCTGCGTAGCTCACACTAGCAGCTGCGTGTGGAAGTCTAGTGCTTGGGTCTTGTACATGTATGGCAGGGTGCTTCACGGAGCTCAATGATTTGTGAGAGGACGTCTCAGCTCACCAGTCAGTGTTTAAGCTGAGCTGCAGTTGTCCTACTAAAAAGGCCTCCTGGTATAGTGTAGTTTCATTACCCACACTGGGGCAGTGTTTCCTGTTTTTCTCAAGATAACAGTTTACAAAAATGTGTCACAGTACTTTTTAAATGATGTTACAGACTTAATGTGTTTCCCCTTGCACATAATGCACCTGTTCTTTGCAGTGACATAATTGAGGACTTTTTTCAAACTAAAATAATGGAATACACACAGTATATTGCCCAACTTTGTGATGACAAAGAGAAGGGAAGCAGGTTTGGTACTTTCTTGACTGTGATTTGGCTCAGAATTTTTTTTTTTCTATGATGTCCTCAAATTACTTCCCTATCTCCTGCTTTTCACATGATCTCACATCATCTTTCTCGTCTTGCTCAATAATGCGCAGAATTTACGAAACCATTCACCATGACGTGCAATCAAACTGCCCTAGAATCAGCACATATTTCACAACTAGCTGCACATGTGTATGACAGTCTGTTAAAGCGATTACGAACAATATATAGCTACGAGCATTTGTCACAGTTAATAACGCCATTAATTTTCTGTGTTTTGCAACAAACCTGCTTGTGTATGCAATTAGTCTTCCCTGTAGGGAGCCAAAATCACTAGCAGAGCCTGTTGTGTGAGAGTGCCTATAGAGAATGGGGAATATGCTGAGCTATCTGCAGTATCATGTCTGCTCTGTGAGGAGGAGTCTGCCTCCGCATGTGTGTATTGGTGCAACACAGGTGCAGTAGGACAGTCTTCTTGTCACCTGCGCATGCATACACACATATACCTGCACCAGATTGTATTGTGATTTTATTCTCTGTATTAGTGTTTTAATAACTATAATATTGCTCTATTTTTATGGTTTTTATTCAAAATCTCTGCATCTCTGGCCTATCTAAGCTTTAACTACAAAGAGGGGAGATGGGGTTGCTAAATAACAGAAATACCTGTTCTTTGTTTGCTCTGGTAGCCACGGCAACATTGACAAAGACTCAGCAGCAGACGGCCGTAGCACATCTAAGTGGTAAATTGACTGTCTTGACTCCCATCCCTTACTTGCCGTTCTCAGACCAGATATCTATTTCCATCTTTTAAATTGGCATCAACTAAATCCAGATTGAGGAAGTCAGCCCGGAGGCATCTTTACGTCACTGATAGAAATCATGGAAACAATCCAGAAGCAATCCCGAAGTCACATTCATCATGGATTCTGTCTGTTCTGCAAGTCAGCTGAGACCGCAGAACGTCATTATGGTATACAGTATGTGAAAATGGGCTCCTAAACCAAAATACCACAGGATTAGCGATATCATGCAAATATGTAGTGCGTGTTTAAAAGAAGAGAGTTCTTATCTATTTATCTTGTCTGTTTTAAATAATATGATTTATCCTTGTGTCTCTTTAGTTTAATTACATACTTATACACAATATTTATTGTCTGTTAATACATAGGTCATATTTGTATATATTCCACATGAACATGCACTTCTAAATTATCAGTGGCCACCCCTTCTGCTATGCTTTGCTTGACTTGAGATACACGCTGCCAAATGCTGCATAATGATAGCAGAAGTAATGCATTCCACATGTTCACTATTAGGCATACAATCTGATTCGTGATTTGCTCACCAAATATGGTTTCTAGATAACTTGTATGATGCAAAAGGGTTGTTTCGCTACCACACACTGTGGTAAAGACTACAAATTCCTCCCCAATTTGGCTGATTAGATCCTTTACAGTGATGTTGGTGACATAAATTTTAAAGCAAGCTGCCATAAAAGGAGATTTCATATTGTTGTATAATGCAGACTCACTTAGCTGAAGTGCTGTGCGGCATTTGTATCTCAAATAGGTATGTATACTTTGTGAATGGTGGATACAAACACTAAATTCTTGGCAGTAAATTCAGTCACTCAGCAGCGGCCACGTGCTGCAGTAGCAACAGCTAAACGTGCAAGCCAGCCGAGACTTCACACTGCGATGAACTTGTGAGAAATTTCTTGGGCTCATGAGACCATCAGAAGATCAAGCGGTTGTCAATCAAAACTTTTTTCATTACACTAGTTGGATAGCGCTAACTGGAAAAAGGATCTAAATGGCAGAACTGGTGATATCATGGAAAGACACTGTAAATATAAACTGTTTCCTTGCCTATTTGCAGCAGTGTGGGTGATGTTGTGAGCAGCGAGACATTTTATGAACAACAACCGACTGTGACAACAAGCATCTGTCCTGCTAAGTATCCATGAGCAGGTTGATGAACCCCTGTGCAACCTGTGCTATGACCTCAGTGAAAAGAGAAATTCTCCTTTGATGATTAATAAGGTACTACATAATCATGACAAAATACAGTCATTAACTTTCATGGAGTGGAACTGACTCAGAGTTAGATCATTCTTTAGGCTCTGAATGTTTGAAATTGAGGAGTAAATCATCCTCACAGTGCAAACTAATCCGTTGCCCTGTTGATTGATTGTTATGGCCGTAAACCACGTCAGTTAAGGGAAGCAGTGGGGACTCATTCTGCATGATGGAGGCCAAACATATTTTTTTGGTTTAATGCTGAAACTCAGTCAAAAAGGGACAGCCAGAAAGAAAAGACAGAGCAGGGGAACGAGACAACAAATGAGAAGGGATAGAGGAATAGAAAGAAAGAGAGTGAGAAGGGTGTGACCTTAATCCCGGTGTGGATAAGAAACTTAACACACATTCTCAGTGAAACGCACACACGCACGCACGCGCACACACATCTGGTCCATCCAGTTTGTATCTCACAAGAAAAGTATGTTGGAGGTTTAACTTCTGATACACACAGCGAAACTTCCACTATGTAACCCCTGTGAGATGAGTCAGCACTCCAGTGGGTTGATTAGTTACTCTTTGACTGCTGCGGGTTATCAATCATAGACGACGGGTGTGGTTACTTAGTTTAGTTTATGCTGAAGTTCATCCATGAGTCATCAACCTTTTCATTGTCATCAACAGTCGCTTTGTAGTCGCAGCACTTATGCAGCTTATGTGTGAGTGAGGGCCTGATCATTTCCATTTTGAAGTTATCATATCATTCAGGTAATGTGTGTAAATTTGCACAGGCAAATGTGTGAATGACACTAACATATCCGATAGCAACATGACCACACACTGCAGTGTCATACATAATACCACATGGCGCCTCTGTGCCTTACCCTGCATACAAGCCACTACATGTTACACCACCCAGCCAGAGCATGAAGCAGGCTACTGTTCCAGATGAAGGCAGCCATGCCGCTGTGGAGACTGATTAAATGTCAGCTGCTCTGGGTTCTGTCCAGCTCTGGGTTCGGTCCAAAAAGGCCTGCAGCGGAGGCTTTGCTTTCTGTCTCATCAAATAACAATGAACAACAACCAGGTTGTTCGGGGGAAAATGTGACAAGTCAGTGACTAGAAAGGTGTGTCCGATCCATACAGGATCAGAAGAATACTCCAAACACTCCAGTATGGATGCATTACCTCCAACAAGAACACACACATAGGTGTATACAGTAATGGGACAATGTACAGGTGGACATGCTATTTAGAAATACATATTGGTGTGAATAATTACACTTCACTAACTTCATAGTCTAGAAAGTTGTTCTTTGCAATTGAAGTGCACTGCCCTCATGTGGTCACAACATTATGAGTAAGTACACAACTCTCTGTCTCTCTGAGTGTATGTGTGTGAGTGAGTGTGTGTATGTGTGTGTGTGTGTGAGAGAGAGAGATAGAGAGAGAGAGAGAGAGAGAGAGAGAGAGATGGAAGTGTGGGCTCCAGCCGGCCTATATCTGTCCCAACTCCCACATGCAGGCAGACATGAAGAAAAGGTGTCTCGTCTGGGGCGCAAATGGTGACCCACATCCCCAGCTACACCACACCCCCTCTTGTAGCATCTCATTACGTCAGACTCCATAATGACCCACGAGATCACAGCTATATGGTTTTCATCCCTAACATAAAATACCCCAGCCTACAAACTTGAATTGCTCCAGGACGCCTCTACATGCCAGAGGATGTGAGCACTTCCTCTGCATTTCGAAATGCCTCATTTTATTCTATCAGTGTGAGAGCCAGCTTCTCGTCAAGGCTGCACCCACTTCTTGTTCCATAGGAGGGATCCTGCTTAAGTAAAATTATATATTGAATGTGGATTAGTTTCTTCCCTCCCAATCATTAGTACAATATTCATCTACATATATAAATGCGATACACGTGTTTTATTGCACGTAGAGGCAATTCTATTCACTATTTAGAGATGTGTTTCGAGCGACCACCCCTACAAAACATGGTATGCCCCACTCCCTGCCGTTAGCCGTTGTTGTATCCTATGCTACTGAACAGATTTGTCGCGATACAAACTAGCTACACACTGGCATTAAAGCCACGAAAAGATGCTCCTTCACGGGATTAAAACAATAAAACAAACAAGAAGAAGTCAGGGAAAACTTTGCCCAACTGTGCCCAAACTTTGATAGACTACAACCCAAATCACTTCCCTACAGTTTCGAGTGTGTTAGCATTGTTTTATCTCACCACTATTGCCATTGGACGCGTTTTTTTTTTTCTTCTTCTGGAGCAGTCCAGTCTGATGAATTCACCGAAAAAAGACGGAGATAATGATGTGCCCGTTAAAGACCCGGTAAAATACGGCGAATTGGTCATTTTGGGGTAAGTCTGTTTAAAAACCTAAACCGATAGTAAAAAAAAAAAATGTGTAGGATGCAGAAACGCTCCAGTGGTAAATTAACGCTAAATGTGTAGCGGCTCCATCCGCACAATAAACCTACAGATGACGTGTGAGTTCAGGTTTAATCCACTGCTCTTATAAAATATATCGATATTGTCGTCGTTTTTCGGACATTACATGTGTAACATTAGCATATTTTACCTCATTTCTCATGTATTCTACACTGCCACCGTTCCCACCACCGGTCAAGAGACTGTGTAGTAATGTCACAAACTAACTTTGTGCTCCAAAATGAAATCACGATCTCTTTGAAACTGTGCCCCCTCATTGTTTCAGCATCATGAATGCTGCATTTGAGTGTAAAAAGGAGCTGATTTTGCCATAGCTATAGTATATAAGGCTACTACGGATGTAACGCTAGCTGCCTTTTGATCAATGGTTGTAGAGGAGGGGGTGGGGGGGGGTGGAGGGGTAAGCAGCGCTGGGTTGCTCAGGCTGAAAATCCCAATGATGTCATACTATGCCGGGTATGTGATTGCTAAAAGTAGGACTGAAGATGATATCATTTTCTGGGAATAAAAGCCATGCCACTTGCTCATATGATTTAGTCATAAAGCCTATGTCATCTTTTATTACTAATTGATAAAACGTCGCAGCCAGATGACCATCCATGCCAGAGAAGGAGAAGAAGAAGGAGCTGGAGGAGGAGAAAACCACCAACACACACACATATACAGAAGGCAGGATGTGCTGATGACAGCCACCAGCTTCCACAGCATTTCCACCCCTACAGCTCCACACTGTGCAGCGGTCTGCAGGGACCAGAAAATGCCACAACACACACACACACACACATATATACACACACAGTCATATTCAGGCTTACACAGGCCTCCCTGTTGCCCTGCAGAGCTTCCTGTGTATGCCAAAGATAACTGACCTAATGGCCTATCTCTTCCCCTCCGGCTGAACATGGAGTGAGGAGGCTGTAGCCTGCCTGCATCAGAATACTGATTAGTCTTCCTCCTCCTCATCTGACTGTTTGAACAGAGCAGCCCTTTACGTCCTCAGATCAGAATACACAAGTGTTCATTTAACGGCCTGTTTGGGAAGTTTTGGCCACGCAGCTTAAACACAAGCGGCCTCTGCGGTGTGTGCTCTCTGTGAAACTTTTAATGTGCTTCATTGTGGGTAGAAAATGCATTCGTATTAGCTCACTTTTAAACTGTAGTGGTTGAGGTTTGGTTTGATCCTGCCCTGCCAGAGTGATGGCCACAGGCTAGCAGCCTATTAGAGGTATCCTGTCTGTGGTTGTGAACAAGAGCTGAGTGATATGGGGTAAATAGATACAGTTATAGCTGAAATACTATCTTTCACTGTTATTCTGTTATGTAACACAGTTTACAGTATGTTAAAAATGTCATAATTCGATTACAGAGATGGGTGATATACGTAGATAGGAGTTCGTCTGCCCCCAAACGTACATGACTTTGACAGCAGATACCCGTCAGTACAGGCTGTTCTTTCTGCTCCTTCCTGTCAGATGTCATATTTTCCTGGCCCATTTGTGCAAGTGTGGTTTGACTTTGCATCTGTCAGCCTTGATGATCACATGCCCCGTGTGGTCGATGCCTGCTTCAGTGCCGGCCATGTGATCTTTGCATTGGCTGTCTGCCATCGCTCATTACCTTAGTTAGCCTGGACACCATGCCACACTGCGCTGCCCTGTCCACTCACTCCTACCTCATGACCCTCTTCCCATCACTATGCATAAACCCTCTTGCCCTCTCCGCTTATCTCCCCCACACCTTTTTATCTCACCATTAACACGACGTCTGTGTCGCATACCTCACTCTTTCACCCCGGTCTCTTCCCTGCCAGCCTGCCACAGTTTTGCTGAGTGCTGACTTTCACGGAGGCAGGCCCTCCTCGGTGGCGTGCCCTCAACGAAAATAAACCCTGTGTCGGGGGGCAGAAGGAGTGAATATTTCATACAGTGTTTTATGATGCACACGTGATGCAGGCCAGAACTGCCCAGTCAAATCATACCCAGTGAAGCTGCTCTTCCACTGGCCTTTCCCCTCGACCTTCTGCTTCGCGTCGTCTCTCAGCCCCTTTCTCTCCATCTCCTCTCCCTGCGCTCTGCTACATTTCATCCATTTTGCTTTGCTTTTTTTTGTCAGAAATACTCATGATAACTTCAGACTGGTTTTCTGTCTGTTTCTGTCAGAGCACTGGCTACCTTTTCTCTCTCTGTAAGCTGATTTTCTCCCATGTGCCTTCTCATCCTTGGTCTCATTTCACATCTTCTGCCTCTTAACCAGACCCCTCAGATGCCTTTCCTCATGTTTCTTTTTTTTTTTCCTGACCCACCACTCCTCTTGTCAGACAGGGTCCAATTAGAACTGACAGGCAGGGCCACGGAGGGAGCATATAGCACTGAGTCATCTTCTGTGATTGGACTCTACATTTATAAGTAAATGTGGCCTGTGTGAAGGTTTATCTAGATAACGCACCTGATGTCTACAGTGTTCTGTGACTGCTTGCCCTACTCTGACTTCAGGGTTGTTGCCCAAAAGAACTCAGTTTTTTTGTCCTAAGATTCATGGAAGTAGAGCTCATTAAAAATGCAAACCAACTGGCCTCAGCCTCACACTCGCAAAATAAACCACTGAAACACATCCTAATTCTAACCAAAAAGTGGACAAAAAAGAACTACCAGCACTAACATGAATAAAATGTACATCAAGTTAAATGTGCACATATCTTCTGAAATCCACTGTGCCTCTTAGAGAGACTTTGTATTTGCCGCAGATCTGGTTAGAAATGCCAGAAAATGACTTTTGTTTCCGTTAATTTCTTGGTACCCCATTAATTTGTGCATTATATGGTTAAAAGATAGATTCACTATATTTCAAGTCTGCCTTAAAACAATAGTCAGGTGCCCATATGATCACTGAAGCAGGTTTTTGCTCACTGTAATCATTCCTCCTGATCATACTGACCGTTAAAAGATCCCCTCCTACTGTGCTTATAATGTAAGTGATGGGGATAAAATCCACAGTCCTTGCTTTGAGCAAAAGCATCTTTAAAAGTTTATCTGAAGATAATGAGGCTGGCCATCTAAGTTAGTCAAATAAAGTAACATTCTTTTTAGTAAAAAAAAAATCCTTATTTGTGTCTAAACAGATGTTTATTATTTTTTCAATTGACCAATCAATCAATTATGGTATAAATGTAACAAATAATGACAAATGCATCATCATTATCACAAGTTTGTTTTCACACTGTTTTTGTTGGCCGAGTATTCAATTTGTATTCCCATGAAAAGGATAAAGGAAAGTAAATATTTGCATTTAAAAAGCTATAAACAGCTGTTTATTTGCATTTTTATCTGATGAATCACATAATCAGTTGTTGTCTTATGAAAGACTGCTTGATCAATCAATCACAGTTGCAGAGCTGTGTTGTACAAACACTGTCAGAGCATGCAGATGGAGTTCACCCCTCGCTGAGAGATCACTGTGAGACAGATCAGACAAGATGCCCCCAGATCTGAACCAGTTTGAAGGCAAGCGAAGGCAGAGTTATTGTCCTTCACAAAGTCTTCTTCTCCGCTGGGTATCTTGTGAATAGTTTCTCTTAAGGACCATGCACTGCTGATTAGTGAAAAAGCCTAAAACCAGCCGACTGCCTTCTGCGTGAACTCAAACTGTGAAAATTCTGTTTGACTCAGCTTCAAAAAAAAAAAAAAAATGGAGGACAGAGTCAGTATTATAGTCAGATCCAACACCAGAAAAGAGCTGACATCATGCCACATTAATTAAAGCATGAAAACTGAGATCATCTTTTCAGGAAAAAGGTTGATATTGAATTATAAAACACTCATGAACCAGAATTTATTATTTATCAGTTTCATAAGAAGAATCCTAAATTTACATGTCTGCTTCTATTAATGAACACAAACCTTTAAAGTCGCATTTTGAATCCCAACTACAGCACTTAGTCAAGGCCATATGGTTATTATTATTGTATGGATAAATGGTAAAATGGTAAATGTCTGTATTTATATAGCGCTTTTATCCACTTCAAAATGTTTCTGCTGCTCACTCACCCATTCACACACACACACACACACACACACTCACACACACTCGATGGCGGCAAGCTACCACGCAGGGTGTTGACGCAACCATCAGGAGCAATTTGGGGTTCGGTATCTTGCCCAAGGACACTTCGACATGTGGACAGGAGGAGTCTGGTATCGAATCACCGACCTTCCGATTAGCGGACGACCTGCTCTAACTCCTGAGCCACAGCCGCCGTATGGATGGTGAAAATGACTCTGCCGTGCTGCAAATGCTTTTCATTGTAAAAAAAAAAAAAAAAAAAAAAAAAAAGTTAGGTAAAGAGCGAGCTCTTCTACAGTGAGCATGAGCCTCGAGTACAGCCTGAACGAGCGAGATCAAGTGGTATTTGCTCTTTTTCATCGAGGCTCGGCAGTTTAATATGAATCACGAGTGGCCCTGTGTGTGCTGTTTTAATTCATTTCTAAAGAATCTGCGATAATATAGCTGTGAAGATGCACAAAATCAATTCAGCTTCCTCTATCCTCGCAGTTATTTCTTCAGACATCTCGGCAGCATCAGTGGCATTTTATTAATAGATTTATTTACCCACAAGTTACGACACAGACCACAAATACAGTTGCAAACGAGATAAGTGGGGTTTTTTTTCCCTACCATTTGGCTTCCTCAATGAAGCTTGATGAAGTTGCGTACGTGTGGCCTTTGTATTCTCCTTGTTTCCATGTTCTTATTTTTGTTCCATGCTCGTGTTTGTTTGTCTTTCTCTCAGGTACAATGGCTCTCTTCCAAGCGGAGACCGTGGGCGCAGAAAGAGCCGCTTCGCTCTGTACCGAAGGGCCAAGGCCAATGGTGTCAAACCCAGCGCTGTGCACATCCTCAACACACCACAGGACAGCAAGGTGTGTGTGTGTGTGTGTACGCATGTTTGTGTACTGCATGCTTTACCGGTGTGTTAGCATTAGTTTCCTTCCTGTGACTCCCTGTTCTCTTTCATAAATGGGCCAGAGGAAGGGTGACTAAGCATGGCATGTGGCGAATGTGTGCTGTCCATTTGTGTGTGTCTGCCTACATATAGATGCATGATTTTTTTTGATGATTTGTGACACATGACGATGTAGGAAAATCAAAGAAATTTTCACCAGCGTTAGGTCATGCTCACATGCTGCTGTCACATGCAATATTACAGTATGAAACTTTTTATTTTTACAGTTGTGAATGTGGGTACGTTTTGTTGCATTTTGAGTGACGTCGTCTTCCAGTCAAACTTATGTGTGGTTAACAAAAATTAAAAGACTTTTTCCAGAAGATGAGTGCTTCAGCTCACGTTGCTTGTCACCGGTGTCGTTGCAGGCTGTGCACAGCAGGGGGCAGCACAGCATCTCTTTCACTCTGTCCCGGAACCAGACAGTGGTGGTTGAGTACTGCCATGACAACAACACAGACATGTTCCAGGTAACACACACTAACATGGTCAGGGTTTTTCATCCATCCTCCTTAAGTCATGTCATGAACAAAATATTCCTCTCCAAGGATTAATCATTTTTCCTATGATGTTGAATTCGTGAACGCGAGCAAGTGTCTCCCAAAATATGCTGTTATGTAATGTCATCAAAGGACTCTCTGCAGTAGGTAGATTATTTTGGTTCAGGACGGTGACCATTTATTATTAAAAATAAAGGCTTATGTGTAAAATCTCTAAGAAAGTCTATATTTATTCACAATACTGCTCCTTAGGCTTGGGCAGTATCTTTCATACCTTCATACTTTCCTGACATTCCACCGGGGTACATGATAGTATGGTGTGTAAAAAAACAAAAACATAAAAGCTGAGCTGCTGGTGAGGTGATAGTCAGTGTAGCATGTATGACATTGTCTAACTTACAATGCTGTGTATCTAATATGCAATTAGCCTACTGAGACAAGTCTTGCTGGGTTTAAATACTTATGACCCATAGAATAATGAATATATAGCAAATAAGTGCCCTTCTTCCATAGATTCTTGCAGGAGGACCCAGTGACATTTGTTGCCACGGCGGATACCGACACGTCAGTGGCCTGAATGGAGATGATGTGCGGGTGGTGGTGGCATGCGGGCAGTTGAATAAAATCACGTGGCTAATAAACTGCTTTTGTAGTTGGAAGAAGGCTAACTCTCCTTTCATCATCGGGACTAAACTCAAAATACTTCCAAACAGGGGCAGGGGCACTTTTCTTTATTACTAGTCCTGTAACATCTCCCCCACTAGCAGTCGTCATCTTTCTCAGCTCAGCTGCCTGTTCCACCAGTAGAGACTGACCTCTGGTGACACGTGCTGTGCACTACAGTACCTCACCTCAATATAGTGTCTCCGTATCAGTTTAATAGAAAGAGGAGCGTCTGTATTTTTGATGGTATAGAAAATACCTTCATAATATCTCAATACTGCCCAAGCTTACCGCTCCTATGATAGTATCATACATTCATTTTATGTACAAGTGATGAAGAAATCATTCACAGCATTAAAAGTCACAGTTATGTCAAACTCCTACATTAAGCCAGTGTGAGTCTAAAATTATGACTGCAGTTATTTCAGCACCGATGTCGTCTATCACTTTAAATCAGCATTTGTTTTGATGAATGGTTTCCAGGAATGTTACAGTGGGTGTTTCTCTGTTTCGTCCCCTGCAGATCGGACGCTCCACAGAAAGCCCCATTGACTTCGTGGTGACAGACACCTCCGGAGGGGGAAAGGAGGGGGAGGACCCCTCCATCGCTCCCAGCACCATCTCGCGTTTTGCCTGCAGAGTGGTGTGTGAGCGCAACCCTCCCTACACTGCACGCATCTATGCCGCAGGCTTTGACTCCTCCAAAAATATCTTCCTAGGGGTACGTAGACTGATTATGTCACAATATATAAATATTGTAAAAGATCATTTTAACTCAGGAATAGATTAGAGGGAATGGTGCAAATATTTCAAAGAATGAGCAGCCTGTGTCGGTTATCTTGTGATGTTTTGTGTCTTTGTCTTCAGTGATCGTACAGATTTCATGTCATTACTTACATCCAATAATGGCTTAAAAAAAACAACTTCTATATTTAGATTCAGTCATTTAAAATATTCTTTGTTACCGCAGGAGAAAGCTACCAAATGGAAAAACCCTGATGGGCACATGGATGGCCTGACAACCAACGGGGTGCTAGTGATGCACCCGGAGGGGTTCCCGGAGGACCCCAAGCAAGGTCTGTGGAGGGAGATCTCTGTCTGCGGTGATGTCTACGCCCTTCGGGAGACACGCTCTGGACCCAGCCGGGGCAAACTGGTGAGTCACTGCAGATATGTTTACACGCAGTAGAGTTGGACAGTCTGTTGAATTATATCAATCAATGATAGAATCATCTAGACTTATTAGGTTGTTCTAGAGGAGCGAAGTGATGAAGAATGCGTGGGGTTTATTTTTAGTTTGATTGTAAGCACGTGTCTCTGTGTGTCATCCTCTGCAAGGCGGAGGGAGAGAGCAGCGCATTACGTGACGGCTCTTTGGTTGATTTGTGCGGTGCCACCCTGCTTTGGCGCACGGGAGAGGGGCTCCTGCGTGCTCCCACCCTGCGTCACCTGGAAGCACTTCGCCAGGAGCTGAACGCATCCCGGCCTCAGTGCCCTGTAGGCCTCAGCACACTGGCCTTCCCCAGCCTGCCACGCAGCCACAGGTGGGTGCCACGAACTTGAGTATACAACAGTGTGCTTGGTCAGTTACTGTTTGAAAAATATTGGTTATTTCCTATCAGGATATTCATCTTTATTTTTGTTGTTTCAGCCTTGAAGAACGACAGCCCTGGGTCTACCTCACCTGCGGCCATGTCCACGGACGCCACGACTGGGGCCAGAGATCCGAGGGAGAAGACTTACCAGGAGAGGGCGACGGCTCCACGGTCCGCCGAGAATGTCCCCTTTGCAGGAGCGTGGGTCCCTACGTGCCTCTGTGGCTGGGGTGTGAGCCCGCCGTGTACGTGGACGCCGGTGCTCCCACTCACGGTTTTGTGCCATGCGGCCACGTCTGCTCAGAGAGGACAGCCAGGTACTGGGCTGAGACCCCGCTGCCACACGGGACGCACGCCTTCAGACCCGTCTGCCCCTTCTGCTCCACTGCCCTCAGCTCCCCCGGCTGGACACGGCTCATCTTCCAGGGCCCTATCGACTAGTCACCGCACCACAGCAACCACTATCACAGTAACAGAAAGATGCCTGAGCTTCATTCATGTCGCAAACGTTGCTTAGTATTCAGTATTGAAAGGTAATTTGGATTATAAAAGCATGTGTGTTCTACTCTCAGGGCACTCGCTCTGAGTGCACAACAAACATTACATTACTGACTGAAGCCTTAGGCTGAGGATTCCTTCCCCTTATTTCTCCTTCAATGCTTGTTGATTGATTCAGGATCTGGAGGATAGGTGACTAAATAACACATAATTGAATAGTCAATACTGTCATGTGACAGTTTTCCTCTTAAATCTAATTGAAATCCAGTTCTCTGTCATGGAAGAGTCTGGTATTTGTCATTCTAACCAAATACTACACCAGCTGGTCTCACTGATTACCCAACTTTCAAAAAAAAGAAGATTCTCATATTTTATATACACAGGAAGCTTAATCAATGCTGCTTCAGAAATCATGTATGAAACGACAGGTAGCTTTTTTACACAGTAGAAAGGAAATGTCTGTTTACCTGGATCACCTGCAGCGTCTGTGTGTGTCCTTCACTCAGTGAAAAAGCAGTATATGCCAGTATTGTACAGTAATAGGGATGTAGTATTGCACATCTTCACTTTGATTACCAACTTCTCACTTCTGATTTCCTTCTAACTAATTTCTGAAATGGTCGGACGTTGTGAAATGCTGCCACTCAATGCTTTCTTTCGTCATTGGTTGTGCCAGCGCTCTGATTACCAAATTATGTAACCCATCTGGCCGCAACTTTTGCAACAACCCCCCTTCTCCTCTCACATGCAGTGAAAACTTTTTCTTTTCAAGCTGCCTAAATGACCAGCTGATTTATATTCATAGCTTCATTCTCAGCGGACAGTATTAACCACTTATGGTAAATGTGGAAGGATACAAGGTGGGATTGGGGGCTTGTGCTCTAATGGAGCATTTCAAGTTCTTAGCGATTCATGAAAGGGGAAATTATAAACCATTTTTATTCAGCATATTTTCAGTATATGCTGGGGTTTTTTTTTGCTGGTGTGTGTGTGAAATCTACACACAGCAACCTCTATAAATGAGGCTTCTTTTGTAGTATTTGGTTGGAATGAAACCCTGCAGACTCTTTGATTAGCATTGAGGGAACATTACATCTATGTAATGTTAATTTAATGTATAATGTAATAAACTCCCCTGTCCACACCAGATCTCCTCCCGATCATCAAGCAGATAGAGTACAAACAAGGGCTTGGAACAAAACTGGGTAAAATCCACTTCATAACTCTCTAAAGCAATAATAGCACTCCAATAGATAAGCTAGATGTTTTGCTATTTTTAGCCAAGTGTTAAGTCAGCGTTCACTTCAAACATGGCTGAAATGTTTCCAGGTTAAGGGCTCAACCAGAGGTGTGTTCAATTCAGGATTTCTTTTTATCTCCAAGTGAGGTCTCAGACCAATGATCTAAGTGTGTGTGATGCAACCAAAGCACTAGAATTTCAAAGTGAACAACTGAGTTAGCGATGACATACCTGACATACCTTTTTATTTTAAATCATCTCAGACGCATCAAGTAGCCCGATCATGCCGACAGAAATCAGCGTGTTTAGGTTGCGCAGGAGCACGGCAGTCTGTATTGTCATATTGTGTTAACTTGAACACACTTCTGGTTACTGAATTATGCTAAACAGGGTCTATGTTAGTGTGATGGAGTGTCAAAAGGTTTGACCTTGCATAACCTCAAAAGATAACCTTGTTTTTTTGTTTCAAAGAAAACTATTTTGTTAGGAAATGGGGAGGGATTTATTTGGGGGAGGTGGGAGGAATTCTTTCAGATGTTCAGTGTTTAAAAAAACAAAAACAAAACAACAACAACTATTTTTCTAACTGATAATCGGTTTTAGTTAACTGTTGTTACTCAGTGTAAGCAAGTTCTGTATGTTTCAGAATATTATCGTATGGTAGATGTAGGAGAGCTTGTGAGTGAGAAAACATTGCCAACACTGTGTCCAACACACACACTTACACACTGCTACCGTTTAAAAAAAAGAAAAAGAAAAAAAAAAAAACATTGCCCAGACAATGAATGTAGCCAAATACTCAGGCTATATTTAGCCTTCCCTGGTGCTCATATTGAATGGTCTATATTGTGATACTATTTTTGTAACTGAATATTATGGTGTAGCTTGGTGACGATCTAGCTTGAACAAGTCCGATAATTTCAATAATAGCCTCAAGTGTGGAAGACGTATAATTGATAACACACACTCACATGAAATTGTGTCTAGCTTGCATGTGCTGAACGTACACATACAGTATGTACACTACACACACACACACACACACTTACTCGAAAACTTTGCACGGTGGATTGCCAAACTGTTCTTCCTTCATACTGAGAGCGTTTATCCTCGTGAGAGGAGACAGACTAAGATGTCTTCCGAGTCCTCAGCTGTTAAAACTGAAGCATTTCTGTTTTTATTTTTATTTTTGGAAGACCTCTCAAAAAAACTTTAAAAAAAAAAGAGAGAGAGAGAGAGAGAGCCTAAAAAAAACCTCATACTTGATAGATGCGTGACGTTTGTAAATGAGACCTCTCGAATCCCACTTTGTACTACTATGCTAATATTTTCCACCAAACTAATTCACTGCAGAAAGATATCCACATCGACACTCGTTTTCATTTTGTATTTAGACCGATCAAGGAAAATATAAAGCTGATGAAATAAGATACCACTTGGAACAAAGAAGTGATACCATTTGAGGAATTAAAAGAAGTCTAAATACTAGATTTAAACTCCCTAGTGTGGTGGATAATTGACGTAGTGTTGTAATTACTGTAGCTCAGGATTAGTGTGTAATCTCAGATTCTCAGCTGGCAAGGCCTGAAGGAAGGTTTCGGAACTGCAAAACGCATAAATAGGACATTAGGTGTGAGGATATGTATCTGATGTAATGGATAAATTTTTAGAAGGCATACAGTAAGGTAGATCAGCACAGATCCAGGATCAGTCACATACGGGTCTTAATAAAAAAAAAAAAAAAAAGGGGTTTAGTGAAACAGGCACAAACAGGCTATGAAAACACCTCGATCTGCTGCCCTTTACTAAGCACGCCAAATCCAGTGAATCCTGCTTTTGAAGATAATATATACAACAATTACTGTAACACCATTGGCATGTGGATGGAAGAACCGTTGCACTACCCTTTTTTTAGTTTATATTGTTTGTTTTAGTTTACATTTTTCTTTACTTTTCCACCTTTATTTTATTCTATATAATTCAAACCTTCCTGAGGTTATAGGTGTCCATATGCAATTTCCTTGTTTTTAGATTTTAGTATTATTGAAAAATTCAGATACAGTATCTATTTTTGAGTGCCATCAGGTTGTTTTTAATGCCATCAGTAACATTATTAGCTCTTCCTTTTTTTTTTTTTTTTTGTATCAACTTTCACTCTAGATGACAAAACCTGAACCGCCTCAACTTATGAACTCATCTTATTAGGTGAGTGAGTAGCTGACACGTAATACACAGCGTAAAAACCTCACAGTTAACAAAGCATTCCTTTAAAAAAAAAGAAAACAAACATCCACGTTATGTACAGCTATTTTGTATTATTTTATATCATATTCTTCTGTAATCGTATGGTGCACAGACAATCGCTATACACATGTCAATAAACCTGTTAAAAAGTTGAATCTGTTCTGTTTGTGTGGCTGTTTTGTTGCTGTAAATTGCTTCTTCTTCAGGGTATGAAAATAGAGCAGCATGAAGTCAAAATGTGCGCTTCACTTGTGCTGAGACCAACAGAGGGCGCCCGCTACTCACGCTTCCACCATGATGAAGGTTGCTTTGAGTTGCATCACCTCTTTAAAATAATCAACCATTTTAATGAGGCGTTTTGGCAGTCATGTACATCACCACGCAAGAAGCGATAAGAAGCAGCAAATGTCTGCAAAATTACAAAACGCTTGATTTAAAATAGCAATTTTAAAAAGACTGAAGTTCTTTCCCTTTGCAAAGAATTCAGGATGTCTGCTGAAAAGACTCCTGAAGACCTGCTGAGAGTGATGTTATTCAGAAGTTTGTTCAGAAATTATTTCACTCTTGAACCATGGGGAGTTGGCTTTTCTTTTTTTTTCTTCCAAAGATTATGGAGCCTATTTCATGGGTATCTCAGTGCCACACAACATTTAATCTGTTTCAGAGCATGGGAGGGAGAAGAAGAGAAATCCAAAAACCTCCTCAGACTCTATAAGAGACAGTATAGGTAAGTTAATTATGGTACATTTTAAGATGTACAAACAATTTTCAACTAATTTTAAGTGATACATTTCTTTAGTTGTCAGTATGTTATATCACACATTTGTTTAGAAAGCATTTTACAATATATAAGTAGTCTTATACATTTTCACACCAGGCTTTTCTCATTCCTCAAAAATATAAACTTTGCTGTTGAAGGTTAAAACTTCAACAGCAAAGTTTTTCCCCCAAGGTATGAACAGGTTTAGGAGGGCAGTTTTGCTTTTTTCAGGGGGCAGGCCATTATATTCAAAGCCCATAACTTAATACAAAAACAGCAGTGTGGATGTGTTGAGCAGAGTCAGTTTTGAATTCATGGGTTGCATCATTTTTTCATGTCTGAAACACTGTGACTGAGGACAATATTTTCTTGTTGCTTTATCCTGAGTTTCACCAAGCGGATACATTTCAGTAGGGAAGCAACTCACTACCTTGTCAGACAAATGATCCCATTTGTAGATATTATATTGATTGATACATATTGGCCAGAAATTAATCTGCACTCTGCTTACAGTACAGTCAAGAAAACAGGGTGACAGCTGGATGTAGACGAAACTGGACTGGATGGTTGAAAACAGAAACACAAGAGCTGGAGGAAATGCCTGGTGTTCAATTCAATTCATTATTGATGTCAAGGTTTGGACTGCAGGCCGCCAGCACCCTGCAGAAGCTGCTGGGTCACTGTATGGAAAATTAATTGTTACTTTCTTTGGGAATATGTACTAAAGCACAATATCAATTGGCATGGTAAGGGTCACTGATATTTGAATATAAACAATGACTCATATAACTATGTAATATGAATGGGGTTAGTACACAAAGAATCATCACCCAACTCTGCACTTCTCCTCAGCTCTACGGAGCAATTTGGTGTCTTTCAGTTCATTGTTTTGGTTTTACGTCCCACACTTTTACTGTTTTGGTTCACTGTGACAGCTCAGGCAGCTGATTTCACCAGTAAAACTCTAAAAAAGCCACTATACCTAACCAGCACCAAATGTCAGACAGACAAACTTAACAACTAGCTGGTTAACACAGTTGAGCATTTAGCAGCTAATGACCCAGTTATATTTTTCAGGAGTTGGTGGAGACCAAAACAGAGCTAAAAGGAGAATGAATATTGGACTTACATTCATCCGGTCGCCAGAAACACAACTATAACTGAACTTTGATGTCGCTCTGTCTCTGCTGGATGTGTTAATTTAGGTTAAGGTAATTGTTTGCAAACACATTAACCACAATATGTCAAGTTGAGGCTGTGTTTTACTGAATTAGTTTGTGTTAAATCAGATTACTGCACAGCAAACTTGGGGCCATGTTTGCGAGTGTTGGAAATACGGTACACAATACAGAGAAACTGAGAGTTAAAAGGGGCCCAGCAGGTCTTTATTGCCCCGGAGCCCCCTAGCATATTTATCCAGCCATGCTTGAAGTGTGTGTGCGTGTGTGTGTGTCAGGGGACCTAGCATAGATGATGGAGGCAGGGTTTAGTAATACAGTTAAATTCTCAGTGGAGGGATTTGTAGGTTTTGATCCCAGCTAATTAATGTGAAACCCTCAATGGGAGTAATGGGTATGTGTGACAGGAAGTTTGAAGGGGACTCTCCTGTCTGTGTGTATGTGTGTGTGTTTGTGTGTGTGTGTTTTCATACATATGTCTGTGTAGTAGCATGTAAAGGCATCTGAGCTGGTGTGTGTGTGTGTGTGTGTGTCGGTGCTGTGTCGGTGCTTTTCTCTCTGTAACTCTCTGCGGACTCCCTCTGGAGGTAGCAGGGGGCGTTCATACCATTGTTCCATCAATCCACCCATTAACTACAAACACTGGGAAACTTTAATTAAGCTGGGGCCACAGACGATTAATTAACTTTAAGACCTTCACTTCTTTTTTCTTCCCTTATACACATTTCACTAAGTCACCGAGCCATAGAAAGTGTTAATTTAGCCACATAATTTACAAATCCAATTAAAGCCAATATTAAGGCATCACAAGCTGCTGTTCTGTGTTCTCTTTAGTCTTATAAGACTATTCTCTTTTGTGGCTCGACTAGCAGTCAATGCCAGCTCACGTAAGCCGAGCAGAATGTATTAAACAGGGGTTAGGAGTTGTAATAAGTTTGATTATTTTATGGAGTTTATTATGCTGTGTTATCCTGTTAGGGAGGTGATGTTGTGGCAGCGGGTTGGTAATCCAGACTGTCTTGTGTCTCACCAAGTGGTCTCCCACTCTGCCGCCATGGATGCAACATGTCACTATTTGGGAAAAAAAAGCCCAACCTAGATATGAGTGGATGAGAATACGACAGAGGAGGGAATCTGTTTCAACACCTGCCATATACGGCTAACCTCAGCTGTCAGGAATGTACAGTGTATGTCCTCACTGTGGCATTTGTGTGAAACCTGCTGATAATGGCACTTCACTTCATACCCACCCAGTCTTCTCCAATGACTAATCCCCCTCACTTTTGTTAATACATCATTCTAGCAGTTTCCCTCTAACTTAATATACAGCGGCAGTATATGAAAGGGTTCACCCACACTCACAAAAAACCTATTTCATGTACGTCTAAAGGAATCTAGTTGTGCAGATACTTCTGCCCACATTTTGAGACATCTGTCTCTGTGGTGGACAGTATTAATTTGAACTACTTTATGGAAGAAGTCGTCTTTATGAAAACTGTTGACAGTGAGGATCATCCAGAGTACAGAGTCACTGTTTCTCAAAAGAGATGTTTCTATTGAGATTTTTTTTAATGTAATGTTTAAAGGCTGTTAGGAGGGTCTTAGCTATTGGACCATGAGATCATGGAATTTGGGGGTTTTCAGCAACTTAATGGGACTTCACATTCTGCAGTCAAAATATGCATATGGTGATTATCTATAGACTGGCTCCATTAGGCTATATATTTAAATTGGACTACTCGTAGGCCAATAATGAAATTATTCAGTATTTTCCACACCGTCTTGGTTTCCGGTCAAGAGCTCAAGGTGAACCTGGTCTATTGACCACAGTATTTCTAAAATGCTGGCTGTGAGCACCACACACGAAATTCCAGTCATCTCCACTGCACTGGAATGGAGGCAAAATTTCAGAGATGTATACCTCAAAACCTGGACAAAGAAAACCAAAGCTATCTGCATTACTTGAACCCATTAGAGTGGAAAAAAGGTTGAAAAAAAAAATCATTTTGGTGAACTGATCCTTTAATGACAATAGAATAATCAAAAAATAATAATCAAACTGAGGTTCAGTTCAATTACATTTTTTTTAGTAGCAGAATAAAATGCTAATGCATGACTACCACTGAAAGTTGATAAGCCCACTAGGGAATTTGAGGGGGGGTTGGGGGGGATGATATCCCCCTTGTTAGCAAAATGACCAAAATACATTCCCCTTGTTAAGCTGCCATCCCCCCTTGACATCCTCTAGTAGCAGAGAGAGTGCAGGGGCAGAAGGGTTGTTTAGCTGAATATGTTGGTCATTGATCCTTTATCTGACTGAGTTTTGTGCAAGTTAGAATCTATGGCCCGAATATTGCTATGAAATATCAGTAGCCTAACTGTGCTATGCATTGATAAATCCATGGCGCTGTCCGTGGTGCTGAAGTTGTAGACGGATTTGTAATTGCACCTTTTTCTCTCAGTCTCACCCTTCTGTCAGTTTCATCTTTGATCTATAATATTCTCTAAACTATATATTATAAATACTCAATTCTATACCATATCGTAGCCTAAATACTCTATAGAGTAGTGTCACCTTCATGATCAAAGTGACAAGAGCGAGAGGATCATCGAGACACACTGCTGCCTGTAGTATTCCTATAATATTCCTATAATATTTCTATGATCATTCAGTAGCATCTGTGCTGTTGAAAATACACTCCCAGACCAAGCCACCTCTGTAACAAAAAGAGTTACATAAATCAAGGTAAAGTTTATACCATCAAAACTACGGTGTGTTTTGAAAAGTAAGCAAATAGATGCTTAATGTCCACATTTAGTGAAAGAATAGGCCTACACAAAATATGTATTTAGCCTAACAGCAGTTCTATTAAATTTAAATTATAATTGCAATTATAATATCATGAATCAGGATAGGCCTATATGATAATCCTGTAGTCCTAGGGTTACCCTCCCATTGGGCCATCCCCTTGTTAAAAATTAATAAATCACCTGCTAGATAAACCTAATATTGAATGTTTACCTATAGCCTTAAGCAGTATAGAAAGTAGGACAAGGAAATTTCTACATTGTAAAAGTATTTATCAACCAACTGTTGTCATCTTTGTTTATTAATTCTAATGTGTGACTGTTTACCTCTTGATGCAGTGTGTCTTGTTTTTGCATATGTTGTCATGACCTTGAAAACATGACCTTCACATCTCCAATAAGCAGTTTTTTCCTGTTTTTCCGTACAGTTTATGTAGTAAATTTCACTATATAGCTCAAACAGTGTCAAACCACATCAACACTTTCAGAGTTATTAGTTTGAGTGAGATGCCAGCTAGAGTTGGTGAAAACTTGCATAGTAAAACTACCGTGTTGGGGTTACTTTAATCCGGCCCACCTCCTCCTCCTTTCAAACTGAACTGAATCTTTTTCGTCACATGGACTGAGTGTGGTAAGTTTCTCCCAATCACCTATTTAACAGGTATTTCGATATTTTAACAGAAACAATACATAAGTATAACATAATTGTTTTTTCTCCTTACAATTTGGCTGTTTTTCTCTGAAAATATCCAATTCCAAATGGCTATCTGGCCAAATTAAGCTAATAGCTAGCTTAAATGTGCAGACTTAACATTAATTAACTAGCTAGCTAACTCATGTTGGCAAGTTGTGACACTTATACAATTTGTCTTCCTTTAGGGACGATAGTTTGGCATCTTTGTAGCTCTATCATGTGAGTCTCTTTTACTTTTAGTCATTTAAATATCACAGTGCAGATTTCCAACCTCATTTATAGCTGAGAAATGCTGCTATTTTGTATTCAGCCTCTACGTCAAATCTTTTTAGCAGTGTTTGTGCTTATCATTTTACATTTCATTTCAATAATAACTCCTGTTCCTGTTTGTTTTTATTTGTGGTTGAGACTGAGCTAATTTGTCTTTCAATTTGTGTTCATGTTTTAATAATTAATCCCTTTCATGTTTCACACTATGATGAGGGAAGGGCTCCTGTGGTTTGCCTCCGCTTCTAAATGAATATAGGCCAAACACTTTTCTGTTTCCACATCGTTGCAAAGTTCTTTCTTTTCCTCCCCGATGTTGCGCTCGCTGCTTGCTCTCAGCGTGACCAATAACAGCCCCGAGGAGGCATTGCCATAATTCCCTGTAAATGACAACTAATGAAGATGGTATTTCCCCTTATTACTTTGTGTGTTTGAGGGGGCAGGGCTGCCAGTGGCACTTTGTTGATGCAAGCACATGTGTCACTTTCTATTATACTCACTGTTCTCCATCCATGGTTGGAGAACTGAGTGTTCCTCTTCTTTTTTTCCTCTCCTCAGCAACCTCAGTGGTCAGGGATGAGGGCTCTCCTCTTTGGCTGTATCAAGCACACGCTCAATTAGCATCGCATGGTAGGTGAGAGCTGTTTTGAAAACATTTCTTATTACACCTTATCACTGGGGCACAGAGGGGGGGCCAACATGAAGCAAATTAGAGGGGTGAATGAGAGAGGGAGAGCGAACGAAAGAGGGAGGGCTGGAGACATCAAAGTGTTCCCGCTCTATTTAAATTGAGCGATCTTGTGTGAAAGATCCCCACTACATAAAGATTAACCCCCATCCTCCCACCCACACACACAGGCAGCTAATATCACACACCCACATACCCTTGGATTTATGTGTCAAGGGTTAATAACTATGAGGATGAGGACACTTGGGGGGGTTCACGTGGGGTGTTCCTGCAAATGCACATGTGTGTGTGCATGTATAGGTATAATGTGTTCGTGTTTGTATGCATACATGGATGTATGAGTAGAGAAGGGGGGGAGTGAGGAGGAAAGAGACTGGCTGCACACAAGCAGGGAGGTAGAGATCACGCAGCAAGTGTGAGAGAGGCTCAGCTTCATCTCAAACCGACGGACTGACATGTTACAAATCCCACCAGCAGCAGCACTGAACAGACCTGCCAGCACTCCTCAGGAAGAGACTCAGAAAGACACACACACATACCAACACACACACACACACAGCCACAGAAAGGCAGAGAGGCTGTGTGAGAGTTGTTGATCTGTTGCCTGTTTTCTACCAGTTTCATCATTTCCTTTAGTTAAATGCAAATTTTGGTCCTTTTTATTATATTGTAGAATGTGAGAAATTAGGATGTTGTATCTATATACTGTGTGTGTGTGTTTTTATGTGTGTGTTCATGAGTTTTTTTATTAGTTTCCTGTCGTTAAGTGTGTGTGAATATGTCTTTCTATCTGTTTGCGCCTGTTGTTCTTCACTATATGAAAGAGTGTGTGTGCATTCTGTGTCTTCCCCTGTGTGTGCTCCAAGTTGTCTTTCACTGTGTAAGTGTGTGTGTGTGTGTGTGTGTGTGTGCCTGCTCAATCCCGCCCGGTGGATTAGTGACGTCGGTGGAGCTCACCCTCTCCCTCTGATAAGGGCGCGCGCCGCTGCCTCCCGCTCTCTGCTCCCCGCGCTCAATTTCAGATAGTGCTAATGGAATCTGTCCCGTGCGATTGTAATGCGAGCGAGACTCATTTTCCACGGAGCTTGGAGCTGTCAGCTTGGCAGGACTGTGTTGGGGGGGGAGGAGGGGGGGGTTGTAGAGTTCGGGGAGGAACGAAGAGAGGGTTGATGGGAGGACGGGGAAGGAGAGGATGATGAGGAGGGTGTGAGTGCGTGTGTTTCTGTGCCTTTCTGACAAGTGTTATGGTAGGCCTCCTCCCTCTTGTCAGGAAGCTGTAATGTAGCTTCCCACACATTGCCCATCATGTGCAGACCTGCACACACACACACACACAAATACACACATATTTCCAGGTTTCTTGAGTAAATATTGGTGGTTTTGGCTTTTGTCACGGCAGAGGTTGAAAGGCTGTTTGATAAAATGCCAATTCACCCACATTATAAAAAAACAAACATGTTGTCTCACTTATCTCTAGTGGTATCTAACCATGCAGGTAGTTTTTTAACTGCTGAGGTTTTGCAACATCAGCACCTACTAGCAGTTTTTAAATGAAATGTCGAGATGGAATTTGATTTCCTTTACTTCTGAGTTGAGATTTACTTCCACATGAATGCAAAACTTTGGCAGAAAAGACAAAGCTGACGAAATGTTGAGCTTGAACGTGCATTCTTGACTTTGGAAAGTCAGTTTGACAAATAATTCTTGTCAGAAGGTTAACTTTTTTCAGTTTCTGAAGCTTTCTGCCTCATTTTGTGGCCTTCATCGGTGGATGGAGTTTTCTCAGTTGACGTTGGGGAAAAGAAAACTCCAGATGAGAATTTTTTTGTCAAAAAACTGACAAAGGGTTGTTATTATCATTATTTTGTTGGTAAACTCCCTAATACAGCAGACATTTTTGACAAATCATAGTAGGAAAAACACAGGTGCTACTAATAACATTAATGATGACTGTTCTGTTCAAGTGTCTCAGTGAGTCATGACGACAGTGAGCTCTGCATGAACAATACCACAATCCTGAAACTGAAGCAGTTAAATGGAATTCAGCCATTGTTAATTATATTATTTACAGCTGTGCTTTTCCTACTGTTACATGTCAAAATGTCTTCTGAGAAAAAAAAACCTATAACTCAGGAAGAAAATGATAATATATCAACAGCAGATGATGTATTTACTGCATATAATTTATTTTAACCAAAACTGATTATTACTGCTTATAATAGCCTATATAAAAATGTTGAATGCATAAAGTAATCATTTTTTGCATATATTGTAATAAGTTTTATTAAATTTTGTGATTTTTATTACATTATTATTAGTTTTGGTGTTAATGTTTTCAAAGAAAAATGCAAAGACATTGTAATAAGAAGTCAAATTAAATGATAAGGAGGATTTTAAGTGTTTAAGTAAAATATGTGGCCCACCACGGCAAAGACATGAGTTCACTTCCTGTCCTCAGAGCCTCCAGCATTGTAACTGGTACAACTGGCACTGTCGGGGGGCAGGAAGCCAGTGCAGGATGTCGCTGGGGTTTTCTTTTGCACTTCCACTCGGTGGGGGAAGAGGTCTAGGTGTGTAATTGAGAATTTCAGTGTGGATTAAGTGTGGATTATTTTTGGCTTGTGGTTTGACATTATCAGCAGGTATTACATGATCAGTTTCAGCAGTTGTATTTTTAGATGCATTTTGGAGGGAATATACAAACTGTATATTCTGTCCCACCATCTCTGTGCATGTCTGTGTGAGTGTTAGAAGTCCTGTGTTGGTTCTGTGCATGTATTAGGAGGTAGTTATGTTTTGAAGAGCAGCCTGCAGGTGGCAGTGTTTGCATGATAAACAATCTGGGAGCATCGCTGCTGACCAACAGACCAGTTCTTCTCCCTCAACTTTGTTCTGCGCTCCACTTTGTTCTATTCTTGCATTTGTACTCATCCAATCACTTCTTCATTGTTCTACTGTATATTTATTTATTTATTCATACACATTACCTGCTTACAGTTATATTTCAGCTCCACTCACACATCTTTCTTTAGTAGAGCTGAAGTTGAGCCTGATGCACTTTTTCAAAGCGTCTGAAAGAGAGGGGGAGAGCCTGAAACTAATTTCTAGTAACCCTGGGCACAAACAGGGTTTTTTTCAGAGCAATTAAGTGAGAAATTTAGTCCAACTCTACACAAGGCCAGGGCGTTCAGTCAGCTCAGTGCAGACATGTCACTCTCTTACTGTCCCAGTCTCTGCTCATTCAGTGCAGTTCAGTTCAGGGGAGGGGAAGGGAAAATACCAATTTGGCAGCGTTACAGGGATTACAGTGGTGGTGGGCATCTTTAATCTGGAACAGACTGTTGCATTTGTCTCCACTTAAAACATCATCATCAGTCCTGCCCCGTCTATTGGCCTGTCACCCCCCATCCCATCCTGTTAAAAAAAAAAAAGACAAGTAAAAAACACGAAACACTGCTGGAGCTGATTAGACTCTTTAAAATAAATAAATAAAATAAATAAACTGCAACCTAAATCTCACAGCCAGGGTTTTACGCAGCCAGAGCCCCCATTACTAGTAGTCTACCCCCTGGGAAGAGTTTAGTGTCAACAGACCCTCCTGCTGCAGGGGTGGAGGAGGGTCTCCATCATGGACATTAAATGAAATGTCTATACCACATCGGGGAGTGGTTTAGAGTGTTTTGGTATAAACAAATAATGTGTTAGAGAAGCCTGTGCAGTTTCCTCTAATGCAACTAAAGAAAACTGCAAGTGAAAGAGGCAGCAAGTGGAAAAGAACCTCTAACGGCCTCAAATCCAACATTATACAGAGAGTGTGCGGTGCTTGTGCGTACACACAAACAGGGTCGCACACATGCAAAAGAGCATATGCTTAATCACCACTGGAGTTTCCCAGGAAATAAAAAAGCCTCGGTGGATTAAATCCTTCGAGCTGAACATTACAGAAGTGCAGAGTTCAGCTCTTACAGGGAAAAAAAAAGGCAAATCATTATCTTCCAGAGAGAGAGAGAGAGAGAGAGAGAGAGGAAGAATCAGAGGTTGAAGGCGGCAGACTGTGATACTGAAGAAGAAAGGCGTCACGTTGAGAGGAAGACAGACTGATAAAAGAACGAAGCCATCGGCGGAGGAAGAGAGAAAGGGCCCCACAAATTGGCAAAGGGAAGTCAGGGTCTCTCTGCTTTGCATTTCATTTACATGGCTGGCCGTATCGACCAATCGGATTGGGAGCGGAGCCCGTGGCTTAGGAAGGCGAATAAAGACTCCAAATGCCTTCACTGCTCTCATCCCTCTCTCTCATAATACCCTGTCTGCCCTTCTTTTCTCTCGCTCCCTCTCTTTTCTCTCCTCACTGTCATAATACCCTTTCTTTCCCCATTCTCTCCTCTCTGGCGTGGTACTATAAGTAGACCCTGTCCGATGTGATAGTGGGATGAGGAGAGGGGAGAGAGGGAGAGGAGAGGTGAGGATGTGGAGGAGGAGGAGGAGGAGGAGGAGGAGGGTGGTTGCAGGGATGACTTTTGTTACCACCCGCTGAAAGTAAAAAAAAAAAAAAGCAAAATTGTGCATGTGTGTGTTTGCGTTTGTGGGTATTTATGGGCGCATGTACACACGTGTAGTGTTTGTTTTTTTCAGATATAAACCAGACGCAAACACAAGCACTGTCATCCTGATGTTTTTCGTTATTTTTGATGTTGTTTGGAGAGGTGGGGGTGTTGGGGGTCCCGTGGTGCTCACCTGCATGACACACACAATGTAACACCAGCGGAGCATTTTGTTAACCTGACAAATCCGTTGATACAGAACACGCACATGCTCATAGAAGACATAATACATGGTAATTAAATTTATAAATGCTCTATAATCAAGGAGAATAATGTCTGTGTAATTACATATTACACATAGTACATGATAATTAACACTGATAACTATCATGTGACTTTTTTGATGTACAATCGATGGCGCATTTCCTCAGTGGAAATCATTAGTACACACACACACACACACACACACACACACCTTATACACTTACACTTGAATTCATTTGAATAATGGCATGTAGACAGACGCATTTGAAAAACCCATGAATGACCCCAGGCGTTTCTCACAGGAGACATGCAGCCACTTAACGCTTAAGCACACACACACACACACACACATCTCGAGGGTATAATTTCGTGCCATATTATGAGTCTACAAGTTTACCTTCCATCCGTGGAAAAAGAGAGGCCTCCATCCGTGAGTGAAAAGGAAGTTTTAGAAAGAGAGAGGTGGAGGATGAGACAGGAACTTATTCCCTTCTGTCATAGCTAATAACGATATCCAACACATTAGTGAAACTTATTTAGATCTTCTCTTTGTGCAGTGACGGTATTGTGATCCTCGACTTTAGTTAAAGTAGCAATATCTAAATGTAAAAATATCCTTTATTGCCTGTAAAAGTCTTTATTCATAATTTTACTAGTAGAAGTGCAAATGTGTTAGCTTAAAAATATGCTTAAAATATCAGAGGTAAAAGCAGAATAACTAATGTCAGTGTTATATTAGATTATTGGATAATTATTACTGATGCATCAGTGTGTAAGTAGCATTTAATGTTCTTGCTGTTTGAGCAGAGCTTCTGCTTCCCATCTTCATTTCCTTGTGTGAAAATCAAACACGTGCACATGACATTGAAAAGGAGAAAGAAAATGTAATACATTTACACATTCTTGCAGTTTAGGTGAAAACATTCTCAACATAGAGTTTAAAGAAAAAAATAAATAGAAAACAGAGAAATTAAACAGGACATTTAAGGAAAAAAAAGAGTAAGAGTGAGGAGTGTGAGCTATGGATGTGAGAAATGAAAAAATAGTGGGAGCTGAGGCTTATTTTAACTACTTGATACTGTTGAGTAGTTTGTTCTCGTACTATGCATCATATTTTATAAGCTGATCACATGTTCTGTATGTAATATCTTGATCTTAAAAGTACATACAGCTGTCAGATAAATGCATTTTAGTACAATATTATCTATTATCATTTAGAGGAGTGGAAGAATAAAGTAGCATGAAGTGGAAATACTCAAAATACTTCAACATTGTACCTGTAGTTACTTTTTACCCGTGACTTTCTGATAATAATACTAATAATAATCCATCCACATACAGTTTTATTAAGCAGTGTAACTCAAGGGAACTTCAGTGGCTGCAGGTGTGAAGAGTGTCATCAATAGAGCATGACATAAAAAAAATCACCTCATCTCATCTCTTCAGTCATCTTCATCACTGCCACTTCCCTCCATGTTGAAGTTAATCTGTGGTAACACCTCACTTGTCACCATCATTCAATCATTCATTCCCTACATCATCCTCATTGTTCTTTTCCCTGCCCTAACACACACACACACACACACACACACACACACACACTCACATTACCCTTCATTGCCGTTAATCATCAATAACAATACTTTATTTGTCAGGGAGGAATGTTTACAATGGGATCCCCCACCCCCCAGGCGTGAGCCCCTCCCCCGGCACCGCAGTGTATCAGTGTGCCACCAATTACTGAGCGCAAACTGAATGAGGTCATAACGGGATGGGGTCATTAGCAAAACAAACCCGCCGACCCCGTGGGGCAAAAGGAGGCAAGGAAGAGGGGGAAGACTGGTAGAAGATACCCCCCTCCATCCATCCATCCCACCATGACTCACTTTACACACACACAAGACACCTGAAGGCCTCTTACTCTTCACCATCACCCAACAAGTGTTAAAAGGTCAAATGTTTTAAAATGTCCTTAAACATTTACAGTTCTAGTAGGTCATATGTGGCTATACATCAGGATCTTGGCACCCTTTTACATCAGCATACAGTCACTTCTCTGATAGGTTCAATATATAATGTGATTAAATGACACTGTAGCTGCATGTTGTTGCCACATTACATCATTCACACAACAGCAAATGTTACAGCGATGACTGTAAAAATTTACATGCAAGCAACTGATGGCTACTCTCAAGACTATGTATGAATTTTCTAATAATGTCCTCCTTTGCTCCCCACTCTGGTAATCATTGCCATTGACAACACTCATTTATTAATTTATCTAGCTATTCTTCAGAAATTACACCAATAACTAACATCCTTACTAAGTCATACAACTACAATCTACTTGTGATTCAAGATGTTAATTGGAAAGGAAAGGAATTTGCGTCCAATATGGTTCCATTCAGACATTCATGTCAACTGTGGAAAATGATGCTTGTGTTCAGTGTTTGCTGGTTAAAAATGTAATTCACCTTTATTATTATGTGATTTCATCATTATTTATTTCTGTAAACTTATATTTAAAGGGACACTCCAGTGATTTTTGCACTTGCATTACGGTTGGGAGATTGTGAGATGCAGATTTTTAAAAAACAAGGGTCAAAATTGGTGCGGTAGTGGTTGAGATATCCTGACTTTTAGTCCCTAAAAGCCTAAGAACACATACAACTGTCTCTAAATGCTGTGTAGTGCTACCCATGACTAGTAGAGTAGACTAGAATGGCATGTAAAATTGTTTGAATGACCATTTAAATTCTTGTGTACAGGGCAGTAGGTTTTCCCGTATGGTGAGTAAGCCCATAATAAACTCACTCCAACAACCGAGCCTATGACTGTTGATGCTTCATTGAGTCCCTGAGTCACTGTTCTTCACAGGACTTTGTGTAGAGAAAAGCCCATTGAGTCATGTTTGGATGGACTCTTTAAATAACACACAAGGGCTGCCAGTAATGCGTCTGTCACTTGGGTTTCCGTGAATGTGAGTTTCTGTTTTTTGTGTTTATGTTGTCCACGCTGTTGTTGTTAACGGCAGCGTTCCTGTTTTGTGGACCTTAGGTGGTCGAGATCGCCTGTTGGTTTCTATGTGTGTGACGTCACAGTGTTTTTATGTTTGAAAAGTAGGACAGCAGATCTGTTGCGGGACACAGTGAATCATGCATCGCAAAACACCTCCCTGGGCAGCTCTCACACACACACACACACACACACACACACACACACACACACACACACACACATATACACACATGTAAAAACCAACTGACACAATCATGTGAACGTTTTTTCTCTTTAAGCCTTCCTCAATAAACATACAGAAATGAATCCATAAGTTCAAAATTTCAACTCCTGCACCTAAAAGCATCAGTCAACAAAAGCATGAATAGCATCTGTCATGTCGTGCACAACGTCCAGAGCCATTATTTCCCAAACTATGAAAATATTGAAGATGCTAAAAGCGATTAGTGATGAGACTGTCCGGTGTGTGTGTGTGTCCTTTGTTGGCCGAGGGCATATTTGTGTTTGTGTATCTCCATTGTGACGCGTGTAATCCGCATGCTCTCTAATCCCAGAGCAGGTGGCCAGGCGTGTGGCGGCTGTGGGGGTGCAGGGAGGGCACACGCCTCCTGCTCCCCTAAACACACACACGCACACACACACTCGCACACATATGATTGATCCACAAACGCATCAAGGCTTGCTCCGCACTCTACGCTTTATATTACCACAGGAGGAGAGGAGACACACATAGAGACGCACACCTGCACTCGTTCACACACACCTAACGCCCACACATACACACATATACACACACGCCGGGGGTACCAGACTTGTTACAGGAGAAAGATCGCCGCAGGGAAGCACGTACCAGCATTTCCAGTCCACCCCTCCCCGGCCACCTCCTCCCTGCGTGCGTCCACAACAGACACACTCGCCTCCAGGAGCTCACTTAACAGGTGGGCAGAGACAAGGCGGGGCGGGGAGAGAGGCATCTGTCAACAAACTCTGCATCCATCCTCCTCTACTGCACTACCTCTCCATCTGCCCAGAGAGACACACATAGAATGACGAGAAAGCTAAATAAAGCAGTGGAAACTAGGAAACTGTAATCATGAGGCCTGTCGTGTAGCTCACCAGCTGTAGTTCGGATTCCTCTTCATAAATCATGTCCTGCTTGTCTCTAAACGTGGCAGAGATGCACATAAATAGAGTTGTATGTGGTTTTGTATGATTTTCTATACTGTAACGTGGTCTGAGAGGCAAGAGGAGGCCCCTTGACCTTTGACCTCTGTATTGTATCAGGAGTACAGGATAGGTTTGACAGTTGAGGTCACTGCGTGTCTAACATGTTGTCCACTCAGTGTGCTGTCGGCACTGATTTGACCTTATTTTAAGGTATTCTTGCAGTTATTTGTATAAAAAAAAGACGAACAAATTTTTTGGAATGATGGTTCAAGTCTGTTCAAGTCATTTCCTGTCGTCTCTCTACTGTCACATCTCTAATAAAGGCGTAAAATACCACAATGAATACTTACAAAAACAATATTTGTATGATAACTACAAAAATTGTCATGACACCTGTTTGCTTCGGCTCTTGGTCTGTTTTTATGGGTTAAACTTAGTGTAAATTATTTCACATTATTTGAGTGTGAAAGTTCATGCTCGACATTTGAAACAGTAGTTCGCCAAAAGAAATCTCCACTCGATAATGAACATGTCCCTTCTCCGTTACAGTCTGCTGAGGATGACCATGGGATGCAGTTAAAAGCTCAAGAAAAAGCTAGTAAGTTGACCTTGAGTTAAGATTGCTTTTCATCAAATATTTCACATAATGTATTGTAAAATAAAAAAATCCAACCAAACTATATATTTTTTAGTAGCCAACAATCACCTTCATCCTTCATAGAGAACACCAGTCATAGTCAGCTCGAATTCATTTCCGTTACCATGGATTCCAAGTTTTTATGATGCAAAATAAGCATCTAAATGTCGGTAGAAACATCTCAAAACCATCCTGCAGCATAATCCACTTCTCTAATGTCCATTTGTATGCTGATATTTTTGCCACTATATGGCCAAATACACAACATCCACTGGTAGCTCACATGATTATCTGTTTACATGACTAACATACTGTAAGCAAACATAATCACTGTCACTTTAAGGTAGAGCTACATATTTGTAGTTCATACATATGTTGTTCGTATGAATAAAGGGCAGTTCTTTTTGGTTATGTAAGTACAAATATCCCCCATGAACAGACTTAACGGTATGTAATTTGGGATTTTAGTTTTCAAAGTTATAGGCAAGTGTAGCACCTGCTTTACGTTTCAGATTTAATATTTACAGCAACAAGCTTCAGTCAGTCGGTGTTTTCTGAAAGAGAAAAAGCTTGCACACTGGATTGAAACTTCCTCGGTGCCTGTGTTATACAGTAAAAGACCGACAGCCTCTGAACAACCGGTTCAGATCACACTTTGCTGAATAAACTGGCAACAACCACTGTGCGGGTGTGATTTCATAATGATTTAACCGTTTCCGTAGCTGCCTACAACATCGCCTCCTCCTCGTCCTATAGTTTCCTCGACAAAACGTCACTCAGCAAAACATCTGTTTGTGTCAAATGCTTTCAGCGTCGCATCAAGCTTATGGATGTAAATTTGGCCATTAAATGCATGTAATCTGTTATTATAACATCTCCCTTTTGCTCTTATAAGGAGATTTATGATTTTTTTTTTCCCCCCCACTGCTAATGGTCTGTTCTCATAAGGGCTGGAGTGCTTTGTTGGCTGAATGTCCACTGTCGACATAATCCAAGTTTGTATTGGTTCTGAAGCTAAATGGATGCTTCTGAGGGAAAAAAAAGAAACATTAACTAGGCATTAACTTTATGTGAAGCACTAATTCTCTAATGGCAATTCGTTTTTCTCTTTTACATATGCTGGATTTCCTTTAACCCTGTAATCAGCTTTCTGCTTTATGTCTGTATGTGTGTGTGTATTTATATATATGTGTTTGTGTGTGTTTTTACACTGCTGTATTTCATTGAATGACAATATCTCAGCAATATATTTTGGTTCACTTCTGTAGCTCCAGGCATATGGTAGAGAATTCAAACTCAAATCCCAGCACCACTCGTTTAGTTTAATATTTCACTAATGTTTTCTTTGTAAGAGGTTTGCCTACTTTCGTAACAGGCTAATGTCTTGAAAATCAGTTAATTCTGCATGAATTGAGTTATTATTGGGTGAGATTAATGTACAGATTATGATACAAATCAGATTTCTATGATTTCAGAGCAGGCCTGTGCTCATCCTGAAATCTTTAAAGGGTTTTTTTTTTTTTTTTTTTTGCCCGCAGAGTTCTTCCACTCAAAAAGATGACTAAGAGAAATCAAACAGCATTTAATTGATTTAAAGAGGATGAAACATTTCACCCTGTGGCCTTCGTCATGATATGATCTTCAGTTGCTCACGGAAAAAAGCTATAAATTTATGTTGCTGATCATTTTATCTTGTATTAACAATTGCCTTTGTGTTTGTTCGAGGCAGAGTGTCACTTTCATCACAATGGAAATTAAAAAACATGTAGCATGCCATGATTTTAATGCAAAAATAGCATCAACAGAAGGTGAAAGCAGCCATTATTATTGGAGCAGCACTCAGGAGGTCCAGTTTGTAAACATTTTCTGCAGCAATTTCCGCCATAAATTGGAAGAAAGCCAAATAAACCCTGTAATACACCCGCTGCACAGGCACACGATCCAGATTTTATGCACAATAACACCAAACTCTCCATGTAGACAAAATCTGGCTCAGTCAACAGCCTTTTATACCCAATACACTGGCAATTAATTGCAATTTCATGTTCACGTGTTTATCTTATATCCAAAAAAAAGTAGTGCATTTGCTCACAGTTTCATATGAACTGTGGTCCACTTTTTTACAGCTCTGTGACTCCTACTTTGTTGCACATTAATCAACATTTAGGCCAGAATAGGGACAGTGTAAATGAAAGTCAATTTAACATGAATTCAGCTGCACCTACTTTAAAGTCAACCCCTAGTAGAGCGTTTGGAGCAATTAAAAGAACATTCTGCGTTGCTTTAAGTCCCATTTAAAACCCTCACATGGCAACATTTACTGTGTGCATCGAGTTTAATCTCATCAAATTGTGTAATCCATGAGATGAAATCACTCTAAACATTACACGGCTTAACACGGATGGAGAGGGTCACAAAGTGTTAACGCCATGTACTTCTAACCATTTAACGTATTCCTCAACCGCCAGTCTGACAGGAGTACAGAAACACTATTGTTTCATTCATTTAAATGAGATTCCATGACTGTTGTTGTCGCAGATGAATTATGTATGTGTTGGTGTGCTGATATGTGATAGACATTGCCTCCCTGGGAATGTAGGACACATACTTATGCATAACAATAGTCTTCAGTTATATTCTCACCGACAAATTTTGCCGTTTATCTGTTATGTTCTGTTTTTTCATAAAAGAAACTCTATTTTGTTTATCTGCTGCTTATTTTATGCAACTGCTGTTGAAAAAAAAATCAGGTCCATATATTCTACTTTACCAAACGGTTACTGTTGCCCCAATACTTTCACTAATCCTTATTTCCTAAAACACAAAGTCATATGCCTGTCAGTGACATAGTGCAGCTGATAATAACATAACCTATTTAAAATCACCCTGATAGGCTTGTTTCAACGGTTTAAATCATGAATTGTTCATGATAAACATATCTTGATGTTTTGTTGCATGCCTTTCTTCTTCTCCAGACAATAATTGACATTTTGGTCTGTTCCCACTAAGCCTGATGTATTAGTCTGACTCAAAAAAAAAAAAAAAAGATCACTGTCCATAAATGTTCTGGTTTACTTAGGATTAAACAAATGAAGGAGCTATAATAATTAGGGATGCATCAAAATGTTGTTTAGCAGGCAAGCAACAAATATTACACAGCATGTTATCACCAATAAAGAGCATTTTTTACTTCAAATGCTGGTGCAAAACAGATTCTCTGTGATTATACAAAGGCTTTTAAGCTTTAGTTACTTATTTGATAGTTGTGTTAATCGAGGTATTCCTGAGTGGATTTTTCTTTCAAAGATTTCATCCTCTTTATCCCTCTTTTACAATAAAATCTTAACTCAACCCCTCTGTTTTTTTATAACTCTATTTATGTCTTTTTAAAATCATGTTGTTTGTACTTTAATAATCCTAATGGGCAATTTCAGTGTTACAGCAGCAAGGTCACATAAATCCTGAAGCAAATGAGGCAGCAAAATACAATAAAAAGTCATAAACAATAACATGAAATAAATAAATAAAAACCTAAATGAACCAAATAATCTTATTGAATACAATGTACAATGATAAAGCCCAGTAATATACTGCAATACAGTATGTTATTAGGCAATAAAGACTTATTTAAGATTTATTACAAGGCTGCCAATGTTTTAGAAAAAAATGTCATTTAATTATTTGATTATTTTACCATGTTTGATTAAAGGCTATAATTTGACACACAGCTTCAGTATATTTTGACCAAAAAAAATGTTGATTGTGACACATTTTTGAGTATCCTAACTTCTCGTGTCACATTATTGTCAGCACTTAAACAGTAAAGAAAGCCTATTGTAGTTTTAAATAACGGGTCCTTCGCCGCTGTGAAGCAGGATGGAGAAGCCCCTCCGGCGTTGGATCCCCTCTCCCCCGGCGGGGAAACCTGGACTGGAAATCCCGGGCCACGGTGAAGTGGAGCCGCTTGGGAAAGCCCTGCCTCAGGGCGACGGTGGTCGACAAAATGTGCGGTCGCCTCGGCCAAGAAGAGGCTACCGAGGCTCTTTTTTTATTGTTTAACATCCTCAAATGAGATGAGAGGATTAATGAAGCGCGTCTGCCGGACCCATATGTCCCCTTTAGTGCCGCTTGTGCTTAATTAAAACCGAATGGATACTCGAGGGCCCCGGTCCTCCTGCTGCAGAGGGACTGACTTACTGCTTATTGAACCTGTTGAAGCTTTGAATATGATACTTGGATCAAGAAAGAAATATATTTAGAGGACTATTGTGAAAAAATCCTATATTATCTATATGATTTTCAATCATAGACCTTAAGAAAAACATAATGTAAGAGCTCTAATCTTCATAGATTTGACTGTTTTATTCATCTATACATCATTGGATGGGACTGATTTCCTCCCATAAAGCTGATTATGACTCATTATTCTATATGAATTATTAAAATTTCTTTTACCTGCACATCATTTTTACAACTGTTTTAATGTCTTTTCTTGGTTAATATTTTAAATTTCTATGTGATTAGACTTGTGCCAACTTCAAATCCTTACGTAACTGATTTTAAAGCTTTATCCAGTAACAATAAAAACAGCAATATGACATTAATAGTTGGCCGCTCTTTAATTGTGTGTGTCATTTGGTGCTAATTGTGGGTCAAATGGACAACAAAGCCCCCTTCAAAAGTCACTGCGGTTATAAGAAGCCTCTCCTGTCACATCCTAATTAGACGGATAGCACGAGCCTTCTTCTGCTTTAATCCACGCACGAGCCTCTGGACCTGCGCAGGCTCGTATCTCTCTTCCTAAAAACCCCTCAGCATGTCCCGGTTTATGTCCGCAATACACAAATCCAAATGTCATATCCCTGCAACAGATGCCTGGATGTGATACAGATGATTTGGTAGATACAGTGAATCTTTTATCATTTTTATTAACGATAATGTGAGTCTGGATATAATGTTGATATTAGATTCTTAATATACTTTGTTTGAACTCAGTCACTCACCTATTAGTCATGATGTTGTCTTTAAGAATCTCCACTTATTGTTGCTTTTCTGAAATGTTTTGCCTATTTTTTTGTGGCAGTTTCCCAAAATGAATTTATTTACTATACGAGTCACGAGAGAGTGACAGTTTAACGTCCACTAGTCTGCAGTTTGTCTACTTTTCCTTTTTTGTATAACTTGTCTTTAAAGTCATGTTTGCCTCAGAGCTCATTCACATCTCTCCGTGTGAACTGGCCAGCGGTGAACCAGAACCAAAGAGCAGCCGTCAATAAAAATGTTGGATTATCCTCTTTATGAGACGGGATTAACATAACTCTCTCCCATAATTCACATTCCTGCCGGCCCAGGTAGTTGTGACAGAAATCGTGGACTTTATAGGCTGTAATGTAGCAGTAGAAATAATATTACATTTTGTTGATCATCTAAGGTCAAATAATTGATATTTTCCTGCAAAAGATCAAATGGCGGCCAATAAGATAGATGTTAAACCCCCCAAAAAGTGTGTAAAATCATTAATAATTTTTGAAAGACAGGCTTGGTTGACATGTTGTGGTGATGTGTAGAGGAACATGTGATAAAAACTTTGAATGAAGACAGAAGATTTAGATGGATTTACACATGCAGGCACAGCGTTGGGTCAGGTCAAGTGATCTTTATTGTTATTTAGTGTGTGTATGTGGCCTTCTCGCCGCCTTTTATACAGCTCAAATGGACTTTGCATTGCTTGCTCGTTTGATTTACTCCCATATTTCATTCAACTAAAAGTCCTTATAATAATTTATCATTTAACACTCGAGACATGGAAATAAAAAAACTATCAAATTGACAGCTGGTTGTGGCGCATACAGGTAGTAGCCTACAAAGAATCACAACTTTCAAAAAAAAAAAAAAAAATCTAACACAGGGGTGAAAATAATAATTCAAAAACACAGAAGGGACATTTTATGAGCACACGCAAACGGGCTGATTGTCTCTTATAACTAGACTTAGAACATATTTCTCATAAATTAAGTAGTGCATCCAGTTCATGTCAGAGCTGCTCTCACACACTTTCTATAACGCACACATGCACACACACACATTCATGCACAACGCTTTGATCAAAGGGGCCCTTCCGCGTGCCAACAAAATTATATAAAAAAAAAAAAAGACAAGAGAGGGGAGTCTTTAAGGAGCTTATAAGAAAACCTGACCTATTCCTCAAACTCAACCAAGTTAAGCTTGGATCTTTCGCTCTCTTGATCCTTTTTTTTCCTTTTGGTCAGCAAATTTGTTCCGTGTCCTTGATCAAAGTTGGGGAGAAGTCAGTCTGAATGTTCAATAAGTTAACCCAACAAGTGAGACAGCCGGCTGGCAGTCCTGCTCTGAAGTTGGGGCCTAGTGGTGTAAAAACGCTGCACTTGCTGCTCCCAACCTTGGGCTTTATTTGCCTGTAGCCTAGTCTGCAGTCTGTGGAAAATTGTCCTGTTAATTTTCTCCTTTCACAACACTTGAAATTTCCACGCTGCTTGGTCTTTGTAATCCAAACAATCCGCGTTGAAATTGAGCTTCCATGAGGAAGCTGTTTGGTCCTTATAGTCCAGGCAGTCTGCAGCGCCGCTGAAGCCCAGCCCTGCCGCCCCGTAGGCCGACGAGGAGAGGGATGACGCGGGGCTCAGGTGGCTGGATACCCCGTTGGTGCCCATGGGGCTCATGGCGGAGCCCGCGGCGGATAGCTGGTGGTGCATAGGCGAAAGGTAGGAGCCGCAGTCCATCCCGGTGAAGTAGGACGAAGAGCCCGTGTAGCCCTGGTTGTAGCCCGACGCCTGGGTGTAGGTCATGGGGTAAGAGCGCTGCATGCAGGAGGAGGAGGTAGACAGCGGGTCGGAGAGCGGGGAGATGGAGGCCGGGCTCCAGATAGACACCGGCGCAGCGCTGCTGCTCACAGCCGGGAGTGAGGCGCTCGAGGGCGGCGTGAACTGCCCGCTGGCTCCGCTCTCTGAGCTGGCTTCTCTGACTGGAGAGCCTTTCTTTTTCACCGGCTTGCTGACAGCTTTGCTCTGCACTCCACTTTGGGTTTGCTGGGCCTGCTGGCGATGTTTGGCTCGTCTGTTTTTGAACCATACCTGGAAGAAAATGTGCGATTGGATTAATTTCATTTTCTGTGAAGACAATTTAGGGGTTGGAAATGTTCATTTAACTATTTCCAGTATTAAAAATATACTCTATGAACTCAATTAATCACATGGCCAAATCATTTTATAGCCTATTCTCAGAAACGTATGGATTTTTATTTTCCTGACATTTTATCACTATAGGCCTAATTATAAGGTGTATAAACTCTATTATCCAAATAGAAAAGTGGGTAAATTATACAATGCGTTTCTGAGCAGTTCACACTGGGATCAATTAGCAAGAAAGACCAAATGCTCTCAAGAGGTGACTTGATACTCCTTCAACAATGGAGAGGACTTTGCCCTCAAGTGTCTCACCTTTTATGGGCAAATTGAAATGAATCTACTGTCACTGAATGGACTGTGTGGGTCAGTTATTTGTTTGTTTTTTGTGAGACTCACCTGCACTCTGGATTCAGGCAGGTTGATCTTTAAGGCCACCTCCTCTCTCATGAAGATGTCAGGATATCGAGTCTTGCCGAACAGATTCTCCAGCAAGTCGAGCTGGGCCCGGGTGAAGGTCGTCCTCTCTCTCCTCTGTTTGCGAGGTGTTGCTGTTAAGAAAAGAAGGAAGAAAAAAAAAACTGTTAATGGAAACAGGAAACGAAATACAGCTTGATTTTATAGGCAGCATCATCTTATTTAACATATAACAACCTCAATTGTCAGAAATAGACTAGATCTCCAACACATGACCCCATATTATACATGATTAAAGCAGGTTTTATTATAGATGATCATAATGAAGAACTTTAAAACATGATAACAAGTAAGCTGTTGATGTAAACATGTAAAAAAAAAAAAAAAAAAAAATTAAAAAGACGTGCGGATTAAATCAAATGATTAGAAATTAGTTTGAACAATTTCATATTGTCTGATAGAGGTAACAATTCTTTATTGATATTAAAACCAGTCAAATTATTATATTTATATTTACCAAAGTAGTTTCTTCTAACGAAAATAGTTGCACCGTGGGGTTTACTACCTTGATATCCCACTGAAGGATGCAGCAGGTCCACTCCTGAGGTAGATAAGCTCAGTCCGTTCACCGTGTAGGGCGGCTGCTTCAAATAGGACATCATGCTGCGGCCGGACGATCGGGGCACCGATGAGGGAAAAAAATTGAAAAATAGGGCAGAAAATTGTGTTTTTAATCCTCTCGCGTCTCCGTTTGGTATTTCACCTGGTCCACGTCAATCTGAAGGAGGACACAGAACAGGAAAAATAAGTGTTTGTTGTTTTGTTTTGTTTTTCTTTTAAAGAGATGGTTTGGATTCGTCTGCGTCCGCTGATTTTTACGCGCAGCCTTTACGCACCGCGGTGGGTTTGAAGAAGTGGGCGTCCTTGGTCTTGCAGGGCTCTTAAAGCCGAGTGGAGACCCCCAGCTGTCCTGCTGTAGTGAGGATGCTCTGTCTGGCTGACAGGCGTTTACGCCATCACCCCCCCCCCCTACCACACGCACACATACACACACACACACACACCCTAACTGTTACTATAGCCCCGCCCCTTATTACCCCCCAAAACACACTCCTCTCCTCCTCTCCTAGTACCACCAAAAACAAAACATTGTCGTTAAAATGCGCACACTCGCTGGGCCCCAACCGGGCACTCAATTAGCATATACCCTCATGCAGGTTAGGCGAAGCTAAATAGACAGCTGATTGGGGGGCCATTTGCAGAAACAAAGCCCACTGTTGACCGATAAGTAATGCTGATAACAAAAGACTTTAGGGAACAAACAAAGAAGCCAATACTGCAAACTGAGCGCTCATTCAGATACAACTAAGCATCTTCATTTCTATATCTGGGGGCCTTTTGTGTGTTTCGACTAAAACCCTTGTACATTCAAATGTAACGAAATTAAAATACGAAGGACAACTTTAGCAAATAATTAGAAACACGGAGACATTCCCCAAAGTGAAGGCTAATTCTGACATATTATTGACACTCCTCGGGGTGATTCCCCCTCCTTCCCTAATGAATTGCTCCCGGTAATTAGATTTGGAAGGTGAGACTATCGTAAAGTGTTGATTAGATGGGGGGGCAAGGGGGGGCACTTAATCTTAATATAAACAAACAAGGAAATATAGGGTTGAGATACGCGTTTTTTTCCTTACATAATAAACATTATTCCCTTTCGGTTCAAGGCGTAGTGTATGAGGCCGTAAGATCTTAAAATAATCGAACAATCTAGAAAATTATTATAAGTTTTACAGCTACAACAAACAGAAACAGCGCAGCCTAAATAACACTGACAAGGATATTTAGCTATACTGCTTTCCCATGATAATATTATAGGGCTATAATTAATTCATGAAGAGGAATATGCTCACTACAGACAATATGTGTTTTACCTGGAATATCATATAATTAGTATAGGCCTAACACAGGAAATTACATCAGTATAAATTCACTTGAGCTCAATAGACACAAACTACGTCCCAACAATTTATCATATTCATTATTAAATACATTATATTATATTTGGTATGGCCATATTTAGGCCTAGTTGGAGAACTTTTAATTAAAAAAACACTGGAAACATAGATGGATTTCATATTTCCTTTCTCTAATAGCTCATTCCTCTAACTTTCATATGCTGCTGAATGTTTTCCAGTGACACCTACCTGTAGAATAAAGCTCCCAGGACCTCGGGGTGCTCCTCTCTTTAGCTGAACCACTCCATTTTTATAGAGCCAATAACGGCCACTCCTATACTCAATCTGTCACTTTTTTTTTACCCAGACCCCCAGCTACCGGTTGCTCCACACCCGTTCAATAATAAATACCCAGTCATTAATTATTATTATTGGCTACAGGATTGTTTTTTTTTTTTCGTCTTTCTGTAAGAAATTAACGAGATAATCCGGATGGCACGCGCTGGCCTGATTACAGGACGCCAGCCACGACTCCGCATTCAGGCCTCCTTAATTTTCTGCGTCACGAAAATAAAACAAAGACTGGCATTGTATTTATCAGACCAGCTGACTGCCAGACAGCCCCCCCATCACCCCCCCACTACCACCATAACAACCCTACAACTCACTTTCCCAAACTGACACATGCACGTTCATATGGAGCTTTATTATGATCATTATTGTTATTATTAGATATTATTGCTTCGGGTCTAATGGCTTCCTGTACATTTGCAATGCATTTAGGCTACATGAACTTTTTTTTCACTCATTTTTTTAAAAGACTTTGCAAAAGTTTTATTGTCAGAATTCAGCAATAAATTAAAAAAAAATAGGTAAGTTGTAATTATTATATAAAATTGCCACAATCTAAATGAAACTTTCCAGGAAGTTTCATTACATAGAGTGAAATATTTAGGCTACATATGTGATTTAACATTTTAAAAAAAAAATGCTGTCAGCTTACAACTTGACTTTGGTAACCCCCTCCCTTCTCTGGCTGAGCGCTGTAAACATGCAGCAGTTAGTGAGCATTATTTGAAGTTGTGGACTGCTCCGCTGTCCTGCTATTAGTCGGTTGAACGCCTCTCTGCTCGGAGCAGGATCAGAGAGCAGCAGAGAGGGAGAAAAGTTTCCTCTTAAAACACGCCTCCCCAATTATCTCCCCCGTGTGCATCAACCCTCATTTCCACCTCATGCAGCTAAAAAAACCTCACTGAATCACAAGAGAAAATATCAGCTTTAACAGTTAAATAAAGCACTTACTTCAGCTGTTTGACGTTTGAAACAGTTTCTTTTTCTTAAAAAAAGCCTGTCCTCGGCAGAGCAGGGTAATATCAAGCGGCTTTGATTAGTTTTCTCCCGGGTGAGCTTGTTGGAAGCGGATAATAGCAGGAGATGCTTAGTATTTATGGAGAGAGAGAGAGAGAGAGGGAGAGAGAGAGAGAGACTGGAGAGGAATTTTAGCAGCCAATGGAAATGAGAGAAAATATGACGGGCAGATGTGGATGCAGCTGGAGTAAAAAGTGGCCTGTTGGTGGCAACATCAACTCCAGAGCATCTCTGCAAAGCCTCTCTGACTATTCAGTATGAAGGCATCTGTAGTATTATTATATAAATCAAGGAAAATATTGAACGCAACCTTTTCAGCCGTAATAATCAGACGTTTACATTTTATTTATAGCAAACAAAGTATACAGGTCTACTTTAAAGGTCAGCACCCAGGACTTGACCGAGAGAAGAGCAGCCAATCAGACCCAAGCCCCAATTTACAGTCGGCTCTATAGTTATCTGTAAAATAAGCTCGACCTCAAAATGGGAAAACAGTGTGAGTTAAAAAAAAAAAAAAAAAAAAAAAAAAAGTCGCAGCTATATTTAATTGTCAGAATAAGCTGAGCAAGCAAAACCGAAGCATTGCTGCGTTTAGAGGTGAAAATAACTTCTTGGGGATCTGTCACGGTTTGATTCTGTAACCAAAGAGGATTTTAAAAATGTCCCGTGAAGCTGCCTACACCCCCTCACCCCTCACCCCACCTCCCCCTCTTTCTCTCTCTCTCTGTTTAAAATCAAAACAATAACACCACAGCCCAAATAATGCGTTTTTATCATGTTTTTTTCTTACACGCATGACTTGAAAACGTATTTTATCGACGCAATGTTGGCGTTAACATTTACTTTATTATAGGTTCTACCTCCTCCTGATACCCCCACCTACCCTTACACCCTTCCAATTTGCGTCCAAGGGGACAAGTAACATTTCTGGATTAGATAAACGCCTGTGCCGTATTCATAATAATTGCTATTTTTCGATCGTTTTGAACCCCGCGAATCAAAGTGAGTTTGAATGTTTAACTGGTTTCGTCCCATTTTGACCAAACTTTGGCCTCCAGCATCCTCTAATGAAGGTCTTGATTGAGGCTCCCAAAACAACCAGCAGGTTAGAGGACTAATTAGGAGTCTACATGCCAGATGAACAGACTGCGAGGCTGGTGGGTTGTTAGACAAGCTTAAAATCAATACGACCATTTTAACTGCGGACTCCATAGAAAATCATTTACAGTAGCCTATCTATGGATTATCTTATTGTTTATAATTAAGCGCGATTTCATTATTTTCTGGCTTGAAAAGTCACTTTTTTTGTCTATTTGAAGGAAAATCTGATGGAAAAAATATTTTTGTTAATATTATCTAAAGGCTGAATGTACCTAATTTCATTTTGGGACTAAAACTCCTTTTCGCGTCCACTTTTCCCATTTTCCCTCAACGGCCATAATAAAACAAACAGCCTAACCGGGCTCATTTGGTCTTCTTGTTGTCCCACAGCTATGTTCTTGGCTCACACAGAGTCCTTTCATCTTCAGCTGTGATATATAATTCATCGGAAAAATATCTAATAGCCCCGGGGAGCGTTTCAGCTAAACGGGGCCGTGGTTGTAAAAAGGTGAAGTCGCTTGTTAACGTCTGTGGCAATATGCCCGCCCCCCTGTCTCCAGGCCAATTGACGAAGTCACGGTTTCTCCTGCTGTTACGGAGACGATCTGAAGGCTAAGAATCGTGGGACTGAGATACTCACTCTCACATAGTGTAGGCTGCTGGATAATACTGGCTGGCATGAGGAAAGTATGATGTATAGGATGTATATGTACTGTATATGTATAGTATATGTATAGTATTTGATGTGCTGCCTCCTCCTCTTCCAGCAGCCTTTTGTTTGCTCCCCATAACAGGATTTATATGGCTCCAGAAAAGTAATGATAATAAAAATCATAAGAAATGTTGTGGAAATGGTATTGCATCTCCACAAATTCACATTTGGATTCAGTCAATCTATCTGTCAATCTATCTATTATTAGAAATGTGCAGCTAATGAGCTTTACAAAAGCATTATTTCATATTTTTAATGCCACATTTGGTCAATTATGGAATTTGCATTTTTGTTATCTATTTTAGAACCTAACTCATTAGTACGTCACTTAATAAACTGTAAAATCATTTTAAAAGTTTAACCTTATTGGCGATGGCCGTAATATTAATATTTTATTTAATATTTTAGAGCTTGCTTGCTTCGAAACAATATACTGGTGCAGTCCTAATTTTTATAGCTCTTTTTTGCATACATGTTGTGAATCACATATCTATATTTGAAATATCTATCTATCTATCTATCTATCTATCTATCTATCTATCTATCTATCTATCTATCTGTCTATCTATCTATCTATCTATCTATCTAATCATGTTAGTCCTCAATATCATCAGATCTTCAGTTTTTGAACCAACCATTTCAGTCCACTTCAGCTGTCCATCTCAAGGTCAAATCAATGACTTGGCCCACTCAACCAACCCCATCTGTTACACACTGACGCACACACAAACACACACACAGCACTGTATTGGACATTATGACTGTTTGCTTTTTTTTTTGCCATCTGCACTGTAGAACCTCACATTGATAGATTTATTGATAGGCATAGCGGAGGTAGCAATATTGATGATTCTACAATAAGGAACCACAGTGAGCGTCCATGGATATTGAATTGTGTTATGAATAGAGTCTGTGCGCTTTCAACAGCAGGTGTTTCTGAGGAAAACAACTGAGACAAAGCTGGTTGTAATTTTTTGCAAAATGTCAGTTGTAGTTTTCAGGCATCTTTAAGGTCCTGTCACACATTCATCATCGTGTCTCCACGAAACAGGCCGTGCTGGAGGCTTGATGATGTAGAGACTACTTGCAGGGCTAGTTCATGAACTTCTGTAGCTGGCAATGTAACCGCTAAGCCAGCTGGGAGCATGTGAGCACTGATCAGTCACAATAAGTCTCATTCATCTAGGACTGCAACTTATGATTACTTTTTATTATTGATTAATTGACGATTATTGCCATGATTCATTGTTTAGTTGATGAAATGTTAAAAAATAGAACGAATGACATGACATTCACGATTTCTCTGAGCCGACAGTGATGTCTTCAGTTTGCTCATTTTGTCTGACAAACAGTCCAAAACTTTGCTGCAAATCGTCTCATTTGAGAATCTGAAACCAGAGAATATTTGAAATTTTTGCTCAAAAAAAATGTCTGAAATGATTAATCGATTATCAAAATGGTTGCTGATAACTTTTCTTTTGATCGCATAATCAATCAATCGACTAATCATTGCAGCTCTACATTCATCATTTCATTAAATAAAGTCATTGTCCAAAATCACTCCCTATTTACTATATTGTGCATCTCAGCTACTAACAGGAGGATAAGTTAGCACAGTTTACATATTTCTTTCATTGATTCTTGTCTCATAAATGTAAATCATTCCTCACACAGGAGAGTTAAATATTACTGGATGATGTAACACAGCTAATAAGCTACAATTACTTCCTCCATTAATGGCTCTCTGTTCCCTCAAAGGTCAGCAATGTTAAGACGGTTTGCTAATTCACTGATTGCATTCCTACAATCATTGCAACAAGCATTGCTGGTGTTACAGGGCTCTAAGACTTACATCTAGTACATCTAGTTAGCTGAAAGAATTTGTCTTTGATAGTGTCAGATAGAGTGTCAGTGAATATTATTGCACCTGCAGTATTATTAGCATTTAACCCTCTATGCACCTACTGCCACATGGCTTACATCATATCATATTCATGCCCTTCATTGAGATACATACACCACTTGTGGTTTGCCCATGGGAGGGTTGAATGTCTTGTCCCTGCTGGTACCTCGTTAACCTCCCACAGCCTACAGCTAGTGTTTGCCAAACTGAGAGGCCTCATACCTGGGTATTGGTCAGCAGGGACCAGCCCCAGAATCCCCAGACCTCCCACCGGGCAAGGGGAGGGAGGCAGGCAGGACAGAGGAGGGCCAAACAAAAACACAACCTGGCATCCCCACGGCAAACAGCCCACCTACTGTCAGCCAGCATCTGGGGCACAGCACACAGCCCTCTATTCACATTCTGATGATGGCAAATACTGAGCAGCACACACACACACACACACACACACACACACACACACACACATAAACACACATGCGCACACACAAACTGGTGCAAGTGGCTGGATTCATAGCAAAATGCAACCGTGCACACATTTTCACTCTTCGAAAATCTGCAGTAGGAGCTGAATTCCTGAAAAGTATTTTTTCTAAATGACCGAGTTTTTACATGATCTATCGCTGTAAACCAGAAGTAAGTCAATCCAGCATTGTTGAGGTCCATCTACATGCTCTGAATGCATTGGTTTACTGTACTTTGGTCCTTTTGAGAGGATAAAGTGCAAGTGGAGCTCAAAGTTCGGAAACTGCAGCATCGCAGCAAACAGAGGGAGACAGAGGAAGAGATTGACAGAGAGAGAGAGAGAGAAGAAGAAGAAGAAAAAGAGAGAAATAAGAAGGAGGAGTGTAAAGTTAATCCAGTCTGAATTGATGGGCCCGGCTGCAGGAGTGACACTGAAAACAGTTTTTCTTTTCTTTCTTTTCTCCGCAAATTTGCTCTCCCCTCTCCCCTCTCTCTTTGCTTCCTCCCGTGCCTCTCGCTATTTTTCTGCCTTCTTATCCTTTTTAATTAGAGGGGCTATTCTGCTGCACAGAGGACCTTAATCCCCAACTGACCAACAATGCAAAAAGCCAGCCTTTGAACAGCCGACCTGCACCCCCTTGGCCCCCAAACTCCCCCACCACCAATCACTGCGTTGACCAAACACTCCACTGCTCCCACCGTTGGGAAAACCAGGCTCTCTGCCTTTTCCATCTTTTCCAGAGACTTGGACAAAGCACTTGGGGACCCGAGAAAGTGTCTGAAAGAGCATTTCAATATCCGCCAAGGTTCTCGGAAAGCTTTGGTTTGGTACTGCGACAAGTCTGAGGTCAAATGGCAGGTGACTCCGACTGAAGGAACGTTACTGAAATAACCTGCTAAAGATTAGCAAGAAGACACAATAGTACAAAAAATGAATAGAGGGGAAGATGTTGCACTAGCTGACTCTCAGGGCTGCCAAGTCAGTGCTTAAAATTCATTTTGTTTCTTTGGATTTTTCTTGATTTTATAACTTTTACTTAGTTGGTTATACATTTATCATATACCTTGTTATATGTGTGTCTTCTCTGTCTCTTCTATCTCCCTCTTTCTATTTTCCTCTTCTTACAAAGCACTTTGTAAAACTGTAATATAAATTTTTAATTAATTAATATATAATTCATGTAGAAACATTTTTCATTGGTAATGGATACAATTTGAAAAGTAGAAAAAATAGTAGTAAAAATGCATTTTCACACAAATATTTAGTTTGCTTCCTGATGAAAAAGAGACTGACATAACAAATGTGTTAAAGTTGGCCATTACTCAATTGCAAAGTGGAGAAAATATCTTGTAACAGCAGCAGTTCTTCAGAAAAAAAAGAGGATTAGAGAGTTATAAAGAGCATAAACTGAAGCAAACTCCCCCACTGGGCCTCATTTCCATACAGTATGTATATACCTCAGAAGACGGAGTCTATTAAAACTAACCCTTGTTGTCTTATTAGATGATTATGTGCAGCCATTATTAGATTGAGATAATAAGTCAGGGAGGAGAACATAATTCAGGTAAATTACTCATCATAGATAATGACACAATACCTTGATAATAATTCATCAACCAATCATGACCATCCTTTTATTAACTTAGCTTGACAGTTAGTGGTCCAGACTGGGCTCTGTGCATTTGACTCCCTGTTTGCATAATATTTAAACTATAAGGAGACAAAATAATTTGTCTCATAGTAATGTCAATGCTCATGATAACAACACACAAACTCTGCCTGAGCTAATTTTCCTGTAATTTTCTTCAAGCGGATTTTCTATCAACATTTTGCCAACATAGCAGTCTGACAAATTGCCACTGGAGCACAATGACAGTCCTCACACTGTCAACCCTGCCCCGCATGTGAATGACAGAAAAATGAATTTTCTTTTCACCGCCAATGACTGCGGTTTCCTATTTTTTACGCCCGTCATGCTGGCTCGACACTACCTCATACAGACAGGGAAACTCAGACGAGCCAAACCTTCCGCCTTGCTAATCACAGGCCCAATATTTCCATAGCAGGCAATTAGCATCTTGCTTTTATGTGTGAAATGGCTGAGGCGAGTTGGGGAGAGAGGCACAGTAAAAACAGAGAGAGAATAAAAGAGCAATTAAGATGTTGGGTGAGCAGAGGACAGAGACAGGCAGTCTGCTGCCGTGTGATTTGAGGCTTGCAGGCCCAGTAATTAGCCCTTCATTGTGAGATAATGGACTTGGCCGGTCTTCCTGGTTCCCCGAGCTGCCCAGCCCGACTCGACCCATGAAAGGTCAAAGGGCACAATGTGCAGTTTGGCTTCTATATGTTTGTGTGTGTATATGTGTGTGTGTGTGTGTTGTCGAGTCGTGACTGTAGATGTTGTTGTGTAAACCGTTTTTCAAGACTTGCAACGTCAAATGGATATTAAAGGTACAGTCAGAAAAACAGTTAACAGTAAAAGAGAACAAATCTTTGCATTCAGGTATCATTTTTCTAAATCTGCAAAAGGTTTTAGATAAATATCCACAGACTTCTGAAGCCTCTGAGTTGTTGGAGTCATCTCTTTCCCGGCCTATCACTCCTTTCTCCCGCCATCTTTTAGTCAAGCAGTAATCTGTGAACCCTGAATCATAAGCTTTGGGTAAATCTATGTAATACGGGTAATTCGATGAAGCAGTATTTTCCTGGTGAGAGGCAAAATCCTGTTGACTATTCAAGGATTGAATCATCCAACAGTAATGCCATTAGACCAGTGCCACGGATTCCTCGTAAAATGCTGTTTAATTGCCAGTAACCAGCCATTGTTTGGTGACGGGTAAACACTAGCCGAGAGGGAGGGGGTGCCGAGTGAGGAAGCGTGTGAAAAAGATGGCCCCTTCGGCTTCAGCCAATCGCCATTGAGAGACGGATTTACTCAGGCTGGATGAAGCCCGCGCTGCAAAGTGGCAGAGGCACTGGCTTAACTAAAGTCTTCAAGAGTATAAATGCAGAGTAACTCTTTCCTTTTAATACAGGATTTGCTCAACAATGCGATTTAGGGGGGTGTCTATTCAAGATAGACATTTTTTTATTTGAGTGGCGAGGTTTTTAAGGATCAAGCCTTGTTGCTCACGTTTATTAGCGCGGGACTCCGCAGCTCAGGGATTGTTGGTCGTTGTAATCGTCGAGCAGTTTATCCATGTTTGTGTTTGGCTTTACGTGTGTACACCCTGACACTAAGTCCCATTCTTTCCACCTGTATTGAAAATCTTTAAGAACAATAGCCCTACCTACACCCTGCCATTTATCCTAAGCCACATTTACGTCAGCTTTTTAACAATAAAATCTGATATTAACTGTCCAAATCGACATGAACTGATCTAAAGCTACTTTAGGAGTGTTTTTTTTTTTTCCACTTTTACTCGCTAATCCAATTCTCACCACACAGGGATTTTTTTATGAGAATTTGAACATTTGAGGTGCATTGTTGTCCCTCCCCACGGCCCCCTGCTCTCAGGCCTGTCCTGGAGGATGCAGATTGGAAGTGAGAGGTGTGGCGGCCGTGGCTCGCCTCCATTGTGAGCCGGTGCCTGGGAGACGAGCAGCACTGCCAGGCCAGACACTGATTGGGTTTGACACTGCGTCCAGGAGGCGAGAAGAAGCTTTTCTTTTGCTCTTTTTTCTATAAGTAAAAGAGAGGCTTTTTTGTATGAAAGCCCCCTCCTCTCCTCTCTCCTCTAACTCCCCCTGGTTCTGTTGTGCTCCTTGCCCTCCTCCTCGGTTCCCTCTTTCACTCGTTTCTTTACGTTCTTATATTGACTCCCTCGTTTTTCTTCTCAGATTAAAACCAAGTACTTCTCTTTTTTTGTCTTCCTCTTTTATTGTCCCTCTCACTTGGATGTTGACCAGTAAATTTGATCCTTAGCATCACAACATCACAAATTTACTTTTGTTCTCCTGCTCTATAAGCAACAGTAACGGTTACAGTAATGGTAATTGCAAACACTGAGGGCAACCAAATCCGTCTATTTCCCTAAGTCTGACAATGTGCCACATACTTAGCCCAGTAGCACATCCTAGGAAAGATACTGGGATCCCTAATCATTCTGCCTCAGGCTATGATCAACACCTCTCAACACTGGCCTTTTACACAGGCTTTATATTTCAATTTGCTGATTTTGGGATACACAGAGTGCCCAAGTGATATATTGTGGTCGGTATTTGTGTCATACAATGCGATTTTAAAGGAACTGTCTGTCATGTTGGGAAATACGCTTAGTTAGATGAGAAGATTGATACCACTTTGTCTGTTAAATATGGAGCTACAGCCAGCAGCTGGTTAGGTTAGCTTAGCATAGCATTGAGACTGGAAACAAGGGGAAACAACTAGCTGGTTCTGTCCATTGGTTAAAAAAAAATCCACCTAGCAGCGCCTCTGAAGCTCACTAATTACCACGTTATATCTTGTTTGTTTAATCCATACATAAATCAAGTGTAAATTAGCCAATTTGTAGTTTTATGGGGTGTTGTGTGTAAGACTATTTCTTGGTCGAGAGCAGTGACTTCCCTGGAGTTTTATGCATTAAACAATTAAACAAACAAGTGTTAATTAGCTTTAGAGGTTCAGCAGATTTTGTTACTTTCGGACAGAGCCAGGCTATTCTTTTTACCGTTTCCGATCTTAATGCTAAGCTAAGCTAACCAGCTGCTGGATGTAGCCTCATATTAAGCGTACAGACAAGAGAGTGGTATGGATCTTCTTATTTAACCCTCGGCAAGAAAGCAAATAAGCATATTTCCCTAAAATGTTGAGCTATTCGTTTAATCTAAACAGCAAATGGAAAGTGAGTCTAGTCATGGTTTCGACCTCAAAGATCATGCAGTGTGTGAACTTAAATTATGCCATATGACTACTGTATGAACTCTGTAACTGGGCAATGTGGGAAGGGTGGAGTTTTATTGGAACAGCATGCATTGATTAATCTTCTGTGCCGATCACCAAAGGAGAGCACAACCCTCTCGATCCGCTTAATAGAGGCACTAATAACGAGCTCCATTAGTTTAATATATGCTTTTATCGCTGTGCCCTTAGATGACTGTAGCGTTTCATTAGACATGTCTGCCTCATATCTCACTTTGCACCCAGAGGAAACTGTGAAGGGATTAATTTTATGATGGACCCCCTGCCTCCTTCTGCCTCCCTCCTCCTCCTCCTCTTTACTCCTTCCCTCCCTCCTCTCCTCAACTCAGCTCCCAGCCACAGCCAGGGACCCAGGAGGAATAGTGTCTTTGTCGTCCTGCCGTTTTCAGAGTTGAGGAACAAGAGGAGTTTAATCCTCATTGTCCAGGAGACTGCAGAGGGTGAGGGGGGGTCCTCTGCCTGTAAAATGATCCAACTGGCCCCGGCTAATCCCCTCCTAACCCCCACTCCCAGGCCTGACCCCCCCCCCACCACTAACCCCCCCAGCCTTAAATCACGCCCCTGTACTACCACAGTATCACACTATAAACACAAACACCCAGATTCATGCATGTAGAACTGGGATTATAAACCTTAAAAAGTCAAAAACAATGGAATGATGATACAAATCACCTAAATATATGATCATGTTATAATCTTTCTCACTTTGTCTTTGTTACACACATGCACACACAGCAGAATAATGTCATTCATAGTTATGCAGTAAGTGGTTTAGGGGGGTATGTTTAAGTGGGATTTAACTTAATCACCTGCACATGGGCTTAATCAACTAGTAACCCATCTTCCACTCTGGAGATCCTCCCCACCAGTAGAGGTGTCTAATCGACTATGATAGTGGGGGCACAACCCCCCAGAGACAGAGACACACTTTTTTACCATGATAACCTGTGAATTATGAAGTTATTTGAAGAAAGTTAAATGGCAAACAATTTTTTTTAACTGATACTGACATGTGAATATGTGTCTATTAGTGACAGAAAAACAACAGACTCATTAGTGGCGTGATTAGCCGTGGGATGATGTGAGTAGATGTGTGTGTCCGTGCAAGAGTGAGTGCGTATATGTGCACATGGAAGACGTGGGTTGACGAAAATAGAAACCAATAAAATAGCCTCATTTTTTATTGTTCTTCTCATTAGCTGAAGGATTATTTCAAGATCAGGCGGGACAGGGCCGGACATCTATTTGACGTTAAGTCTTTCTCAAACAAGACGGATGCTCTCCAGTCTGCGCAAATCTTCTCCTTTGAATTTTCCTACCTTGCACAGAGCCCCTCCCTCCCTGCCGATCTCTCTCCCTGCGTTCTGTCTTTATTTCTCCTCTGTTTCTCTCTCCCCTCCTCTCTTTCTTTTTCTGCGCTCCTCCCTGAGTGACAGCTCAATACCCAGCTCTCCCAGGCTTATCTAGCCTCAGCAGATGGTTGACTTGGATCACTGTTCATACGCCACGATCTGGGCTGGTGATAAAGACTGTTACAGAGGGAATATATACTATCTCTCTCTAGCTTGCTCTTTCTTCCTTTCACTCCTTTTTCCTCTCACCTCCTCTTGATCTACTGTCGTTTTCCGCCTCTCCGCCCATCTCTTTTCAGCACGCCTCTCATGTCTTTTTTTCCCCAGCAGCTCTTTCCATTTCTACCTGAACCTACTCTTCTCCTTGTCACGTCCTCCACTTTTATCAACTGTGCTCTTTGTCCCACCACTCCCCCTCAGTCCTCATCTCCCTCCATCCCTCCATCTCTGTGCATTGAATCTGGTGCTGCGTGATTGTCTCTGCTTCCCTGCTGGGCTGGCGCCTGTCTAAAGGGCCCCAGGACCCTCACTCACTGAGGGGCTCCAGCCATGCCAGAGATCCTCTCCTCTCCTCTCCTCTCCTCTCCTCTCCTCTCCTCTCCTCCTCTCACTGGCTCATATCAGCTCATCTGGTTCCTCTTCATCTCCACAGGATGGAAAGAAAAGGTCAAATTGTGTCTATTTCTGCTCCTTTTCCTCTTCTCTGTAGTCAATGTCATACATGTAGTCTGTATCTATGTGTATGATTGTCATATATCAATTAAAGGTTTCAGTTTTCCACTTTAATATGCTTTACTTTTTCAAATATATGTCAAATGTACAAGTGCCTGAAGCTTTTTTAGACTCACATCCAGTGTTTTCGTTCTTTCATTCTTTTCAGTGATACATTTCAACAACTGATGTACACTTCACAGGCCTCAATTGCCCATTTTATGTATACTTCACTTGCTCGGTCATTTGATGTCCCCCTCACATGTTTTTCATTCTACACAGCCAACCAACAAAGCAAAGGAAACAGGGTATAGCTGCCACTCATAGATGAAAAAGGAACTGAGCGCTGAGAACAATATGAATGAGTACATACTACACAGCACTTTGTATTGCAACAGGGAAAACGGGCTGGCAAAGACATCACTTGCATACACCGTACATTATCAGCTCCGTCTGATGCGTGCCAGTGTAATATGAGAGGGAAAAGACATGAAAGCAAGCACAAATCCAGAGGAAAATGAGGTGGTTTCTTGTGGAAAATGCAAAGAGGAGATGTTGAAATTCCTCAAATAATCATCAAAGTGGAGAACAATGATGCCTACATGGGCGTATAAGGAGCTGCCATCCCGTATGTGGTGGTAAACCCCTCCCCTCACGAATCACTGGTGGCTCTCTCCAATACTCCAGACAATTTGCAGCCATCTTAATCTGAACGGTGGAATCTGGCAAGCACTCCGGAGCACCTGCATCCGTCCAGCCTGACCCGCTTTTGTTCTGGTCCGACCCCCTAACTTTAGCCCCTAATTAACCCAACAGAAACTAATTAAATACAGCTCTAGTGGACCAGACGCCAGGCATGGAGAAAAAAAAAGAGAAGAAGAAGGAGGACACCGGGAAGTGAGTTAAGTTAGGGGAGCGAGCCAATGTGACAGGCAGGAGTAGGAGAGAGAGAGAGGGGGGGGGAGGGATGGAGATCCAAAGCTTGGCCTCCAGCCCTTGAGACCGGTTCAGACAGACAGAAAGACAGGGAGGGAGGCTCGAAGGAGGAGGGTATTTGGGTTTCAATGTCAGCCTGGGTTGTCCTGATGCATAAATCTCCAAAGCATGTTCTCACTCTCCGCTGAGCTCCATACTGACCTTGCACTTCTTTACATGCTGTTGTTTTTCAAGGTATTTTGGGTTCTTCTTCAGTTTGGTATTGGTGCCAACCGCTGTAATCACAAGCACACCAGTCACATGACGCAACTGACGCCCTGGAGATATTTGGAAAAGGATACAGAAGACAGGATGGGGAGAGCCACAGAGAGACAAGAGCAGTGTAGAATGAAAGCAGGAGGAAAAATAGGAGGAGGAGGAGGAGGAGGAGGAGGAGTAGGAAGAGGGGGGGGGAGAGAAAAAGGTACGGGACAGGATTGTGAGAAAGAAGATATATAAATATGGGTTCAAACCAGCCAAGTGTCTCTGGCAAGACGCTGCTCCGAGTCCCAGGCACAGCTCGCTAAGTGATAGAGAAAGTAATTAAGAGAAGCCTGTTCAAGTAGATAGGCCTGTAAAGGAGATTTGAAGAGGGGAACTGATTGTGCATGTCTGATTCCAGCTCTTCAGAGAGTTCTCAGCCCCAAGGCTTAGCTTTCAAAGGGCCGTCTCTCTACCGGTCTATCGTTCCGTCTGTTTCTCTGGAGCACATATTTACAAACAAAACATGCGTCTTCCTGTTTCCACATATCAAGCTCATGTACTGTATGTTAACAATAGAAATCTATTTGTCTTTCTTTCTTTAGATGACATACAATACAGTTGTGTTTACACCATGTAGCTGTAGGAAACAAGGCAACACCATTGGACTTAAAAGTTCACATCATGTCCGAATAGTGTTCCACCTCTGAGTACATGGACCTGCTTCAGGACGTGATAGAGCAACACTGCCTCCTAGTATGAACTAGACCATCCTGCAGATAAACTTCACAGTCTGACTGACGTGAGTTTCATCAGTTCCATGTCAAATTGTGGCATTGAGAATTGGGTGCATTTACTTTTTCATTGTCCTAAATATTAAACAGCCACAAAGAAATCTAAGGCATTCATCACACACTTCACTCTTTCTTTCCATTTACAGGAAAGCTCCCAATATTTCAAGGAGATGAAAGCAGACTTTGCAGCTATACGGGGACACAGACAGACATATCCTGGATGAATAAATGTGTGGTTTTATTAAAATGTTTAAAAAATGTTTTTAATGACAATTCAACACTGAAGTGGTAGGGGTTTACTCCCTTTTTAACCTCTTAACATCCACCGGGTCGCCAGCAACCCACTTAAGCCAGTTGTAAGCAGCTTAGCATCTTGTAGTAATGAGTAAAAGCAATTGACACAATTTGGCCACTTGGAGATGTTTTGGAGAGGTTCAGGGACACCAGTGACACCACAAACTAAAAAGGTCTAGAGGTCTGGAATTTTATACAGGTGTGGTTGACAAGATGTAGGAGGTATGTGGTGGTTTGCATAGTTCTGATATAAAGCATGTCCTAGTTATTGTTATTCAAATATGACTCATTATAGACGAGGACCAAAAACATGTTTTTGAGACATATTTGAACTGATTTAGTTTTGGTTGTGTTTTAGCCACATGCCAAATAAAACCATTTCCAGAAACTAAAATATGTTTCTTTTCAAATGAAGCCTAATACATGCATTTTGGCCTCACAGTTCTTCTGTTATAAGCTTTTCCATTTGGGTATACCAAATAGGCAAAAATTACAAAAAAAAAGGGTGGATGTTAAGAGGCTACAACATGATATACTACTGAAAATGATAAATACAAAAAATACATACTTCTTCCTTGACGAACATTATTTGGAGACATTTCATATGTTTTTATCCTGTCCTTTTTACCCTTTCTCAAAGTTATCCTTATCCTTTATTTGTAGTTTTATACGTTTAAATGTTTGTCTAAATGTTGGTTTTTGACCTGTGCATGCAGAAAGAGTGAATCATTCTCATTGGAACACCTTGTAAAAACAAATTTTTGAGAAAGTTTTGTGATTATCAAAATCTCATCAGTGCTCTCTTCAGTGACCACTGCAAGCATTTGGTGTCTTTATTTGATAGTGTCATTAATAATAAAGAACTTAGCACAAATACATGTCTACGGTATGATGACCATAGCATTGTTTAGCATGATGTTGAAGTATGCAGTTCTTTAAAAACCTCAGAGACTTTTTAAACATTTCAGGGCAGCTGAAGACTTTTGTCCATGAAGTCTTCCTGCTCCACAGCATGCTGAGTGATGAACCAGAATCCATCACTTCCCCCTTTGTTGCAGTTCTTGGAGTTCATCAGCCAAAGTCAAAACCACATTAGAAATACTGACCAAGTATGTGTCTTTGGACTGTCAGCATTCAAACTTTGTATCTGAATTTGAATTTGTTGTTTCTATTCGCTTAAAAAAAAAACTACAACAGGGATTTTGTCAGAAACCTAAATAACACCTGAGTGCAGTTACCTCAGTGTCTGTTTACTGTCATCACTTGAACACACTCAGTGGTGTTTTAAATGGACTGTATAAAACCTTAAACTGCAAATATCTCATGAGTGCAACTGATGTCAGATACAGACAGTAGTGAAATGAAAATAACATGTTTCCTTCTGGAGGGTAATAGAGTGGAAGTACAGAGTCTCACAACTCAAGATGAATGCTTTCATCTCAAAACGAACTGCTCTTATACTTTGTCACTTTCCGGGATGCAGAGTGATGGGAAGAGATCAATGAAACCGATCTTCTGGTGACATCTACTGGAGAAACTACAGTGTTGTTGCAGGAAGAAGAAAAAAATCCTCTAATCAAGACTATCCTGAACTTGGCGTCCTCTGCTGGTAGGAAAGTAGGCAACTCTAGTTCTTGACCTTACAGGGCAGTTGACCGTTCAATCCAGCAACTTCATAAATCACCTTTGATAGTTCCATTGTTGAGACAATTTCACAATATTGGCCCAATTTATTCTAATTCATAGCTTATTCGCTTAATAGTGATATAAAAATACAATAAAAGGTGTGCACAACTAATCATTGTACAATTAATTTCTGTCCTATTTTGGTTCGTAAAATCATGTAAATCAGATAAAACACGAGCCAAAGGCCTGTTTGTTATCTTGCAACGTCTTTCAGGGTTTCAGATAGTTGAACGGTGTACCTCGAGAGGAAATAAAAATTTTACACTATGCATTTTTTAAAAAATCAATTATTTTTAAAAAATGGAACCATGACCCTGTTCTAATTCGTTCAGTTTTTCTCGCTTTTCTGTTTTTTGCTCTTTTTATTGTACGCTAATTCTCTGTTGCATGTAGTTCAAGACAGCATCCTGGCGTTGTAGTAGTAATGCAAATAAAGGTCAACAAAATTAGCATGTAACAAAAGGGAAAATATACTTTATTAATATGTGAGAAAATTAATTGGCCTTTGAAAAAAATCAGGACCTCTGATGCGTTACACCACTGTCGTAAAACGTCTCTGTCTGGTGTTGCAATGGCGTTTGCTGCGACAGCACTTTGCGGCAGCAGGGAAATCGAGGAGAAAGCAGCGACTATCGTCGCCAGCGGAGATATTATCGCCTCAGTAATCCTCGGATTTATGCAATATTCGGTGAAGTAACGTGTATATTGATTTTATTTCCCTGCGCCTTGTGAATGAGATTGTGTTCAACGTTTTCCAAGCGTGAATCTCCACCTTAATGCGGTGGGATGGCCACAGTGCCGCCTGGGCCTAGTAGCGCACTGCCCGCATCCCCGGCTGAAGTTCCTCCTTTCCCCGGGGCTGGGAGCGCGGAGCCGGCGGGGGAAGACGGAGAGCCGGCCTCTCACAGGGACGAGTGTGTCCCCGCCGGTACAGGGAAGAAGTCTCAGCCGTTAACCGAAGTCAAAGGGTCGGTTAAGAAGAAGCAGAAAAACATGCTAGCCCGAGCTAGCCCGGCGGCGCTGCACCTTAAAATGCAAGCCCGGGAGCAGCAGCAGTTGAACGGCTTGGCCAGTCCCTCAGAGGACGCCGACGGCCACCAGCACACAGGAAACCGGCCTGACAACCCGAGACCGTCCGTGGACAACTGTGACAGCAGCGGCAGCAATGAGGAGGCTTCAGCCGCCAGAAACAATAGTGAGCACTGCCAACACGAAGGCCACAGCCCCTGCTCTAAAAACGGCAGTCACTCTCCCCTGGTTAACAACAGCATGAACGGGATGCCGGGGTTCACAAGAACTGAGGCGGCCCATATCCACCCCGAGGACGGAGGGAAAGAGGAGGAGTTTGACCATACGGAGCCCCCGAGACCGCCGAGCGACGTGCCGCCGGACGCCGCCGGGCCCGGCGGAGAGGAGAGCCCCGCTGACCTGCAGCAGCAGCCGCCAGCGGCAGAGCTGGCCCGGCTGGACCTGAGCAGCTCTCCTGGCCGAGCGGAAGAAGAAAGCCACGGCATCCGCTATGTCCGCTACGAGTCCGAGCTGCAGATGCCGTGGATCATGAGACTGATCACCAAGGACTTGTCTGAGCCTTATTCCATTTACACGTACAGGTACTTCATCCACAACTGGCCGCAGCTCTGCTTTCTGGTGAGTATGACACAACACGCCCCTAACTGTGAAGGAAATGTCTCCGTCCACCCTTTTAACTTCTTTAAAATAATGTGTGATCTACCCTTATATCCCATGGACTCTGGTTGCAAGTCAGTTTTATTTGTATAGCCCAATACCACAACTTGCCTCAGTGGGCTTTACAATCTGTACAGCAATACAACATCCTCTGTCCTTTGACCCTCAATTTGAATAAGGAAAACTCCAAAATTCACACAGGAGAGAGAGAGACAGGACATTATTCAGACAGGAGAGAGAGAGAGAGACAGGAGAGAGAGACAGGACAACATTCACATAAGAGAGAGAGAGACACATGAGGTGAGGCTGAAACTCCTATGGGATGAAGAACCGGATCCAACTGATTCTGGAAATGACACCGACCACCAGGGAAGCAGAGAGGGTTCCAGGATGGGTGATGATCCAGCAAAGAGACGCCTGAGTGAAAAGGGAGAACACGAGGGGAAAATAGGAAGAAAAGGGAGGGCAGGGTGGGAGGGGTGCAGCTTGGACACTCACGTGCTTGTTACCTGGAGTTGCATAGCATTATCGGGTGTGACTTCACACTCACAGCTCGCACATCGGACATAGCTCTGATGTGTGCTATAGATAAACACACACAGTATGTAAATGACTCACTGAGACAGCACATTGGGTTGGAGTTTGTATAGCATTGGTGTATGTGTCGACAAGGTCCAACTGTCGTGACAGCAAACCTTTTAGTTCATCAATAACGTCAGGGTCTCCTGTCAAGTCAGTTGTATACAGTTAATGAGGAAAAGAAGACTCTTAAAACTTTCAGCTGACTAAACCAGTCTCACCTCAAGGTCTATTCAGTAGCTGTTCTGCAGCTTTCGGCCACATCATGCAGTCTTTCTCAGTAGTTTGGGAGTGGGAGTTTGCCCACTTGCCAAGGAATTGTACATGTTCACATTTCCTTTTTTCTTTCACGTTTGCTCAATCTTTCAGTCTCAACCTTCATTTTCAGTTTTAGGAGACAGTAACGTGTTATATAACTAGGTGTTTGTGTGTTGCACATACAGTGTCCAGTGAAGGTTTTCTACTGCCTTTGTTTATCCCCTGGAGCCCCAAGGTCGTAAACTTCCCAGTTCCAGTCTAACTGGAACGCCGCATGTGACATAAGAGGAAGTGCCATGAAATAGAGGTCAGAGGTCAGCTAAGACAGCCGGCAGAACTGGCAGGATGACAGGGACTCTAGAGGAACCGTTGCTAGGTTTGCAGCGGCCACCCCAGCAGACACTCAGAGGCCCTAACAATTGCGAGTGTGTGTTTGTTTGTTTGTGTCACAGGCCATGGTGGAGCAGGAGTGTGTCGGAGCCATTGTATGTAAGCTTGACATGCACAAGAAGATGTTCCGACGTGGCTACATCGCCATGCTGGCCGTGGACTCGAAACACAGAAGGAAAAGCATCGGTGAGATCTCCGCTCCGCACGTCCCAAACAGAACCGAACAGTCTGTCTCATCACAATCCTGAACCTAGACCAAGTCTTACAGCAGTGTCTCGCTTTCTTTGACAGCCAAATCTCTTTTATGCAAATGCGGCGTTTAGATAAATTATACACTCTGGGTTGCTGTGTAACATTATGTTTTACATTTGTTCCTCAGCTGATGCCTGCCTTATAGTATCAGACTCAAAGCCATTAAAAATAGAGAAACTGGGTGTTATTTTTGTAAGAGGTTTTGTTTATTCACATGTCGTTACTTACTTGGGCTCTTCTATTCCAGGTACTAATCTGGTGAAGAAGGCCATCTATGCCATGGTGGAGGGTGACTGTGACGAGGTAAGATACCCACACTCATTTCCACTGCGAGGTGGACAGGGCTACACAAGACTCTCATTTCTGTTTCAAATATATAAATACATCCAGAGACTATTAAAGTCCCAGATAAGAGCCTGAAACACACTCACGACATTCACAAGGCTTTACACCTCAGTCATATGCAGAAGACGGTCTTGCATTTACTAGCACACATTGTACAGGAAATGTAGAAGAAACCAGAAATCTTTAGAAAATCAAGGTAATACCTAAAATGACTATTGATTATTAAAATAGACCTTTCTGACATTTGGTTCTTTGCTGTAGGTTTGTGTTGCCCTAAACATTTACCTTTTGTAAGACAACTACATCCTTACACAATGATGTTTGGTTAATTCTTACTGTAACTGGGTCAACAGGAAAATTATGTTTCTGTTTTGTTTTTTTCCAAGGATTTAGTAATTCATAGCACATCTACTGTTCATTCTGATTGGGCATTAGGTAATTTTTAGCTTATCCTTCCTTTTTGATATTAGTATTGTGTTGATTTTGAACCTAAATATCATTAATTTCATCTGCTTTATGCTAATTCATGTTGGACACAGCTGTGATTCAAACTGCTGCTAGTTTTTCAAGGTCCAGTTTTCCCGCCCTGTCGTTCGCTTATCTAAGTTTGCTGGTAATCTTGTCAGCTGCTCTAAGCCTTATAGTATCTACAAACTATTTCACTTATTCTGCTTCTCACTGAATAGTCGCATACTCACCCACGTGATTCTTACACACATACGCACCATCGTTTAAAAATCTCCAGAGAGAGCAGTTTTATGACGTAGAAATGAACCACAGTCTTAAAAATGGACAATGTGATTCACCACTTAATTTTCTATCATTGGTATGATTGTCCAAACAAGGAGACAGAATATGTCTTTTTTTTTTTTTTTTTTTTTTTTTTTTTTTTTTTTTTAGAAATGTAACAATTAAGCATTTAACAGCTTGTGACTGTTGACACTTAGGCTGCTTATTGTGGACATTTTGTGTGGATCAAGAACATCAAAATGAATCATTAATACTTCAGTCCTAGAAGCCAAAGGAGTGTGCATGTATCAATGTCTGAACAGATTGACAGCCCACTGACTCTAAAATTCATCTTTACTGACAAGTAAAGATTGATTGATTGACCTTCCAGGCAGCTACTGGTTTTTGGCTGTGCTGGAGCTCTCAAGCGTTTGTTGGAAGAAGCGATTCTTTTTAGCAACTGACTCTTGTGCTGTAAATACTCCGTCGAACATAGCAACAAGAAAGATTTCAAAACCCCGTCTTGCAACTGCATTACCACATGATAACAACACACGTTTGAAAAATGTAGAAGTTGTGAATGTTCATTGTGATACATGACGGTTAAAATATTGGCTGTTTGACTTGTAAATTGTAGAGTAATTAATGGAAACTTAAGAGTTTCTGGAAAGGAAGAAAATCATTTTAAAAACTTGAGTACACGGGAAATGGTTCATAGCAAAGATTACAATGTTAAAGTATTCAACCCCTCTTGGACTTGATAATTTTTTTTATCATTTTAAAATATTGAATCACAGTGACCGTAAGTAGAACTTTTTATCACATATATTTTGTTGTTCCTACTAAATATTGACTTAAGGAGGGTGTGAATACTTCAGCAGCCAGTTACTTTAAGTTTCATACCTGTGTAGTAACACCTGTGTTTTTCCTGCAATATAACAAGTGACAATGTCTGCTCTAAAAAATGTTTATACAGTTGAAGCTCCATGATGCGGTTAGCCTACCTTAGCATAAAGACTCTAAGCAGGAGGAAACCTAGTTAGCCTAGCTCTGTCAAAGATGCATCCCAACAACTCCAAAAATGCCTTATTTACATGTTGTTTGTGTGTCATTTAATAAATCTAGAAATAGAGCATGTGACATTGTAGTTTAATAAGCAGTTAGCTTTCTAATTGAAGCTATTTTGGCCAACACCAGCTAGACCAGTAACTGAACACATTGTGGTTGAGTTGCAGGCTTCAAACACTTTGGTAATTTTGAACAAAACGCAGCAAACCCTTTAACATATCGGTGAGTTGCTTGCTAGCTCACAACATACAGCATGTAACTGAGATGGTTTTGGAGTTGTTAGACGTTGTCAGATATTGTTTTTATGTTCTTATGACAGAGGATAACTCTTTTCCCTGCTTCCAGTCTTTGTGCTAAATTATGATGAACATGTCATAGAGCTATCACTATACCATGCAGAAATATCAATACTTTCGTTTGTTTCTTGATAAATAAGCAATTATGCTAAAGCATAGTTAAAAAAAAAAAGTCCAGAAAAACTAAATAATTCTTTGTGGCAGGTTCTGAAATAAACCTAACACAATGTCTACAGGCGTAGTATGAGCAGCACCTTAGTAAAGCAGCAGCAGCGAGTGCTCTGTGTCTACACACGAGGTGTTCAGGTACAATGTTGAGTGTAGGTCACCAGCTTTTTGGCCTGTGTAGACAGCGGTCTAAAAATGGAAAACGTATCTGTTCCGTCAGATGCGTATGAGACGAACAACTGAAAAACACATCTGAGACACTTTCACATGGTGTAACACGGATCAGTTAGTCTCATATTTCACAAAACAAAGCACTGACATGTCCGTCTTTTTGTCGACAGGTTGTATTAGAGACCGAGATCACCAACAAATCAGCCCTGAAGCTCTACGAGAACTTGGGTTTTGTCAGAGACAAGCGGCTGTTCAGATACTACCTGAACGGAGTGGACGCACTGCGGCTCAAACTGTGGCTCCGCTAGAGGAAAGAAGAGGGGACAGGGGAGGACGGGACAGCAGGTGCTGTTCACCTCGTACACTATCAGCTTGACAGCCTCAGCTCTGCCCTGGTCATTTCACACTTATATACACAAACACACACACACACACACACACACAGACACAGTACACGCACACACACCTGTGTACAAACATAAAGAGTATGCACATAGGTATGCATAGACACGCAAACACACCCTACTTTTGTCCTTGACCTCTGAACAACTGTTGTTTAGGCAGAAACAGACTAAAATCCCTCCAGATGTTTTCATGACGGGGCCCCTGATACTTTTTGTGACGAGGAGGGGGCGAGTGAGGGTGGTCTCTGGGATGACCTTGACTGGGGACTAGATGACCTTTTGACCTTCAAGCTTGGAATCCGCATTGAGCGGGACGTTCGGTGTGAGGCAGCTCCGGTGAGGACGTGCGTCCAAACCCCAGAGGACAGGGCACCACACCAAATCATCCTGCAGAACACAGGACAAAACAAACTAAAAGAAAACAACAACAACACGTGAAACAAGGAAGCGGGGGGCGGTAAAAACAGACTGGGAAGAAAATATTTGTGGAGTTTATTTTTGTGTTTCTTTTTTAACCTTGTAAGTTGGATGGGGGACGGAAAAGCTCTAGTATGACTGTGTGTTTGTACCGCCTCATGTTTTTTTGGAAAAGCAAGTGTTTGGTCTATTGTTGTGTGCATGTGTACGTGGCGTGGTTGGTTTCACTGTGAGCGAGTGAACGTGTTCGTGTGACTGTGTGAGCGCATGCTTGGTTGGAAATTTGTGCGTACTGTTCTCCCCCCCGATGTCTGTTTTTGTTTCCCCATCGTGTCCAGTGGGCGCGGCAGCTCCCTGCTGCTGTTTCCATCACCTGCCTCAGCCTCCAGGACTGAAGCCTGTAAAGATATGCATGCATTTATTTTAATGTGAGTGCGAGAATGAGCGTGAAGAGTGTGTGTGTGTGTGTGTGTGTGTGTGTGTGTGTGTGTGTTTACTAACCCAGTCTGAGGCTAACCCTCCGAACCCCTTCCTCTTGTTTGGTGTAAGCATGTTGGCGCAGAGCTGTTGATCGAAACAAAATCACTCCATTAGCACCTCAAACTTTGCCCAACCGGTGGATCTGCCACCTTTTTCGCTTCAGCGTCCTAAATCTCTCAGTTCATCAAACCCTGACGGAGTGTGGGTGACGAGTTTATTCTTTTTCTTCCTATTTTTGCAGATCAGAACTTGTTCTCCCCCAAATGCACTGCCAGCCGCTGCAAAATCCCCCCCCCCACAAAAAAAGGAGAAAATGGAGTCTTGAACAGACATCTTGCCAATGATGGTGTGGTCAAACATGTCCTAACCATCTCAGTTTACTCCTTTTTAGATTATCAGTCTGATTCTCCTCGTTGCAAGTGCCACTCAATCCATCAGCACTCTCCGCCACGTCTGCAATGATCCGCCCGCTAACAGGCGGTGCGCACACTGCGGTCTCGGCCCGCTTCTGGTCTGCCTCGGCACCAGACTGGAGGTGAAGTGTTACACGTGCTGGATTCCTGTTTGAGTATGCTGTGTGTGTGTGTGTTTATTTCTTGATTAAAAAAAAAAAAAAGGAAAATAGACAAGTATTCTTAGCAGATTATATTTTATTGTTTTTGTTCGCTTTCAGTTTATTTAGATTGTCTAATATACACCTGTATAACCTCACGCCGCCCATAAGCGGCTGAGTCCACAATGCACTTCCCAGGTGCCCTAGCTCGATGCACAACCAACCTCGCTAACATTTTAAGATCTCCAGCCTGGAACACTGGTCATAGATCCAATCCACACTAATTATGGCAAAGAAAGTTTGCTTTAACCGCTTTTGTTTTTCTTCAAAAGTAAAATGAACAATGGTCAGATGCACTTCTTTGGAAATTGCTGCAGTGTGTATGTGTAAGTTTGAATGTGTCTGTGTGTGTCTTTCGTTATTTTGACAATGGTGTGGATCTGTTCTGATAGACTTTTTATTCTCTACTTTCAGAGGCCCCGCACAGTAAAATCCCTAGCTTTTATGGTGCTGTGTTTTGTTCCAGCCTAATAAGGACAACAGGACGTGTTAATAGGAAGGAACAAAAGCACACACTGTTTTTTTTGCTTTTTTTTTTTTTTTTTAAAGCTTTCCAGGATTCTGGTTCGTGCCTGATGCGATAGAGAGAGAAAGGAGACAGATTGGTTGATAGCTACGGGGAGAATAAACCCCTAAGTCGGCTTTGATTCGTCAAATTTGGAAACAACCTTCACGTCGGGTTGTAATTGCAATTTCAGCTAGATTTTTGTTTATCTAGTTTTTCAAATTATGCAATTTGGACATCTGTGTGCTTTTATCCTGCTTACAAGCACTGAAAGAAACTGACATGTGGCACAACTGAAAATCCAAATATTGTCTACAGAACAAACAAAAGTCTCCAGCAAAACATTCATACTGATCATATATTTTAAGGATTTAAGGACGGATGAGTGACACTACAGGACCCTGCTCACAGTTTAGGTTTCTTTCCCCTTTCAGCGGTTCAGCTGAACTTTTACACCCCAGGAGCCCTTGACTGGAAGGGAGAGTAGATGTTTACAGAGTTGCCACCCACCATAACAGCCTGTGTATGTTTGTGTCTGTGTGCATTTGGAACAATGGATCAGATGACCTATTTTCTTTTGTTTTTTGTTTTGTGTTTTTTTTTTTTTTCAGATTTGTATAAGAGTGTTGTTCTATTCATTGGATATATTGAGAGCATGTTTTTTTTTTTTTTTTGTGAATCATCTGTTGGGAGGGGCGATTTGGTTGATTTATCAGATTTTTTTTTTTTTTTTTTTAAATTTCTGTGCAACTTTAGCCCATCCAGAGATGTTACAAAGAAGGTGATGAGCAGTTCATTGTGGGCATACAAAACTATTTGGACCGTGAACGCCGACTATTTGCTTTTCTGCTCATCTGACGCTGTTTAGATTTCAATTTCCACCCTGTTTCAAACTCCTTCCGGTTTATTCTGGAGGTTAAAATCTTGTGTCCCTGCGTCGGACACTTGTTCCCCTCACTGTCTGGGCCTTTAACACAGTGACTACTGATGGATGAAAGGACAGGATAGGTGACACCTTAACAAATAAACCTATCTCGTTCTATCAAACCAGTTGTCAACATAAGGAGGTGTTTTAGATTTTGAAGGAAAGGGGTCTGCTATCTACTTTGTGTTATAATCCTGTGAAACTCTGGCAGTTCCACTGGGTATAAGGGCATTACAGCCTGCCACACTGAGCCAAAGGGCTCTGTTTAGATCATGATCACAGACTGAAGGGCTTCGTCATCAATATCAGTTAGTAGCCATGGCTTGTGGTGTCGGGTGGTTTTACCCGGCTCTCACAGACAATGTCTCCTCTGCATTTGGAATTAGTTGTAAGTTTTGACACAACATGCCAGTTCAGTGTTCACAGATGCTTTTTTTTTTTTTTTTTTTTTTTTGTCTTCACCCTGGATGTCCGCTGCGCTGCCCAGGTGGCTTATTCTAACAATCCCACCCTCCCTCTTCTCTGTCCTCACCCGGGGCGACATCTACCATCCTATATTATAAAATTCCCCCAGAAACCAGATTATTGGTAGTAACATTTGTCTCGGAAGTCATGCTGCACCACAAAACGCTGTGGTCCCCAAAAACAGCCAACCAACCACAGGGGTTCCCTGCAAGTCTCTTCGGGGCGGCAAGCACCGCCTCCACCGCCATCCACCAAGTGTGCAAAGGGGAGAGCAAAAAAGGTTTTTTTGCATGTCAGATTTCTGTTTCCCCTGTTCCTCTTCCCCGTCCCCTCTCTTGATTTTGATCTGGAAATGTCCGATAGCTTTTATTTAATGTGGAAAAAGAACACAGAAATAAATTATTTGATTTTTTTAATGCTGTAAACTGGGTTATCTTGTCTGCTGTCTGGAGTGGGTTTCATTTAAAACAGTCGGTATTTTAAGAAAGAGACACAATCAGACATCTGAAAGAATTGTTTATTTGATCACATCTGGTTTCATATCTACATAAATAGACAAAAAAGTGTCACTATTTTACATCACACTTACTCTAAAACAGTATTATTGCATATACACAGGCAGTTGTACATGAAGCATATCAGATGGCTCATGAAGTTACAGAAAATATATTTACTTTAAACAAAAGACTGGCTCAAATGAAGTGTTACAAATATTTCTTGCATCTTTTCTGTTTCTGAACTACAGCAGAAGAGATGTTTCTATTAAATAAATGAATACTTTTTTTTTTTTGTTTCTCTCAAGTCATGAAGTAAAGACTCAAAACCTGATCTGACTCGTTGCATCTCATCAACGTGACATTCTGAGCTAAACGTGTCCGACTAAATGTCTCCTGTATCTGCTCTGTTCTGAACCAGATTAAAACACAGAAAACACTACTGTGCAAACTGAGCTGGTTAAAAAAAAAAACACTTATTGTGAAAATATTAACTACCCCAGTGTCTTCAATGTTTGTGCTTTTCCAGCCAACAGAAACACTTGATTCATTATAAAGAAGTTTCTGCATTAAGTCTGTGTATGAATAGACTTTGACATAGTCATGCATTTAGAAAAAAAGTGGCAAAAGAATGAGTTCATATGAGTCCTTATACAGAGTTATATTGTACGTCTATTGTACGTATTATGCTACATACTTCTATAGGATGGTATTTCAGATGTGCTTCTCACAGTAACTTTTATGAGCCTTGAATAAAACATTTACACGAAATTCACATTTAAACACAAATATTAATGCAAATGAATCTCAAGTGAAGGTTTCTAAAAATGTTTGGAAATCTTTCTTAGAGAGAATAGTTCAAATTTTTTGGGAAATGCACTAATTTATTGTTGAGAATTGGATGTGATGATCAATAACTAGGATGGCAAAGTCATAATGACGCGCCCTATTCTACTAGTACTATAGTACTCTACCTACATTGGTTGGGTTTAGGCATGAGGAGTGAGATTGCTTAGGGTTAGGGCTTGACTTCGCCATCCTAAAAGAAAAAAAATTGCGTACGGTACGTATGAAGCTACCGCTAGTAGCCGCTTAGATTAGATTAGCAGTAATCTCTTTAAACAGATATCTGCATAGCCGATGGGTTTCGAGATTGGATTAGTAGGGAAATAGCTAGCTTGGCTCTGTCCTAAAGTAACAAAATCCACGAACCAGCGCCCCTAAAGCTCACCAAATGAACACAATATATCTCATTATAGCTATAGAAAAAAACTAAGTTTAAAAATGTGACTTAATCGTTTTAAAGGACCAGTGTATAGGATTTAGTGGCATCTAGCACCTCCCCCCTCTCTCCTTCCAAGCATGTTAGGAAAACCTACGGTGGCTGTATAAAATGCGAAAGGCCCTCTCTAGACCCAGTGTTTGATTTGTCCCTTCTGGGCTACTGTAGAAACATGGCAGTGCAACATGGCGGGCTCCATGGAAGAGGACCTGCATCCTATGTAGATATACCGGGCTCAAGTAATGAAAAAACTATTCTTACTTTCAGGTGATTATATACTAATTAAAACATGATTATTGTGCCAGTAGATCCCCCTAAATCTTACACACTGGTCCTTTAAGGGCCTATTTCTTGACCAGTAGTCACTGCTCCTGGCACCGCTGTAGTCTGGTATATAACCACCTGTAAAACCGCTACTATTTAGTTTTTATATGCATTAAACAGACACGATATAATGTGTTCATTAGTGAGCTTCAGAGGTGCTGGTAGGCAGGTTTTGGTACCTTTGGACAGAAGCGTGCTAGCTATTTCACTCTGTTTCCAATCTTTATGCTAAGCTAAGCTAACCGGCTGCTGGCTTGATCATCTCATTTAATTCACGGCAAGAAAGCCAATAAGCAAATTTCCCAGAACTATTACTTTAAATATCCTTAACGTGTAGCTAGAAAGAAAACTTTATTTACACTAACACGACTGACCCCAAGTCAGCTACATATACAGTACATATATTTACATTGTTTATGTTATGTAGCGTTTCTACAGCCCTTTTATTACTTGACAGAGAACCTGCTGGACCGAAACTCCACAAATCCTCAATTTACCAGCAACACTTTCTGGCTGTTGATACCCCTGCATATTTTGTCTTTAGGAGCAGCAATTTTATTTATTTATTTTTTTATGTCAAAGTGCATCACACTAGCCCTGCCAAGCCTTTAGAGTCAACATCACCTGACAACATTCAGAAAAGTGCTCACATTGGTACTTTTAGAAAGGGGGGGAGGGATTGGGGGGGGGGGGGATACAAAGCTGACCTTTGTGCAGCCTGTGCAAATTGTGCCCTATACTCAGTCACACTCTGTGGAACAGATGAGTCATTGCCAAACAGCCCAAGGTGATTGGAGATGCGGTAGTCATAGCGATGGTGATGTTCGCCGAGCCTCCTGAAACAGGAGCATCAGCCAGCATCAGGGTGTCATCAGAACTCGTCCTCGGAGCTGTCGGCCAGCAGCATGGCCTGGTCCTGACGACTGGTGCCAGGCTCGTGAGGTTGCTTAGGATGAAAAATTAAATCATTTACATCTCACTGTCTGGCAGGCAAACCACGATCTTTCTAATCATCCCTCCTCACTGTTATCCGATACACAACAATAAGTGATTAATACAATAGGGGTATTGACCTCTGGCTGTCTGACCTTCCTCCTCTGGTGTTTGAAGCTGTTCCTCCTCTTGCGGTGAATCATCCTGATGCTGTAGAGGGCACCGACGATTAGCAGGGCCCCTGTGATGCCGATGCCCACAGGGGCCAACATCCCAGACACATAGCCCGCCTGCCGAGAGTGGAGACACAGAGGTCAAAATGGAGGTACATAGAGCCAGTAGCTGGGTTATAAATATGTCTAGTGTGGGTAAATCCATTTAATCTCCACCTAAGTTATCTTATCTAACAAATCTCAATTATTAAACAAATTCTCACCACTGGTTGACATTTTTTTGACTGAAAAACAAGACTTTTCAAGGACAGTAGGGGGCAGTCTTACCTTTTCTCTGATCAGCTCTACCCAGCTACGCACTGGAAGAAAAGAGCCATAAATTAAGCAAAGCCACAAACTACAAGACTCTTTGTTTGCGTCTATGTGTGGCTTGGTAGTTTTAATGATGGCAGCAAGTGAAACAGTCTAAGGCAAGTAAAAGGATGAATTATAAATGTGTGTTTTCATGCTCTCTCATACTCAGCCCCTGGTTGCGTTGAACCCAGACAGGAGGTGGAGGAATGAGGCTGTATGGAGGCTGTGTTGAGGATGTCTTAGGGGTTTCTGTCAGGTCTTCTTCGCTCTCTTCTTCCACCGATTCCTCCGAGTTCTCATCCTCATCATCCTCATCTGGCTCCTCTGTGAGGAACAAAGCGGAAGAAGGAAGGATCACTCTAGTCTTGTAGCTTTTCCACTCATTGATGGTTGAGATTTTTAAAAAATGATATTTAAAATGAAATAGTCTCAGTGGGCAATAAAACTCATCTTACCCTCAGACTCCATCTCCTCTAACCCTGATCTGGATTTATGCACAGGCTGACGGGTTGCCATGGTTACTGTTGTCGTAGCATGCTGGAAGGATGAGAGTGAGGGGTCACTGGTTGGCAGGTTTTCTTCGAGGTTTGGTGTCCTCGCTGCATCTACACAAATCACACAGCACAAGGAGAAAACAAGAGTAGTGGAGGTTTTCACACAGTTTTTACAACCAAAGCTCATTTTCATAATGTGTGAGAGACAAGATGCCTGTTTAGATTTGGGTGAACTCAATCAGTCAGACATTCAACAAATGCATCTGCAAAAATGAATCTATTTACAAATCACATTACACTACTGTGCTTTAAATGACAGAAAACTATTTTGCAGACGATGCAAATGTTTAGACTGATGAATTCCTCCTTATTTAATGTGTGTTCTTAACTGTCTGTGTTGCCGTTGGTGCCAGTTCATGTCAAAGTCAAATAAACTTGGACAGACTTGAAACTTGGCAACAATAATAAAAAGTCATATCTAATTACTATAATAGGATTTAAGAAATGTTAAACCTAAAGGTCAGATGCCAAGCAGCATTATATTTGCAAGTTATGTTGTAAATTCAAACTTGAAAGGTGAATATTATTCAAACGTGGACATTGTTAAATGCACAAATAATGTGGTAGCTTCTTACATTAGTTTCTAGCAGCAGACTCTTAAAGCTCCCCTCCAGACTTTTTAAAGATATATATAAAATACTCTATTTTGAGTAAGAATTTGGGTCTCATATGGTTTTTCCCACAAAAAAAGTTAAATTATCTTGTTAAAATCCTTAAAATTACATCTACTCCCTCGCCCTCATTAAAAATTACAGAATCTATGAATATGCAAATATTTTTCAGTTCAAAAGTTTAACCACTAGACACAAGATGTCTCCTACTTCACTGTTAAGTCTGTTCTCAGTGTTTGTGCACTGGAGGCTTCAAGTTTTCACATCACACTTGTGTAAGCTGCATACTGGACCATGATTGGCTCCAAACTAGTTGTGATGTCACAAATCATGTTCGTAGGCCCACCCCTTAAAATCTGATTTTCAGTGAGCTCAGAGAAACTTTCCACTTTCAGCAGATAAAGTGAAAACAGCCTTCAAGTGTCAAACTCTGCACATACATCATTCTGCACAGTGAAGCTCAAACATCTAACCGTAGGAACAAAAAGGAAAAACAAATTTCTGATCAGAGGCGGACTTTAAGTTTGAGATGTTTTCCATCGACCAATCAAAAGACCTTCATGCAGGCGAATGTTTACAGATAAATCACCTGTGTCACGCTAACTCTCAAATCTCTAAATTTGTGATTTGAATGTAGCGTGGTCCCTTAATTCAAGAGCCTCATGTTGACATTGAGATTCAAAGTCCTGCCACATCACTTCTCTCACCTTTATCAGAGGGATCCTCCGACAGTCCTGGCTCAGTTCCACCACGACGCTGCGAAAGAGATGGAACTGAGGAGCCTATCGGCTCTGGGAGCTCGGCGCCGGATGTCTGCCAAGGTGACGTCCAGTCTGGCATCAGTAGGGGCGGAGCCTGCGAGGGACCATCACTCTCTGTCTCCACAGTGACCAGCTGGTCAAGGTCCACCTCTGACAGAGGCATGCCTCTGGTCGCCATGGCAGCAGGAGGCTGAGGGCTCCCAGGCACCAGGGTGACTGCCGCCACTGCTGCTCCTGCTGCTGCCCCCTCTGGAGTGACATCTTCAAAAGGCTCAAAGATGAGAGGGAGAGACTCTGATGACATGGTACCTTCTGTGGCTTCATCCTGAGACAGCGGGACCACAGTGTCCACTGTAGTTGCGTCAACACAAGCACACAATCAGGGTCATGATACATAGCATGAGGATTTCAATTCCAAAGGGCAGAATTGTTTGGACCTTTTGTTAAATGTCAGAAGAACATTGTAGTCTGAAAAACTTTAGTGCTTATGTTGGGTTGAATTCAGTGAGGGAACCAGGGAAAATAAATGACGCCAAGTTGATCTTACAGTTTTCAGCTCTGCACGTAACTCTGCTGATAGTTAAAATTAAAAATGTATAAGTTGTTCAGCATATAGCACTTAAGTATTTATGTCAGAACGCAGCTTTCTGAAAAAAGTGCCTTTTTTGGACATGTAATTTTCTCATTAGAGGCACTTGTACTCGCTGAGAGCCGAGTTCACAGTGCAGCTATGACACAATGAAAAAAAGGGTTGTTTAAAAAGATGGTTCTTTTCTAGATAAGAGTCTACCGCGGGGGGGCTCACAGGAGAAACTGTTACTGCATTACTGCATCTCTCAGGCGTTTTTTTCCTTTAGTCCAAAGCATTTCTAAAGCTAGTGAGGGGGAAAAAAAGTAAAAATACTTATAAATCCTTTTACATAATACCGTTTTGGGAATTGAGGTTTTTTTGTGAGCTTCCTTTCTGTTGGGAGGAAGCTTCATCAAACAGACAATCCCCCTATGGAAGGCAGGAACACATATTGGCTCAGACAGACTCCTTTAATCCATTTCCCTCTTCTGACTCTCTGAATAATAACCTGCCTGGTTCTTTACAATATGAGGAGTGTGAAGGGTGAGAAAGAAAGAGAAGAGATTTGGGTGTGTGTGTGGGGGGGGGGGGGGGGGGGGGTATAGATAGAGAGGGGTTGAATCCTCCAAAGACTTGTATAACACACCCCGCCACCAGCCTTTTTTCCTGGCAGTTGTCAGGTCAGGAATAGAAAGTAATTAGACTGCCACGGGTCCCAGCTGGGGTTCAAAGTGGAGCGTGGAAAAGCGGGCGCCTTCTTTGCCAATCATCAAAGGCAATCTCAGCCGCTAGATGTGTCGTTTTCATTTCCCGCCGCACTTTTTAATGAAGCCTCCTGAAACCCTGCGAACTCCAGAAAGCCGTAAAATACGGTTTGTTGTGGAAGAAGTTCTCATCGGGTGACAATGACTGCAGAGCATTACCTTACACCACTTCAGAGGGATTCTGTGTGTCTCAAGTTTCCATACATGGAACTAATTACCCATGAAAAAGAGTTTTTACCCAAATGTTTTCATTTCCCTGCAACATTAATTATGCTTTTCTAATTTTTTTAGACTTACCGCCACTTGGTCTGGCAGCCTCAGTCCAAAGGCTTTCAAGGCCGTCCTCTCTTGGCACCAGGTTTGGTCCAATTTCAGGCAACAGGGGGTCTGGGAGTGTGGATATTGTAGCTCCATCGTGGCCCCACATTGACAAAGAGGTCCGAGGGGAGGCGAAGACAGAGGGAGGGATGGGGCTGTGAGAGGTCAGTCTCTGGATCCGCACCAAGGGATTTGAAGGTTCTGTGGATGACGGCCAGCTTGTTTCTGTGTCTTTACCTTGTAGAGAATCCCCATCTTCAGGTAGTTTTGTTCTGTCCTCTCCACTTTGGCTATTCTTTTGTTTCTCCTGGGTAAGCTCTTTACTCAGGCTTGACGCCTCTGTCTGCGGTGGTGCTGCAGAGGAGGCCGAAAATCCATCTGGAGTCAATCTTGGTGTACTAAGAGCCATGTGTGACTGCTTCCTTTCACCTGTGGGAGTTAATACAGGCTCCTTTGTGCTCTCTGGATCAGCAGACAACACTGAATCTACCTCTGACTGTCTGTGAGCGTCTCCCATCTGAGACGCACCCCCGACCTTCTTTACCTCACTGCTTTGGCTCCATGCTTCTCCGCCAGCCACACTCGGCCTAGATCTTCCATCAAGGCTGTCCCCGTTTTCTGTCTGCGTCACTGGAGCTATCCCCTCAGGTCCTGTTCTGCGTCCATGTGAGCCAGCCCCTCCTCCTGCACCTACATTCAATATTGGGCCATTTAGATCTTCTTTATCTGAGGGTTTAGACTCTGTGGGGTGAGTTGTCACTGAGCTGGCGCACTGCCCGTCACAGCTGCTGTCCTGCGTGGGGGTGAAGTTTGGGAGGTGGACAGGGTTTCCATAGACACAGAGACAAGTACCAGCCAGGAGGAGGAGGCGATGGAGCGTCCCGGACATCAGCATCTCTGTCTCGTCTCAATGCCTGGTGAGAGTGGATGCAAATGATAAATGCTAATAGGCTTAACTGAGGTGTAAACAACTCCCCTCCTACAACTTCTACGCTTTGGCAACCAGACAGAGAGTCTCAGCAGAAGTGGAGGTGTCTGGAGAGGACGATAGGTGGAAGGGCACACATTACAAAGGTGTGCAATGGCAGATTAAAGGGTCAGAATGCCAAGTGTTTTTCATTTGAGAACTTCACATGGCCTGTGATAAGCACAGAGAACAGGATTAACTGTGCGTCTCTGCCCGCCTTTGCTTTGATGCTGCGGTTGCACCGTTCTGAATGGCTCAGCTAATTCGGATGAAATTCCTTTTCATCTCAGACTCCTCTGAACGTTTTGTATAAACAGAAGGAAACACAGGGACGTGTACACGCATACACACACACACACACACACACACACACACACACACACACACACACAGAGGGAGAGTGACAAACACAGAGAGAGAGGGAATCTGACACAGCAATCCTTAGCACCCCTCCGCACTTCACCTATAAATAGCAGCAGGTTTTCTATCCTCTAGGATCCTCTTCAGATGGATCCACCAATGCTGAATTTGTACTTTAAACCAGGACAATTTTCAAAACAGAACATATGCACATGACCAAATGCTACATTTGATCAAAAACAAATCAGTCTGTGTGAGTCAAATCTTTGTGTGTGTGTATGTGGCACATTTGTTGCTTCTCCGATGTGATAGCAATAATCAATCAATCACAGCTGTAGAAAATGAAACAGACAGAAACGTCACGTTAAGAATCCGCTATGTTAATAAATAATATGATAAAAGGGTGGCACCCATCCATATTGCCTGAGTCAGACGAGCGTCTGAGAGAAATCATCATCATCAAGCTCTGCTGATGCACAGTCCATCAATGACACAGTACAACCCCACTTTTCTGCCTGCGCACCTCCCCTGTGATCAATGCACGGAGCTGCCGGTTTGATCATGCAGTCCACACCACCTGACGACAGAAGCGCTCGAGCATATGGACTGTAAACAAATTCACACTGCGGTGTTGAATCCCATTTCTCCCGTCTGACTGCACAGGATTATCATATTGGGGTTATACATACGCTCACATTGACTATATGCACCCCCCCTCCACCCCCCACCCCCCCAAATCGAAGCACTCATCATATTCTGGTATTGAGAGCAAAATTTACATAAGCGAACAATTAAAGTCGCATATGGCTAAAAATAAAACTGCCTTTACCTTCCAGAGTTCATGACGGATATGCTTTGCCCGGAGGATGCAGAGCTTCTCTTGCAGCTTGCACAAAAATGCAAGACGCACGAATACAAATTCGGGGTAGTCTTGCGTGGAAAGCAAGCTGAAGGAGAGGCTTGTTGTTGTGCAGCTCAACGTCACAGACTGAAAGTCTCTGTCTTCTCTACGTGTGTCCGCCCGCCCGGGCTTCTGAAGTGCTGCCACCAAATGCTTCAAATCTGCACGGATTCATTAAAACTGACGGGTTCAGCCTCTGATTTGTGATAACTGTGCAATTCCTTTCCGCTACATCAATTCCTTGTTGTATAATCAGCAGTTCATTTTTCGCCTGCACTGTCTACTTTGATAGTTTTTTCCTTGTCTTATTAAACAGGCCATGTCAGACAACTGGTGGTGCTGATTGGACAGCTCCTTAACCTTAAGTTAAAGGTCGCCTGCTCGTCATTGAGAATAGGGGAGACAAGGGACATTTGTAACACAATTTCCTTACTAGTAGTGTTAATTTTGTCAGCTATTTTTAAATTTAGTCTTAGTCTTAGTCCTTGTTAGTTTTTATCATATTTAGTCAACATCATCCTGTTTTTTAAGTCAAGTTTTAGTTGACTAAAAGTCATTTTAGTCTTACCTTAGTCAAAGAAAAACTATTTTAGTATAGTTTTAGTCAATGAAAACTGTTGATATTTCAGTCTTTTTTTAGCCATCACATTATATTGAACATTTCAGTCAATGTAGTTGAGCCAAAACCAATAATTTTTTCATTTTAGTCAAACTTATTTCACATAAGATTTTATCTCATCATTATCTGATGAAGAACACAGGTTCAATGATTAAGAATGCAGCTTTGCAGAAAGTGTCTGGTCTGATGGTATCAATTTAAGGAATACATCCAGACATGAAACATGTTCTGATCTGCATATTTATTTTGTACCATTTTGTACGATTCAACAACTGGGGCCCAATACTTTCTTTAAAACAGCAGTGGTCAAGCAAGCTAGAGAGTGAATGAAGAGAGGGAGCAGCATTAGCTTCATCCCGTCCGCTGTGGCCTCTCTGCTCTGCGTTGCTGTGGCTCAGCCCCACACTTGGTCAAGAAGACACACAGATCTGCGGCTCTTAATCCATCCATGACAAAGGTTGGGAGCTACACACCGACAACCCAAAGGCTGATGCTTGAAGTGTCCCGAACACAGCAAAATAATAAGAAAATACAGGCAGAGGGCAGAGTTTCTGCAGATATATACACCACCACATACTTCTAGTTGGTCATAAGTGATGACTGAGAGGGATTACTTTTGAGTAAATCTATACATTGTTTTCTTTAGGAAAATCCTGTATAGTATACCTTTAAGAAACATTTTTGAATAGGACTGGTCAGTTTCTTCATAAGTAAACACGGTGTCTATAACCTACATATTGTATTCAACTTTTTTTGTGAACTGAAAAGTCAGATATGCTAAAGTGATTTAAATCCAATCAACCCATCCTTACAATAGAAATAAATTTTATTTGTAACTTTATGAGTAACTAGCTGTTGGATGCATTGACAATAAAGTAGTGGTAGAAGAAACATACTGCAAGATATTGGACTGCTGTGGAAGAATAGTGAGGTGGGACATACGGATATATGAATCAAATGGCATCGACAGCAGTTAATGGTATAACATGGTATGGTAATTGTATAACAAATGATATAATTGCTTCATGGGAATCCTGTGGGGACATGAACATAAGTTTTATTATGAACACACAGCCTGGAAAAACTGGAGTAGGCTTATAGTGACAGCAATATACTGTAGTTTGAGCATACAGACCAAGTTCCAGTGACCCCCACTGGTGGCACAGTGAGGTGACACTATGAGTTACACCTGTGCATTGTTGGTCATATATTTTAAAAAATTGTCATCTTTATGAAAGAGAACTTTTAAATGCATTTTTTTCCTGCTTATAGTCAATTGAATCGGTGATGTTACAGCTCTTCACTGTTACAACTGTCCCCAGACTCCTCTAGAATCCAAGAGTTACCCACATCTCAAAGAAGATACAGTAAGTTATACTGTTTGTACACAGTATGAATGAATGAATGAATGAATTTGAACTTGTCTGTCATTGTTGGCAATTTCTAAAATGTGTTTTCGTATTTATTTGCAAAGCATTTGATTGATGCATCTGAGATTTATTAGTTGAATATAAGTCTCTATTAATCTTATGATTTGAGGTTTTCTTTTTTAATTTAAACTTTATTTATCATAACACATTCCATTTCATTACAGTCAAAATAACTTAAGACTTAATTGAAATTATAATCAAGTCAAGGTCACTGTCAAGGACAATGACAATGAAATAATAATAAAAGTATAGTAAAAAAAGATTAATCAAAAATAAAGACAGTTGTATATGTTTTCAAAAAATTAATTATTATAAATAAATAAATAAGTAAATAAATAAGGATAGACATTAGAAAAGGGCAATTAATTTGACCTCAGGGGGTTTCATCAAATATATTTCTGTAATATTCTAAGAGCAAAAGAGTTACACATTGATTTAAACTCAATCAAGAAATAGAGGGAAAGAGGTTTGGGAACCTAGGAACTTTTTGTTTGTTTTCCCAATAAAATAAAAAAAAAGTTAACAATATAGTTTAGAGATTGTTATTCATGTTGTCATAGTAACAAATTATATCTTTATATCTTTAAAACTGTGAGTAACATTAGTGGTATTGAAAACATGAAAATTTAAATGACGTCAAAATGTCATTGTTATTTCACTCTGAGAGCATAAAAGGATGTTTGTGCTTTATTGAAACAAGTATGCAGCAGGTTTACAGCGCCTTGTGTGTACAACTTGAGTCTACAATCACAAACACACCAGAGGGGCTAAAGGTTGTAATAAAAGTAAATTAAATAAATATTTTGTAAATCTTACAGTGGTTATTCATTTTAACACCTCTTTTATCTGTGCATTCAGATATTGAAGAAATGTATTGTTGATATTGACTGTCAGCTCTGAAAAGTTTGGCTTTTTGCTAAGAATTTTGATTTGTGAATATACAATTGAGTCAAAATGGTAAGCAAATTAATTAAGTAGAACTGCAAGAAGAGATTCCTGTCATATTCAGTGAATCCAAACAATGTATTTTTCCAAAGTCAGCAGCAATAAATTGTGACATTTTACTCCACAGTTGGTCCCCACAAAAGTAACCGCTTACATCAATGTTTCTGTAAATAATAATTAGGATAATTATTGAATAAAACGTGAAGCATTTGACTTTGTTAGTCAAAAAAAAAAACAACCCTAAAAAACTTATGTGACAACAGCCAAACTGTTTCTCATTAAATGTGGACCAGTATGATAAGGCAGAGGGTGTACTTATGATGTTTTGTTGAAAAAGTTGACAGATTGCCTTATTTTTATTCTTAGTTTGCCATGAAAAACAAGTTTTCCCCACAGTTATTCCATCAGCATACATCTTTTGAGGATTTTTTAAAAAACTTATTGTCTTGATAGCCTTCTTTTATTGTAGGAGAAAATAGTTTCATGTATTGCTTAGTTTCATTTTTCAAATATAATAATCAAGGGTTTAAAGTTATTAAATTTGGATTTGTGGATTTTGCCAAAAGAATGATTAGGTTGATAATATAATATTCTTTGATTTTATTGTCATTACATTTATTGAAACCAAAGAAAACATTCTCTAGACATAAAGTGAAATCAGAGTTAATATTATCGATAATAAATCTGCTCAAGTCGCATCTTTTGTGCGTATTTTTGATCAGGCAACTCTGCGTGACGTCATCACGTCTCTGAAGACCCAACCCAGCCCAACAGGAAGACAACAGATTTTTTTTATACGATGCAAATTTGCCACTGTCAACGCTAATTACAAACACTAATTTCAAACAAATCGGTAAAATGCCATTATTTGATGGATTGGGAAGTGGAGCAGAGAAGACTGCGATCGTCATTGATTTAGGAGCAGCTTACACAAAGTGAGTATCAGCCGTTAGCATAGCTGCTCGGTTAGCACAATATGCTAACGTGGCTATCTTCGTATATTTTTTGTGTTTTTCTTTTCTAACCGACCGTGTCCTGGTGCTTTAAGCCTGATACAGGAATTAAACTTCACAAAGACACGATGCATAATTGTAAACACCGACAACTAACGCTAATGCTAACGTGTCAGCGTTATGAAAGCGTTGGATATTAATCAATACGTTAATAAGAAAAACATCTATACTCAATATCAGCAGCAACATAATCAGCTATACTGATAAATAAAACGCCCTACATGTTCGTATTTTGGTCATTTTTAGACATTGGGCCTATTTAAAGCTCAAAACTATCATATTCATGTAGCTAGCGTTGTTTACATGCAGTGGAAGCGTTTTATTTCGTTGGTGAAAGTTGAAGTACTGTAGAAGTAATCGAGAAACTGAACAACAGACTAAATGTCCTGCCTGTCTGTTGTTGATTCGTTCCTCCTACGTTTACTGCTGCGTCAGTGACCTAAATAGTTGTGTGTAACGTTAAGCACCTAGTCATCTTAAAGCTGTCTGATACTAAACGTCACTTGGTGCTCTGGTCAAGGTGAACAAACTACTGGAGATTTCCCCTAAATGCTGAATTAAAGTTGTAAAACAATTTGGCTGGCAGTGTTTATGACCTCAGTGCTAAGTAATGAACTGCAACTTGGTGGGAATTCAGCAGAAGATATTATATGTAATGTTAAGACAACAGATTAGCCTGAGGCAAATCACATGAAGATCAAGAGGACTGATCTCTTTTTTTGGTTTACTTAAATAAACAAAGATATCTTTGTCTGCAGTCACTGTCACACACAGAGCTGCTTATTTTATTTTTGAGCATCTGAGGCGCCCTCTAGTTAAGTGTTTGCACCTTGAATACAAAGTGTTCTTCGATAAAAATATGATTGCCATGTCGGTATGCATGATTTCAGTTGTACGCAGTCCAGTAGTATTGTATATATTATTGTATATGATTGCATTTCTTGATAGTTAACATTATTGAACAATCAGAAATGAAAATATTAATATTCCGCCCATGCACACGCTGCTGCCTCTGCCTGCAGTTCACCTGACAGCCTCCCTCTCTTGCAGATGTGGCTTTGCAGGGGAAACGGGGCCCAGGTTCATAATTCCGAGCGAGATCCGGAGGCCAGGACAGCAACAGGTGAGACGTCGGTGTGCTTTTTGGAAGCATGTATGGAAAATGAGCAATGTATGTTAACCTGGTGTGTGATGCCTCACTTACAGGCCACCAAAGTGGTTCAGTACAACATCAACACAGAAGAGCTTTATGTCATCCTCAAAGAGTTTATCCACATACTGTACTTCAGGTGAGACTCTACTACTCTTGATTTTCGCTGTTAGCAAGTTTAAGAAGTTAGTTAAGTACTTATACTGTTTGTCATCTGCAACTCAGTGAACATATATATGAATACTGTAACAAATCAATGACTAGGATTTTTAATTGCATTGACTTTATTGACTTTATTGCTCATTATATGATGATTTCAGGGCCACACTATTTAGTAAAATGTCCATAATTTCTGATGATTTTTTCTGAATGAAAGTTCTTTGTTTGCAATATAATGTAAGACGTTTTCTACTTGTCTATGTTTGATAAATGTTTCACCACTGTAACTGTATTTGTTGTCTTAGTCCATGTGGGCTTGGCACTTGAATGTGCATGACATAATAGATACATAACTATACATAATATATGCTGCTGTCAGTTGAAAATTGAGTGATTCAGCCTCATCATATGTAAGTTTGTCTTCGTATTTGCCTCAATCAGGCACCTGCTGGTGAACCCTCGCGACAGAAGAGTGGTCATCATCGAGTCCATCCTCTGCCCGTCTCACTTCAGGGAGACGCTCACCAAGGTTTTCTTCAAACAGTTTGAGGTACCAAAAGCTGCAGATCATGTTTTGAGCAAGTGCTGCTAGATGTTAACTTTAGTTTGGCAAGAATAAATAGTTTTGTTCCAAACATAATCTAAATTAACTGACTTATATAGTAACGCACCTTTTTTTTTAACCTAACAGACAAAATTAGTCATAAATGTTAGCTACATTCTGTAGTAGGTTTTCTGATGTTTTATTCTGTGTCTGGTGGTGTTTCCCAGGTGCCCTCTGTGCTGTTTGCACCAAGTCATCTCATGGCCATCATGTCTTTGGGTATCAACTCCGCCCTGGTGATGGACTGTGGCCACACAGAGACGCTGGTGCTTCCTGTATCCTTTTCCTGTCGTCTGGTAGTAGAAAACAGATACAGAAATGTCTTATTAATTTTCAATTTGGGATTTGTATGTTACCGCCTTGACTGTGAAACCAGGTTTATGAGTGCACTCCTATTCTGCCAGCTTGGGAGGCTTTGCCTTTGGGTGGAAAAGCCATCCATAAGTAAGTAGCTCTAACAGATTTAAGAGGAGAGTGTGACATTGCATGATGGTGTCCTATTTTTGAACACTTTGCTGTGGAAAGAACACTTCTATTTCACACTTGAAACCTTGTGACTGTAAAATGAAACTTTCTTTTAGATGTGTTTGTTTTTTTTTGTCATATAACTTCATGTGTCTGTATTTATTGTAGAGAATTAGATGGACTTCTTGTGGAACAGTGCACCGTGGACACAGACGCCACCACTGGGCAGACCGTACCAGCTGTCATCGGTAATTATTGTTACATACCAGACTTCTAAACCATTACTTTTTAAAAAGATAGATGTGTAACTCTGACATGGACTGTTGATTTGTTTTACAGTGCAGAGCGCAGGAGAATATAATTGCTTTGACTTATTATGCATCATTTACTATTCATAAGAAGAACTTGTTTCTGTTTGACATTTCAGTGAATCCCTTTCTCAATTTGTGAATTATACATATGCATACGGTCTATTTTAGAGTTCCTACTTTTTCTTGACGCATAGTGTTGAGCTGTGAGATCTACAGCTGCAGCACAGTGAGGGGAAACTACACATATATACATCAATAATTAAGACAGATAGCAGGCTGACTCACTTGACTGGACTGTTAAAGTGCATCTCTGCATTAAGCACAGAAGGGCTACGTAATCAATAAATCATTACCGCACATAATTCAAGAAGAAAATTGAATGCGGAAAGCGGTGACAAAACACCAGAAAACAAAACAATTCTATTTGGCAACGATGTAGAAGTTTCCTGAAGGGATTTGTCACAAAGCAGTCACAGTCGCCATTTGCTGCAGTGTCAGCTCATACTTTCCCCAAACGCTGATTCAGTCTCATCATAGTGAAACGGGGGGGAAAAGGCTTATCTTTGCATAAGTGAGCTAAAGGAAATTAAGTTTCACTTCCATTTCTTGTCTCTCTCTCTTTTTTTTTTTTTATCCATCTTTTCCTCAGGGACCATCCCAGAGGAGACTGTGGAGGATATCAAGGGTAGGTTTGATGCTTTGTTTTCTTTAAGAGATCACTTTGGTTAAAGCAATTATAGAAACTGCTTAAAATGTACCTATCGTGTAAGTTCGGTTATATAACAGCTGGTTTGGTTTCCTGCAGTCAGAACATGCTTTGTCAGTGACCTGCAGAGAGGCCTCAAGATTCAGGAAGCCAAATTTAACCTGGACGGCACCGCTGAGGTGAGCGACATCTTGTTGGTTAACTGATTGTCTCAGTTATCTTCAGTCTGTATTCAAATATTTAAGTACACCTCTTCTTTCTTTGGATTGTGTTTGTAGCGTCCAGCACCTCCTCCAGATGTTGATTACCCTTTGGATGGAGAGAAAATCCTGCATATCAAAGGATCCATCAGGTAGGTCATCAAATGACGCTGTTCACCTTTCACTGAGTGGACAGTTCTGAAAATTTGGGGTCGTATTTTTCTTTAAAAGTGTGTCTTACATCTTGAGATTTGCACATTCTTTTATTTTTCTGTGTAAGCTGTGTTCTTTGTTTGTCTGTCTGCTGGACTGCCTCTACTTATTTGTCTTTAACTCGCTGGTTGCTTGTACTGAGTCATTGCATAGTTTCGTTGTCATGGCTGCTGAGATCATGAGTTTCTCTTTTTTTTTCCTACAGGGACTCTGTGATGGAGATTCTGTTTGAGCAGGACAATGAGGAGAAGAGTGTGGCCTCTCTGATACTTGACGCTCTGGTGAAGGTAGAGGAAAAGTCTTAAATGTGTTATGTATCGGCATGAGTGAGGGGAATCTGTAACTGACTTGTTATGAACTGCACATCAGTGGGCTATCATCGAGGCAGGAGCAACGAGCCTTGATATGAAAGGAGTGTTTTCTCTCATCTACTTCCAGCTCCAGATATATCTTAGTTAATGTGGTTTCTCATTACTATCTTGCTGCAAAGCTTCAGTATCTTTCACAGAAGGAATGTAGAGTCCCAGTTTCTCTCTCCATATTGTCCAACAGGGGAATCCAGCATACCGTTTTAACTTAATAATGTGGTTGCCATGGCGATGCTCAGCTGTGGCCATTCCAGGGAACTGAGTGTATTTTTTTGTTGTTCCATGTGAGGCTCAAGTCAGCCCCGGACAGCCTCATTAATCTTAATACATATCGCAACAGACATTACAGCAATATTAAAGCAGCAGTACGCTGCTCACGATCAATTGATGTAAAGCACCAGTAGAGCTCTATACACTAGAGAAGGCACTGCAGTAAAGCCAGCCGCAGCTACTTTCATCCATTCTGTTTTAGTCTGCACCTGTCCTGATAACCAGAAGATATAATCTTTAGTGGTGGAGCTGCTGCTTCCTCCTCCTGCCTTTTCTTTTCTCCTACAGCACTAATATGACAGACAGAGGTGGATGATGATTGTTTAGGTTTCCTTCTTTCTTTTTCATTTGTTTTGTTTGCTGAAAGGCTGATAAACATATTTCTTCATTGTAATGCTCCTCTAATTTATTTCAAGAAAAAAAACTATCTGAGAAAATGTGTGTTTGTGTTTCTCTTTAGTGCCCCATTGACACACGTAAGGTGCTCTCTGAGAACCTGGTGGTGATCGGAGGGACAGCCATGCTGCCAGGCTTCCTGCACCGTTTACTGGCGGAGATCCGCCTCCTGGTGGAGAAACCAAAGTACAGCGACGTCCTGGCCAGCAAGAGCTTCCGCATACACGCTCCACCCGCCAAGCCCAACTGCACCGCCTGGCTCGGAGGTCAGACATGAGGTTTCATTTAAATATTCATCACCACCTGCTCAAAGGGGAAACTTTGCCATTTTTCAACCAGCACCCTATCATTACAATGTGGGTAGTACATGCAAATGTTTAACTTCCCTCCGTGTTGCCTGCACCAAGAGCTCCTCGCTCATTTGTGAGTAAAAGTTCACTGGGTGACATGACATTGGAGATAAGCCTCAGACTACAAACTACGTTTCCTCATTTTCTGTAGTTGTGCCTTCAAGGAAGTTAAAATGTGGGTCTCCCAAAACACTCCCATCTACCATGTTATGCTAGCAATAGGGAAAAGCAGACACTAAAATATCATACTACTAAATACTTGAAAAATACTTGTGAATCAGACACAACAGAGCTAATGCTAATGAGCTAATGAGTTTCCCCGTGGTCCTAACACCAACACAAACTACTATCTTTACAATATAATGTCGGAGCAGAGACGTGGCGCTACTGTTACAACTTATGAGGCAGAATATCGCGCCATAGAATCAGACACAACAGAGCGTGGAGGAGGAAGCGACCACCAGAGCTACGTTACAGCTGCAGCCAAGAGAGAAGCGCTGCAGCATGTCCAGACTGGATGAGGAAAAACGTTTTGTAAATGAAAAGAAGCCTCAGTAAACAGATTTAATGCTGCTCAGTCTTTGCTAACCATCATAAACACACCTTGAGTAGCTCATTGGTAGCTTGTTGGACGGGACACACGCAATGCATTCTTGTTGTTGTAGGATTCCCCCTTAAGAGCGGTGTGTGGGGAATCTACAGCTTTTTTCTCAGTTTTCACTAGTCATAGGGCACCAATTTTGTCAGCCTTTTTCGGTTCTAAACAAGAAGATATTTGGAAACTATTGGCTGTGACCTCTCATGTAATTTTCAGTCCCCTTTCTGTATTCAACCTCTGCTCTGCTCACCAGGTGCCATCTTTGGGGCGCTGCAAGACATCCTGGGCAGCAGGTCGGTGTCCCGGGACTACTACAACCAGACAGGCCGCATCCCAGACTGGTGCTGCTTGAGCTCCCCTCCTCCTGAATCTCTGTACGAAGCAGGGAAGACCCCTCCTCCACTCATGAAGAGAGCCTTCTCCACAGAGAAGTAGATTGTGCTGCAATATAATTCAAACAATGTACTTCAATTTCTGATAGAACAGTCCAGTAATCTTTAATGTAACATTTCCACACAAAACGACTTAACGTGTTACCTAAACAAAGAGCTCTAGATGTTTTTAATATCTAGTAGTCACGCCTAAGTTTTTGTATGCACTGATTGTGGACTGTTTGATAATCAGGTGAGCTGTTTTCTGACCTTACGAGACAGAACAGATATTGGGATTCAAGGTCGTTACATGAGTATTCCACTAAATATGAACATCAGTGAGTAAAAAAATCACAGTGTTAAAATTTCAATGGTTCATGCGCTATGTGCAGCCTTGTTGGGAGTCTCATTGGGCAAGAGAAAACAACCTGTACGTGCTAATTCTTATTATCACTCCAGTTTTTTGAATTTACTGAACAGTTAAACTGGAAAAACAAAAATGTGTCAGATCATTGAACGTTGCTGTTTTGATGTTGCCCAACTTATAAGGAAAAACAGAAATGTAGAAAGGAGTCACGACATTGAGCTTTTAGTCATGGATTTGTCAGTAAATCTTCAGAAAATGTTGCCCAACTTATATGGAGAAACATAAACTTAGAAAGGAGTCACGTCATTGAGCTTTTAGTCATTGGTTTGTCAGTAAATCTACAGAAAATGTTGCCCAACTTATATGGAGAAACGTAAACTTAGAAAGGAGTCACGTCATTGAACTTTTAGTCATTGGTTTGTCAGTAAATCTACAGAAAATATCGCCCATCTTCATTTGAGTATGATACAGTGTGAAAGTTCGGTTATGACGGTAACATCCCGTGAAGTTTTTTTCAGAAAAAGAAAAAAAACGTTTCATTTATTTATTGTTTGTACTTCAAAGTGTAAAGTGATTTGCTGAAGTCATTAAAGGCCCTTCACACTCACACAGGTGTTATTCTCAGTTATTCTTAAAAAAAATAACATCCTCTTGAATTTAGCATGAGATGGAGCAATGCTGCGAGTTTACTGAGGTCACTAAACTTCATCTATTCAGAAGAGACATAAAGATGGTTCCACTTCACCTCAAATAGAGGTGAAAATACCCCCCGAAAATCATGTTCGTACACACCCATACAGTCCTGCAGAGAGGTGTAATCAAGCAAAATAATGGAGAAACACCTGTGTGTGTGTCATCCATAGTTGTGTATGAGCTTTAAAAATATCTTTCAGCCAGTTTTTGTCTGTTTAAATTCAACTATTCCAACAAATATATATTCAGAATTGAATCAGACTTGTTTTCTCATTTTTTTCCTGTAATGCTGTATGTTTAAAGAATGAAAAATTAGGGGGGGGGGGGGTAGTAGATCAGACACAGACATTGTTTATTTTGTTTGAAGATAGTTTGTTGTGGCCAGCTTGAATTATAAACAACACATCCGTTTCATAAGTCTTGAAACCTTCCACCAAAAGCTGGAAAACAAGCAATGATTTTTTTTTTTTTAAAGTGTATTACACCTCATTCTTAATTCTTACATCAGAATAGTTGACGGCATCCTTTTCACTATGAATACAACTGAGACACAGGAATGCATGTCGCCCATAAATTCAAACAGCACAAATCCTCTACATGTTTTTTAATGTCTGTGTGTGTCCCAGAATGGACCTACATCTGTTTGGCCTTCTGGGTCACATTCATCACTGAATGCTGATCCGTCTGGCTGAGCTTGGGAACCAGTAGCATTACCCACAATGCACCTGCAGCTTTAAACTGGCAAAAAAAAAAAAAGTGTGGGAAATGGATACAGTTTTGGATTCTGATCACAGAAATACGAAAAGTAAACATTGACCGGAGGGAGGAGAACCAGAGACTACTGCAATTAAGAACGTCTCCACATGAGGAAGGTTAAGAGGTGTGTATCTGTTCATCTGTCCTGCCCCAGTACACTCATCAACCCTCAAGGTCGAAGGTCAAACTACTTCCCTAGAACATTCATTATCCTTTTGTTTTGTTAGTTGTTTCAATCTAGGCTCGAAACTCAAGACTACTTTTTTTTAATGTTTTAATTTAATTTAGTTGTCTGTTTCCTTCTGATGCAGGTTAATTTTAAAAGATATAAATGATATAGAGCCTGATCGACTCCAGATGTGTTTTGGAGAAGAAAACAAAAGCGTTGTTACTCATTCAAATGCTCGTATTCAAGCAGAACGAGTGCACACCTCCTATCTTTGTACAAATTACGATGAATCATATCCTCAAATGATCCTCAGATGACGGCCACCGCCTTGCCCGTACATTAAGGAAGCTGGGCTTGCTTGTTTACCCCGTTGTGGACCATATAGAGCTGTACTGTCCCACCTGCTGCCTCTGCTCCAGCTTAGGGAAACCCCATCCTCCCTTGATGGGGACTGGGACTGGACCATCAGTGTGGTTCCCAGAGACAGGAAGCAGCAGCTGTCCGTCTGACCTCTGTATGTCAGACTGGGAGTCTGAGCGGGAAGGGGACTCCCCGGAAAGTGGGTGAGCCCGGCTTGTAAGGAGTGCTGGCAAAGCGCTCGCTGGAACACGGGGAAGTTCAGAAAAAGTTCACACTTCAGAATATAATAGCCACTTATTGTCAGTGATGGGTTCACATGATTAAATGATGATGCCATGGCTGAAAACACCCGGAAGTGAAATTGAATTGAAATAACTTTCTGAGATTCTAGATTTGTTTTTTTCTGTAACATCATGAATCCTAAACAATTCATACATTAATTAATCTCATGTACAAGGTGATGTACTATAAATATGATTCATTTCCTACGTAAGTACCCAAACTGGTCACCATCGCAGCCTTTGAGGACTGAGAGGGAGACTCAATGAGAGGGGAAGGTATCATCCATCTTCGTTATCTCATCCACAGAGGCTGTTTTTCAAAACACAGCAGCCCAATTATCCCGTAAATCACATTGGCTGTGAAAACACATCCGCACCATCCTAATAAATGGAAGGGCAGCTGGGTGCATGTGAGCCACACCCTGCAGAATGAGCTAATTCGGCTGCACCTGCAAGCGGTTCTGGGATGTGAATGTTATTAGTTGTCAGCATTAACTGTAAATAAACAACAAGGAGTCAGATATTATATAATAGGAAGGCTATATTTATACAACAGTTGTTTACACCACTCATACCAGATGTGTTATCTGTTGTAAACACGATTGTGCATAAACAAGCCAAAATGAGGAATGAAGGAGGGTAACCTCTGAGACATTCTGCTCATTCTTGCAGCAGCCGTGTTGATAACCTGAGGTCTGCTGCGCCGTGCCAAGACTAAACAGGCAACACTCAGGAGGGCTCAGTGCATAAACAATACCAAAGAGCCAAACTGCTTCAAGTAGGAACCAGATCCAGTCGTGGAACCCGGAGCTGATATGTATGTGAGTACAGAGATACAGGGAACTCCCTGCACTGCCAGTTTACGTTTCAGTATCACCATCGGGCCAAGAACAAAGGGACAGGGGGGCTTAAAGGATCATATTAGTGGGTTTAGCTCAGTAACTGCAAAATACTTCACATTTTGTTGCCCATTTTTATTTTTTACCCCCACTGGTCCAGGCATTTATTGATTTCCATGAATTTCTGTATTGTCTGATAATCACTTAGCAGGCCTTTGAAACCTTTTACTCAATGTTATATTATTGTTGTGTGTTAATAGAGTTTAAGTGCAGACTGATTTGAAAAGTCTAAGCATAACAATAATGTAACTTTGACAGAAAAGTAATGCACACTTGATGTTCACTTTGATGAGCTGCAAAACTCAAGCACATTTCAAAATAAAGGGAAACTAATGACTACCTTCAAGATAAAATACATTAAAATTCCTAAAATGGTTAGCTGTAAAGTATATGTAGTTTGTATTAAATGGGTTAAAACTTACAAAAGTGCTGGTATTTTTCTTTAACACACTACATTTTTGTTTAGACTGCACTTCTTCTGTTCTTCTGTCAGTACGTGATAAACATCAAGTTAACAAATGAGACAGAGATAAAAAATCATTATGTAGAACCAAAATATAAAATTTGAAATGGGAAGACAGACTTTCATTTTCTGAACTGTTAAATTGGAGAATTCATTACAATAACTCACTCAAGAACAGTACGGCAGCTGGATTGTTGATGGCAAGATTTTAAGATTCAAATGTGGTTTTCATCACAGTATTGCATTGTCAGCAAGTTTGTAGTCTGTGGGTGTTATATGTGAACATATGTAGATGAATATGTAGGTACATACAATATATATGCCAGTGTATGGGTTACAATTAGGCTATGTGTGGAATTATTTATGAATTATTGTATGCTTAAATGTTTTTAATGTAGACTCTTGGAAGATTAACTAATGGGCTAAAAGAGATCCAAATGAAATCAAATCAATCTTCTGTTTATAATAGTTTATGATAATGTTTTATCTATACATTAATTATGATGTTTATATCCATAATATTCATAAGTCCATAGATAGAAAAATAAGTGTGTGTGTCTCTGTGTGTGTGTGTGTGTGTGTGTGTGTGTGTGTGTGTGTGTGTGTGAGAGTGTGAGAGAGAGAGAGAGAGAGAGAGAGAGAGAGAGAGAGAGAGAGAGAGAGAGAGAGAGAGTCAGACAGGCTGGAGTAACTTACATCATCATTTCTTTTTTTTTTTTTAAATTAAATTCATGTTTCGACTCTCTTCCATTGATCATCAGCTGTATATATATGTTCACGAGTCAGGCGCACGCTCTCCATCCCAGCTCGCGCATCAGCGGGAAGCGCGCGCCAATCAAAACTTCCAGCCGCGTCACAAAATCGACCTCTTTTATAGGCGTTTTCATTTGTTTCTGACCGACTGAAGAAAAGAGACGATAACTTGTCCTCTTTGGCAACATGAAAAGTTTCTTCGTAGTCTTACATTTTTTAGCGCTTCTTCTGGTGCAGCTGATACCTGCGCAGGTAAATCAAATAACTCTAAAACAAGCATTATTGATTATTTTTCTTGTTAAGATTGGAATTTACTTTTGTTACTTAGGCGATTTGTTATTTTTCAAATTGACTGACTTGTGAAATTCCTTTTGAAATTGTGTTAATTTTGTGACATTGTGGATGCGTAGTGATGGAGTTTTCTTGTCTTTTTTTTCAATCACTCCTCTAAATTTGACTCCTTTTACTATCACTATTTCATTTTTACTATTACTAACTATTACTGAAGCTAACAGGAGTCAAATTTTAATGTTTTTTTGCTCTGAGATGATACATCTGTTACACTCTCCAGCCTTTTTATGCACTATCTGTATTTTGACTGCCTGTGCCCCACCATTAAGATACCATCTGCATTGAGGGGTTTAGGAATTGGCATGTTTACAGTCATCTGTACAGATAGTTACTGAACCAGCTGTATCAGATGCAGCTGCTGCATGTTTCTCTGATCCGGATCGAGATAGAGAGGTTTATAGAATTACATATCTGAGAGCGAAACTGTGAAAAACTCAACCAAGTCTGTGAGAGAGAGAGAGAGAGAGAGAGTGCACAGCTTGAGGTGCATCAGTAAGTTTGGAGAAAGTTGACTCTGCTGAATCAAGCGAAGGCTGTGGTTTGGAGACGCTGTAGCTCCAGGTTCTGCTCCTCTGGATGTGACGTTGGTTAAAATACTCCATATCTCTGGTTTAGCACAGGTGCAATTGCAGACAATTGCACAGTGAATATGCCATATAGGGAAACTGCATTGCAGTCTCTTAGCACAGGAGGTTGAAAGAATGAACATTTAAAGGGAACTTATGTGTTTAACAAGGGTTTGTGTCTTCAGGGTAAGAAATCATGAATAGAAATCTTAATATTTGTACTAAAAATGCTACAAAATTTGTTTTTCTGTGCAGAATAATGTATGTGCAGAGTTAGACACTATAATGAAGTGTTCAAATGAATCTGCCAGAGGTGGAAAGTTTCTCTGTACTCGCCAAAAATCTGAGTTTAAGGCGTGTAAGCATGATTTATGACATCACAACTAGTTTTGGAAGCCAACTGTGATCTAGTATGCAACTTACACAAGTGTGATGTGGAAACTTGAAGCCTCCAGTACAGTTACACTGAAAATTTAGTTTTCAGTGAAGTAGGAGACGTCTTGCATCCAGTAATTAAACTTTGTAAATGAACAATATTTACATGTTTATGGATTCTGGTTTGTTTTTTTTAATGAGGAGGCAGGAGTAGATGTAATTTTAAGAATTCTTCACTAGTTAACTGAACCTTTTTGTGGAAAAAACCATATCATACACAAACTATTATTCAAAGCAAGGTTTTTTATGTATCTTAAAACATGTTTGGAGGAATTTTTTAAATGATGAGAACAAAACCAATCTACACTTTGTCATATAACATGAATGGCACTGTGCATGTAGGGCACAGTAGTACTCCACTGATTTTACACATGAAGCTCAGTTAACTTGTCAGAAGGAGTACTACTCAACCTCTGTGAAGAGTTGCATAATGTTGTCTGTGAGCTTTCTAAAGCCTGATGATAACCCTAATGATGTCATCAAGGTTATCTGGGATTGTGTCCCCTGTTTTTGGAGCTTAAACAAACTCGAGTCGTGATATCCCGACCTCTGCTGCTTCGATTCTGACGGTTTCTTTTTCAGCCTGTCTCTTGTGAGTCCCCTAAATTAACAAAAGTGCAATGCTAAATCACTGGAGTGCCCTTTTAAAGAGGTTTTCCAAGATTGCAACGACCTTTGCATTCAAGTGTCAAAGGTTTGCCTTGTAAGCTTGAACTCTATACACAATAAATTTTAATGAAGTTGGGATCTTCAACCACTTCTTTTCACCTGCCTTTGGCGTTTCAGAATCAGGTCAAGCCCAGCTTGCAGTCAAAGTCAAAACTCTACTAAGAGATTCCCATTTTTAGGTTGATAACTGGGGGAAAAAAACAACATCCACAAAAATCTGAAGACAAGATCAAATCTGGACAGTGACCTTGGCAAATACTTTGGTTTACTAGATTCTTCCAAATCAACCGCAATAAGACTTCAGTGTTTTCAGTGCACTAAACCATACACCTTCAACTATTTGTCTCTTTGGTGGAAATCTGAAAATAAACAGCTGACAATGACCAAGTTGTCTTTTTTTCCTTTAATGAAAAACCCTGCAAGGGATCAGCACAACAGAGTGTAATTGCAGACTGATGTCAGTTACAAAGTGTACTTACTTTTTATAGGCGAGGATTGTGGTAAATATATTAGAATGTGGGTGCAGTACTGGATGGCATCAAAGCTACCAACTAATTAAAAAAGAACTGTAGTATGTCCAAGATGAGGCTACTCCCTACTCTGATCCAGTGTCAAATATAATTAGCACAGATGGTTACATGTTCCATAGTTATACAATATGAGTTAATCAAAAATGCAATAACTGTTTGTGTGATGCAGAGGATATAAAGTATGGGTTTTCCATTACATCTCTTAAAACACTGAACTAAAACATACTGTACACGTGACACTTCAAAATCACATATAAAGAGAAATAGGAGGAGAGGTGGAGAAAGTGGGATTGAGAAAGACGTGAAATCAAAGGAAAGAGGAAAGCCAAGATCAACTTAACACCCCTATCTCATGTCATTTTTAAAATTTTTGTACTGTATTAAAATAACTGTTGCGGTTTGCCTTCGAAACTGGGTTTAAATTTTTGAGGGAAAAAAGCAAAGAGGAGAAAGGGAAGTGAAGATGCACAAATTTTTTCCATGATTCTCGCTCTTAGTGGAAAAACCGACAATCCATTTTAAACACAGTATTTGTGGAGCTCATCGTGATTCATATCCAGTGGCGAACCACTTTATCATCACATTGTGTTATTCCTGTATGTCTTATCTGCATATCCTACCCTCATTACAGCTGTTGTTATGCATCTGGGTCATCTAGGTTTGGGCTGTAAACATAAAAATCCTGCAGTAAAACCTGAAGCAATTCCCTGCATGTGACATTTAGGAAGACAATGTTCCCATCACTGTTCTCGGAGATAGAGGCAGATAGAGGGAGGCATGGGGAAAGCAGGAGAGAGGTGAGGAGTCAGAAAGAGATAGTTGATATTCAAAAGAAAGAGAGAGCCAAGATCAACTTTGCACTTGTGTTTCTGCTCAATTTGTCGTTCACAAAATTCGGGAACGTTGCCTTTGTGAGTTGGAGCCCGGGATTGTGAGAACTTACCAAAATTCACGCTGTGTCATGATTCTGCTCAGTGCTATCCTTTGTTTTAGCAGTGTTTATTGTGTGTTAAAACTCCCATGAGTCAAGGCAGCAGCTATTCTTTGCTGTTATTCTTTGCATACTTCACTCCTTGTGATAATAAACCAGCTAGTATTCAAAACAAGTTGAGAAATCAAGTGCACTTTTGTTGTTGGCTGGCTCATTTTTGCTGCGGGCTTTTTTGCCGATTTGCAAGCAGTGGTACACTCCTCAAACCATGTGCCGCATCACTGTTTATATTAGGTTATTATGAGTACACTACTGCTTCTTTGCCACAAGAGGGAGCTCTGCAACTGCTCCATGAACCCGCTGCTATTCTAATCATTCATGTTCCCACTCTTTTCTCACCTGTGTCAAGTTTCTCTCATTACAACCACGCTTACAGTATTTTTATGAAATAAACTTTCAAAAAAATGTATTTTGCAGATTTCAAAACAGCCAGAAGAGAGTCTCTCAAGAGGTAAAAGTTGTGCTCATGAAACTGTAATGCAATCATAATTTGACAGTTATCATTCGCTTGCTGTTAGACCTTATTTAAATATTCAACTTGTCTCGTAGTGATGGAGTTCCAGGAGGTTTGGGCGAAGAGCATGTGTCGACCCATGGAGCAGTTGGTGGATGTGGAGCAGGAGTACCCCGGAGAAGTGGAGCACATCTACAAACCTGCTTGCGTCCCACTTTGGCGATGCTCCGGTTGCTGTGTCGATGAAAGCACGGAGTGCTACCCTACCCTTCAACGCAACATCACTCTGCAGGTGTGGAAAGATCTTTGTTAACAGAAACACCTGGAGGGAGATTTAAATGTGCACTTTCTGTTAACATTACATATATGGTCCTCTATTCAGTTTCCTCCTTTATTTCGTTCCTCAGGTAATAAGGATTCATCCCATCAAATCTTTGCAATATGTGGAACTCACTTTTGTGGAGCATCAGACATGTGAATGCAGGTAAATCACTGAGAGTCCATTGTTTGTAATAAACACTAAATGCAAATTGAGATGCAAATGCAAATGTATACAGTGCAACTTACTTCCAGTTCTCTATGCTTTTTTTTCCCGCTGTTTTTAGACTCCGACAGAATCTTCTAAATAATAAAAGGTCAGTAGATGAACATTTCATCTATCAGACTTGAACACATCAATATTTTCATTGCACTTTGCTCTTCCTTCATAGCAGCAGTGAGTCTATCAAGAACAGATCTCGGAAGAGGAAAAACAAGAAGACAACAAACGGATGTGGCAAGTAAGAGATGGATTATCCCCCTGTGGCACATACACACACAGTTTCATAATGTTTGGACATTCATTGCTATATTTATCACCTTTTCCTCCACACTGTCAGACTACCAAGGACAGATGAGATTAAACAATATCACAATATATCGTGTTGCTCTCTTCTTGGGAGGCCTATAATCTGCCAACCACTTATGATGAGCTTGTGCTTCTGAGCGAGGCCACGGAGCATTCATAGCACAATAATCCAAGGCCGCTTATTGTTGTAACCAAGGACTATTGAGATTAAAAAACACATTCACATATCAGGAAAAAAGAAAGAACAAAATAAAGAAATAAAGAAATTTTATGTTTTATTTTCTCTGGTAGTCAGGACAGCTAGCTCACATAGAGTAAAGCTTTGTATTCATAGTTTTATCCCATTCAATCAGTACATAGTACAGCATGACTCATGGCAGTATAATGGTGCAACTGGAGTAAGAGTTTAACAGCAGGGGAGCTTGATTCCAGCCTTGAAACCGAAACTGACCAGGGGAAGGGATACATCCGAAAAGCAGCCAAATCCACCTTGTGAGAAAGTGACCCGATGAACTTTTAAGCTCAAGCAATTCAGTCCCAGAGCACTATCAGACACAGCACCTCCTTTTTACAGACAGACACGGGAGTTTCGTGTCCAGTGAGTTTGGTGTTTTGTTTGTCTGTGAGCTCCCTCTTTTGACGTAAAGGTCAAAAGGGCAGCGTGTGTCACGGATAATCTCTCCATGCTTCTCTCTCTCTCTGCTTTTTTTTTCCAATTTACCAAGGGATATTGTTGTGTAACCAATTGTGAAAGAGTGCACAATGAAGACATTGCCTTAAAGAATGAAATTCCCAAAATAAATATTGGTAACTAAAAAAGGCTACAGTGTGAGGTTTCAAAATTTTAAGTGGTAAACAAGTTGTAGTGTAGTGTTAAGAAGTGATTCAGTTAAAGGCTAGATTCTTCCTAAAACACAACAATACTCATTTGTAAGTACATGGAAACTGTCTTTTGGTTGCTGTTGTCGTTCCTCATGTCCATAATGCCATAAAAAGATCCCTTTAACACGACAACTGAAGCTGATATGAAGCTGGGTTGGAAGAATCAAGTGATTATCTTCATTAAAAGTTCATTATTATCAGTATTGGCTCAGTCATTTAAGTACTTTTCCTTCTTGGAGAACAAGGAACACTGGTTTGAAGCAGGTGGGATCGGGTGATGATGAAGCAGTGACTATAGGGTTTCACCATCTCCTCTGTTAAGAAGAGATGGTGAAGCCAGAATATGGACTTTGGAAGGCTGTGTTTGATGTGGGTCTGCAAGTTGTCCCACAAAAGTATTTTATGTAGGAGCCTGTGTGTGGCCATGTTGTTCTCGCTGTTGTCGAGTCACGTGCAATGCTCGTGCCGCACCTTGACTTGCCTTGGCTTACATTCCTTTGTAAACCATAGCTTAGGTCTACGGGCCCATCATCACATAACCCTTCCACCCCATCTTTAGTGGTCAACAGTCGTTTTAATTTCTGCCAGACATTTTACTTTCCTCCAGCAGATTCGGAGGGCCCACCCACTGCTTGATGTCAGTACTGAACATAAACTCAACTAGATTTAAACATCCTACGTAAAACTTGAGGGGGATACAAATTCCCTTTAATGGCGCCATGATGGCCTCATTCTTGTGACAACCTTAAAGTGAATGTTTAGGAATTTATCTCAGTGGTTCAAGAGAACATTTTGCTTTTTCACTCTACAATGAGGCACTCATGAAGGGACCTCTGACCCCTCGGCCCCGGGTGTGTGCCTTGTGGGCAGGGCAATGGTGTTCTGTAATCCATTCATGGAGGAGTCAAAATGATCATTCCAGTTGTGACTTGCGGTTTTGAGACAGTATTTGGGCTCATTAGTGGGTCTCATAATCCCCAGAGTCCACTTGCATTTTGGAACTAGCTGTACCATTGCCTGTGGAGAACTACCAAATGTAGGATGGGGAAAAAAGACTGGAATGTACTTTCAAAAGAGGGACAAAAGCTGCTGGACTGATGATCAGTTGTTTATGTTTAGGAGGCTCATCTATTAGGGAAAAGGCAAGGCAAGGCAGGTTTATTTGTATAGCACATTTCAACAACAAGGCAATTCAAAGTGCTTTACATAGAGCATAAAAAGCATCAAAACAGAATATAAAAGCAACACAAGTAAAAACACATATAAAAACAATTAAAAAGTGTTAAATTTGGAAATAAAAAGAAGCTAAAAGGGAATGAGACAGATAAAACAAGAGAATAAAAGTTACAGTGCAGTGTAAAATATTAACCCTCAAATTTGGTTTAATAAAAGGCAGCGGCAAACAGAAAAGTCTTCAGCTGTGATTTAAAAGAACTGAGAGTTGCAGCAGACCTGCAGTTTTCTGGGAGTTTGTTCTAGTTATGTGGAGCATAAAAACTGAAGACTGCTTCTCCATGTTTAGTTTTTACTCTGGGGACAGAAAGCAGATCTGTCCCAGGTGACCTGTAGCAGCAGATCAGAAATGTATTTTGGCCCTAAACCAATCAGCGCTTTATAAACCAACAGCAGTATTTTAAAATCAATTCTTTGACAGATAGGAAGCCAGTGTAAAGATCTGAGAACTGGAGTGATATGATCCACTTTCTAGGTCTTAGTGACGACTTGAGCAGCAGCGTTCTGAATCAACTGCAGCTGTCTGATCGATTTTTTAGGGAGATCTGTGAAGACAGCGTTACAGTAGTCAAGTCTACTGAAGATAAATGCATGGACAAGTTTTTCCAAATCCTGCTGAGACATAAGTCCTTTAATTCTTGATATATTCTTCAGGTGATAGTAGGATGACTTTGTAATTGTCTTAATGTGGCTGTTGAAATTCAGGTCTGAGTCCATGACTACACTAAGATTTCTGGCTTGGTTTGTAGTTTTTAACATTATCGACTGAAGCTGAGTGCCGACTTTTAAACGTTCCTCCTTGGCTCCAAAAACAATTGCTTCAATTTTGTCTTTGTTTGATTGAAGAAAATTCTGGCACATCCAATCGTCAATTCGTTCAATGCACTTACTCAGTGCTTGTATTGGACCATAGTCCTCTGGTGATATGGTTATGTACATTTGTGTGTCATCCGCATAACTGTGGTAACATATTTTGTTGTTTTCCATAATCTGAGCTAGTGGGAGCATGTAGATGTTGAACAGAAGAGGCCCCAGAATGGAGCCTTGGGGAACTCCACATGTCATGTCATGTGATGTGTAATTACCTATAGAGTAATTAAATTCACTCTTAGATCATATTCACTCCAGAGACATTTAAATAAGGAGTAAGATAGAAAACATAACTTCCCAAATGGGTTCTCAAGGTCCTGCTTAAAGACAGACTCAAGAAATGTTATGTTATGTTGTATTTAGTGATGCCTTTGAACATGAGATTTAATTGCCTCAGTATATATTCTTTTCAATTTGGAGTTTGAATCAGGTTTCTTTATTGTTAGCGATTACCTTTCATTGAATAGTCATAATTCTGTTGATGTAGGGGGAGGGCGGGGTAAAAGGACTAATGTGTTTTTAAAAAATTCAATTTCTTTTATTGTTTGTTTTTGTCTCTCCAGGTGCCATCAATCCCTCAAAACAAGATAGGACTTCACTGATTCACACATCCATCCAAAGTTTAATTTGGATGAATGACTTTGTAGAGGTGAACAACAGCACATCTGGGGACTGATCGCAAAGACTATTCATCTTCTACATCTATCTAAACATCTTTCCTCATCTTGTGCATCCGCTAGATGTTCAACTTGGCATCTTATCCATGCATTGTTTTCTTTTTTGATTAAACAACCGTATCAAACTCATTTAGCTCTGATTGCTGTTGGTAATAGCCAACAATCCCTGTCAGTTTTCATTTCAAAACTCCTGTTTCTTTTGTGCGGGGTTTTAAAAATAGACAGGATACAACATGTCAGAGATACAGAGATAATGGGTGGAATGCTTAAAGCTTATCAGTTGCCAAGGGGGAAGGATTAATAATAATAATAATAATGTAAACTTTATTTATATAGCACCTTTAAAAACAGAGTTTACAAAGTGCATTGACAGACAAAGCAAAAGCAGGATACTCAGAAGGCAATCAGTAAAGTCAAACAAAAGCAAGACAAAATTAAGGTAAAGTTAAGATAACATTAAAACAAGAAGACAAGAGAGACGCGAAAACACAGTAGAGAGAAGATAAAAGGATGATTAAAGATAAAGACATTACATTAAAAAATGTAAATATAAATACAAATAAAAAGAATAAAAGCAAGAAAGACCTCCATCCATCCTGAAGTGTTCACTGATTATCTGTTAGATCAATGGCAACAATCAAAGAGAGGCCAGAGACCTTCTCCATAACTTCATTTTCATTGTGACTTTTGCAAAATGACTCACGTTGTTATAAATGTCATACATCCCATTATGTCCTCCATTATTTATGCAGCTATGGAAACAGAAAACAAACTATCTATGTGACTTCCTCAATGTAATTGTGTTATTTCAGCTGTGTTTCTATGATGAACATCTACTGATTCTGCCTAATTTTGAGACATGATAAGTTCCTGTAATAAAATGCACTCCAAATACGAGGAGCCTCTGTCTTATCTTCATTTGCCTTGGTAGATCATTAGGGTTGGTAACATGTGAGGACACTGTGTATCACTCTGTATCTGAAAAGGCTCTGTAGTAAGCACATTGTTAACAAAGCACAGGGGGTCACTGGTATTCATTGATTTGGACAGCATTCACAGCCTTCCAGACACATATTAGATGACAGTGTGGTTAGAGTCAATATTTATTCTGTTCTGTTATCAAGCACATGTTTTAATTGTGACCTGCCAAGGGACTGCGGATGAAAATTAACTGTAATCTAACTCTGGTACAGTACATCAGATGGTAACATTTACTGTATGTTTAACAATGTACATGGTCCCTTACAATTAAATGAATAAATAAACAAACAGTTAAGCTTCCTCACAAAGTAATTCACCATGCAGGGTCACCAAGCTCGCCAGGCTAACTTTGTTGAGTGATGAAAAATCATTAAAATGTATGACTGAATCACATTCATAACCCTGATGTTCACGTTTTGTTTCGTAGGTTTCAACTTACTACGAGGTATAATCTCTTTCATATTGTTGGAGAACTTTCCATTATTCTGCTCTCACTGTGCTTAATGGTGGTTATCTTCTGTTCCAGTTTGTTATTACAGGCTTGGGAACGGACTGTCCATAGTAAAAGTAAATGCAGTTTAGAGCAGCGTGCCTGCACGTGAGGACGTGTTGTTCTGAGGGGTGGTTGTGTTTACTTCTTCCGACACGCAGCAGAGGAGACTTGCTCAGCTTAGCTCTAGGCCTTCCAGGCTATTATATAATACACCAGAATATTACACTCGAAACCTCACGTCACCAGGCTCCCCGTCGACACATTTGATGTGCCTGTACAGGACTGTACACTTCCCGGCTGCACGCCGAACACAATGTCCTTAACTTGCCACACATTCGGCAGCGGTCACGTTTTTAAGCTGCTGGCTTCGCCGGCCAATCAGGAGCCAGGAGACAGGCACAGTGGGCGGGCGTAGAAGCCTAAAGAAAGTGACGTCACATGTACTCTAGACAAAGCCACGCCCCAAATCGCCAAATATGGCAGAATGGCTGCAACGAATATCCTGTCCTGTTACACTTTTCGCCATCTAGGAACAGTTGTCGGTTGGTTAGGCGAGAGCAACCAGGTCGCTACTAGCCTACCTTGAGTTTGGATGTTCCCAGAGGACAAGTAAACGGTAACGGTTAACGATTGTTGCCACCTTGCTCCGCATGTGACCGAGCGGACAGGGGAGGGGCGGTGTGTCTCGTGGAGAGTACCGTGGGACGCCGAGTTCTAGTACAGGCCGGGGCAGCAGCAGCAGCAGCAAGCGACCGCCACACCAAGAAAAACAGTCGGTAGGCACCTCGACCGGGGGGCAGGCTCGGTTCCCTCAGCTTTGTAAACAGCGTCGTCGGACCAGCGCCAGGAGAAAAGTACGCATATTCTTTTGTGTGTCCGTTTTGTGGCGTTTATGTACCCGTTGTCCACTTCGTGTCAGTTAACGCTAAAAGCTAACATTAGCTTTACATTCAATGTTAACGCGTAGTGCAGCTAGACAAAGTGCTTAACGTTACTTGAATTGTTCGTCCGTCTTGTTTGCATTTTTTTTTCAGTTTCAGTTTTTCAGTGTTTCAGTTGCTTGCAGCTTGGTTAGTTAGGGCGTCAGACAATGTTTTTAGTTACCCCAGTTAACTAAAAACACCCTGTACTGTCATACAGCTTTAACGTTTTGTGGTTGTTAAAGATGTAAGTTAGTGCCATGCTAACAAAGTTAACGCTACGTAATAATGTTATATTTTTTTTTAGCTATCTCAATATTTTGATATCTGTATTTTGTGCAGCTAAGTTAAAATTTTTGGTGTTTTCATACAGTGATTTTAACGCTTACTCGCTCGAAACTATGGGTGGCTTTTAGATATGCTCTTTGTGGAAAAATTATGGCCAAACAGGAAATAATACAGGCTTGTTCATTACATTCACCTTAAAAAACTGCAATGCCGCCTTTGAGCCCAGGATGAGTTGTTTGTATCACATCATAGTATTAAAATAACAAAAATACCATATAATGATATTGATATCCTGCCCAGCTCTAACTGAACATGTCATCCAACACCTTTTGTGTCATATATATATATCAAGATACAACTCCGCCATCTGTCATTGACATGAAAAGAGGGTCTACTCTATGTTGTCTGTTGATTCCTAGATTTACCCTCTGATATGCTGATGTAGTTGTTGTGAGAGCTTGTGGAGCCAAGGATATTGTCAGTACAACAGGAAAGAAGATGAGCACCAAAAGGAAGGCAGAGAGTCACTCAAGGGCAGAAAACAGACCTTGCATCATGAAGTCTGGAGACTCCCGAGCTGATTCAGAGAGAGACTCTGGATTCTCAGGTTTGAAATCACCCTTGCCACAGTTTAATGTGCTTTAGTTATAAAGTTTGACTTAATGAACCCAAGTCACTCCTCTTCCTGGCCTGTAGATGCAAGCTCAGAGCACATGAGCTCAATGGACACTACTGAGGACTCACCCTGTTCTGTTGGGGGTCCACAGACTCCAGGCTCAGGGCCCCAGCCCTCTCAGCTGGCTGTGGTGGGAGGCTCCTACTCAAACCTCTCACCAATGATTATCATGAACAACGTTCTTCTTAAGCAGGTATGTGGCTGCTACACCGCAAAACCTTAACTCTGTAGCGTAGACATAAAAAAACTGTGATTTCATTCATTCTCACCTTTTAACTTCAGGCAGTGGTATGATTAGGTCACAAGTGACAGTCCTGTTTTATTGCGCCTGTGTTTAAAGTTGGATCGCGGGACTTTTGTCTCCCCCTTCTGGCAGTGAGAAGAATTACAAAAACACTGCTAGCATGCTTACATCATAGGCTCCGCCGTAGCCTACTCTGACGCTACTGTTGCGGCTGTAAAACAATGGATGAATTGTTTTGAGCGTCGCACAAACCTCTGCAAAATTACTTGTGTCAGTATCAGAATTTGATCCATTCGGTCCAAGTCTAGAAAAGCTGCACAGTTAAATTATTTTTTCCCCATTCAAGTTATCAGAGAGCTAAGCGGAAGTTAACCACTCGGCTGGTGGAAGTTTCTAGTGTGCATGCCCTGCCCATAGAGGATGTGCAGTATGCGTTCATCCGGCCAGCGTGGGAATGTCAAACCCGACACCAGATTAGAAACTCTGGTATACTGAAAAATAGAGAGATTCACCTGCTGGGGTTAGGCTTAATCACCATTGTGTGAAGTCATTTGGCAAGGGCTTGAATGTAACAGACGTTCATTTATATGTAAAAGTTCCGCACTGCTGGTTTAACTTGAGTGTGTCTTCACTGTCTAGTCACAGTTGCCTGGAATGTTTCACCAGAAAAAGGCTGACCATTCACATAGTTTCAAAACTCCTTGCTGACAAACAGCAGATAAGTAGAAGTAAAGTAGAGTTGGCTCAGTTTAATTTATTTTAAAAATGCAATTGGAAAAAAGGCAGGGCAATCAAAAAACAAGAATGACTTTATTTATTATTCAACTTTCGAAGATGATTTCTGCCACAGTTTGTTCAGCAGAATTAAACTTAATGGTCTCACTCTAGTCTGTGTTAAACCTTCTTGTTTTCATTGATTAGTAGAAATGGCCTTTTTCCTCATCACATTGGGGCTTTTCCCCTATTAATATGTAATTAAGGCTGCAATTAATGATTTTTTTCAATATTGATTAATCTGTTGATTATTTTGTTGATTAGTAGATTAGTTGTTTGGTCTATAAAATGCCAGAAATTTTTCACAAAGCTTAAGATGCAACCTAAAATGTTTTGTTTAGTCCTGACCAACATTCACAACACAAAGATATATATGTTTAGTTTACTATCATAGAGAACTTAAAAGGGACCTATTATGCTCATTTCCGACTCTCTATTTTTATTCTGGGACTCCACTAGAGTAGCTTTACATGATTCACAGTTCAAAAAACTCCTTATTTATCATACTGGCCCTTTATGCAGCCCCTCAGTTCAGCCTCTGTCTCTATCCGGCAGTCTTAGCTCCTGTCTCTTTAAGCCCTCTTTGTTCAGCGAATCAGTTAGAAATAATGCAGGGAGGAAGAGCACAAGCAGAAACAGCCACAGTGATGATGATGTTTGATGAAGAGCTGCAGACAACCAGCACACCTCCAACAGGTAAAAAAAAAACCACTCACAGGATGCCAGCTCGGTTTGAGTCATGGCTTGGCGTGACTACCCCCAAAACAATGGAAAAATGCCATAATGTTAGTGGAGCGGAGCAGTGAACTCGCACATTGTGTGTGGAGCAGATGACCATATAAAGAAATCTGCCACGAGCTGATGTCGGCTCAGGCTGAAAGTAGAAAAAAACGTTGGAAACCGAGCGTTCAGAGCAGTTTGAAGCCAGTGCTTTTTGCTCATAGAGATTACTTCTACATACATTTACCTCATTATTTGACACTTTGGCCACGTTTAATATGAACATCCGACATTGTAACATCATATATATATATGACAAGAAAATAAGGAAAAGCATAATAGGTCCCCTTTAAGAAACCAGAAAATACTCAGATTTTAAAAGCTGGAACCAGAGAATTTCAGCATTTTTTTTCTTTAAAAAATGACTCAAAATGACGAATCGATTTATAAGAATTGCCAATTAATTTTCTGACGATCGATTAATCAACTGATCGTTGCAGCTCTGTATTTATTTATAAGCAGAAGGTTTCTGTTTTATAACTACGCCTAAATTTAGTCATTTATCAAGTAAAAATGTAAATTGTTAGGTTCTTCTCATTATTAAGTTAACAATATGTTGAATTGGAATTTGGCCGCTGGTCAATAAGTAATTCATTTGAAGGAAACTTTTTGTCCAAATTTGTAATGGGCCTGTCTCAGTGTTTAACATTTCACAGACTAAATAATTAATTCTTTATTTAGAAAAAATATCTGAATATTAACTGATAATGAAATGGTTATGCGTAGCCCTAGTTGGTACTTTGTCATTTTGTTTGTCAAGAGTGTTTTTTTCTTTGTGTGTCAATGTAAATAGTAAAAAAAGAAAATGTGAATTGGGTAAATGCTTGTCATGGACCTGTCATTAAAAGCATTCCATGTTGACTGTTTTGCTTTCGCAGCCTGGAGATAATCCTCCTGCTCTGAAGCCCTGGGGCTATAGCCCCACAGTGGAAGTGGTTCAACCAGTGGTCCAGCAGCCTCAGGTGGTTTTCCTCCAGCCTGTCGTCTCTCGTCAAGCTTCCCCTGCCTCCAAAGAAACCTCTTCTAGACAAAGACGTCCGAAGAAGTATCTTCCAATCCTGAAATCCTACCCCAAGATTGCTCCACATCCCGGAGACAGTTCTAGTTCCTCAGGGAGAGGAACTGCCTCCTCATCTTCTTCCACTTCCTCCTCCTCCTCTTACTCCTCTTACTCCTCATCGTCTACTTCAGGGTCAGAGAGAGGTAGCAGTCTGACCTCCAACCAAAGAGAGAAGCATAAGAGAAGTCTGTGTGGTGGTATTGCCAAGTCTGGCTCAACCACTCCTATTCTGCCTGTTACCCCCAGCACAGTGTCTCCTCTGCTCCAGAGCCGACTTTCTCTCCCCACAACAGAAACCAGCTCCAGCAGTAGTCCTGCCAAGGAGAGGCCTTCATCAACTGTCAGCCAGTCAGAGCTTACCCCCTCCCTGTCTTTCACTCACACCACTAGCTCCAAAAACCTGCCAATCTCTGTCTCCCAGGCGGTCACCCTACAGGACAGCTCACCAGAAGAATTTAACCACAGTGACAGTGATGCTGATACAAAGAGGAAGCGCTTCTTCAACACTTACAACATCCTGAACAAATCTGGCCTACTAGACATCACACTTCGCACCAAGGAGCTCCTCAGGCAGAACCGACGCACCCAGACTGACTTAGACCGGCTAAAAGAACACACAGACCTCTTCCTCCAGGCTCTGCAGAGCGGTGACACCAGCATTTGTGTTAAACTGCAAGCCAGCCTTCAGGAGGAAGACCAGGAAAAAGAGAAGGAGAGAGCTGCTCAGATCAGCTTAAAAGAAGATTAGACCTAGACTAGTGCTAGACGGTAAATCCTGTAGACTGGCATGGGGGGAAAAGCAGGCCAGGGTTGGGGGGGGGGGGGTTGGAGCAAACAGACAGATGGACCGAAAGTAATGTGCTCCACAATACACACCCCCACCCCCAGACTCTTTCACACAGTGTGCTGTGGCCTACATTTTGGCTGCCGTCTGCCGTAGGGCCCTGACACACCAAACCGACCTAAAAGAATTCGAGTTGATAGACTTTTCATTGCTTCACGTCTTCTGTTAAAAGTTGCACTGTAACTCATTGCAAGGCTGTAGCTGGAGGTCAGTTGACCGCCAGCATGCACATACAGTATGTTCTGCACCTGTGTGAGAGGAAATATTTTAGTCAGCAGTCTGCATCTGTGATTCAGGGAACATCACGGAAAGGGAAGCAAAACAAACTATAATAATATTTTTTACCAGTGTGTTAAAATTGTCCTATTGTTATATGCTTAAATTATGAATTGTGAATACCAATGTTTCTCCTTTTTTTAAAAAGTTGCAATTGTATTCTTTGCTTTGTCAGCCTGTGGTCCTAAAAACGTGGAGTGGAAAATCAAGGAGAAACCATGCTAAATTAGTAAAATTACACATTTGCTGTGTTGAACAACCAGTTAGAGAGCTCTCTCTAATTGCCTTTTGCCGCCGTTTCAAGTGCCGACGTGTCCCAGAAGTGAAAGACATTACAAAAACTATGGGCGGTGGGTGGCTGCACACATTGCCTGGTAGCTAAGTGTTGGCTTGGTGTGTCAGGCCGTAAAGGTCAAACGAGGACAGAGCCACAGCTCACTGTACTGCTATCCTGAGCCTGACTAGATCACTTCCACTGAAACTGCCTCTCTTCTGCACAGAAATGTTCTGCTCATTGGCAATCAAGACCCAAAAGCCCTGAGAGATTTGGATCTAAGGCATGAAGGGATAAAAAACTTTTTTTTTTTTTTTTTTACTGAATGCACAATACAGGCTCAATATCTGAATACTTGATTGAAGCGCCTAACAGGTATTTCATCTAAAACTGACAAATCAGTCTCATAACATTCAACAGTTTTCCATTATTGCTATGTTCTGCTGTGTTGCCTAATAGGACATCCAGTAAACGGTCATGGTCTGTACATAATATAAATTGTTTCATGTAGCAGTTATGTAATATCTATGAATATGAAAGGCTTATGGACATGTTTTCATGTCACATTGAATGTGTTCAAGGCCTCTTACCAGTCAGCATCTTTAAATAGACAAATATGTGCCTAAAGTGTCTTTAGTTCCTGCTGCATTGTGAAACTTGGTGATAGATTTGGCACGGTCGGTTTCCAGTTTAGCATTCCCATCCTGTTCTAAGTGACAGTGCAAACTGGCTGTGAGCTCTAAACAAGCTACTCAGAGGCTTCCTTGTTTGTTTAAAGGGTGCTTCCTATAGTTCAACCAGTTATCAGTGTCTTGGGTGAAAGTTGTTATTTGTCTTTGTGTGTGTGTGTGTGTGTGTGTGTGTGTGTGTGTGTGTTTTTATATGCACATAGATATAATTTAAAGTGGCGATATTGTCTAATTTAAGTGCACACTTTTTTTTTTACGTTTCTTTCTATTGTTTTTTTTTTTAATGGTATGAAATGACTCATTGTGTGAACCTTGTGGAGACCATTAGACAAGCATCAAGTCAGTTTTCTTGATGAAGACCAGTTGTTGTGCATTAACTTCGGGCCCTGTAATTGTATTTGACTAAGAAAGCCCAACAATTACGTCTAAATTAGGAACATTTGTGGAGTTTTGGGATGCTGCATTAATAATTTTTTGTAAGTTTATAAATCATGGCCTTAATATCCAAGTTCAATGTATATCACAGAACTTTACATTTGCACTAAAATGTTCTGCGAGTAGCTCTGAAGTCATTTCTGAGCAGAATTTAATGGCAGCTATGGTTATTAAATTGAGGCAGACTGCAAAAGTCTTTGTTTAACTTGAAGTGCATTATGAGGCATCATAAGCACATTACAAGTGTATAAATATTATCTGTATAGAACAGACATTTATAACATTTACATGAATTTTATGACATTGTCGGATTTTTTTTTATTACCAGTAGTTTTCGCATTATTAAACATGTTTGTGTATTTTACTATTATACTATTTGATGTAATAAAAATAATATACTTGTGCTTATGTTGACTTAAAATGGCTCATTAACATCTCAACTAAGGGATTCTTTATATTCTACTTTTGCAGTCTTAACCAGTGTGCAACAGAATGTAAATACAGTTCAGATAAAAAAAAAAAAAAGTTCATTTACACTCATGAAGGTCATGTAGTCTGTTTTTAAAAAAAAGTTTGGCACATTGAGCACATTGAATTACGCCTGTCGTATGAAATGTGCAATATAAATAAATCTGACTTGACTTGACTTTGGAAATCTTTGTCACACAAACAAAAACTCAGATGTTTGGGTTCGATAAATTTGTTGTGGGCATTCCTAAAACAACATCTCATCAGTTTTGTTGTATCTCTCTCTCATTTTTTTTTTTTTTAAATCATCCTGTTTTGACTCTCAGCTTTTATTATAAACAGACCAACATTTCAACAGTTATGTCTGTGACATTTTGATTCTGAAAATGACACTAGCAGATGATATGTTAGTCTGTTCCAACAATAAACGCTGATAAAATAATTAGTTTTCAGTTTTTAGTCACTCCTGACCCAGAGCTGTAGTGTGTTTTAGGTCATTATCCTGCTGGAACACCATGCTGTGTCTAATAATCAACCCTCTGGCTGATAGTTTGAGGTTGCACTGAAGACGTTTGAGGTCAGCTTACATTCTCCACCCATTTTCTGCAGTGCACCACTGCTGCTGTCAGCAAAACAGCCCCAGATGCATTGTATCTTTTTGGGGTTGAACGTCTCACTATCTCCCCTCCAAACATAGCGCTGGTTGCTGATAACTGACCCCTTCAAATGGATTTTTCTATGTGTGTGTTTTTGGCCAATTTCGTTGCAAGTGCAGCAGATTTTCATCTAATGGGGCATAGTTGTATTTTCTAAAACATGACAGACCTGTTGCTTTAGCATGAAGTGAGTGACATCCTTGACTTGTATAAATCTACTTTCTCATATCTTCACTCCTTGTATCTTTCCATCATCATGAATGTGGCTCAAGTGAATGAATACAGTCAACTTTGTTTACACAGGCCGATAAATTCCAGCAGGAAAATATGTTGAGGTCATGTCACGGTGACATTGTAGACTTTGATACACAACCAAGTTAAAAAAAATCTTAGTGTGCAATGTGGTTATAATTTAATCCAGATGTTCAGAAGACCCACAATTCATTTATGAGGGAACCAAAACGTGATTTTTGTGTTTGTGTGAATATGGCACATGTTTTCCAAAAATGTCAGAAAAAGAAGTTGCAAACATGATTTAAATTGCTACCTGCCATAATCTACATGTCTCTTACAACCTCACTTGTAAATCTTTTAAAATTCTCAAATCAAAAGTTTTAAAAGCCACAGCTCATTGCAAAATAATTGTGAATGCATGGAAAAAGACAGACAAGACTTGTGAATTTCCATGAGGGTATAGTATTTGTGCTTCGTCACTGTAATAGATCCAGTTACGTGTTCAAATGCCACATATCCTTAAAGGTATACGATGCAGGATTTGTTGGTTGGTGCTTGTAAGCACCAAAAAGCATTCAAAGTTGGCCCCTCCTTCCCGGCTCAGAGACAGAGACAGATGTGACCTGGTCGTTAAATTACAAGTCCCGACCTCTCACCCTGTGCGCTGTTATTAGCTGGGGGCTACACACCCACTGCCCTGTGGTTGACACCTAGAAGCGTCCAGAACACAGCAAAATAATAAGAAAATACAGGCAGAGGGAGATCAATACACCGCTATACTTCTATTGGGTCATAAGTGAGGATTGAGAGGGATTTGTATGAGTCTATACATTGTTTTTTGAAACAATCCTGCATAGTCTACCTTTACAGAGGGCCTTGTTGAGACACTCCAGCCAGGACGGCGGCAAGACTGCTGGCATTTGTTTTTGGTCTTTTGCCTTGGCCAAAAACAAATGCCAGTGTGTACGTGCCCCTTTTACAGCTGTTGTATTGTTCAGATTTGGAACTCTACCCATGAAAATATTTCTTTTATTTCTTGGACCAATTATGTGATAATTGAGGACAACAATTGAACACATCTCACACATTTACCTGAATTTAAAATTAGATCACTTTTAACTCTTTTGTCCTCCTTAATCAGATGGCGTATGTTGATATTTTTCTTTCTTAAAGATTCACTGTAAAGTCTGAAAATCTTATAATGGTATAATGGCTAAAATTAGATCCTGTACTAATACTGCCAGTGGAATAAATGATGCTACTGAAATATCGAAAAAGATCAATGAATTTTTGGCTGAAAATAGCACAAAAATATGCTGGTAGAGTCCATCTTTTTAAATAGTTTTTCTTGTCTGCTGTCATCAGCTTTCAGTACAACACATTTACTTATTAGATCGTTCCCATCTGCTCACTGGAGTCTAATGTTTGGCTTTGTTTACATGGATCCACCCTACTGTGGTGACTCCTGGATCCTTGAAACATGTGTTTGACTATTTATTGACCGAACTGTATCAAACCATTGTGTCTGATGCCACTAATATATACTACATGACGTGTCACGGATTGTTGTTGCCGTTATTGTGACATTTTCTGTTTTTACATCCAAAACAAGAACTTAATAATTGAATAAAAAAAGAGTAAAGACTGGTGTTTGTACAGTAAGACCAGTGTTAGTCATTTTCTAACACTGGATTTTGAGTTTCTCATCTAAACGTCGGCAGCTTTGACTCCTCAGTGCATTTGAGTCTGCCTTCTTTCATTTTAAAGATGCTGTTAATGTTTGTGAATGTTTTTATCAAGATGATTCAGTAGTTGCACCACCAGCAGAAAATGAACATTATAGCCCAAATAATTTTGTTTTTATGCTAAACCAAGAATTGTGTTGGGAAAATGCAATAGATTCATTTTGTGGAATTATGCAGAATGAATGTAGTGTGAGCTCGCCGGCAATCTTTTTTTTCTTAAACTATGTAAACTGGTAAATAAGATGGATGTTATAATCCTCATTGCACTAAAACGTCTGAGGACATTGGAATTGTTGTAATTAATGGATAACTTCAACTATTCAAAATCAAAGATCAGTAGAGTCAGATTGAGAAAGGTTTTTGTGTAAAATGTTTAGGGCTCTTTTTGTACATGTTAGTCTCATTGCTTGTTTAATAAATGTCATTCCAAAGAAACACTTGCGGTTCGGTATGATGTTATACGCCTCATGTTGATGTGCTGTTGAATCTTGGAGAAATCTGAAAAACATGAAGACTGAAGTGTTTATTTCTCCACACACCTCTCTCATCACTAGCAAACTGAGAAGAAGCAAGAGGTTAAATAGAAATCTGTGCTCTTATAGCACAAATTAACTGTCAACAATATGTGGACTTTACAAGCACAGGAGACATTTCAAATTAGATTTAATCTAAATCTCCTTGCTTGACGCAAATACCCTAAATCATTGACTGTATGTGCCTTAATTTGATTTAAAATGAGATCCTGATTACTATTTATGGACACCTGTGGTTGACACACCATTTGAAAGGATTAACAGTTCAATCTCTACAGTACACTTTCCCTTAATAAAGCTTTAATTAAATAATTAAATCTTTAGATTAAGGTCTTTGGTGGATTGCAAATGTCATGGCAAGGGAAAGTGTGACTATAAAGGCCTTGTACGTGCACATTGGTGTTTTCACTTCTTCTCATTAGAATAGATCCTAAACTCTTTTAAAACAGGCTTAAAAACCTTTTTATTCAGGAAGGCTTTTTCATCTTAACTCTTGTTATTTTCTTGATATGTTTTTAATGCTGTCGCACTTTGAGATTCACTGCGAATGAAATGTGCAGTACAAATTAAATGCATTATTATTATCATTATTATTATTATCTCTGCTCAGGTTAAAGTTATGCTGGCCTATGCTGGAAACTGTTATGTTACCAAACTTAATGTACATATAAAAATGATAAAGGTGGCAGTTGTGGTGCAATAAAAGTAACAGGGTTTCACTAATAAAGAGACCCAAAAATTCCATAACAGCAGGACCCAGATATTTCTCAGGTCACTTAGCTCCAGAATAAACAGCTGACCTCCTGACCCCCTACGAGCCTGAATGCAACCTGAGATCCTCTGGCAGGTCATTTCTGGCCAGTCTTCAATCAAACCTAAAAACTAAAGGTGACACTGCCTTTTCTGTTCAGGCCCCTCAGTTGTGTAATGACCTGCCAGAGGAGATCAGGGAAGGCAACACATTGTCTTCTTTTAAAAACTCAATATTTTAGACTTTTTATTGATTTAACTATTCATTTTATTATGTTATGTTTTTTTAATTTTATGCAAAGCACTCTGTAACTTGTTTGTTGAAAAGCGCTATATAAACAAAGGTATTATTATTATTATTTCTGTATACCTACAGCACATTTTCTTTCAGTTTTTAAGGTATTTGGAGCAGGATGTTTATTTATGTATTGTGACTAAAGGGCAATAACGCCCAATTTTATCCAACATTGAAATGCAGTGTCCAGTCTTTAACCACTGGATGTCAGTGATGATGCAGACAGAAAAAAAAAACGCGCATGTGCTTTACTTGTTCCTGCAGAGACTCCGTAGAGCAAACCTGCTGCTGCTCTGTTTTGAGACAATTATCCAGCTGCTCTCACGCTGTAGCGCAATTACACAACGAGTTGCGAGGTAAACCATTTAATTTCACGTCGCTGAGCATTTAAATATGATTAAATACATCCACCGTGTGTCGTCAGCGGCCAGGCTTTGACACCGGGCTGCTAACTTACGTGTAGCCCCGGTGGCTAGTTTGGTAACTGCTAACCTTGCTAGCTAATAAGTTAACTAGCCAGTCTGTCGAGTACCGACGGTGCTGTCGAGCTTTAGCTACATTTAGCTGTATTGTTTGACCGGCTAGTTTAGGTTTATTGTCAATTAAACTTGTAAGAAGTCGTTGTCGTCTCGCAAAGTCAAGACGTTAGCTTGTAACTTGCCTTTTTGACGTTTTGTCCTGTGACGTTTGACCTCAGAGCCTCGGCGATGGTTTTGACTCAAAGATGACCGGCAACTCAAGCTTATGACCGACTGAGAATCTCACATTTAGCAGGTCACATTTGAGGTAAGTCTCGTTTTTATTAGACTTATAACTCAGAGGCAGTAGTAGCAATATGTGATGGTTACAGTTTGTTGTTCCTCTGCAGCTTCCACACAGGGTGACTCATGCTTTCTGATGAGCTTGACTCCAAACCAGAGGTAAGCTTTCCATCATCGTGCATCATCTTTATGACAGATGTGGTGGACTCTGTTGTGACTAGTCCTGTCTCACTGTCCTGTTTTCTGCTCTTAGCTGCTGGTGCAGTTTGTGCAGAACGCATCCATCCCGCTGGTGCAGGGATTGGAGGACTCCGAGTCCAAACACTCCTCCTGCCTGCCTCTGCTGGCTGCAGCTGACAGCTCCCTGTGCAGCCAGCTGGAGCTCACAGGTCAGCAGCCACTCACTGCTCCAGGCTCTTGTCATGTCCATCACAGGTCAAACAACTAGCTGTGGTATCCGGAGCTCACTCATTTTTTATAGTCACTACTCATTTTAGATTCTTTACACTTTGTGGGTGGCTGCATTGTTGACAGATTTCCACTCTGACTAGTATAACAAGTAAGGTTTGGAATTTGCTGAGTAAATGACAATATATTTAAATATTTACAGATGATTCTGCAATATGCAGTGAATGCCATGACAGTTGTCTCTGCTACATAACACTATCTGTGTCACTGAAGACAAAAATATAACAGTTGTCTTTGATTTATTTACTGCATCTTGATGGGCAATATTTGTAGCGAGGGAAGGCTACTTCTCTGTCATGCAGTTAGACAATTTTTAAATTTTTCTAAATAATGAAGTTGAACAGAGTGGTAAGAAATGTCATTATTTAGTAGATAGATAAGAGAAAATCAACAACACAGAAACTTTGAATCTGGATCTGCTTCAAAATGCAGAAAGTAACAGACAATTATGGACTAAAAATGTTTTTTTCAAGTGTAAAAATTTACAAGAAGATAATGAAAATGTTCAATTTTGTAATGTAAAGTAAGAGTTTAAAAACAAAATCCCAATTGAGAAACCTGCATTTGTTCATTTATATAGAGAGTTCCTCACAGTATTCCAGCTTTGTGAATATTCTTTTTGTTTCAGGAGATGTGAAGAGATTCTGCTGAGATTTGAATCAGTGTTTCATTGCTTTCAATCCTCCTTTGTTAAATATGTTCTGACAAGCTTCACATGACTCTGCTGTGGAAAAGAGGGGTATTAAAGTAGATTTCTTGCTTGTGTGTGTGATTCCCTGGAAATGCTCTTTGAAAAAACAGTGCATATTTGACAGTGTAGATAAAGCAAGTCATAAATACTTGATGTGTTTATATATTTTGAAGTCACTCTGTGTGGTTTTCTTTAAGCAAGCACAGCAATGTTTATTCAGTGTTTCTCATCAAAATGCATCCATAAGACCTAACAAATGCATCGTATAACATTTGCAAAGTTATGTTATCATACTCTTTGGTACAGTTTACACTCCTGTCCTTAAACACTGTGACCTTATTATACCTACCAAACAGTCTAAATCATATTCTTTTTGCAGATAAGGTGCATAATGTTATTCAAGACAAAAACTAACAAGCACTGACTTGCTCCTCAGACGGAGGCCTGAGCCATGAGCCTGAGAGTTCTCCCTCCCTGTCGGAGTTTGGGGGGGTGTCACAGCGAAGCCCTTTAGTGGTGCAGACACACAATCACCCTCGGGCCTCACCCAGCCCCCCACCCATCCTCCATGACCTGCAACAGTCAGACAGCACTTCCTACGTCCTGCTGAACCTCGCAAAGGGTAAGGAACACTAAAACAATAACCGATCAACCATTCAGACATGCCAGAGTCTGAAACTTACACCTACCAAGCAGAAATCACTTTCCATGTGAAACTGTTGAATTGTTACACAGTTAAATGTTAGAGGAAAGTAGTAATTGGTATTTTTTTGTTGTCTGTCTCTGATGAATTGCGAACATCATTTTAAAAAAGATGAGAAAGTTTTACATTAAAACTATCAATCTGCTCTTGTTTCTGTACTTTTTGCTTCACATGACACTTGATTTTACACACAACATGACACTGAAAAGAAATTGGGTGACACATTTTCTTTAAAAAAAAACAAACAAAAAAAATGATTTTGGCTGGATGAAAGGATCCTTGGCAGGCACGTTCTCTTGATTCATCAGGCTTTGGCAGGAGAGCCAAAAAATAAATTTTGGTCTCCTGACATACACCTTTTTGTGAAGTAAGCAGTGCAAAGGTTAGAAAAGACTTCTCAGGAGACAGAATCACTTTCTGTCTATTGTTAGATTAGACTCAAATCTTGGAGAAAGAAAATGTTTTTAGAGCGTGTTTGTGTGTCTTTTGGCCAGCGTCCTCTCATCCCCCCCAAAATAAACCCATAACCTCAAACTCTCAGAGCGTGATGTGAGGACAATAATAAATTCACAATGTGACCTAGAGGAGCTCTGGCCAGTGATGAGCTTGCAGAATATTTCATCGGCCTCGAATTCCTTGTTTCATGATGATTCTCCCCCCCGCCTTTTCTTCCCTCTCAGGCATTACAGCCTCCTCAGAGTCCCTGATCTTCGCCGCAGATGGCGCTGGGGAGGATGACGATGAAGGGGTCTCATCGGGGGACTACGGGATAGATGGCAGTGCTCCCTGGTATCTGCGGGTGCAGGAGCTGGCACATGACAGCCTGATTGCTGCCACACGGGCACAGCTTGCTAGAGATGCCAAGGCCAGCCTGGATGCTAGAACTGCAAGTGTCAGTAACGGTAAAGTCACTTTGTTGTATCAACTCCAGCAAAAATGAGAGGTCTTTTGAACTAGAAAGCCAAAAAATACTATTAGTAATGTATTTTTTTATGTTAGAAGATGACCAAAGACTCTCCAGATTTATAGTGTTGTTTTTCACAAACACGATCACCAATGTGTGAATTGCTGGTGGTGTGTGAAATACAGCCAGCTGCAATGTAATGTCAAGTTTGAGACTAAAATGTTAAAAAAACAGAGAAAGTGAAATTTAAAAATGCCTGTGTATAGGAGGACGGCATCCGCTGGTCTACTTAATTCAGGCATCAAAGACAAAGAAGAGAAATGAGGTCAGTGACGAGATGAAAATGTAGTGAAATCCGCACCAACTGAAACCCTTCTCATCATACGTCTCTAAATGAAAAATGAATTTATAGCTTTGTCTAGATGGATTTATAAGTCTGACTGCAGATATCCAGTGGAGTGGTAAATGCCATGTTATCATGAAACATCAATTCACGCACTAATACATATGGCTGTGCTGTGTCCGTGACGATTTAATGCGCATTTAGTCATAAGAATAATGCAGAGCTGAGAGAGGGAGAGAGAGAGAGAGAGAGAGAGAGACCTCAAGGCTGCAGTGACAAGAAAGACAGACACAGGTTTAACTTGGACAACAGGAAAGACGAGTCGCAGTAACCATGAAGACAAGGAAGAAGAGAAGCGAGTCGATAAAATATATAAAAATAAGAAAGAAGGTTGGTTGGTCTTTATATCAGCTGTTAAAAGTTGATAAACGGGCTTCCCTTGTAGAATTTGTGATTCCCTTAAAACGTTACTAAACTCAAAGTAATGTCTTAATCCGCTGCTTGCTTAGTGAAAGCTATCCTTCGTCTCATCTCACAGTACTGTACAGCTCTCTGCTCTGAGACATTTCTCTCCTGCAGCACAGAGTGTTGCCGTAGAAAGCTGTTGACCCGCAGCAGGAGTCAGGACTACATTACATCCCGGTTTAACTTCTCTCCACAGGCGGCCTGTTAAATAAAGAATTCACCCATGACTTTCAAGGCTCCCTGACTCCTAGCTACATCTCTGATCTCTGAACCCCTGTCTGAGGCAAATTGCAGCTGCAGGTTTTTCTCTCATCTTGCCTGAGTTCAGTTCCTCACATCCCAACCCGGTTCTGTTTTCTGTGGTGTATGAACTTGTACTTTATATGTTGCTGTAATAGCTTTGCTGCAAATTGCTATTTACATCAAGTTAGATAGACTATCGGTGACTTTAATGTCGCATGTATTTTCTATTTTTACATATGGAGAAAATCTACTTCAGTGCCTCCTTTATTTTCTCAATCCATTCGTTTAGTCTATAAAATGGCAGAAAATAGTGAAAAATGCCCGTTATAATGTCTAACATCCCATGGAGTTGTCTTCACATGTCTTGTTTTATCTGATCAACAGTCTAAAATCCATAGAAATTAAGTTTACTATCATGTGTGACACAGAAATGCTTAAAATTCTCAAATTTGAGAAGCAGCAACCGACAAAACTGTGACAACTTTGATTAACAAAATGACTAAAATGATTATTTGAATATCAAAATAGTTGCTGATAAATTTTCTGTCAATCGACTAGTTGTTGCAGCTCTACTCACGTTATTTTATAACCTAATTTAAGTTCAGCTGGACTATTTTAGCACAGGTTCTTTTCCTTCCTCCTTCTGATTTCTCCACTTTTGTCCTTGACCTCATATTTCCATTAATGTCAAGTAAGAGTTTAATATTAAAAAAAAAAAAAAAAGGATCCAGCCCTGAATGTCTTTGACATGATCTCTTAAAACCAAAATGAAGCATTTTACACATAGTAGCACATTGAGGAATATTACTCTGTGCGAGTGTAAAGATCTTAAATGTCTACAGCAGGCGGATTGTAAGTGAAACTCCTCCATCTGTGCCAGTGTAAAGGCTGCCCTCCCACTGACCTGCATTAGATTAGACCAGTTTCCTTCAGCAGTGCAGTATCAGTTATAGGTGCATTACTGCTGGAAAGCTGTAAGCAAAATTGAGCCTGTTAAAGGCACTGAAAGCAGGAAGTGATGCGGGTTAAAAGGGAGTGATTGCATTCAGCTTTGGGTCGTTTTCTTCTGGCTGCAGTTGTTCACCAGGTCTCGGTCAGCCCCCGTTGACTTGCTTTTCTACAGCCGGGCTCCAGAGACCGGCCACCTGGCACTCCTGGATTGTTTTTCCCTCATAGCCCCCCCACTCACTTTCCTTTTTCCGGTTGCCTAGGCGACCACACACACAGCTTGCCGTCAGACGGGGAGAAGCGGGAGCTGCCGTCGCGGACCAGCCGCCCCGTCTCTAAGCAGATCCTCCGCTGCTCGTTTGAAGGTTGCTGCAGGACGTTCACCTGGCCAGCTCATCTCAAATACCATCTCAAAACTCACAGGTGAGACGTTCACACACAGCAGTGGAGGAAAATGATTCGGGCAGTCGTCCCAACAAGATACCCATTGCCAAAGCATCGATATTAAACCCTGTCCAAGTCCTGGCTAGAAAATTGAAACTGAAAAATACTAGTTTCTGGTCATAATTATTATCATTTTAGCTTTTAACCATCACATGTGCAATCAAATCTTAGCTGCTGACTGAAAATTCAAAGATGTTTTTTCCTTTGAAGCCTAAAAGCAGCACAGATATTTGAACTGTGCCCCTGAAGAATCGGATGAGATGCCTCATTTAAACACAAGGCTTCTAATTCATATGTATGAAAGTGATGCAGGTGTTTTGTCATATACACCAAACTCTCAAGTGATGCATACAGTGATATTAGTGGCAGAAAACTGTGTAACATTTCACCTGGAAACAGGTTTCCATCCAGCTTAAGTGTCCTTCACTAAGACACTATCAGTTTCACCTCCAGGGCAACTGTTCTTCTCTATTATGGTGAAAAAAATGTATCTTATTGATATTAGTGGTATTTCTCAGCTCACACAGGTCATTTGTGGTGAAGGCAAACAGCTGAGACTCAGAAAAAAGTGTGTATTTTTACTGCAGAAGCTCTGTTATCATCAGTGTAGGGAATCTCTTTGCGGTCATCCCTGTTTGACCTTGTGGTTCGATGCTGCAAATGAAACATGCGCACAGGAGACACCAAGTCTTTTTTTTTTTGCTCGTCTTGGCTTCTAGGAACGACCGAATGTTCAGGTGCGGCGCCGAAGGCTGCGGGAAGAGCTTCTACGTGCTGCAGAGGCTGCAGGTTCACATGAGAACTCACAACGGCGAGAAGCCCTTCATCTGCAAGGAGAAGAACTGTGGCAAGAAGTTCACCACCGCCGGAAACTTGAAGAACCACAGACGCATACACACAGGTAGGGAGCAGGAGATACCCGCATATAAAAAGGCCAAACGCTGGAAGCAATAACTGACTCAGGCCGTCCGGTCATTTAATGCTTCCTTGGTGCAGTCAAGGCTGTAGATTTGAAGAGTCAGCAGCTCTAGCGCCTCCATTTCACTGCTGCAATGACTAACAGGACTCTGTCATATTTTATTTAGGGTGACATTAAGATTTTTGATGGCCTGTTCCACAGTCTGCTCCTTCTATCTGGGGACCGGTTAGCAGACCAGCTTCACTATAAAGTGTTTATATTTTGCTCAAGTCTGGAAGAACAGCTTTCTATGAGCTATAATATCCACTCAGTGTGAGGAAATTGTGTTAAATTTTTTACGTTATTCTTCGTCAGAATAGGTCAGCTTATCACCACAGGTTCAAAAATGAGCTGTGTTGCCAGTTTGATGCAGCTACTAGAGTGTGTTGGGCCATTAAAATGACTTTTAACATATGTACATGTGATGAATTCAGAGTTTACTATGTTAAGTTTTTCTGTTGTGGAGTTAAACAGAATCTGTGTGTGTGTGTGTGTGTGTGTGTGTGTGTGTGTGTGTGTGGTGGGTGGCTGCTTCCAGGAGAGAAGCCTTTCCTATGTGAAGCAGATGGTTGTGGGCGATCCTTCGCAGAGTATTCCAGTCTACGGAAACATATGCTCGTACATTCTGGTGAGTGGGACAGAGTTAACAGCTGCCCAGCTGAGCTCTGTTTGTAATTGGTGTTCTACAGATAGAATATATCAGCATGTAAAAAGATGTATACTGTATCAGTTCAGAGGGGAACACAAGGGAAACGTGTTTTTATGTTTTCTTCATATGTTTGTGTGTGTTTCCCAGGTGAGAAGCCTCATCACTGCGGGATCTGTGGGAAGACTTTCTCTCAGTCCGGCAGCAGGAACGTCCACATGAGGAAGAGACACGGAGAGGAGGGGCTCAGCAATGAAAGCAGAGAAACAGGTCTTTCTCTACACATTATCTTTTTCTCACACACTCCCTGTGTGGTAGGTGGTTATGTTAATCCTTGGATTATGTAGCTGCAAGCTGCCCATACATTTTAAAATGTGCATAGAGATGGTGTTGGTTGAGTTACATTTAGGAACATTTCTTGAATTATTAATAACTCCTAGCGCTTAAAAAAAAGTATCATTAAAATTTTTATTCTTCAAGGCCAGCAGCTAAATTGTTTTAGACTTGAACATATCTTTGAAAAAGCAGAGACAGCACAACTCTGCCGCAGAAATAGGCCTGTTAGGCGTCTTGTGATGGGGTCAGATTCTTCAGAGAAGTATGTAATCACTGAGTTAAAATGGCACAGTTACTCAAATTCATGTCTTCAAGCTTCCCTCGCCTTATTCAAATATGTGTTTTTTTTCCGTCACCTGACAAATTACTGAGATAAATAAGTGGATACTTGAGTCATTCTCCTGCTGTAGGAGATAATTTCTGTTGTGAGTTCACTCCTGCCACTATTCTTAAAATCGGTTTCTTATTGAGCTCCTTTTAATTCCAACATATGGACTAATTGTACAAAATCTGCTTAAATAATTTTTGTGTGTGTGAAACAATGAAAACAGACAGCACATTTGCCTCCTTGTCACATTTCTGTAGCAGCGGGGAAGCACCGCAGCTGAATCACCACAGAGGAAACGCTGCCAAAGCTCTAATTATAAACAGCAGATTTATTCGGGTCAGCCTCCCCAAAGAGGCTGGTCTTTTGTAAAAGCAGAGCAGAGGAAGAAGCGGCTTCGCAGCAGAGGGGGTAGTACTGTGTTATTTATACATAACTGAGTTACTGGATGAATTATTAAAATGACGGTGTAGGAGTAACTACAGTCCTAAAAACAAATTTTCACACAAGGCTCAAAAGGTAATGTAGAAAGTTAGCGATGAAAATTTCAGGTTGGAATTGAGCAATGATCTCTTAGACTCACAACCAACATCGGACCAACATAAAGGTCACGGATTAAGGTGTTGTACGCCGAGTTGACCCGCTTTTCTCGAGCAAGACTTACTGGCTTGAGAAAAGGCAGTTAGGCCACCGACAGGAGTTCCACAGTGTTCAATGCTGTCAAGCGTGTGTTATGTGTTGACAGGTGAGGCTCTGACACAAAGCAGCCTGCTGGAGGCAGACGGCGAGAACGGAGACAGTATGGTCACCATGACAACAACGGTGGAACCCATGAATCTTCATCATGCTATGCTGAGATCACCAGGTAGGCGTCAGCACATGTACGACAGTGCTAACACAATACACAGGAGGCGGACAAAATAACAAACATCTGTAGCAAACTCTCATTTTATTTAAGCTCATAATTGTTGTGTTAATGTGAAAGGTGCTGATTCAGCGGGGTGACTCCTGAGGGAGGTAGTTTGTGGTGTTGCTAATGTCCCGTTTAGTGTTTTCCAATTGCTATTGATGACGCTCGGCAGCCCAGTTAATCTGTGTTTATCATTAGTTCTCATGACTTTGAGACTTTTTGAATAATGAACCTGCTACTCAGGCAGCAGCTATCTGACGTCTTTCTATTGTCACTGTGTAATTTGCCTTATGTTGACAATTTTTCAAATGATGACCAACTAAAGTAAAACAGACAATTTATTGGTATTCAACTTAACTGGTGTGTAACTGCCTTTTGTAATTCTGATTTACATCTTGCAAAAAAAAAAAACAGGTTAAGGGCTGAAACTCACTGAACAGGGTATCTATGCAATACAGCAAAAAAAAAAAAAAAGTGACCAGATTTCAGTCAACACCTCTGACAGTCTCAATAAATAACACATGGAAAAAAACTGATGATACTCCGTGTGCAGCAGTGCTTCTCTCCTGGGTGCCAGCTGATGTAGGGCAAATACAGTAAATCAAAAAAAAAGTATTCCAGTGCAGACACCAGGATATTAGGATTGACACTATTTTATTAACGGGTTACATTAAAAAACAAAAGGAGTGTACTATGCATTTCGCAACTTGCTTTATCAGATTTGCTGAGAGTGAAAATAGTGTCAGTCTTAATATCCTGGTGTGCACTTTTTTAAAATAACAAATGGACTTTTACTTAATTGGTTTTTACTCCCGTTGTGTTGTTTTGTCCACCTCTTGTAGTAATACATGGCTAAGCCCCCTGTGGACTACTACTTTTACTTTGAATACTTTTTATAGGTTCTGTATTTTGAGTGTCTTTGCGTGTCCTCCAGTTTTTCCTAAATTGGCCTGTCAGCATTAAAACCAAACGGCAATAACCAGAAGAAAGCTTGCAGAAACTCAAGGTCAAATATATTAGTAGAGGTTTCTGCCCTGAAAGGATTTTAGAAGTGTTTCATCTCATGATTATAGCCGACCCCGACTGTAGGTACGTACAGGTTGACAGGTGTCTCGCTATCAGACAGTATTTTTTGTTACCAGGTAGTTTCTCCTCTTTGAATTTGGTGTTTGCGTTCCCTCCCTTCAGGCTCTGCAGACTCGGTGGTAGTTCTCTCTCAGCCACATGAACTGGTGACCATGACGACCGATGGCCATACATATGGAGAAGATGTGGTGGCGCTGCTCTAGTCTGCCATCATGAAGTCTGTCACACACTGCCAATTTCAGCAGCATCAGACTGACAGTCAGTGGACTAAACCGACACATCCATCTGTAAATAGATTAATCACCGACTTTGACCCCTGTAGATATTTGTAATTAGCAGCCAACGATGGTTTTATTTTGACAAGTGTGAAATGGCAAAGTTTGTACAAACAACTTTTTTCCTCAAGTTTTTGAAAACAAATACTCCCAAAGAAATAACTGAGACGGGTTTAAAAGTTTATGAAAATAATGTCCATTTATTATGTGCATTATCATTGTAAACAGACGTCTGTGGTTGATATTCAGTGATATTCTCTCTGGAAAATGAATGCCACTTATTTTTATCCAAAACTTCGATGGCTCTTATGATCAACTGTCAAAATGTACCAGACACATGTATACCCCCTTTATAACATTACTAAAAACACAGCATGGAAAACTGCTAAAGCACAGTATATCCCATTGCTGCATGTAAACACTGGTCATTCCCAGCTGAGGCCACTTTGTTTATCAGCCTGAGTAAAACACAAAAACATCCATCTCAAACAAATAGTGCATCCAGTAACGCCCAAAACTGCATTAAGGATCAGTGTGTAAGGTTTAGTGGCATCTAGTGGACTGGACTTGGCATAAATCAAATATAATATTCATAAGTATGTTTTAATTAATGTATAATCACCTGAAAATAAGAATCATTGTGTTTCTGTTACCTTAGAATGAGACCTTTATATCTACATAGGGAGTGGGTCCCCTTCCACGGGGGCCACCATGTTTCTACAGTAGCCCAGAGCAGACAAACCAAACGCTGGTTCTAGCCCCTGTAGATTCTCCTACACGCCGGGAGGGGAGGGCAGGGGTCGTCCGATGGTTGCAATCTCCAACCTCACTGCTAGATGCCACTAAATCCTACACACTGGTCCTTTTAACTGTGTGTTATTCAAATGTCAAATTCCAGTGCGTCACTTGTTCTCTGAGTAAGGCAACACATTGCTCATTTACAGCTCAATGTATTAACACTTTAGAATAATTGCTTTTTAAAAGAAATAAAGAATTACTCATGAGGTTAGTTCTGTCCTTATGACACAAACAGCAGATGTCTGGGCCTGTTAGATAAGGTAGTGTGGATTTACTCGTGTTTGTTAATGAGCACCACCTCCCTTCTCCTTAGTGGATCTTCAGGTTGTGGAAGTGGTCCAATGTGGCGCCTAAAGCCCAGCTTGCCTCCACGTTGTTCACTTTCTTGGTCAGCTAGGAAGGGAGAAAAAAAACCCCCAACACCAAATCACTCAAATGCCTTTTGTATTTATTGAAATAAAAAAGTAACATGATACTTGTGTGATTTTTCTTTTTTTTCATCTACGTTATGACAGAGGGCCAGTATTTTACTCATTATGAATCTTAAAGATCCTGCAAGCAGCTTATTTTTCATATGTGAACTTTTTAAAAGTGAGAATTATATTCTTCTGAAGGTCATGGCTGACTTTTTGTCTGGCTCTAGTTTGGTGTTTGATGGCTCTGGCTTAATTAATCCTGTTTGTGTCTTTGAATGCCAGTTAACAGCTTGTGATTCATACAAAGACTCATCTAGACAACTTCAGGAAATGAGTAGTTGATTTCATAATACCCAACAACCTTTTGAAAAATGCTCCTTTCTGTCTTTATCTTTTCTAAGGCTGCAAAGCCTTTTTATTGTGTTGTGTAATGCTGCCTCACCTGCAGCACGGTGCTCTCCTTGAAGCCAAACCCATCCTTGAGTAGACAAGTGATGTAGGTCATGTCCATACACAGGAAAGGACTGATGGAAGGGTTCTTGGTCATCTTATTGCACACTGAGCAGACAAAAGGAAATCATGTTTTTCTTTTTTTTTAAGGTTGGATAATCAAGGCATCTGTATTCTACTGTGAGGATGAGGGCAGGATTTCTGAGGTTCAGACAATTGAGATGCACACTGTGTCTAAAGCACAGGAAGCTGCAGATTGGTCATAATAACGACGCGTTGCCAAGTGTTTCAGGACTCTTTGCCAATCTCACCCTCTTTAGCTCTCTTCTTGAAGTCTCTGACCTCCAGCATCCCTCCCTGGACCCCATCTGCAACAAGAGGTGATTGAGGTCATCTTCTTCACATTTTAAAATGCTATACCATTCATTACGACAGCAGGTCCACATTTCCATAATACTAATAATAGAGCTTGTGCCCTTTCAGCTTAGACTGGCTGAGGATAGCAATTTCTCTAATAACTACACACCTATAGCTCATCAAATCCACTGAGATGGGTGCAGATGACTCACATTTCCCTGCCTCTGTCTAGTACTGGAATGGGTAATAACATCCTGCTGGGTCCGTATAATTATGTATGGTGTGTACAGAGGTGTGTGTGTGTGTGTGTGCACTAACCGATAAGGCCTGCATCCACAGCTCTGTCAAAGTAATATGAGAATGCATAGAATACGTTGCTGTCTTCGCGCTCATACGGCTGGTGAATAATTCCCTTCACCACCTTAAGTACTTCCTGATAACAGAGCTTGTATCCTGCATAACCTGGAGAAGAAACAGAGACAGCGGTGTAAATTTTGCATCGTACGTTGGAACGTTATGAAATGATGTGTAATCCAAGTAAATCCATTTTAACGGGTTTTGCAAACATTACTGCTAATGTTTGATTGCCGTCACTAAATCTTCTGTCATGTATATTAGTCAAATCTGCCACCTAACCTCATTCGCTCAAGATGTTTGTAGTCTGCTAAATTTCTTGGTTCAATTCATGTGCGAGGAAAAGTCAAAGGGAACATTTGAAGGACAATTCTAAGTATTCTTCTCCGCAAACAGTACATTTGGATTTATTCTGTTCAAGACAATAATACCAAAAGCAAACATTGTACCATCTGGGTCTCCGCTCACTTGATAGGTTAGCCCTCCAAAGCTCCATTCATCCTGAAACTTCTTTGGCAGGCAGGAACTTTTGAAAACTCGCCACTCCAAACCTGTGATACAACAGACACGTTTAATCTGACTGGCTCAACAGCCTCACACATGATCACCATGATCTGAGACTAAACAACTCACGCAGTCACAAACACTATTTACTCAGAAGCCCTTTGGTGATTCATCACAGTGTCTCACTTGTCTCAAATGTTCATTAGAAAGGAAGTAAAAAACATCTATCTTTCGTTACCTCCTCCTCAGTATTTGGAGGGAGGGAAAAAAAAAACATCTGAGAGCACTTGGATAACTGACTCATTGTTGTGTCTCAGTATCCTTCAGAGACACACTCAGGATGAACAAGACTGACCCACAGCTAATGGCAACAGAGAACCTTTTCTTCATGTACAGCACAGTACCTTCTGCACCCAAAGCGCCCAGTGTGGCCAGTCGCGCTGCCATCAGTCCATTTCCCAGGTAACTGGAGGAAGTAAAAGGATTGTCACAAAACCAAGCAGGAACAGAGTGTGTATGTAACAAATCAATCATTCAGAAAATAGGCAGGCAGCATTTTGTTGGCCTATTATTCACATCCTACTGACTAAATAGAACAAAATGTCCTAGTCACACACAGTATTATGGAACTTAACTTACATAAAGATTAAATCAGGGATGAATATGATGTAGTCAAATACAAAATATAAAACTGGTATGTTTTATGACAGTCTATTACAGTAAATCCGCATAAATTATGTTACCTATGAGTGTACAGTTCAAATGATGAGTTCAAGAAGTCAAATCTGGCAACGTAATCAGCAACAGGAACACTTTCAATGGTTTTCTACAGTGGAATATAGAGGACATAGTAGATTACACATCATAAAACGGCTCAATTTAAATAGTCTAAACATGCAAACAAACAAACTAACCCTCAGCTTTGGCAGGAATGTGATCTGCGTAGATCCTCCTCCCAAATCCAAGATTCCCACTGTCTTTTTGGTTTGTGCGTACAGGTGACCTGAAAACATTTCCTTCTTTAATCCGGCAACCGCCACAAACAAGACCTAATCAGTTATACTTTAGATGCTATCTTCAAAAGGTCTGTTTGGCACAGATGTGCAACCCAAAAGTAGAAAATCCCAGCGCTGAGCCTGATAGATCAGAAGATCAGAGCAATCTCCTTTAGGTAACGAAATCGTAGCTGTGTGCGTTCAGCCTCCTATTTGTGAACACGCGTCTATAATTAGACAAATTCAGACAGAGTAAAACTTAAGATATACAGTAGCTGAGCTCAGAAAACACAATATACAGTTACTCACCTGTCAGAAAGTTCACAGATATCCAAGCCAGGATTCCTACCAAGAAACAGAAAACAGTGATTTCAGGCAGAATGTACAAGTTCATTTAAGAAAAGCTGACAACAAATTTTCACTGAAATTACAATGGTTACAGCATACACAAACACAAGTGCAAACACGTGAGTAAGAGCTACAATTCTAAAAACAAGGTAGAAATGCTGACAAATCAATTACACCGTAGCCTTACATATGGCTTAACATTTTTTTTCTCACCACATAATTACAACCTTTTAGGTCACAACAACTTTGTGGTGAAAAGCTATTTCATTTTCTCAAGTGTCATCATAAAAGATAATCTACTGCAATTTAGGTAAATGTCTTCAGTAAAACAGAAAAACAATAAACACAGAAATTGCACAGCACACTAAAACTAAAGCAGAAGGATGACTGATGCCACCTACGACGCACTTCAGAGAGAGCACGAGTGGCTGTGATAAGTGACGAACGAGCTGCTTGGCGGGGCGGAGGGTGGGCAGACGTTACCTTCATTTGTGCCGTCCATTATGCTGACGCTGTTGTCTAAGACCAAAAAAGGAGATTCATCAAACACGTGTTGAACCTGAGGAGGAAAAAGGAAGAGAGGGAGGAGGAGGAGGATGAATGAGAGAGAGGGAGAAAGAGAGCATAAGGGAGCCAAGGAAAGCAGTGGAGAAATGGCCTTAATGTTATCTACTGTAATGGTAGCTCATCCAGAGGTGCCCTCCGCTTGAAGGGATTAATTAATTCCCTCAAGGGGATTAATAAAGTGCCATTTATCTTCCAAGGTGCCCCAGGGCCATCCATTACTATCTTATCCCTTCCGCAAGAGCCTTCTGCACTAAGCTCACACCTCTCTGATAACAATACTTTTCCTCTTGTTTCTGTATCACCTGCCATATCACTGGAAATGTTCTTTCCTTTTCTGCCTGGATAAGAGGTTGTGCTTTCCCTTGAAAGAGTCAGACGATGTAGCGACTTCTAACTCCCCTACGTTGGAAGAAACGCATGCACGCTTTACAGAAATTTAGGATTATGTGACAACAACCTGAGAGATCACAGTCGTATCTCATGTTTCAGTATTAGTGGACTCTTTTACCTGGTCCAGAAGACCCTGGGCTTTCTCTGCGGTCAGCAGTCGAAGTCCGGCTGTGGCTCTGAGGACCACTGGAGTCCTCTTCCACTCCAGGCGAGGCACAGTCTTCTTGGCCACCTTCAACAACATCCTCACTGTGTGTCCAGCCTTTAAAAACAGAGACAATGATCAGCACAGCATTGAACTGTCTTTTGACAAAGGGGTGACTTGTTAAAGTTGAGAAAACATTTCAAGTATTATGTATCATTTGCGGCTGTGCTGCATCTTCACTTGTTTGTCTGCTTGCTTTCATTAGCAATGTGATTCCCCACAGAGGGAGGCTATTGGCAGCGTTTCTGAACACAGTGTAGAGCCAGCGGACATTCTCCTTCGGCTCAATATAATTGATTAGATTTGACAATGAACTCACCATTTCAGGGGAGTCAGCATATGCCGACAAACCAGGCTTTATGGAATGGAACATCTCATTGTCCAAAACAGGCAGCTCCTCTATAAAGATACAAGATCCACCCACATCAAATATGTAGCAGCTATTAAAAGCATTAAGAGGCATAAATCTGCTTAGCATACATACGCAAAATATATCCCCTTATTCAAGATTAGGCATGTTGGCTTGACAAAATAGGATTACTAAAAAGTAAATGGAGTCAAGTATAACCTATGTCCCCTGAAGTAAGAATTTGTAGGTTTTTACAGAACTGAGCGGCTGTGAGAGAAAAGCAGAGAAAAGGCAGAGAGAAAGGGCTGGGTATCGATTTGATTCACAAAGTCCCAATTCGATTCAATTAGGGATATTTCACGTTACAATACCAATTTAGCTTGGATAGGAAAGAGATTCTCAGAGAACTAATGCTGTAAATTGTACAAGGAAAACTCTATCTGGTGCATTATTAAAAATATTAATGTTTACATTAAGAATTGACCCCAAAGCAGTTACATTAATGTACTTTTTATTTAACATGAACACACTACATCAGTCAACACAATATAGTGCAGCTCTACAGTCAATGAGTATTGAGTGACCAGACAGTGCTTTCTTTAGTACAGAGTGTAAACAACAACTTTAGATTTTAAATCGAATCACCAGGTAATTAGTGTAAATAAGGTGGCTACAAACATACCTACAGTAATGTAAACACCGCTAATACCTCAAGAAAACATAGGCTACATTTTACATACACGAGATCTGGCCACAAGATCTCGGATGACGAAATCTCGTGCGAGATCTTGTTCAACATGGCGTGAGCAGCTCTATTGAAGGCAACGCCAAGAATAAAGGCGGATGTCTGGATTGATTTCGGATTTAAAATCCACGGGGAAAATGCATATATTAAAAGATCAATCTCAGATTTTATAAATCAGTACCAGTAGAATTTAAATGAAGATCAATATGAATCGGAAAATCGATTTTTTTAACCCAACCCGGGCAGAGAGGTTACAAAACAGCTTGTTACTCTGCTGTTTGCATTGTAAATCAATTGGTCTTTTCAACTGTTTCACAGACCATGCCTATAAGGTGCATGTCATTCTTGCTGCAGTAAATACACCTATAATTTAAATTGTTTCTCCCCCTTGAAGCTGATATCCTAAAACCTACATGAGTAAAAGATCAGAGGGAAGCAGGTCAGAGTACTGCCCACCATTACCTGAGTCACTCTGGATGAAGGTGTAGACGTGGATGCGTGTCCCTGTGCTCCCTGCATCAAACATCACCGCGTAGAAGATGCGGCTGTGGTTTGCCGGGCGGCTGAGATTGGGAAGGATGTTCCTGATGCTGCTGGTCAGGTCCAGGAGAGACGTCATCACCTGGGCTCGGCTCGGCCCCGCGACAGAGAGCAGGACCAGGAGCAGCAGTGGCACGGTGGGCTTCATCTTCACTCTGGAGGATCAGCGGAGAACAACAGGTGTTCTTGTTACGGCAGCTGTTCTACAATTAACTTGTTCTGAGCTGCTCAAGAAAGCAGCTCAAACTGTCGCTGACTCGTATTGAGAGATGTTAAAACACAGAATGACTAATGACAGTAGAGAGAGACGCAATCAAGTTATTTACCAGGGTGTCAGACCACACCCCTTCACACTTTCTAACCAACCACAGAGACATAGCTCATGTCTGCTGAGTCAACTCCTGTGGACAATTTAGAAAATATCAGGATTTCATCATGTTGGACTTTAATCCTTTGATCAATACACTGCAACTTACGCATGTCTCCACATCCCTTTAATACACTCGGATATCTTTATATGAGGATTTATGATGTCTCAGTCACGCTCTGTTCTGATCCCGCTGACGTAGAAGATGAACGGACAGAGACGTACTGTCTGTGAATTACAATTTAAGTTTCAGACAATGAACTTGCGCTCTTGGGCAGAGAAAGTTGCATTTAAAAAAAAAAATGTAAATACAACAAATGGACACATAACTGTCTACAGCATGTCTTTACATTTACAGGACAGGCCTTTGCCAATTTATTCTTTATCTATCACGGAAATGTTTCGGAGGCTAAGTGGCATCTATAACTATAAATTAATTACTCAGCTTTTATTTGGCTATTACGAAAGGGGCATGATCCTCTGCGTAACTTTAAAATGAATCATTTCTGTACTGCTGCTGAGATTATTTTCATTTCTGGTCTGGATGTTTGCTCACTGGAAGCTGCTTTCTGTTAGGAAAGATAGAAACACTAAATGTCAAAACACATCAGCGTTCATTGATTCACAGAACCATCAGACATTTCAGTCTGCGTGCATTCCTCTGAGAGTGTGTATGTATGACTGGATGATGCCGACACTTGAAACCGTGAAGAAATAAAAGTGTCAAACATGATGCATGCGAGAAGAGCATGCAGATTTCTTGCTTAAAGTCTTGTTTGTCCTTTACTGGTTTTCCAGTCTCCAGTGACTGTTTCAATGTTAATAAATGGGACTTACAGTGTGGCTAGTGTGCTCTGAGGCAGAAAGGAGGGGTAAAGGGGAGCGTGTCAGCCTTGGAGAACATGAGAAACCTACATGATTTACCAAAATCACCTGTAATCCTGTTTATTGTCAGCATTAGTTGCTTGTAGGTTGTTATTTTTTTTAAATTGCCCCATTCCCATTTCTGTTTAAAGGCACTAGATACATGCAGCTGGGACTTTGCATCCTTAAATTCACACTTTAGGGCCTTATTAAAAATATGATCACATTGCTGCATAGTTGCAAACAGTACTGTCTGAGTGGTAATTGTCCTGTAAAACAAACACTGTGGATTGCATCTGTTAAAGGGCCACAAGAGTAAGTTCAACAAGGTTTTATAAAGTATTGGCCCCAAAGGTTTGGTAGAAGTTTAATGAGAGTTAAATCATGTAGAGATCATATCAGTGCTTTGGGTGTAATGGTTTAAGATGCTCATATCCTTGATCTTCCAGCAGCTGCCTCAGAGACAATGAATAAAAAAAAAACGCTTGCTGGCCAATGGAATCTTTTTTAATTAAATGTACTTTTAGTGTCGTGTTAGTAGCAATGAACCAGAAAACATTCGGCATATAAAAACCTAATGACTATAGTGTCCATAAAGTTAATAGTCCACTGGTTAAGGGGAGATTTAAGGGAAACATAGGCGGATTCACTGTTTTGTCACCACTTACAATTATGAAAGAGTGTTAGACATTGTAGCAAAAGCCTTAAAGCTGTTATTTTGCTTATGAAAACAGGAAAAAGGGGCGATTTCACTGCTTTTTCTCCCCATCAAGGCTACATTAGACCAGGTCTAGATCAAAAACCACTATACTTAGACTTGTCAAATCTGGATTAGATTGCCAATTAGATTCCAGAGACTCATTTAAACACAGTTTTAGATTTGTGAAACCTTCAATCTATTTGTGAAAACGGAAAAGGGGCGATTTCACTGGAAGAGAAAACTGTGAAATCGCCCTTTTTTCATAAGCAAATTAAAGGTTTCACATGTCTGAAAGTGGGTTTACATAGCGTTGAGGCTAGTTTTGTCCAACACTCTTTCATAAGTGTAAGTGGTTAAAATAAAAACAAAAAAACGGAGGACACGCTGCTAAAAATCCACATTTACGTTTATCTATCTAAGCTAACGTAACTTCAGCGTTTATGTTTTAGACAGCCGTTAGTGGCCGTTAATTTTAACGTAAACTCAACAGAGACTCTCTCTGTAGTTGATATTCCCTCACCATTTTTTCCCCAAGACTCTCCCACATTACAGAGACATCTATTTGTTAATTCTACTGTCATGCAACATAATTCACCACAGCTACAGTACGTTTCTTAGCTAACGCGAAGCTAACCGTCAATTAGCTACATTTCGAAGAAAGCTAAACTGTGAAGTCAATCAAGCTAGCGTTAGTTGCTAGCTGGTGCGTGTTACAGCCAGCAAGCTCCTCTAAGAAGCTTTAAAAAAAAGTTATAAAACTCCTGAAGGGTTCTCCACCGACAAAGAGCACACATTTGTAGCTGATTTAATGGGTGTTTTCAGGACGCTAAACACAGTTTCAGGCTCACCATGATGTCCGACTAGCAGCACTCTCCTCACGGCTAATTTGCAGTGACGTCATCACTACTGATAAAGTTGTTTTGCAGACAATCACAATGGGAACATTGCAGGTTGTGAATTGCTGAGCCAGAATAACTCAGTTTAAAACCTTACCACCTCATAAATCATCTCTCCAGATCATTTGGCATCGTTTAGATCCGCACCTTCTTTTGCTCTAATATATCTATGTGTTTTTTTTAATAAGTAAATAACAATACATAAAGGGCAATTTCATCACAAATCAGATTCAGTTGAGTCAAACTAGTCTTTATTGAAACAATGAAATATAGGCTCAAATACGTGTCTCTTAATCTGCACCATCAAGACGTAAGAGAGAGGTGAAGGGGACAAAGTTTGAAGTAGCTTTCACACTCTGGATGAAAATGTGTCTAGCAGCGCAAATACAAACAGTTTCATCCCCGCAATTTCATCATTACTGACCTATAAACATACCAGATTCCAAGTTCATAACATGTAAAACACTGCAATTTAATTTCTATACCATTCATGACCAGGGAAAAAAAGTATCACTCTGAATACAGTAAGTACAAAACTAAACCTCTATCCTACACAGGAGACACGCCAAGTACAACACTTCACAGTACAGGATACACAGTGAGAGTACAAGAGCTGCGACCACATTTTCAGTCTTAATGGAGTGACGGAGAGAGAGAGTGGGTGTGTCCATGTTCTATTGTAACATTTGATCCATTTATATCTACTTTTCAAGTATCTACACAGTGCTCTGATAAACAGAACAAGTTACAGGACCACAGAGAACACTAGTGGAAGACGTTTACTGTGACTGCTAAGAAGCAGCATCCCTGATCTTTTTGATTTCTCCTGTAGGTTTTCAGAAATGTGATATCATGATCATGATTAACTCTCTCCGGTCAGTACAGGAAGTGAGAGGGAGAAAACGGGTACAAAATACAACACACCCGTGAAGACTGACTGCACCATTCATGGCAAAAGTGCAAGTCATCTTCACCTTCTCCGTAGGAGGTGTAGAGTTTGAGTTTTTGCTACAACAGTGTCCAGGATGTTCAGAGTTTAAACAATCACCGACTAATTATCCCCCCACAGTAAAAATACCAGGTAACTTTTTTTGCCATCCCCTCCACAGGATTCTTCTTAAGGCATATGAGAAGTCACTGAAGGTTATGCTGGATGTACTGTCATTTTAGCTTAGCGTCCCATGGTTGGCATGGTAACAGCTGGGCTTGTCACAGTAGCATCCTCAGCCTTCCACTGTGATGTCACCGTCTTGATCTGAGTGTAGAACTGGATGCCCTAAAAATAGAAAAGGACAACAGATGTGTCATATACAGTACGTAGCTACCCAGGACATTTATATTAAAGCTTCTAATTTTGATACAGATTATTCTGATGATCTAAAACATTGCACACTGCTTCTGTTATTTACCTGCTTGCCATAGAAGTTGGTGTCTCCTCTGAATGAGCCTCTGGAACCGGTGAAGGAAAACATGGGAAGGGGAACCGGGATGGGCACATTCACGCCGATCTGTACAAACACATACATATATTATTAATAAATCATACATAACTACTGCAGAGGTGCAAAACCAACAGGGATCAAAGTGTAATTAGTGTCATTTGGATGGTTATTTAAAAGCCAGATGTTACAGAGTAAATCTACTGTATTTCCAGCTTCACACACACGTCAAAAGGTCTTTTTTAATTTCTTTAGTTGGTTTATTTTGTAAAAGAGTAAATGTGAGAAAGACAGATAAATTCCCCTTGGATGAAGGCCCTGGAGAAAAATCATTCACGCCTGTTTGCATGAGAGATGATGTACATTTAAAATAGTCCACTCCACTGGACCAAGACTCGATTATCACATGTAATCTGGACCAAACGTGAGACCGCTGCAAATTGGCTCCTGCTGCATTAAGGAACATCTTGGGATTGTCCAAAACCTTCCATGTCTTGGAAGTTTTAGGTTGACAAAGTACTGATTTCCCGACCTCATACATCACCTTCTGCGAGGAGAGCTGTGTACCATCACGCACCAGGGTTACTTACAATAATGACAAACCCTGGTTTACAGCTAAATTCGGAGAGCTAAGGTTGGAAAAGGAGGAAGTGCTTAGCAGTTGGGACAGGGACGGGTTTAAAGAGTCTAAATATAGGTTTAGCGAGGCAGTGAGAGATGCTTAACAACTGAACTTCAACAGCAGCTCTCAGAAAAGAACTCAGCCTCTGTCTGGAAGGGCCTCAGACAGTCTACCAACTTCAAACCGAAAGCCCCCCACTCCACTAGTGACTCACGCTTGGCCAACAATCTGAATGAGTTCTACTGTCAATTTGAAAGGCAAAAGGACAGTCTTGACAAATCCCCCCTGACTCCAGATCATCTCCAGCTCCCCGACCTCAGCGGGGGGGGGGGGGGTCCGGGCCGCTGTTCAACTGGCCACCTCGGAGAGCCTCAAGGGGGGACAGATCAGCAGCTCCCTCACCAAGAGGGCTCAGCAGAGGATGTATACTTCCTGCGGCAGCTGAACAAGTTAAACCTGCCAAAGTCAATGATGGTGCACTTCTACACCACCATCATTGAGTCCATCCTCACCTCCTCCATCACCATCTGGTACGCCGCTGCCACTGCCAAGGACAAATGCAGACTGCAGCGTATCATTCACTGTGCTGAGAGGGTGATTGGCTGCAACCCGCTGTCCCTTCAGGACACTGAGGCGAGCAGGGAAGAACATGGCCAACCCCTCTCACCCTGGACATAAACTTTTCGAACACTCCCCTCCGGCGAGAGGCTGAAGTCTATCTTGACCAAAACGTCACACCACAAGAACAGTTTCTTCCCGACTGCAGCTGGCCTCATCAACAAGACCCGGCACCCCCACTGACATTGACTCTATCCCGCTGATAGTCACTACACATCATATTAATGTGAAATCTATAATCTTACATTGCATATCTGTGAACTCATCACATCCAACACAGTGAGTTACATTAACACAATTATTTGTCTTCCTTGTATTATTACGCTCGCACATTACACATACTGTTAATACTGTGAACATTTGCACATTCCCAGTCAATACCTTGTACATTTTATTTTTTAAGCTCTACAGCTCTGCAAATTTTATTTATATATTTTTTAACACCTGTCTTTTGTGATTATTTTTCTCACTTTGTATAAATACTTGTTTTTTCTCTTACTTTCTATTTTTTGACTGTTATTCACAACCACACAGACAAATTCCTTGTATGTGAAAACTTACTTGGCAATAAATCTGATTCACATTTTTTGTATTATAAAATCTATGCAAATAAAAAGCTGATTTCTATATTTTTATAAATGGAAAAAATCTTCAAGTTAATGCCACTACAAAATAAATTTAAAAAAAAGATTAACTATTAAAATTAGGAGAAATCTACAATAAACGTATCACTTTCATGAGTACGTTATTCCTCCTCAATCCTTCACTGTGAATATTTCCACTTCACATGATTGTCTCATTGTCTGTTTCCTAAATCCGAAACACCTCCCACACAAATCTGTTAACTCGTTACAGTTTCACACAGGTGAGTCACTAACAGGCGACCAGTTCACATCCTTGACAGTCACTTTGAAAACCGCACCTCCAACAGACCATTTAAATGTTTATTCAAATTTTTTCCCTCATGTCCCTCTTGAAGACCCTTACCTGGCCAACATCCACTTCATGTGTGTATTTGCGTGCTGTGGCTCCATTGGTGGTGAAGATGGCGGTGCCATTGCCGTAGGGGTTGTTGTTGATTAAAGAAATTGCATCGTCAAGACTGTCAGCCTCCAGGACGACAAGCACTGGTCCGAAGATCTCCTCCCTGTAACATGTCATGTCCGGCTGGAAAGAACAACAAAATAATCACACAAAAAAGTTTCTTACTGGCATTAAGTACTGGCATGTACAACGTTCATGACATTATATCGACACCTGGAGAAGACAAGGAAAATGTAATTTGAGTGTATCTAGTTACACTAATAGCTACTTTCTATTTTAAGATGTACCATGTCTGACATTCAGCACTCATAACAGGAAGCCGTGACGGGTAGGGAAAATGTCACTGACATACAGTTGCTGGATGTGTAGGATATATGTGCACACACTTTATGAAACCCTTGCACTTTCAGTTTAATCTTGTGATGGTTTTATAAGTCTGTACTGTAGAGTGACGGCCGTGTTGTATACAGAAACATTGTGATTACATACAGAACATGTGCTGGCCTGGAAAATGAGTCCTGAGCTCGCAAAAATTCACAGCGCGGTCCAGCTTTTAGGCTTAGGAGTTTAAGCATTTCATCAACTTTCTAATCTGGTGGACAATGATAAGACCAACATCTATGTACATTCATAACATTGTGGGAATAAAAAATGCTAAATATAGGATTTAAAATAACAACAAGCATCCTCGAAAACACTGAATTAATGGAAAGTTCTCGTGATTGACTCCTTTCTTCACAGAAAGTTCTTGCAATTCACCTTTTTCATGGGTACATTTTCTCCTGTGTCTCCATGTTAAAAAATAAAGTTAATTCAACATCTGTTTTAGTTTTATCAAAACGTTTTTCACTGACATCTGGGGAAAAAAAAAAGAGGGCGGCCATGTTGCGCCCTTTGTATCAGCTCACCGTGACATTGCCCAAAATGGTGGGTCCTACAAAGTTTCCATTTTCATATCCTTTGACGTTGACATTTCTCCCATCCAGCAGCAGCTTGGCACCCTCATTCACTCCACTCTGAATCAAAGTCTCCACCCTGGCCTTGGCCTCCGGAGAGATCAGGGGACCCACATCTGCCCCAGGCTGATCACCTTCAAGACACATGTGTACATTTCCCCATTACAGAGTGAAATTTTACATGGTAGCCTTTTATATTAAAATGCACAAGAACTATTATTAAAATGCTCAGCAAATACATGGCTACTATGGAAGTTACCTGCATTTACACGCAGTGATTTGGAGCGCTCCACCAGCTCTGGGAGCCATTCACGAGACTCCCCTACAAAAATAGCAGTGGAGAGAGCCATGCAGCGCTGGCCAGCTGCTCCAAAAGCAGCACCCACCAGCTGGTTGAGGGTGTTCTCTTTGTTGGCATCAGGCATCACCACACCATGGTTCTTGGCACCCTGGAAAGCAAAATGTAGGACACAGCTCAGTAGGGTTTCTTTCTTGTAGTAGGGATGGGCATTTCTAGAGTGAGAGCGAGAGTGAGTGTGAGTGTGAGTGTGAGAGACAGAGAGAGAAACCCATTCACAATTCACAACAGTTCGGTCTTTTTATTTTGATATCTTGTTCTCTAGTGATGCAGTGCTTGTCTGAATGAGCTACAATCCACAACAGAATCTATGTGAACTGTTAAACCCTATAAAACGCAGAGTATAATGAACGGCGCCATCTCCTTCCCCATAAAACACACAAACAGAAATGGATCATTTCTCTTTCACAGGACAGGTTATTGGGAATCAGCCTGTCATACTACAAATCGGTATGTTTAAGGCAACACGGTCCTGACTCTTCAGGCCTAACAAAAGCTAATAAAATCCTTTATGCCAACAGCAAAACCAAATAAAAGAAAGAGACAGATTTATTGCTCTATTTTCTCATATAGCGACGCATCAGTGTTGATAGAGCTGAAAAGGTGCTTGTGCGAGTTTATCGTTTCAGACAGTATCATGACAAACTGTTTAATACATCAGGGGGAAAATGTGCACTGACCTCAACTGAGCCATAATGATACTGATAATGATTTTGAACTTGGCTAAAATTCTGAGCATACCTGAGTGACGGTAATGCTGTCATGAACATTCATTCTAACACGTCCGTCTTCATAAAAGGCTAATCAAGAGCGACTCTTCAGGCCTGTAGTCTATTCCATGTTTGTATTTAGAAAAATGAGCATAGGTGCATTACTACCAGGTGTCGGTAAAAACAAGGGAAAATGTATTTTTTTAAGATAAGACAATAGTCGCATACACCATTAGATTCTTTATAATTAGACTATTCAAAAATCATGAGCGATCCCTATCCAGTAGACTAACAACACAGAAGAAAACAGAAGCGGCACAGTGGTAATAGCATCTTCTGAATGTCAGTGATTGACAGCCGAGCACTGAGCTGTTGTCTTGGTAACAGTAATAGCAAATGATTTGCTCCATACAGTACCAGTCAAAAGTTTGGACACACTTCCCCATTCACTAGAATGAGAAAGTGTCTCCAAACTTTTGATTGATATTGTATGTTTTCGTCTGTAATAGGAACAGTGTTTAATATGTGGGTTATCATGGAAACTATTTTGGCCCCGTGAGACTGATAATCCCTGATGTAAGAGAAGTATATTTAGCAAATAAAATCAGTTCTGGTGTACCATGTTGGACTGCACTCTCTTGCCGTTCTTGGAGCCCCGCTCGTAGATGTACTCGCCAGCCTGGTTGGATCCAACGAAGCTGATGGCTTTGATGGCAGGATGGTCACAGATGAAGTTCACGGCTACGTAAAGATACAAAGGATATTGTAAATTCTCTCATCTGTGCTGCACCCTTAAGGCACAATTTAAGAGCACAAAGGCCTCCAATATAGAGATTCAAATCATCCTGCCTCGAACGCTCGTGAATTACTTACAGATATAGGCTGCATATGTTATGGAAATTTCCTATCTACATATTGCCTTGAGGTGTGTGATTAGTATTTGAATCATCCTTGGACCTTTCTCCATTGTTTATTACACACACAGATAGCATGCTTCTGAGAAAACAGGAAGACAGACACACATACACACACACACACACTCACCTGCGTGCTGGCCGTGGATGATGTTGAGTGTACCATCTGGTGCCCCAGCATCCTGGAGCATTTTGGCCAAGAGCATGGTGCATCCTGGGACCCGTTCAGAGGGCTTCATCAGGTAGGTGTTACCACATACCATGCCGATGGGAAACATCCACAAAGGAATCATGGCGGGGAAATTAAAAGGGGCGATGCCAGCACACACACCGATGGGCAGCCGGTAGGTGTAAGTGTCCATGTCCTTGGTGATGGAGGGTAAGGTTTCCCCCAGCATGAGGGATGTAATGCTGCAGGCGTGCTCGACCACCTCTGGGGGAAAGAAACTCTGGTATGAGCTGCAGAATCTGAAATATGAGCTACACAATACAAACTAATGGATGATACACACCAACATCTCTGCAAAAAATTGTAATCAAAATGATTTATTTAAGATATCTACATCTAATGCATTTTCCAGTTTGTACTTTGGTCTCTTACTTAAGAATAAAACCCCTACTTGGTAATTGATCTCTTTTCCCTATGAGTGAACTGTAATAAAACTTGTGAAAACTTCAAGCAACACTGGTCCCAGTACTGGAAATCTCTAATGCTGGCAGCACACCTGCAGATGCAGCCTGTCTTTCAGCTGATAACTGAAAGTTAGCGAGCCAGAATTATTTGGGCATTCAAAAACTGGGAGCTGCACCAAGTACAAAAAAATACCTTGGCAGCCCCGTCTTGTAATAACTGAAATATATCTTCCTTTATTCGCAAGAGCACACGGCTCTTAATTTCTCAACATGATTCTTGTTGATGCAAGTCTGCCAAAGTGAACAAGTGCGCCTCAATGAGGGGAACTGCATAATTATCTTTATATAGCCTGCAAAAAGCTTTGCAGAAAGGCAGAAAAACAAACTAGGTAGTCACACTGTCACATAAGGACTGAACAATGTAATGCTGCCACACTCCTGTTGCCTTAACCGTTATTTTCCTCTAATTGGGGCAGCAGTTTAGGCCTCCATATGCCAAAATGGGCAGAACAGAACCTTGGTCCCATTACTAATTTAGAATGAAAGCAACTTTTGCAAGGAGTGTCTGGTTACACCCAAATAATGGACGCCCTCCAGCCACTTGGTATCAAACTTTCATCCAGGCCACGGTATAAAGGGGTACAAAGCTACAGACTTTTCATCAGGAGATACAGATACTATAGACAACAGCTTCAACAAGGGAATTTGAGCTCCGCTATATATTTACCAGCACTCTTTAATTCAATCAGGATATCAAAACCCAGTAGTGCAGCTGGGAGTTTACTTACGCAGTCCTCTATATACATCTCCCTCTGCATCAGCAAGAGTTTTGCCCTGCTCCAGCGTGATACTCTTAGCCAATTCTTTCTGAAATATAAGAAGAAAAATAACAAAAGGATGAATTTAAGACGTCAGCAAGTTGTTGTTTTTTTTTTAGGCATAAACCAATGCTCAGTACATATTTTATTTATTTTCATTTCCTAGCTCATCTTAAAAACATTTTCTAGCTCATTTTAAATACACTAACAGATGTTTATATGAGTGAGCGATGGAATGTCTTACAATGTTATCCTTGATGAGCTGCTGGTAGCGAAGGAAGATCTGCTGCCTGCTGAGGATGGAGGTCTCAGACCAGGAGTGGAAGGCTTTGGAGCAGGAGTTGACAGCTGCCAGCATTTCCCCCTGGGTAGCTTTGGGAACGCGTCCCACCACCTCATTAGTGGCCTAAGGAGCAGGAGACAGTCCATAAATTTACTGAGAGCAGGGGAAGTCATTATTTTATATTACTGTAGGTGCATTAATTCATTAATATTAATCGCAAAATATTTGTTTTACATCCAGGTTTGAAATTTTATGTGATGAAAGTAGATGGCTGTTTTTGCATTCTCTAATCACCTATCATTTCCTTGCTAGATGTGTTAACTTCACAAGCTGAACACCAACAGGGCTGGGCTTTTGGAAGATAGAAAACATGACTGGCTACGTAGAAAAGCTTCTGATTTTTCTTGCTTTTCCAATTAATCTTGTATAAACTGGCATATCAAGACTCATTTCCAGTCTTAATTTACTACTACAAAGTTGCCCTGGTTATTTGCAGCAGGCTTCTAGTTCAGATCTTATTACTGCAGCCTTCTGTGCAGGTTAAGTACAGTTCATCTAGGAATACTTACGGGGTTGTGAATGTCAAGCCATTCAGAAGTGTTGGACTCGACAAACTTGCCGTCAATGAACAGCTTGGCGGTGGGCTAGAGGATCACAGAGGCACACAGTTAAATCCCTTCCTGTCTGGTTACATCATGACTAAGTTCATTGGGGTCGTCTATCATCATCATCATCACTACGTACACAGAGAGTTTCTAAAGCATTCGTTTTAGACACTTGTATGCAGTGAGTTATGTTTTAGGCTCATTAGTAGGCTTAGTAGATTTGATGGTTCAGAACATCTTCTATGTTACATCACCTGTGTACCAATTCCATATTACATACCAATTCTAAGGTTTTGACTATATAATGTATTTACACTGGAAAGCTAATAAAATTAGGTGCTCTTCAAAAAAAAGTCAGAATCAAATCTGTTAAAAAACTTGTTTTTTGATTTTTTTTGAGTGTGCCATTGATGTACACAATTGTCCCACAATGCAATGCACATAGTACATCAAGGAGCTGCAAACATATATTTAATTCTTTGGAAAAACATTTTGATTGATAGCTGTCAATATATTGTATTGTACAATTTGTTTGTATAAAAAAAAGTGAAGAATGTTAGTTTCTTGTATATTTAAAAACAAAAACAGTAAATTATTATTCTTAGTATTTTGTGCATAGAGGTGGGACAAAGTAGAAGTAAAGTCTCCGAGTTGTGGTGATGAAGGCAAGAACAAGTCTATAGTTAAGACAGGTTAAGTCTAACTCAAGTCCTAGATGATGTGTTTCAAGCCTTTAACAAGTCATCATGTTCCCATCATGAAACCAAATGCCACTTTAAATCATTCACCTTTTTTCAATTTGTATGCAATGCTATTGAGTATTTCTAGTGCTTTACTAATGTTACACAGTTTTCCAGATTTATGCTTAATCACAGTCTTTAGGTCTAAAAAGACGATTTTTTGAGTAAATGTCACAATTATGCTCTGATAATCTGGAAACTGTGGACCCACATACACAGAGGTTTCCCTTTAACACAACAATTTTACACAACAATCAAAATCTTGAGACATCTTATGGATAATCAAAGGGCTCAGGATGCGTCTCAGGACTGTATTGGAGTTTCATGGTTTTCACTTGTTTATCCAACTGAGACAATCTTTGCAAATATTTTTATAAGCATTAAGTGTGTCCAATAATGACGACGATTAACTGCATAATACAACAAAATGTGTCACATGTCATGAGGTATGAAGGCTTCTCAAACTGACAATATGAACTGCCTGTGGTTCATTCATTGCTAAGTTAGGAAAGCTGGTGAGTGGAGGCTCTTACCACTGAGGAGGAGGAGTAACACATGCGACCCAGCTGGAGGGGTGCCTGCAAGAAAGCAAACACCGGAGCATTAGTCAACTCCGATTCATTTAAATGTCGTTATCCAAGGCCCCATGCACAAGAGCCAAGTCTGACTGCTCCACTGTCACTCTTGTTCACGTCAAGCAAATAAAACATGCCCTCACTTACACAGCTAGGACCACATAAATATGAAGATTGCACTTTACTTTACGGTAACAAGACGTAAAGAGCTGTATTTTGTAACAAATTAGACAAAAACTATAAATAACATGTTCTTTAATAGACTAATCTTGTAAAATGGTGTCTAATAGTGTATTAGGATCTCCTATTTGGTTTCTAATTAGAGTATAGTTTAATGTAATAACGTCTAAGTATATGTTTTGGGTCTAATACAGCATAATTTAGGTGTATGGTGTCTAATTAGGGTATAACTGTGTTTGTTTACCGTCTAATAAATAACGTATTGTTCCTAGTTTTTGTCTTATTTGATACGAAGTACGATTTATTACTTTTTATTAGAGTGTCGTAAAATAAAGTGCGACCAATATTAATTGCTTGCAAAACAGGGGAGGGCTGTGTGTAGCGTGGGTGTTATGCAGCGACTTTGTTAGCTAACCCACTCAGGTTGCTAGCTATTTGGAGTTGCATAAGCGTCCAACAAAAGCAACCACTCTGAAAAAGAAGATGTGCATGAATTTTGTTTTACCTTCTTGTTCGAAAGTGACCGGAGGAGAATTGCTGCCATTGTGGGGAGTCAGGTGTCTCTTTTCCTGCTCAGAAGCCCTTCAACCGACCCACAAGACACGGGGGTGCAAAAGAGAACTTTAGCTGGCAAGGAACTGCAGACCACGGAGCGGTGGGATTCGATGCTGCGATTTTATACGATCTACAAGACATCAATGGTGTGAATGTCAGTGAATAGCACCGGTCCTCATGATTTGTTGATCGACGGAAGCTTAGCGGCATTTCCGGTTAGTGTGGGCGGGGCATACCCGATTCAAAAGCCAATCGCTGCGCCCAATTCACCAACCGCCCTAGAATATGAGAAGCTGATTGGCTTATTCCATAAACACACACTGGAGTCGATTTTGACATTTGCCTTCTTCGGGAAGTTTTGTGTGGAAAAAATGTTGAGAAGTTGAATTAACAATGCCCGACAGTTCCTGCTGACAGACTTTTCTTTTTTTCTTTTCATAACAACTTTTATAACTGGACCAAAATGCGTTTCTGTGAGTGAAGGAATCACTTATTAACACCTAGTGCCAGGTAACAGTTTCCATGGCAACATGCGTACAGGCAACATGGAGTTCCTACAGTGGAGTTGTCATGATGTTGCAAGATGGATTGAGTCTATAGGATTTCCACAATACACAGTAGGTTAACATTCACCTGACTAAACAGAGATAACACTGACTGAGTGTCTGTCAGCCGCTATGATGATATTTCACTTCGCAAAATTCTGACCTTATTATTCATATCTGTCGCAGGCATGTTTCATGGAGAACATCATCACTGGAAGAAAGCTCATTTATGTAAATTGTGTCTACATGCCAAGACTGGGAATCACAGATTTTAAAGACATGCAGGTATTAAGAAGAGATTGATGTTATTACAGAGACTTGTTTGCATATGAAAGATGAAAGCTCAAACAATATTCAAGGGAGATTCAACAGGCTCAGTAGCAACAAGATATCCTAATGATGGCACTGCTCTAACTACGTAACACTACTAAATAACACAGTGCTAACATCTGGTTCTGAAGCTAATTTTCTTTATGAGAGCGTCCTAATTTATTTAGAATTTGATAAGTAATTAATCATTTAGGCATCCCAGTTCACCAAATAAAATTAACAAGCATTGCTGGACATCACTCATTTGGGCTCTGGTAATTTGTGAAAAAAAAAACACTAAGTTGACAAACAAGCAATATAAATAATTGTTACTTGCATCAATAATTGTATTCCAAATGTCTCTACGGCAATCTCTGAGGGGACTGTAAGCACCAGAAGACTAGTTGGTGCCAACTCAGTTGCACATCTCATCTGGATCTTGTGCACTCCCCCCTTTGAACAGTGTGACATCCAATTAAAGTTGTGTATCGTACCCGAGAATCGTTGCCAGCAAACACCTCACATCAGCAGTATCACATATATGCTGTTTACAGTTTTTAAAAAAGACAGTTTTTCTTATCTCTCCCTAAAAGTCAGAACTAAATTGGCTAGAAGTGTCTTTATGTATTCAGCTCTGCTTTACTGCAGAAACATCAAACTAAAAAAAGGTCTTTTTTGTGAGTATAAACTGATAATGAAGGATCCTGAGACAGATACAGTAAAGAATTGATTTTGCTCCATTTAGTCAAGACTTGTAGCCCCTAAGTCCTTGATTTGTTTTTTAGGAGCACAACCCTGTAACCCTTTCTTATCATGATGCCGCAATCTCGATGAGATCTCCTTGAAGGCCACTCTCACTCTCTCTCAGAAGGACTAGCTTATTAAATTAATGTTAGATACTGTAAATGTGTACTTTATCAAAGGACTCAACCCCTGCTGTGCGCTCTGCAGGCTATATCTGCTCATGTGCGTGAGCTGCTGGGGATTACAGAGACCATGTGGAGCCGCAGCGTCGCTGACCCTCCGAGGGACATTGTGGGCCTGTTCTTGGAGCAGAAGAGCCGGACAGGTGAACGGGCGGACAGTCTCACCTACCAGCAGTTCCTGGATGACACATGTCAGTGAGAGCTGTAATGAGTCACATCAGTAAAGGAGCACAGTGGAAACCAAGACGTGTCGGTGTCATTTCATATCGCCAGCTGTCAGCTCATAAAGATTAGACACTCACAGTAGGTCACAGGCCTCTCTCACTTCCCACCAGCAAAATGCTCCTACACTGTTGTTGTTGTTGTTGTGGATGGTAGAAATCAGTTATTCTGCTATAGGATTTTGTGCAGATTGCCAACCATTGCTCACTTAGTATGAAAATTACGTCTGAAAAACTCAAACAACAAAAACAAACTGCAGCACTTTAAGTGATAACAGCACATATTCTGACCTTGTTCTAGCACATACACAGTACACACACACACACACACAATTTGATTAACTGTTTAAAGAGCATCTGCCATTCCAGTTCAGGATGGCACTACAAATGCTTAAACCACTCTGGCTATTCCTATTGATCTCAAATGGATGTGTTGTAACTGGATGAAACTATTGATCCGGAATAGAAATCCTAAGGGTAATTCTCTGGACGATAACGAGCAGTGTACGTCATTGTTCTTGGGAACAGAGGAAAAACACTGAGTCTGCGAGTATTGCCCTCCAAGAAGACTCCTGCACTGCTGTAATAGACTCATGCACATACACACTACTTTGCCAACTTGCACAAAAGGCCATAGTATCATTGCATCAGATAGTGATGGGTCGAGTGCCAAGCAGACCCACGGGGAGCCAGGGCTTTCACTTTCAGCCAACTCAACACTTTCTTGCCAATAATCTATGTAATACATGCAGGAATATTCAGCTATAGGCTGCTATATTTGGCTTTACAGACTAGATGCTGCACACCAAAAGGTTTTTATCTAAAGGAATGGGTGGATTTTCAATGACAGACTTGTTTATACCTGCATCTCCCTTATGTCTAAATCTGATAAATATATCTGTGCCTTTAAAATTTCATTTAATTTTTTAGAGAATATTATAGGCCTGCTGCATTTTCGTGCAGCAGAGTTGAATCTACATGAATAAATTATGATGCCTGCCTTTGAGATAGGCTGGGAGGCACTGCATCTGTCTATGCACACAAATGGTCTCTGTGCAGCTCGGAGCGCACCGATTACCATTCCGAGCACAGCACCTCTGGTCAGAAATGGAGCCGGGTCGGTGGGTGACAGTAGTCCGGGGGCAGAAGGGGGGGATATATTATGGCAGCAACCTTTCAGTCAATCTGGATTAACTCGCTCTGAGCTCTGCATCGGCAGGGGGAGAAAAAAAAAAGCCCGTGAAAGCGATACGCACATCTGGCTGGATTCAGCACAGCACCAGTCACTCACAGCGCTGTAGATATTAAAGCAGCCTGTCGCTACAAAGGCGTTTTCTCTTCTGGAGGTGCATACAGGCAGATGCGCAGTAGAGGCGATCCCGCACAGCTGCAGCCTCAAAGCCACACCGGGACCCCTTCAGGTTTGCGTTTTCCCAGTATGTTTTTTTTACGAAAGGGAAAGCTGATTTACATTTCTCCGATGTGAGAAGATCGGAGAGGAATCGTCCTTTATGGTCATGGATTTCTTGAAGGGCATCGGTGGTTTCGCAGGCCGTCACATGTTATAGGAGCCAAGACGCGTGTTTCGGGACACCTGAATTATCTCCAAGAGGCAGCGTCGGTCTCATTTTAGGCAAGACACTCAGTATGCTCTCAGCTCTCTTGGGAGGGAATCAGCTCACATCCATCCTCCCTTGACTTGGGTTGATGTTTCATCTGCAAGGTAAATTCAATATTTTACAAGCTGCAATTGCCTCTGAACTCTTCTTTTTTGGGGGGGGGGGGGGGGGGGGGGACTGTCTTTCAAGAGGCGCAATATTGACTTGAAGTAGGCTAGTTCTCTCAGGACCCATCTGAATGGGCTCAGATTTTCCCCTGTGACAGGGGGGTTGTGGCTGTAACCCACCAGCCCAGGACCTGTACCGCAAGGTCAAAAAAAAATCTCTATCTCTAAATCTCTAAATATTCAATCAGATAGCAATTTTATTTCAGTATCCACTTGGATGCATTGTGTGCTGTTTTTGTCCCTACAGGTGAAAACGAGAATCATGCCTGATGTGCAGATTATTCAGCCCGCTCTCAGATACGTGCAGGATAAGATGCTTCATTGTGTATTTTATCAGCCCAGAGGATCCAGTGATAGGCTATCTGCTGGTGTAATGTCTCTGTGCTGTGGTTAAACCCTGGCTGATATGCAAATTACACATCAGTCATTAAGGTGTGATAAAGTCTAAATTAGCCTTTGTAACAAAACTGATAATTGGATAAGTGTGTGGGCAGAGGGAACATGTTGCCAAGTGATGGATGAAAGCAGGTGACAAGTGTTTTTGTTTTTTTTGTTTTTTTCAAAGGATGAGGTACAATGGTCTTGTCTTATGTCGAGTGTTAATTGTCACATATCTTATTATTCATGAGTGCCTGAGGCACCATTGTAACTGCTACACCGCTGAAACCAGGCCCACGCCTCATTTTGCTGCTTCTATTTGCTCTTACTGCTATGTTAATGCACTCAATGATGTAGCCTCTATGCTGCTACCTTTCACTGATAGCAGAGAAGTGATATGTGGTTCATGAGCACCACGGCTGTTCTGCAGACCAGCTTCACGATCACTGACCCAAATTTTTTTTGCTCAACACAAAATGAGCATTTGTTTTTGCTGAAATGCTTTCATCAAGATTTGAAACATTGAGATTATTTGACAGTCACATTCACAAACTTGCATGCATGCACACACCTGGTCCACATGATGTGTATGTATGTATGTGTGTGTGCATGCAGACTACTGTGAGAGCAGCTTTTTGATAACACAGCACAATAAGAAGAGAGAAGATTATACATTATTTAGCCATTTTGTTGCTGTGTGAGGTAGAAAGCACAGGATCCTGAGGGTCTTTGAGAGAGGGAAAATAAGTCGATTGATATAGTGATCATGGGTTTCATTTCGGCTGCCCTTATTTCCCCACATTTAGACTCTAACATGAAAAAAGCTCTTGCGATAGAGTATTGTGTTTCACAAAGATAGGAAGGGATTTAACTTTTTCCTGCACTTCCTGTACCTGAAATTTTATCTCAGAATAGGCAGAATTGAAAATCTGCAGACGTGCAAGCCTACACTGTGGAGAATATTCACTTGAGGAAGCCATATTGATATTCAGAGTTGGTGTTCAAGGATTCTGCATTCCTCTTTCCGGAAGAAAATCCCAGGTCAGAAGGCCCTCACATCAGGGGCTCGTCACAGCGGTGCAAGAATTAAGATCCAAAGTCAGTGATCAGCATTTAAATCGTCTCCCGCTTCAGTACAAGACAGCGGTGCCTGAACTACGAGGAGTGTTTGTTTGTTGTTGGACTGATGTTCCACTCATGACATATCCAGCATATCAGCTCTGTATTTCTTCTGATACTGTGTGCAAGAAAACACTTGGAGTTACAAAGGGGAGTTGTAAATGCTGATGAACAGCACTTCTATTGATGCAGTGGGGTCTGCTTAGTATGCTATCCCCCTGGCACACACGCAGATTCAAACACACACACACACACACACACACACACTTTCTCATACAAGCTTGTCTGACTGAAAAATAATTCAAACTACATCAGAGTTCTCCATCAAGTCATTTAGGTTTTTATTATGTGCAAGACTAGAAAAAGTGACAATGATTCAGTCACTCCAGATACTGAATCTGATGCAAAATTAGCTGAGTGTAAAATCTCCTTTCTTTTCATGCCATAAATGGTACAATGAGGTTGCTCTTGCCTTTTATCAGAACCTCAATTGTTATCTGAAACTAAATTGTCAGGGCCCTTTTCTCCAGAGAGGACTCTTTGTTCTAAATATTATTAGGTGATCTGAAAACGAGGAACTGATTACATCTCACCCAAAACTGACGTTTTCTATGTTGCCATGGCATCAAGGCTGTCACCCAAGAACTATTGCATTCTAACATTGGCAGACTCTGTAGGAAAAGAGTGTCACAGCACATACCCACATCCACAAACACAGATGTGTTAGTTAGACGGCCATAACGGCATCAGTGTTTGATCAGGATGTTTGGACTCGGGCTACAACGAGCATTTATCCGACAAAATAAAATTTTCTACGAGCTTAGTCAAAATATGATCCACTTCAGCAGAGGCAGCAGCTCCATTTGGTCTCATAAAGCAAGCAGGCTGAGGACCTGTTTCACTGCTTTGTCGATACCATTTTACCATCATGTTGCAGCATCAGTTTACCTCCTTGACACAACAGAGCTTATTTTTGGCAGCAGCAGTCGTCCGGCCGCTGTTCCCTGAGTAACCCAGGTGAGACACCGCCGAGACGCTGCCATGTGCCATCGTTCCGACCTGCGTGGAGGCATACCAAGCAGACTTCATCTCATTACCTTTTCTCTCGCAGGGCTGCTTTCCCTGATTCTCTGCCCAGACGTGGATTGCAGAGGCTTTCTCACATGAGCTCCAGCATAAGTTAGACCATCTGAAAACATATCCCCCATGACCTCACCAGCCGATTGGCATGCAGTGTGCTGCATAAGGCTTTTCTTGGCGAATGCTGCCCCAGGGAGACCATAGATATCCTCTCCTACAGTATACTGCTGCTGCGCATGAATGTCTGTCTCCATAGCTGGGGGTTGTTGTGTAGTGAGCTACCTCTATTAGGCACAAATCCACCCACTGGTGTGCGTGTGTGGGTGTGTGCTGTCAGTCTGTTCTGCTCTCTGAGGGCAAAAAGACCTGCTCAGAGGTAGTAAACGAACATTTGATTGACTAAGAATGAGATTATGGTTAATGCACCAGTAGATTATCTGTTTTGTTGTTTATTTGTGTCCCTCCCAAGTCACCTCACTATAATGAACAGCCCAACTTGTAGGATAATGATTTTCTGGGGGGGGGGGGTGACATTTAAAGATGAAGTGTGTGATTGATGAACACATAGATTGATTATCTACTTATTTGTTCATGTACCTGATGAGAGCAGCATGTTATGCAAATCTTGGTGGAACACCCATAATTAAATGCAAATTAGGGCGACAGCAACAGATATTTCCTGCCCTGTCTCGGCAGCGAGGGGTTGTCCTTTTGTCCTCGCAGAACGAATTTTGTAGGGATTACCGTTGCAACCATTCTCTTCACGTTTGGCTGAGTTTTCAGCAGCAAAAAAAAGCCCCATCTCCACAGAGTGAATCAATATCACGTCTTCAGCGCTATTCGAGTCTGGAAGTAGCAGGTCCTCTCCGCCTCATTGCACATCCAGAGGCCATGCCACTCACAGTCAGAGCAGAAGGTGGTTGGAACACCAACATGAGCACACACACACTTGCGTACACCTTAGTTTTTGTACACTCATACGCATAGACGCAGATATCACACTTTCCACATGCAGTGCATACTTGGGAATCACCACACATAGCTTTGCAGCACTGCTTGACACTGAAGTCATCTGCCACCTTTAAGGAGAGTCATGATTTAATACTGAGTTTCTCACCAGTTCAGATCCCTGAACTGGGCAAATTATCCCTTGTAAAAACAGGGCGGGAAAGACATTGATTCATTGCTGCCTGATCAGCAGTATTCATGAAAATGTCATACCCAGCGTGCTCCCTCCAATGATATCATCCCTTCCCTTGCTATTATAGCCATTTGAAGGCGACCTCTTTCCTGCCTCCTTGTCAGGCTGTGATACGTTTTACCCAGCTGTCAAATTGCCACCGGGCTCCCTTCACTCCCTGCTCAAGTTAAAAACATGCCCCCACACGGCAGCATGTCACTCCCATCCTGTCTGATGTTTTCTTTGCTCTATGATATTTTCTTCATACTCCGACTGTCAAGGTTATTACACCGTGAGTTCTGTGTCACGGCTCCCGTGCAACAGAGGCTTTTGAAGCATGAAGGTACTCAGTTGGCAGGCTCTTTGCTGAGGCAAGATTTTTATGCACGCTTTCCAAGACTCATTGTCGACAATGGAGGTATTACCAGCAAACCAGAAAGCTATAATCATAAATCAGCCATTCTCTTCAGTGTTTAAAGGTTAGCCTTTGGATTTTTACTACAGTTGTGGGATTGGATCTCTTGTTCACTATGTTTGATTAGATTGGTGTTCCTTTCTGTGTGCTGTAATGGGACACCGGCAGAGGTAAATATTACATGTTAAACCAAAAATGACACTAAGTTTCAGTTCTAAATATAATCACATGAATGTCGCTTTCATTCTGATACATTGTGTGGTGCACTTGCAGAGCTGTGATCTGATCTCCACTTTCTTAGTTTTATGACATGCTATATCCCTGACAAGGTCTCAGGATTCATCAAATGGATCCCTCTTTATCCCCCATCTCAGCTGTGTCATAAGTAAGAGTAGCAGCAGAGAGAACAGAGAGAAAATCAATAGCAAGGCATAGCACATCCTCACAGAGGCACTGGGCCCAATCATCCCTTCCTATTGGCGATATGATCCTGTGAGATATCAGTCTAATTCTGATGAGGCCCTGGACTGTCAGTCTAGACTTTCATCCCTCTGTACACAAACATAAAAGGACTGGCATTATCATATCAAAAAAGTATGATCAGGGGAGCAGGCAGTAAAAAGGAGAACTGTCACAAAAATCACAGATTACAGAGGATGTTTCACTCTCAAGTCTGCAGGTGACTATTTACTTTCATGTCTAATTGCACAGCATTTATTGTTTGTTCAGGCATTGACTTGCTTAGCTTCCTGTGCAGAATTTGGACTCGCTGTGAATCTTGGCTGTGAGCTGGCAAAGATAGTCTTTCAAATCTAGTGGAAAAGCTTCAACTTCAAGGAGCAGAATCCCCAGTTCCACTTTTTAAAGGGGGTTTCTCAGTGCATGTTTGATTACCCTGCTACAAAAATTACAGTTTGATAAAGATTAAACAAATTGCAATGCTTTTCGTTCTTTAACTGTTTGATGATTATTTTTCTCTTTCTCTTTTTGCCCTGATCTCTTTTAGGTGTATTAACCTGACTGAAAAGCCAAATGGAGTCTCTCCTGGTGTATCTGATGGTCCTCGGCATGGCTGTGAAGGCCCACAAAGTTCAAATTTGTCCCAAACGCTGCGTCTGCCAGGTGCTTAACCCTAACCTGGCAACTCTGTGTGACAAAAAGGGGCTTCTGTTTGTGCCCCCTAACATCGACAGGCACACGGTGGAGATGCGTCTGGGGGATAATTTTGTAACCAGCATAAAACGCAAAGACTTTGCTAACATGACCAAGCTGGTTGACCTGACCCTCTCTCGGAACACCATCGGCTCCATCGCGCCACATGCCTTCAAAGACCTGGAGAACCTACGAGCCCTTCACCTCGACAGCAACCGGCTAACCCGCATCACCAATGACACCTTCAGCGGCATGTCCAAGTTGCACCACCTCATCCTCAACAACAATCAGCTCACCCATATCCACATTGGGGCCTTCAATGACCTGACAGCCCTGGAAGAGCTGGACTTATCCTACAACAACTTGGAAAGTGCCCCGTGGGTGGCCATTCAGAGGATGTCCAATCTCCACACCCTCAATTTGGACCACAACATGCTCAGCTATATCCCAGAGGGCACCTTCTCTGGCCTGCAGAAGCTCAAGAGGCTGGATGTGACCTCCAACAAGCTCCAGAAGCTTCCTCCAGACCCTATTTTCCAAAGAGCAGGGGTCCTGGCCACCTCTGGGATAATGGGGCCTTTGTCGTTCGCGCTGAGCTTCGGAGGGAACCCTCTGAGGTGTAACTGTGAGCTGCTCTGGCTGCGGAGGTTGCGCAGGGAGGATGATCTGGAGACCTGTGCTTCACCACAACACCTAGCTGGACGCTATTTCTGGACTGTTTCAGAAGAAGAGTTCCTGTGTGAGCCTCCTCTCATCACCAGGCACTCTCAGGTATAACCTCAGAATTGAGCTGTGTACTGTAAGATATAACACTTGCTACAGTTACAGTCTCTGAGCCAGACATCGGATTCTGCCTCAGTAAATCCAAGGTGGCACTTTTTGCTTTCTTTGACTGTCACACCAAATATTAGCTTTGTGAGCGAGAGGAGTCTTACAAGACTTGTGGGACTCATCTGGCCCACTCAGCTAACTGAGTGTTGTAAAATATATAGGATTTACTTAAAATGTAATCAAACTGTGGCCTGTGGAGAGTTTTTCGAGAAGTTCTCTAGCAGGATTTTCAGTTATCATTTTAATAAAGCTGTTTGCAGGTTTATGATGGATCTGTGGCGAAGCTCTTATTACACAGCGAATGCTTACAGTGATTTAGCCCTTGATTCATGCATCCAAACAAAATTATCTGATCAAATCCTTGCCAAATAACTACAGCTATAGCATCTCATTTACATTCAGCAGACCTCTTTTACATAATTGCTGAGAAAATTATCTTTTACTTGGGGTACAGCATATACGCTGCAATGTGCTGTCATTTTGATTATCTTGGCTTCATAATCGTGCTAATTCAATATCATGACAATCATCAATTGCTGATTATATTTACAGGGAATAAAGCAATAAAACACAACATCATCAGTAATGGCATTAATATATCAGTTATTCAGACTAAAGAGATGACTGTCTGCCCAAAGTGTTTTTGGATTCAGTGCTTCATGTAATTAGTGTGCCTGTGTATTTAACATATGCTGAGGTCCTCCCATTAACTGCCCTCGCCTCTCTCTGCCTCAGGAGCTGCGAGCTTTGGAGGGTCAGAGTGTGACTCTGCGCTGCAAGGCGAGGGGTGACCCTGACCCCATCATCCACTGGATCGCCCCTGACGGACGCCTTATGTCCAACTCCTCCAGGGCTGCGGTCCACACTGACGGCACATTGGACATCCTCATCAGCACTGTCAAGGACTCAGGTCTGTTTACACTCAGTGGCTGCGCTTGTGTTGTTGACTGAACAAAATTAGTTGTTTGCTTGTGTGCGCAGAGGCCTATAGGACTGAAGTATTTGTCTACAGCGGCTGATAAAGTTGAGAGTGTGGAAGAGTGTTGGTTCGCACACCAATTAAAGTCACAATGGAGTGAAAAATAACTTTTTCACCTTGATGGCTAAGTTCATTACATGAACATTCTCAGACCTTTAAAGACCCTCTCCAGACACATTTTAGGATTCTGTTTGGAATAATAATATGTGACTGATATGCTTTTTCCACAAAAAACTCCAATTACCTCTTTATAAACCTTAAAATGACATCTCCTCTTTCACCCTCATTGAAAAATCCATTCACAGTGTATGTGCACTGGAGGCTTTAAGTTTCCACATCACACTTGTGTAAGTTGCATACTGGACCACGATTAGCTTCCAAACTAGTTGTGATGTCACAAATCATAATGGTAGGTCCACCACATAAACTCTGCAACTTCAATGTGCTTTTACACTTGGGATGTATATAACATGTTAATTAGTGAGCTTTAGTAGTTCTGGTGGATATTGTTACCTTTGGAACCATGCTAGCTGTTTCCCCATGTTTCTAGTCTTTATGCTAAGCTAAGCTAACCGGCTGCTGGCTGAACAGACAAATATCATCTCTCCTAACTCTTGGCAAAAAAAGAAAATAAACATTTCCAAAGATGTCGAACTATTCTTTTAAATGAATATATATGTTATGTTTTTATTGCAACTTTACTACTCCTGACTAGATCCTTGTTTGTGTTGTATTAACTCTCATGTGTATGTCGCCTCGGATAAAAGCATCTGCCAAATGAAATTGTAACATTGTACAATGCATGTGTGGCCTGCAGTACTTATCTGTAATAATAGATATCAGTGAGAGCGATAATCCAATCAGTTTATGTTCCAGGTTCCTTCACCTGTGTGGCCTCCAACCCGGCCGGCGAAGCTCAGCAGACCGTAGATCTGGTCATTGCTAAACTCCCTCATATCACCAACAACACAATCGCAGAGCAGGAGCCTGACCCTGGATCATCAGATATCGCCACAGTGACCAAGACGGGGGCGGAGGCAGTAGGGGTGCCTCTGGGGAACGCGAAGACAAGCCAGGAGAAGAAAGTAGTAATTGCCGAGGCCACGTCCACCTCTGCCCTAGTCAAGTTTAACTTTCAGAGGAGTATTCCAGGAATCCGCATGTTCCAGATCCAATACAATGGAAGCTATGATGATTCACTGGTATACAGGTGAGGAGAAATAAAGTACTTGCCAAAATACATAATTTGATCTAGTAAACAAACCTTAGAGAGGACATGATATGCTTTTTCTGGTTTTTTGTTATTTATACACTGCTATGATATCAGATGTTAAACATGGTCAAAGACCCAAAACGTGGGGTTAACATATGTAGAAATGCCATCTACAAGTGGCTTCTGACATCGGCTTGTGGTGCATGCAAATAAACGTCCATCTGTTCTGTAGCCTTGGTTACTGAGTTTATTCCATATGTTGTTTGTGTTGTCCACTTCAAATCAGATTTCAGCTCGAACATGTATGGATGTATTTGAAAAGTTCATATTAAAAAAGTAGTGAAGTCCTACTACTATAGTTTGTTTCATGGTTATTTGACGTAGCCTCCCGAGCGGCTGGAAGTCACGTGTGATGCAGCCTCTGGAAGCTAACAAATCAGAACAGAGTAGGCTCCTCGGGTGGAGGGCCTTTAAGGGAAATTCCAGCATTTTTCAATCTGAACCTTATTTTCCCATCATTATGGGTGACTAATGTGGACAACAATTTTTGGAATTGGTCCAGTATTGAGTGAGATCGCTTCAGCCAGCAACTGCGAAACGAGCTGCAATGTAATCCTTGGGGGCAATCGAGCCCATCAAAGTACGTCCACTAAAAGTGCTTGTTCTTGCCACTGACAAGCTCAGATTGTTATAAGTGTCTGACAACGAAAGTAAACTAGGGGTGTAATGGTACATGGATTCGTTACTCCGTTACTGTCTGTCAAAATAGTTAAATAATCCACTTAGTCTGACATGTGGAACAATAATTGTAGAGCATGAGTTCTTCCTGGAATGTTTTGGCAGCGCGCTACTTAGCTGTAGCACGGATGTATGCTAGCCAGCTTAGCCAAGTTAGCCTGGTTACCCTGACACTGACCGAGTGCAACACTATTATTAAAATATGCTCTGTTATCTCAGCAGTGAAACTATAATATGTCTCCCCCGCTGTAACAACCAGTTCTGAGAGAGCAAAATGTAGTTTAAAAAGTATTGCAGTAAAAGTAGTGGTTTGGCCCCTCTGACTGACTGAAAATTAGACCATAAATCAGCATTAAACAGCTGTCAGCAGGTGTCTTGACTCCTTGCAAGAAACAGAAAGTTTGTTTTCTTTTTCCACTGCGGCAACTAAACTGTTTCAGTAATAGTTTTGGCCAATGAGCCATTCCATCCTGCTGTACTGAAATCGTACAAACCATGACCCCAAAACCGAGGTACATATCAAACCTTGAATTTTGTGTACTGTTACACCCCTAAAGTAAACACAGGAACTAGCTGCCTGTAGCAGCATTATAGCTAACTGCATAGGAAACTGCATCTGGGGAAGTTTGCCGGCCAACTGAACCACTCACATATTCATCCGCGCACACCAGTTTGTTAACATGTATAAGGCTGACTGTCATCGTGGTTAGACTGTAAGGAAACTAAAAAAAACTAAGCACAATGACAGATTATCCCATGGACTATAATGAGGATGACTGTGAGTCACTTCAGTTTGACTGGCCAACTGTATTTCTTTGATCAGTAGTTGAGTACACAGAGAGGAGATAAAACAAATGAAAAATGAATAATGGAGACAGAATGGCAACAGGACTGTCAGGAAAGTCAACATACAGTAACAGTTACCTCAGAGAAACTGCTGGTGTTCCTGTGGTCACTGCTCTCCTGATGAGTGAAGAGGAAAACTTTTTCTGCAGAATGGGACCTGTTGCTGCCAGACTTGGAAAATCTAGTGTGTCCATTGATGAGTGTAATCCCAACTGTGTAACTACTACACATGGATTTACAGCGTTTATCAGCAATGTCATCCTGGACACTGTTTCACCTCCACAGAATCAACTGGATGAAAAGAGCAAGGCCAGTTAGACCAAATGCTCAGCTTAGAAGAAAATACGATTACTAACTAACTGTGTCAGGAATTACAATATGTAAATCTCTATCGTCCAGCAGTAATCCATGAAAACTGCACAGTGCGGATCTTGTCACTTTATCTTTGCAATTTGGAAACTTGCAGACATGAACCATTTTACTTCATTTCCTAAGTTACTACTTCTCTAGCAAGAACAAACGCTGAGCTATCCACAGCCTCAGACGTAAACAAACTGACATGTAAACTGCCCTGGATGTAATTCCCTATGCAGTTAGCGATAATGCTGCTACAGACGGCTAGTTCCTGTGTTTACTTTCCATGTCAGACACTGACTAATAACAATCTGAGCCTGTCAGTGGCAAAAATTTTTAGCATACGTACTTTGACCAGGCACTATTGCACCCAAGGATTACAGTGCAGCCCGTTTTGTGGCTGCTGGCTGTAGTGATCTTGCTCAACACTGGACAATTCCAAAAATATTTGTCCACATTAGTCATTCAGACCGAAAATGATGGGAAAATAAGGTCCAGGTTGAAAAATACCGGAATTTCCCTTTAAAGAGACAGGAGCTAAAACGACCTGTTTCAGACAGAGGCTGAACTGAGGGGCTGTGTAAAGGATCAGTATAAGATAAATAAGGAGTTTTTCGAACTAATAATCATGCAAAGATATTCGAGTAAAGCCCCAGATTAAAAATATAGACCTGAAAATGTGCATAATATGGACCCTTTAAATCTGAATATGTATGCAAATAAACCAAAGCTAATTGGAATGATATTAAAAATCCCATGACCCTTGTTTTACCTTTATAGTCTAATTTGAATTTTTAAATCCCCTTGGATATTTAGTTATTAAGAACTGGACCTGATTGTCAACATGATTATTTGCGGTGTGCAGACTAATGCACTGTATCTGACTTCTTATTCTTCGATTCATAATCCCCCCTCGTCTCAGTGTATCACTTACTACGTGCAAAACCCTGATAATGCTTAATCAACAAAATCAAAACAGAATGTCAGCACTAAGCTGTGGACAGATAGCAAGATGAAAGACTAGTCAGCCAGTATTTTACAAAAAGCATCAGAGGCATGCCCATCTGAGAAACTGGCATACACAGAATTCTTTCATCTCTACCCTCTTACACTCCATGTTTTGTGCTAATCACTGTGATGTGATAGCATCTCGCACAGGCTCCTTTTTTGCGAATGAACTTCGAAGTCACCAACACATATGGTGTTCAGCAGCAGCTACGGAAAGCAGGGGGCACATTAGAGAGTCGTGCCTGTAATCCTGATGTTATGAACAAACTGAGGCATCCCCAGCTACTTAAAGCAAACTTTTATCAGTAATGATGCTGGAGAGAACAAATCAAATGCCACAAAAGATTATGCCTAGACAGATCTTAAATAGCCCCCTGAGAGATAAATGATTGTCATTTCATTTTATCCCTACAAAACAATAAGACGGATAATCTGATTTGCTTCTGTCTCCTTTCAATTTAACCCTCCCTAATCTATGTCAGAACTCACAACAAAGCTTTTCTTTTTACAGAATGATACCCCCGACCAGTAAGAACATCCTGGTAAACAATCTGGCGGCTGGTACACAATATGATCTGTGTGTTCTGGCCATCTACGATGACCAGGTGACATCACTGACGGCCACCAGGGTGATCGGTTGTATCCACTTCACCACCGAGCCACAGTACCTGAGGTGCCATTTCATGCAGTCCCAGTTTCTTGGCGGCACCATTGTGGTTATCATTGGAGGCATTATTGTGGCCTCAGTGCTTGCTTTTATCATCTTCCTTATTGTGCGCTACCGGGTGTGTAACCAAGGAGATGTAGATAAGGTCAGTTTGGCATGATTCCTTCTGTTTGCTCTTTTTCTGTTCATTATTTTTGTTAATATTGAAACAGGGGTGTCTAATAAAACTGCTTTCATTCCTCTCTCTCTCTCTTCACATACGTGTCTCCTGTCTCCTCTGCTGTCAGGCTCTGGAGATGGGGGATATTCGGTCACTGAGCAGTGATGGACAGCTGCAGGGCTGTGGGATTCCTAAGTCTCTCTCCAAGCAGGTCCTGCGTCCAGAGAAGAATGACAAGGACTGCCTCAGAGTGTCCCTGCCACCCCCAGAGCCAACCAAGCAGCGTCCGCCAGTTGTGGTAGCCACCACCAAACCCTCTGTCCCTGACTGCACTGTGTCTACCTCTGCTGCCAGCCACAGCTGGCACCCAGCTTCCCCAGGTGCTCCGAGGCCCAAACGTTCCAGTGCTCCCCCAAAACCCTCAGAGGCCCGTCGAGCTGAAGCTCAGGCAGATGTTGAGCTCGATAACATGAATCGGAATAACTCCTCGGAGGTTAAAATAGCCTCCGCAGTCGCTCTGGCTGTACCCGGGCAGCCCACCAAATGGACTGCGGTTCCCAGGGGTCCACGGCCCCACCAGGCCCCTCGACAATACATGACTGTGCCTGCAGGGGGTGTAAGGGTTAACCGCAGGCACTCCCTTAACCCAGACTCATATAGTGAGCGCTGCTATGTGGCCTACCCCAAAACTGGGGCCAGTCTGCGCTCCAAGCGGAGCCTCTCGATGAGCGGAGAGCTGCCGCAGCTCAAGAGCACAACAAACATTCACCGGGCCAGGGACAAGCTCTCCAGGTCTGAGTGGCTTCTGGAGAGCACTTTATGATTTGGAGTTTATGACCTGCGTTCTCTTGTTTTCTTGAATTGGATTTGTGGCCCGTTGTGGAACAGACAGGGATTTTATGCCTTGTTTTGAGCTTTTGTGCTCTCCATTGAGAGACCTGTAAGCTTCCCTCGTATATGTGGGGGTAAGGCGGACATACAGGGTTATGGGAAATGTTTCACATTTGTTTTCTACCTTATAACCTATCAAAGTCTTCTTTATAACGACGTTTGATCAAAGTTTGATGAAAGGCACAACGATGTATAAAACAACTTCATGTACAAAAATGTTTAGTTGTGTGAGATGCTGTATATCTCAAGACAAAAATAAGTGTTCATGTGGTATTGAATGCAGTAACCTGGACATACTGTATTATAACAAAGAACGAAACGCACAGGAGGTGGGTTTATTATACTCGCAGTCTCATTGCCTGTTACTTAAAGTGATACAATCTCTGTAGACTTTGAACATGATTCTTGTCTCCAGCTCTACAGACAGATGGTGACATGTCTTAATTACCTTGGTGGTGGTTTGGGGAGATTACGAATGTGCTTTACATCCCAGAGGTGCTGGAACAGAATGTAGTAGACAGCGCTCCATCTTTTCATCCCGTCACTCCCAGACACAGCACAATGCAGCATTTTGTGGCACAAGTCGACTCAGCCTAATACTGCCCTCCGGTTTGAATCGATACATTTTTAACACATAATTACATAAAGACTCAACTCTGATAGGATTCCTGTCATGACTGATTTCGACGGCGATTGAACCAACACCAACAGCATGACAGGTGCAGGAAGTAATGTGATATTACATGTGGATGAGGATTCAAAGGAATGAGACATGGTTAATTTCCATATTTTTTACTTACTGACGTTTTCATGACACGCCAATGACAACCATTGTAAATGAACTTGTCGATGTAAGAGAAATGATAATCACAAGTATGGAAGGACGTCAGCTCTTGATTTTGCTGTTGTTTCTGTTTGATGTTTACCAGTATAAATAAACCAGTGACAAAAGGGACATTTTTATCTCATTTTCAGCTTGACTTGTGAATTACCAACTTATCCAAAACATCAGCAAGATAGAGCAGCTTTCTCTTTCTGTGCTGTAAAGAACAAAACAATAGATGCATCCCATGGTTCAGCAAACTCCACCAGCCAAAGCGGTAATGAATTTGGGGTTTCAGTAGTCTTGCAGCAACATAATTCCCCTTTCTCTGTGTGAGTAGTGGACCTCTGACAGATCCCTGCCCTGAGCCCTTGTGTTTGTACAAAGAGGGGAGGGAAGCAGATGATGAAAAGAGGCCATGCTAGTCACCGGGGATGCCTCTCGCCTGCACATCTACGCGCTCGCATGACAGCACTGTGCCCGCGCCCTCAGATGGGAGCTACAGCAGAAACCTGCCACAGGAGAGGTTAAACACAACCTTTGCAATAGGAACCTGGGCGCACCTAATTCTACAATTACAGTCATGTCTCCTATTGCAGGACTGACATAATATGCATTATCCACTGGAATACAACCTCTTATTCACTGCGTATTTTGGTGGTCAGGTGCTGCCTGATTGATTTTTATATACATGCTTCTCTCAGCATTAAACCTCAAGGGATACGGCTTATTAGGAATACAGAGTTAAGGAGGGGAACACAGAGTTAATCTGTTAAGATTAGCTGCACATACAGTATGCAAGACATAAATTAATTGCTGTCACCCAATTCAAGCGCTTTTATTCATTATTTCTAGCTCTCATTATGGGTGATTAAAATGCTGAGGAGCTTGGCCTGAACCTTGGTTCAGTCTTTGGCAAGTGTATGTTAATAATAGATGCATTTCTGGGGAGAGAGACAGAGAAAGAGAGGAGGAGAGGAGGCGAAGCAGAGAGGGGTAGATGGAAGGTTTTGTGAAACAAATACAGAGAGGAGGGTGGGAGGCAGAGAGGCAGGGGTGAGGACGAAGAAATAGAGAGGGAGCAAGAGGGGCAGGGAAGAAAGCGGGACAGCTCAGAGAGAGAGAAGAGAAGAGGGGGAAGAGAGAAGTGAGAAAGAGGGTGCAGGGAGCGGAGAGTAAGAAGGAATGTAGAGTGGAACAGAACGGGGAATGCAGGAGACAGAGAAAAGAGCACCCTTTGTAAGCCAGCCATGCAGCCTCTGGCTCTTCAGTATTCAGTGCACCTTCACAAAGGGGGCGAGGGGAGAAGGGGGGGGGGCAGTGGTGGGGTGAGTGGGTGATAGACCTTGGCTGAAGGTCTGGCAACAAGCAGAGTGGAGTGAGCCCTGCGGCCAGATCAGAACCACACGCTCCCCTTCACAACACCACATGAGCCTGACCCGCTTTCGAAACCCTTATAATGTGTTTCCTGGTCCTTGTCTAGTCTTCCTCTTACACCCCCCCCCCCCCCCCCCCCCCCCCCCCCCCCCCCCCCCCCCCCCCCCGGCACCACCCCTCCTCTCTTGTGTACTGCCTTGCATCATGCTGACTCACTCCTCTCAACTGCAAGTGACTCGCCGTGCTCCTAAACAACCCTCCGAACCTCCAACACCCCACAACCACCCACCCACTGGCCTGCTTGAGAAGTGAACATGCCAATCTCTGTGATTCTGAGTCTGACCTGCCTTCTACAAACAGACTGGCCAATCCCTCCTCCATCTGGGCTGATTTGATATGCTGCTCGAATGCCATCAAGTCAGAAACAACCCCCCCCCCCTCACCCCCCACCTTCTCAATAGTAGCTTCAATGTTCTGTCAATTAAATTCATTTTCTGCTGTCACTGCTAATGGGCTTTTCATTCCTTCGTGTGAGTTTCAGTTGGTTCTGACAGGATGAGTCTCTTTATGGAGCACTTTAAACAACATCGTCTGTGATGCCACAATTGCCTGCTTTTAATGACAATCATGATGTGGGGAAAATCACATCGGGGCATTGATGTGTCCAATTTGTGGTCAATTGTCTTATTTAAAGAGATCATTGGGCCTAATTCAGCCTATTAGAATCACAGTTAGAGAGGAGTAATAGGAACGTTTAGTTGAAGACGACTGAGGTCCTTCAACAAGTGTGTTAGCACCTTTCGCTCTCCATGCAGCAACTCGGTGTTTTATTATCTTCACACAGCAGGCAGCCTTAGTCTGACTCACACGTGAGACTGTTGTTTCCCCGGCAAGTATTATCCATGAGAGTACATGTAGAGAAAGCCTGGGGCCAAATAGCGAGTGCGACCAAAACACCGGTGTTATCCCTCTCAGGGGGGAGCACACAGAGGGGGAGGTGTTGCAGTGTAAAATATGCACAGGCAATTCCAAAGAGTATGCATTATTGAGAGGAGTAAATGGGTGCAGGATGAACATCATGGCTCATTAATAGTGAATGTGATTACTGTTTCTGGGAAAACAGCAGTCTTGGCTTGGGGGAAATAATTGAAATGGTCAAATCTAAACTAAAGACTTCCTTGTTTACTCAGCACCAACTGTTACTGTCTAGTCAAACTCACGATAAGCTTATGAAAGCTGATAACTTAGTCTGCCAAGTGTCCTGTTAGGGTGTTAATGGCTCATACTGAAAAACTACTTTTTTCCCCCCTCTTGACCAGTGTTCGACTTTGCCGGTTCAAGGAGTTTGGAAAACGGCATCATCCATATTTTATGATCTCAGCATTTGAGTCAACTTTGCTTCAATTACCAACAGGATTTTTGACAAAGCCGAGAGAGAAAATGAGTGAGCATTTTTATAATCCCATTAGAGAGTGGAGGAGTCTGCTGAGTGAAGGTCACACACCGGGGGTGCTGACTGGATGACTTCCACTGTTTGACACACAGACTTACTAAGTGACACAGCATCATCCCACAGCACAGACTCCAGATTTGGTTTGACGTGAACCCAGATTATTGTCTTGCCCCCCTGAGGGGTTCCCACGCTGAACGAACAGATGCTTCCTCCTCTTCCTCTCCTCTCCCGCTGCCTCCTCTCTTTCGGTTACATATGCTCCAGGGTGATGGACGACAAAGAGGCTGGCTGCAGTTTACACCAGACATACCAGGCACCATTAGGAACCATTTTCTGCCCATTTGCCTGATAGCTGCTATCGCTTATAGAAGTGATTTGCTCTCTGTCTCTCCGCCAAGCGTCCCCAATGATGGATCTCTCATTGATTTGCCAGTCTTGGAGATCACTAAGACAAGAATGCAGCAACAGCGTGTGATGTGCCAGTCAGCTCCAACTATCTATCAGCTGATGGTGAAGGGGGGACAGTTTAAGCCTCTTTAAGGATCCCATTCACAGTGACTTTCTAAAAGTGCTTATGCTAATCTTGTTATCGCTTCAGGCTTCTGGTAATGGAGGATAGGAAGCTGTTCGGAGGTCGTGGGCCACATTATTTTGCTCACCCATCACAGAGACACCAAGTGGTCCCAAACTATAACATGTTACTGCATGCATGCCTGCACTGGCCACTGTTGAATTAACTTTTTTTTTTACATCCACACACAGAAATCTGCATGGCTGTAGGGCTTCCACAACCAGTTTACACTAGGATTATGAATTGACTGTGTTTCTGTGTACTAATCTTATTTATTGCTCAGAGTGATCTCATCTTAGTGTGCTTGTTAAGTTGAGATATCAAACCATGGTGTCAAATTTAACATGAATTTTACACTAATTGGGTGTATAAAGCGTACACGCAAAAACACATGGGGATATAGGCAGTCAAAATAAGACTGCAGTGGCCCCACAGCTATTGTTTGATCGGTTGTCATCCGCTGCAGCTGATGGGACAGAGCTACTGCTGGCAAAATTGAAAATGTCAGGTAGCTCTTCATAAACAAGGCTTTAAAGGTCTTTTGATCTAACTGTGACCACGTGTGCAATGTAGAACCTGCAGGCTGATCACATCTCTGCGCAGCCGTACAATCAGTGATTTGAAATGTAGATGCAGTGGCTATGCTCTTTTGAAGAGCGTTCACCTTTAGTGACCGGGTGGAGCGGAGCGGGGACGTGATGAGGATCCTGAGATGAAGCATTAATCAAATAAAGGTCGATTTGTGATTGACGTCTGGTGGCTGATGGGAGAGAGAAAGATGAAGGGATGGGGAGACTGGTGTAATGAGAGCAACAGTACTGGCCTCAGCACCCCCTTCACACCATTTGGACCGTCCAAATTACAGCAAAAAGAAAAAGAAAAATACATAAACCACCATACATCTGCCACAAAACTGATGTTAACTTTAATTCTTTTTGACACTGTGTAGACACAACCAAGTGGCAGATTATCTGGGCGATCATGAGCGAAGTAAAACTCAACTCTCTTAGACCAATATATCTAATATATAATATATAATATATAATATACTATTAACTAAAAGTTGCAATACAACAACTTAAAAAGTCCTGCTTTCAAAATTACATTTATGTAAAAGTATTAGAAGCAAATGTACTGAAAGTATCAGGGGTAGAAAAATGGCTCCTGTGACTGATAAATTGGTTGTTGATACTGATGCATATGTAGACTTTCTCTTTTATAGTTGGCTGGTGCAGCTAGTTTTAACTACTTTAAACATAGTCTATAGTTATAGGCAGTTTAATCCAGTGGTTCCCAACTTAGGGGTTTGGGCTCCTCCAGTGTGTCACAAAGTGATTAATAACAAAGCAAATACTACTACATACATTTATTTTTATTTTCCAGACTTTCCTCTAATCTTTGCTTTTTTGTGAAATACTGGATAATTTACTTCTTTTGGCCTCAAACAGTTATTCAAATCAAACCATCTTACAACTTAAGAAGGACAATCACTCTTTGGTAGAACATACAAGTCATATACATCTGAAACATGTGACAAGGGCTCCCAACTAGACAGTTCTCTTTGTAAAGGGTCCCACACCAAAACAAATGAGAACCACTGGTTTAGTCTTTAACAATACATCGTATTTTAAGCTCTTTCTTAATGTAAAATCTTATTCTGAAAAGTGACTAATAATTGTAGCTGAGAAGTAAATATAGTGGAGTAAAAAGTACAGTATTTAGTATAAAATGGGAAAATTAAAAAAGTATGGAACTTGAGTAAATGTACTTAAATATAATTAGTTACTTTCCACTACTGAAACCAGGGTAATTATTTAGTCTATTAAGTTTCAGAAAATAGCGAAAAATGCCCATTTCAAATTTCTTGGTCCAACGTCATACCTTACAATTGCTTGTTTTGTTCAACCAACAGTCCAAAACACAAATATATATCCTTTAAAATTAAATAAAAGAGAGAAAAGCAGCAAAAAAGCACATTTGAGAACCTGGTACCAGCAAAACTTCTGGCCTTTTTGCTTAATAAATTACTGAGTTTATTACCAAAATAGATGGTGATTAGTGTAGCATATATTTTGCAGTAATATGCAAACTATTTGTCTTTTTTCTCTCTCTGAATTATGAATTATTAAACTTGCATTGTATAACCTGATTTGGTAAAGCTGGACTTAATTACAGCCATGCCAATAGAGCAAATTTGAATTTGATTGACACAGAGAGGATGCCAGAGGAGATGAGTGTACACAGAGACAGACTGAAACTGAGGCAGAAGAAGGAGAGAAATGTAGTCTATATATTGTATATAGGTAGAGACAGATTCAAAGAAAGAGTGAGAGAGAGGAGACAAGAGGACCAGAGTTGAGAAAGAGGGTGAGATGCAGAAAGAGCAGATACTGAAAGATGAATTACGACCTGTATTGTTCTGTGGTTTGACACTTCTGCAAATAAAGCAGGAAATGAAAAAAAACCCACAGCCTTGACATTTAAACCAGTCCAAGACAGCCTTCAGATGTGTAAAGAGTGTTGTACACGGGTTGAAAATCTGCTGTACCAACGCTGACAGGGTGGAGCGTTGTGCTCTACGTCTGCAGCGGCAGTCCTGGTATTCAGAGGGTATCTCAGCCTCCCTCTCTCTCACACACTCTCTCCTCTGTTACCTTGGCAACATATTTTCTGCATGGAAATAGCATCTCTTACTGTGCCCACCGCAAAAAAAAGGCACTTCAAGAGATTTAAATGTGTCTAGAAACAGATTTAAGTTCAGAGATTTGACCTACGGACTGAATTGAGTATACTGTTCTGCATGCCTTACCATCAAATTGGCTGTGAGACGGAGCAATGAAGGGATTAAGCATAACAGTCATTGACAGGCTCTGACTATATGTGACCAAGGATGTAGAGGAGGGTGCGCATAAAAGTCCATTTGTGCAGTTCTGTATTAGCAGACAAAAGCTTACTCACCTTTAATAAGCTGAAATATTGAAGATTTACACAAATTAATGTAAGACGTAGCTTATACAGTTTTGTGGTTTACACATTTTTGATTTATTTACATCTATCTCTTTGTGACTATGAAATTCAGCTCTTGACAAGCAGAGCACAGGCACAGAGGAAGATCTTTGCAGGAGTGTTATTAAGAAATGCGAAATAAATAATAAACCACAGAGAGCTGGGTGTTGATCTGTGCAGATTTCCTGATTTAGTCTACACTCACAGATGATTGGCGGGGGGGACGGGAGTGTAGTGCAGCAACTGGGGGTATCTTACTGCGGAGGGTGCCTGGTATGGTTTCAGTGTGATAAACCTTTGTTTGCTTGCAAGAGAGCGACAGGCTAATGAAAGAAAATCCAGGCGTTGAGACCGTAGGTGTGATCACAGCTGGCTGCAAATAACTCGGCCAGAGCAGAGAGAGTGAGAACGAGAGAGGGAACAACATCCAGGTAAACATGCAGCACAGGATTTTAAAAAGAAGAAAGGAAAAAAAAAAAAAAAAACTACAAGTGCCTTGACTCCTGGGAGAGAGAAGCCATAATGAAATAAGCATCTGAAAGAGAGCAGGTGTTGGAGGCTTGACAGACTTCAGCTGCATAACAAGTAGCGCATTTACTCTCCCCTGCCTTTGTCAATCAAAACAACCAATCCTGTGAATAAATGCTCCCTTAGAAAAAAAAAAAAAAAGACCCCAAGTGGGATCATGCTTGAATCAGCCTTTACATACTCCGACTCTCTCTTACACACACACACACACACACATTTACACAAACACGGATCTTTCTCTTTCTCTCTCTCTCTCTCACACACACAGAGGTTGGTGGGGGCTTTCACATCACTCAAGTCAAAGTTGGTCTCAGGTAGAGGGAAAGTGCACCTGGTGCTGAATTTCAAGCAGCAGGTCTGAGCTGTTTGGAGTCTAAAAAATCCAATAAGACATCAAGAATGCACTATAGCTAAATCAATGTATTTCTACACCAGAAACACAGAGCAACTTTTGTTTTTCTTCTCCTCTTGGATCGCCCTACGTGTCAGAGAGCGAAGAGGACAGAGGAGGAGTTTTCGAAAAAGAAACTCAAGAGGGAACTCTTCAAACAGCATATTTTACTACACACACAGACACACACAGAGGCTTGATTGCATAGTTGTAAGCACAGCTGGATGCTGAATCCGCCTGGGGATCAGCACCATGGAGAGCACTGTCAGCTGGTTAAGTTCATTGCAGATTATTGCCAGGAGGGGGCAGTGAGAGCTGGTCTGGTCTGGAGTTTGCAGCAGGATGGACAGGATCAGGCCAGAGAGCGGGATCTTAGCAGGACGCTGAGGTAGACAGTTGTGCTAATCCTGCTGGCTGAGCAGAAAAAGGAAGAGACTTATGTGTAAAACTTGAAATTGCAAGTGTGAGAAACAAGAAGGACGGAAGGAAGGAAGGAAGGAGGGAAGGAAGGAAAGGAGGAAGGGAGGAAGGGAGGAAATCCCACTGAGCTGATGCAGCTTTCAGAAAGTCTGTTATCCTGAGTTAGTGAATGGCACTTGTGTTTCCACTTTTTTTTTATTTTATGATTTCTCTTGAAAATACACTGTAAGAAGTCTGTGGTGTGTTCACTAATGACAGAAATTGAGACTCAAAGCAAGAGTTTTAGAGAGATTAAGTCATTTTTTAAGCAAAAATGCCAAACATTTACTGATTCCTGCTTCTAAATTGTGAATATTTTTAGTCTAAATGAAAATCTTTGGGTTTTGGACTGTTGGTCTGACAGAACAAAGACCAGGCCAAAAAATGATTCATTTACAAAGTAAGATTTAGATTAATCGATACTGAAAATAATCAAAGCTGTAGCCCTAGATTTTTGTGATTTTTTTTTTGCACATTTAATACAAATCTCACAGGCTTTCCATTATTTCTAGATTTGTTGATGCTCTTAAATGTCCCTTCATGTTCCATGTCTAAACCGGATGTTAATAATTATATAAAAGGTACAACCATTTATTCATTACTAGCTGCTCTGACTTCTCTACTCACTTGCTGTCGTTTTCAGGCAAAACTCAAATGCAGCATGTGGTGTTCAGGTATCCTGTCAGAGTCCCGTCAGCTCCAGCCCGTTGGTTATTGTGACAGTCAGTCTCACACCAGTTTGCAGACCCAACTGTGTGTTTATTCTCCTCCTAAATACAAATATGTTTACTTTTTTAAAGAACAAAATCACCAAAGAACCATAATTCCTGTTTTGTTTTGTTTTTTTCAAATTAGCTGATCTCCACACTCTTTCCATAAATGTAACTCTGGTTGGGTATCACTGATCTAAAACATGGAGGCTACTGTGTAATCACAGTCATCATGGTAACGTCTTCAGTTTGCTTTTTTCGTCTGGTAGGCATATGCCATAACGCTGATATAATCCTGAAAGTCCCCCTCCACTCAAAAATGTTTTTCTTCTTGTTACATCAGTTGGATGTTTGAGCTTCACTATGCAGAATAATGTATATTTGACACTAGAAGACTATTCTCATATTCATCTACTGAAGAAGGAAACTTTCTGTGTTTTCTAACTTTTAGCTGTGCACCTACGAGCATGATTTGTGACATCACTACTAGTTTAAAGCTGATCCTGGTCCAGTATTCAACTTACACAAGTGTGATGTGGAAACTTAAACCCTCCAGCGCACATACAGTCCATGAGAATTGACTTTTTTTTCCAGAGAAGTAGGAGACATCTTGTGCCCAGCATGTAAACTTTTGAAATAAACAATATTTGCATATTCATAGATCTGGATTTTTAATGAGGGAGAAGGTGTAGATGTTATTTTAAGGATTTTAACAAGATCATTATACTGTTTTTTGTGGAAAAATCATATTAGACACATTATTATTCAAAGTATTGTTTTATATACATCTTTAAACATATCTGGAGGGGTCTTCAAGGATCAGAACAGTCAACAATTAATGTCTGGTGTACATCAGGGGGGATGTCTAGAATGAACAGCAACACTTAGCAAGAGCTTTTGAGTATTTCGACAGGGTTGGAATGACCCATTTTATTGTGGGCAGTTGAGATACATGGGTGTAAATATCAACAAAGGAAGTTAATGGTTTGACGTCTGTACATTACATTCTAACAAAGAAAGTGATGGTCTCGCAGTCAATTCAATGTACGCTTTAAGATACTTTAACTGAGACAGGCTCTGAGTAAGTTCATATTATTCATTTTCTCTGTGTAAAGACAGTCCATAGAAAATATAAAGCAACTCATGACTAAAAGTTTAATTGGCTAACACTTTAAATCACACCTCTATCTATGTCTACGTAATTTCAATACAGCCATACAATACAAGTATACAAGGTTATTTTGTGGTTAGAGAAAAATACAACCAAAGAGGGTATGGAAATGCAAACATACAGCTGTTTTTGAACTTCTCATACATGTGAAACAGGTCATACAATGCCGAAGCCTTTTGTATCATAGGTACGATCTTATAATGCTGAAGGAAAAGAAGATCACAATTTTACTAAACATAGCCTGAGTCAAGTGTACAATATGCACACTTGAGGAAAATAAAAGCTATGCGACAAAATAAAAATACCAATAGATTGCTGCTTCTCTGCTCGCTCTGGTAAAAATAAGTCTCTGATGTTTGTCCATGGGTTCCATCTTCTGGCAGCAGAGTGCCACTGGAGAAACACAGGGACCGTGTTGGCCGGGGCTTTGGGGAACAGTCACTGTGTTCCTCATCCAATATGACAGCAGAAGAAAGGGGACGCAGGAAAAACTAGCTGAAATTCAGTGTTTTTTAAAGTCTTTTTCTCTGTCAGATTTTTTGTTATAGAAATCAAAAAGTCTCAAGCTTTCCATTCCCGTCTTCAAAAGAGGTTTCACGTGTGCCTCGCTCTTTTTTTTTTTTTTTCTCCCCCGTCTGTGTGGTGGATGGGTTCTCATTGGTTATTTTTGGCTTTGGCGTGTGTGAGAATGTGAGACTTTAGGTTGGTTGACTGGGCGAATTTCTTATTGCAGCCGTCAAAAGGGCAGACGTAGGGCCGGTCTCCAGTGTGGATCCGCACGTGTGTGCGCAGGTTGAAGTCGAGAGAAAACCTTTTCCCGCAGCCCTCAAAGGTACACTACAGGGAAAGACAAGAGTTAAAAAGTTTAGAGTTGATCATACAGTGTCGTGACATCTGAACTTACTTGACAGTTTGTCCAATCATAACATAGCAACTGTAACTGTGCTGAGTTTGGAGGGTGGTGTATATGTTTTTGCATTTCCAAAATTTAAAACACAAGACATAAAGTGCGAGGAATGGATTAAACGGTGTGTTTTTCTGCTCTACAATAAGCAGAAAGAGTCGAAATGTTAAGCAACAGTAGTATCCAAGTGTTACTTCCAGGACAAGAAGCTCATCATTAACTAACTACATCAGTTTGTGGGGTTACAGGTTACATTAAAACAACTATCACATCCACTGTGTAGCATTTCCCCACAGTGTGGAAGCTGCCTAAATGCTAATTATAATAATAATAATGTGAAAACAGACTTTGAAATTACAGACAACTATGTAAGCTAAGCAGTTGTACAGGCTTAATTTGAGATAATGACATAACAGTCTGATCTTACATTTCTCAATATCATACTTATAATACTAAGGCTAACTAGCTCTACATTGCAATACAAGAAAAAAAATGCTGTTACTTCATAGATTCATTATCTTCTACGTGGATCATCAGCTGGTGAGAATGCTTTACTGGATTCTCGTCACTGGAAACATTAAAAAGCCAGTCGGAGGCGATGGCCGCAGGCTAGAAATGTGAAGTTTACTTTTGTCTATCTTTGTGGAAAATCTTTTGTTTAAAAGAATGAAGAAGAATTTCCGAACCGAACGGTGAATCTGCCACTGCTATCAACAACATACTGTATGTGCGAGATCGGAAAGTTTGAAAGGCGTAGCAAAAGTAATTAAAGGTCACGAATGTTCGACTGAAAAGGTCAAAAAACACCTGACAAAATCTCACTCACAAACAGATTGAGTAAAATTCTGGAGCAGAGTCTTAAAGTTTGAGATCAGGAAGAGACTAGTGTGATGGATGACTTGATTTATCCACCAAAGTTTTACTGGCATTTGGAACTTAGTGGGTGTTCATTTTGAATCATATAAGTGTACTTATCATCCTGTTCTCCTTCGCTTCAATTTGCCTTCAAATAGAAATGAGCTTATGTGCTTAAAATGTAAAAATAGACTATCTGTGCTCGGAGGAGTGTGAAGTTAGTCCAGATGCCAACCTGGAAGGGTTTCTCCCCTGTGTGAACAAGTTGGTGACGTTTGAGTTTGGAGCTCTCCACGAAGGCCTTGCCGCACTCGGCGCAGACGTGCACGCGGGGTCCGTGGGTGTGGAGATGCTTCCTCATGGCTGAGTTATCCCTGAACATCTTTGTGCAGCCCTGGGGACCAGAGAGAGAGAGAGTGCAGAACAGAGTTGACCAACAGCACAGCTAGGGTTTTAAACTCTAAAGTGGTGCACAAAAAGGGTTTTTGTTTCTTGTACGTAAATATAAATGTGAGGAGTCTGCAGCATTTTGTATCTTTGAAAACGGGTTTAAATCCTTTTTTCTCTCCTGAAGTGATAATTTATTGCTAACAGAAGCTTCACACTCCATTAGAGCAATGCTCATAGAGGGAATTACGCTCTTTGCATTAGCTGAACATGTTGAGTTCAGAAGCAGCTTGATTGTTCTTGTAAGTACATAAAAAAACAATAAACTAAAGTGCTTTCCTCATTTATCTTCTACATCTTTAGAATAATGTTCAGTTACACAGAATGCAATCAATGAACGATGTAAGATCAGGAACTATGAACTCCCATTATTGGTAAGTGGCGGGAATCAGCAGACTCACTTTATGAGGGCAAGCTATCGTCCGGGGAGCATCGTCCTCTTTGACTTTCCTGGGTTTCATCCTGTTTAGAAAAAAAAAAGGACACGGTTTGTTGTTTTTAATAAACAAAAACAGACATGACTCAAGGCCATCCCTTAAAACATAAGTGCTCATTTCATCTAATAGTCTAGTTTTAATGTTGTTGTTTTTTTTTTTTGGTTAATCAATAACCAGTCTCAGTAAGAGGCTGCCTGTTACATCTCCACTTTCACCTCCAGACAGCACATGTGCACAGAAGAGTGAAAAAAATTCTGTTAAGTTATCATAGTCAATAATTAGATGATAGCTACTCCCTGTGAACATTCACTGGCCTTTACTATTTAGCTGACTTGCACTTTACAAGACTACAGAACTGAAACAATAAGACAATTAATTTTGCAACAATTTTAATAATCTATTACTTGCGGTTAATTGTTGCAAAATATGCTGGTTGGTCTTGGTCTTCAGTGGTGGTAAATTGAATATCTTTGGGTTTTGGACTCCTGGTTGGACAAAACAATCAATTTGAATGTGTCAACTAGTGTTTCTTAAAACTGCATTTTTTCACTTTTTTCTAAACAATAAACTGAGAAAATGACTGGCATAATTATCAATAATGAAAATAACTGCTACTTGCCACTTTAGCTCTGAGCAACAGACATCCCCAAAATCACAACTTGACTCTTTGAGTCAACAAAACACTTTTTGTGATCAATTATTTATTAATTTATAACTCAAAATATATTCAAATAAAAACTTCCTTTTGGTCTACTGGCGGTAACTAAAGTTTAAATGGTTAGTAGGTTAATTGTTTAACTGATCGACAGAAAATAAATCTACCACTATTTTATTATTATTAATGAGTTTCAGTTTTTCAAGCAAACATTTCTAATATTTACTGTTTTTGTTTGTCAAACATAATTGTAAAAAAAAAAAAAAAAAAAAAACACACAGTTGGCATATTTTACTACCTTTTGACAATTTAGTAGGAAAAAATAACTGATTGAGAAAATAATCAACATCAATGCAATAGTTGCAGCCCTACAGTCATAACAATATAAACCCTAATACAAATTATACACATAGCATGAATCAGTATTTGTAATAAGCACATAAAATGACATGCCTGTCTGCCAACTGTAAGTAACAACAGAAAAATAAATAAATAAAGAAGCAAAATTCTCATAAATGCTCAAGTCGAGTACATAAAACTAGACACTAGCAGAATGAAACAGGTGAATTTTCTCACCTGGCAAACTCGGCCAGTTGTTTGGGGTCTGAGAGGTCGATCCCCGGGATGCCACCTGGGGGCAGCTTCTTCCCTGTCATGTACTCAGAGTAATCTGGAGGAGAGTTCTCCCCGACGATCTGCTCTTCCACCACCGACTCATGGTCAATGTCTTTATTGTCATCTAAAAATAAATTACAGAGACTGAACGCATAACATATTGATATTTCCCTACAAGCCTGAGGGGAGGCCCCCCCCCTGAAAACATCTGCAGCTGCCTTGGCCCTCAGGTTATATGAGTCACCACATTATTGTTGCATAATTACATTAGTAGAAAATGACATAATGTATGTTCCAGGTGTATTATTTACACCCCAGTTTGCTCAAAATTTGATGAAAACAAAAAGAAACATGACTAACATGCAGAGTTAAACATATAGAAAAAGAAATAACCTAACAATAATCTAAAAACACATAATAAATCCAACCTGCTAACAATTACACCCCAGTTTGTTGCCTTTAAACTCAAAAATATATAGAAAATAGCACTTTGATGTGCAATAAACTTAACATCTGGTTTGCATGTATTCATTCTTAATTTCGGATTGTGAAACTTATAAACAAATATGTGCCTGTGTTAAATAAAGTCTAAATAATAACTACTGAACCAACCAGCAGAGTGCACTAAAAATAGCCTCAGATAGCTGCTGTGTGCTCTCTAAAAACACACTGATTAGGTGCAAGTGTTATTCAAAGGTTTTTAAATGTAGCCGTGCCATGAAATGCACAACCCGAGCAAATATAAACTCTATAAGTTATGATATAATGCTTACTTATAGTGATGATGGGTTAACCACCTTGACACATTTGCATTGCACACAGTAGCATCACTCTGCACGGAGGCCTGATGCAGACAGTAAACTGCCTGGTCAACTACCAGCAGCAGCTAACTGCTACATGGTTGTCTGGCTAAATGGTAAATAACTCCAAACATTTCACATGTATTTAGACGTTCACACACTTTACGTAACATATCAGCTGCATTTCAGGAGTAAGTGCGCCACAGTCTTGCGGCCTGCACATATCCCAAAACCCCAGCTGCTGTCTCTCTCTCTCCCCAAAAGAAGCACCGCCGCCATCTCCGCGTCTATATCGCCATTTTTTCTGTTTCGGGGGCCGCCGCCATACTTACTAGTCTCGGGGAAATATGGCGGCGCCCAGCAACACCTAAAACATGGCCTCCCTTCAAAACAAAAACATTTCGATATGCTAAGTCGGGCTTTTGCACCGAAAACATGCGTTATTTTGTCGCTTCTCACGGCGGTGCAAACGAACCACTCCAGGAACTAGTCTGGTGCAGCAGGACAACGCCCTAGCAGCGAGGGCCTCAAGTTAACGGCTAACATGTAACTGCTAACACCCGGAGCGGGCAGACACGGCCGGCCTCACGGTAACGTTACTCACCCGAAGCCCACATTGTGACAGAAAACTCCCCCTCCAGTGTCTTTATCTGCACCTGCTTCTGCTCCCATTTTCTTCCGCCGGCCTCCGCGCCGCTTAAATAGCTCTTTTTGCCTGCTTTCTTCCCGCCGGCGCCGCCTCCCCGCTTCACCCGACCCACGGAGCTCTTCCCGGCCACAGTCACCAGAGTCTGCTCGATGTACTCGTCCTCCACTCCCGGAGCCGGTACCGGGATGAGGATCTGATCCTCGAACCCCGCGCCGCCGCCCGTGTGTAGGTCCGAGTCATCCCCGCCGACCACCTCCTCCCGGGTCTGCACCAGGATCACCTCCTGGTGGTGGTGGTGGTGGTGGTGGATGGAGCCGGGGTCGTCCGTGACCAGCGGCTGTAGCGCGATCATGGGCTGCCCGTCGTCGTCGTCGTCGTCGTCGTCATCATCCCCGCCGACCACCGTGGTCTCGATCGTTTCCACCGGTATCGTTTCCACCTCTATCTCGTGGAGCTCCACGATCTCGGCCGGCATCTCCGAGCCGTCTGTCTCAATGTACAGCGTATCTCCGGATGCCATGTTGAAGTCCGCCAGCTTGCCTCTCTCATTCACGCCGTGTTGTGCTCCTGTTTTCGGACCTCACAAACACAGTCACACACGCCCCCTGCTCGGCTCCTGCTCGGCTCCTGCTCTCCCTCTGCTCCGATAACAACTCTCTCCACTCCGTCCCACGCCACTTCTCGTCGCCACTATGCTCTCCGCGACATCGCGAGAGTTCATTGAAGCGATAAGTGTGCTGCTGATGCTAGTGGAGGTTCCCCAAACTTTATCAAACTACTACACCAGAATTATATATATATAAAGGGAATTCAGATCCTTTTTTTAGTATAAAAACAATAATAAATGTATAAGGGAAATAATCCATAGGGGCACAATTAGTAAACCTGCTACTGTATTGTTTGGGATAATCTGTATATTGGTATAGATTTGGGGGAAAAAACATGGTTATTATTTTGTTTCAAATAAGGTGCTAGAGGTGTCTGAAAATATTGCACAGGTGTTATCCAGTTCATTCAGTTATTGTAACATATAGGGTAAATGTTCCTCTTTGTTTCTTCTGTCACCACACAGATGAAGCATCTTTGTTTGGGACTGCACCTTTAGTCAGACTTTTTTGGTATGACCTTAATCTTTTTTTTTTTAAACAGAACAGTAGATACTCAACTCAAACTCAAAATGGAATTTAATTTGTTTTTTTTTTTTTTAAGTGCCTCTCAAGAAAATGTAAAAAATGTTATTATCTTATTTTTTAATTAGCATAATTCCATATACATGCCACCAAATTTGCAAAACAGAAACCTAACTTTACTATCTTCATGTCCTACTTAAAATCCTACCTGGACACACTAAAATACTGCACAAACTCTAAAGCTGTGAAAAATTTGATTTTGTTTATGTTTGCTTTTTATTTCTTTATTGATGTATTATGATCTGTGCATGACCTCGAGCGCTCATTGCCTTGTTACTGTTGTTGAAATGGTAAATCTGTTGTAAGCTCCATTGTGAAAATAACTTTATAGACATGAAGTTAAGTTACAATTGCCTCCCAAAACACTCATCTGAACATGATCTGCTGATACACTTCATAGTGGTTTAATTACAATAACAGTCAGTGGACTGAACAGCAGATTTAAGTGTTCATTAGTCACAGAGCTGCAGCTATTTTTATCATTAATTTATAAATCCACGCATGGATTATGTTAAATTAATTACTGAATACTTAAGTCTATAAATTGTAAAAAAAAAATAGGCTAGAAAATGTCCATCACAAGTGACTCGAGCCCACAATTATGTGTAGTCCAGAATAACTGGATTTTTGTTTTGTTTTTCAAGCTAGAAAAAATGGTTAATTTTTATGAACTGTGACCTCAAGTATTTAGAATACTTAATATATTCTCTATATTATATATATATATATATATATATATATATATATATATATATATATATATATATATATATATATATATATATATGTATGTATGTATGTATGTATGTATGTATGTATGTATCTATATACTCTATATATAATAAATATACCCTCACTGCATCAGACACTTTAAATCTAGTTTATATACGGATTATACACTGTACAACTCATGTGACATGTTTGTTGGTTTTAGGGTTGCATCCACACTAAATCTGAAAAAAGGCAGAAAACTGCTGCTGCACTGCTGTCTTTTGGGTTCAAGCTTTCCAGCATGATGCACCAGCGGCCGCACCCCGAACAGTGATGTCACAGCAGGTGTTCTGCCTTTGACAGCTGAAGGTAAACACCTGCTGTGACATCACTTATGTGAGTGTGACCTGCATAGAAAACAGTGCGGCAGCAGTTTCCTGCCTTCTGTGAGTCAATGAGGGTTTTGGTGTCAACTCTGCACAGTTCTGTGAATCACATTTTCTTTTTTTTCTTTCAAATCCCAAAGTAATTTCTTGACTTCATGTAGACTAAAGGAGTCTGTTTGAAGCCTGGGGTGTATTATTCTGCCTGGCAAACATTGTACATTCATAGAAAACTGTGGAAATTATGACAATGCCTTAAAATCAGATTCTGTTAGGAAAAAATGAGAGCTAATTTCCATCTTCCTGCCTTCTTGTTCCCACCAGTTGCATCCAGTGGACAGCTAGTGTTGTATTTAGGAAGCTAAAATGCTGGAGTTGAAAAAGTGTGTAGTTTTAGTGAAATTATACATTTATAACTACACTCATTTGATGCAAGAGGCTGCAGCAATTAGGGCCTCAAAGGAATACAACAAACTCTCATGGTTCAATCTATGAATTGGTGTTACAACCAATTTACAAGGAATGTAACATCTACAGTGAATTTAATTCATTAATAGTCAATAAATACATACATGAATTTGTAAAAAAAAAATTGTATAAAATTATTTGATTATTTGTAGTTTTGAATCTATTTATTAAATGTTCAGCAGGGCATGTTAGTGCAACATCATCCTACATTGTGTGCAGTACTTAAATAGCACAATAAGGTTGCACAGAAACTGCTCAGATGTTTCCACTTCTCTGCGCTGCACCAGCTCCGATATCTGGCACCCACTCAATACTAACAGGTTTTGTGTTTGGAAAAAAAAAAAAAAAAAAACTAAACTGAAAGTAAAAATCATAGTCAGGCAAAAAGCCCCAGACATTAAATTAGTACTCAAACAAACACTAAACACACAAAAGGAAAGAGACGGCCTCATTTATCCAAGACATTGTTCACAGTTTTATTTGAATTCATTTTAGTGCGTTTCTTTTTTCTTTTTTTTTGTTGTCAAACCAGGAAGCACTTTGTCATAAAAGGAGAGAATAAAATGAACAATACTTCACCATATCCTTGCAGCCAATAAACATTTTATTAACAACATGATCACAAATACTCTGGTGTATTATTTCTTTTTTTTTTTTTTTGTTTTTTGTTTTTTGTTCATAAGATTGCAATATCCAAAGAAGTTTATTCCACCCTCTGTTTGTAGGTCGAGGCCTGTTTTTTTTTCTGCCATGGCTCCACACATAGCTGTGTTGGCGAAAAGGATAAAAAAAACTTTTTAAAAAAAATGTTCCAGGTCAGATGGTGAGAAAACATTTGGACGTGCTCGCAACTGTATCTATAACAAAACCAAATGAAAACAACCAATATAAAATACAAAAAGCTGACATAAAATGATGTGCAATAATAACAATCAACATTATCATTACTATCATATTCTCATGATCATTTCCTCATTATCACCATCGTACTCACTAGACTATGACTACTCATATTAACATTGACAATCATAAAAATGATAGTAATGATAATGAAAATGATAGTAATAATAAAAAAAAACTTGTGAAAAAAGCAAAACAAATAAAATAAGTTGAATTTTTATCCATTTTCCTTCAGGCCGAGGACAGAGGGGCGAACTGGGCTAACGAACAGACAGAAACGTTAAGAAATCAGAGTAATCAGTGCGAGAGTGTGCCCCATTCACGTCTTTCTCCCCCAAAACAAACAACAAAGCCAAACGTTACACAGACATGTCTGAGGTGTTACAGCAACGTTGCCGCGTTGCTTCAACACCACAGCTGAACAGGATGAGTAGATGTCACAGTTTGGGCCTCCGTTCTTGACTCCCCCTCCTCTTCCTCCTCCTCCTCCTCCTCAGGGCCACAGCAGCTGCTGCAGGGGCGACGGTTCGAAAAAGGTGGTTCATGTCGGGGAGTGGCTCTGAAAGATTATGTCGTGCTAATTCGACTGAGTTCATGTCTAATGGCTGCAACAGAGAGAGAGAGAAGATACACATAGGAACAAAGTTTAGGTTTATAATACAGGTTAGATGGAAAACATGAGAGACAAAGAGTTAAAGAAAACAAGTTTATCAAAATGTGCAGCATCATGTATGAGTTATACATTATTATATTATACATGTTATTATGTGTGTATATTATTATATAGTACTGTATTATGAGTCAACTGTGTCATTATTTTGTGCATAATGTTTAATTATGTGTCTAATGTAAGTGTTACACACTCTATAATGTAATATTTGTTCAATTATCAGGATTATTTTGTAATGTATTATATATTTTATTATAATTTAGTATAAATATGTGTCACAGTCTCTGTCATGTAATAATTTATTCAATAATTTGGATTATTTAGTGGTTTAATATAATTTATTACTATAATATTCTATGAAGATGTTTCTTTTTTTCAACTTATTGTTTGTTTCTTTTAAATCTCCTCATGGCAGTTTATAAAAATGATCTTACAAATACAGTTGCAGAAATGAGACAGTAAACAAACCAACAAATGATGCAAAAAAAAAACCCACAGAGATAAAAAAAAAAATAGAATATATGTATATATACACAATATATTTCTAATGTATGTGTAACAGTCTACAATATTAGGCTATATTTGTTAGTTAGTGTAATAACTTAAGGGCTGAATATTGCATTATCTAGGCCAAATCAGCACATTCTAATCAGATCTATTCAGCATCAATTACATTATAAGTGCAACAACTGTCTCTACAACATCCTGTTTGTCTACTGTATACAGTATATTGTAGGTTTTAATGTTGGAACATTTTAAGTGCTCAGTTGTCTGGGATTATAGTGCAACCTAGTGGTCACAACTCTACATAACTACCTCACTCCTATCATTCCACTTGATAGATTTCCAATTAAATATGCCTTTTTAGCATAAATTAGGAAAGAGACCATGTTCCTGTATATGTGGATTATTATCCCTCTTTAGTGTTTTTTTTTTTTTGAAAAGAAAAAATCAAACATACCATCAATGATTTCATCCTTCACTTTGTGCAATTCACGGAACACTTCTTCCAAGATTTCCTGATGTGGCACAAACAATTTGATAAAATAAGTTGATAATACACCACACATTTATTTATTAACTATATAAAACTTTGTATACAGGAAGCAAATGTTTAGAGCAAAAAAAAAATGGAATCAGTTTTTTCCATCCTTTTTAGCTTTTGGAAAACAAGCTATTTTTGGATGGGAAACATTTTTGGACAGGAAAGCGGTGACATGCCAAAACACAAGATTAAAAAGCGTACAAGCCTCATCCAAATGTTGGCTGGTGCTTAGTGTTAATTTCATATTCTGGCTTTGAATCAGTGTGCAGTCATTACAGTGTCTTTCCTTTACCTGTTTCATTCTATCAAGGTCTAACGAGTCTGTGTCACCGCCGCTCCCAACAGGCCGTACCCTGCATAATAAAAAAAAAAAACTCTCTGTGAGATTCTGTCGTTCTGCTTCACAGGCATATCCAACAAGCTGCGGTGCTTCCAAATCTCACCTTGAAACCATTGATCTGTCTGCAGAGTTAGCTCTGTCCCACGGCTTCTTTGCACCATCTAGATGACAAAGGAGAAGGGTTAGACAGAACAACCGGCGGGGATTTACTGACACTTCTCAGACGAGTAGATTCTCAGACAGATAGATGTACAGAGGGAAATACCAACAGACAGACACTCAGACAAAAAAATGGAGGTAATACATTGACTGAAAGGGCAAGAACAGGGCTCAGTAAAAGCAGGTGAGAGTTTGTTACTCTGCTACAGATACTCCAACACTGTTCAGTCATCATGATCATCACTAGGATCATAATTACTCCTTTTTTCCCCCCTTATATCCTGACTTGTCTTATTGATTTCTTACTTTTTCCAGAGTTACTTTCACATTTTAATTGCATTTTAGATGCATTTTAAAAATCACTGATATATTCTTCTGTGTATGATCTTCATCGTCCTTACTCTTTGACTGTCAGGCTTCTACGGGAATATTTATGGATTAAACAATCTAGTTTCAACTGAATATTTCATTATATAAAGGAGCATCATCAACCTTATCCTCTAATGACCAACCTCCTTGAATACATGCAGTACATAGATGAAGACTTCATGCCGGATGGTTGTGAATGATTCTTATATAATCCAGCCCCAGTTTGCTGGGTTAAGCACATAAATTGTGTATTGGATGTGTTTCTTTGTGCCTGCAGTTGGTTTTATTATTTATTATGTTTGACTTTTCTGAGACTAAGAGGAGATAAACAAACTGTAGATGGTTTACTGTGCTCAGTTTTCCCACCTGTGGCGTTCTGTCCACCCCGGGTGCTGGGTGACGGAGAATTTGGGTCATCCTACAAGAAGACACAAGGATCGGTAAGCATAACTACCAACAGTACCATCATCATCATCATCATCATCATCATCTAAGACTAACATTTTCAGATTTATTAATCTCAAATGCAAAAAAACCCAGTACAGACTCATTTTATCTGATTCCTTTCTTTGTAATTTTTCCCTCATTGTCATAATCATTCATCTTTTCATCACCATTAATTAAAATTAAGACACAAAGTAAAAATGATCATTGCAGTATTATGCTCACCTAATTACATCAAACATTATTATGATCCCTACTTCAATCATCATCCTAATTATGATAGTAATTCAAAGTGTCTTCATGAACCGTCTCACTCACATTTTGGCTGTCCTCTGGCTTCTCTGAAGCTGCTTTCCTTCTGGGAGCAAGAAGAAGCCTCAAGTAAGAACAAGGCACTTCAACTAAATCCTGCATGTCAATAGTCTAGTGTAATAATAATAATAAACACTCATGATTGACACTGAAACACACATTGATTAAAGGCTTCAGTGAACAATTATAATTCTAATGAGGTAGCAGGATGTCAAATTGATTTTTGTGGATTTCCTGAACTCATTGCTCTGACCTTCGCGCCAACAGAGCGTTCATCTCCTCCATCAGCCCTCCGCTCCCTCCACTCGTTCGGTTGGCATCGTTTTTGGCGCTTGAAGAGCTGTCCTCAGGCTGAGGAGAGGAGAAAGTTACGTGTCACCTTCTGATATGGATATGTACAAATAAGAAACTTTTCAAGTATGTCAGTCAGGTTTGGCAGAGATAATCCAGTTATATCTTGCATGACTTGGAGAAATTTCATCAAAACATCAAAGCCACAAGGATAAGTTGGTGTCTCACTCTTTGAACGCGGCGCAGTTTGGCCCCGGCGATCATAGCGGCGAGTCCCGTCTGGGCTGGGGGCTCATCCCCGTGACTCCCTCCACCCATGGGCAATGGAGGAGGGAGAGGAGGCTGGGGTGCCCCTGCTGAAGGCGGAGGAGGTCCTGGTGGTGGTGGAGGGGGAGGAGGTCCACCACCCATGTTCATTGGAGGAGGTATGACTGGAGGGGCCACGGAGAGCACAGCAGGGTGGCCTTGGAAAGGAGAACCTGCAGAGAGTTTGAGACCAGTGAAGATGGAGGACAATCAGTGTGGTCAATTCATATGTAGCTATAACTGTAGGAGTATTTGGGCTCTGATGTACTTAAATGATTGAATGAAGACATATTTTACTGAGACCTGTGTTCTTAGAGTACCTGAGTTGGAGGACCGTCGCTCCCGCTCCATGTGTGCCTGCATCTGCTGCTGCTGCTCCATCATCTGCCTACAGGGACACGAAGGAAACACAGCTGGTCACTTGATATCACAACTGTCATGTCCGCGATTCTGTCATCTTACTCTCCTACGGGAACAATGCAGCCATCTTCATGTCACAGTGGCAGCCGGAGAAAAAAGTCCTCCTGGCTTACAGCTGCTCCAGGAATCTTCAACCATCAGCAGGCCAAAAGAGTAGTGGCAAGTAAAATCTTCCAACCCAGTAATTAACGGATCTGTTGTGACCAAACAGTACTAAATATAGTAAGGATAAAAGCTTGAAGAATGTAATTTGTAGTCTATTCCTTTCTTTTCCATTCTTTTAGGTTTTTTTTTAAACAAATAGTAGAGGAAAAATTACAAAAAGACTTCTGCTCGTAGGTCTTCAGCTGCGTCTCAGTTTTCAAATTCTTTTGGCTTAAATCATGTCTACACGTTTAATGAATTTATGAATTAGGAATTTAATTGCACTACATATTCTCATTACTTTCTCAAGCCGTTTTTCAAAGAAATGTGTTAAAAGCAGCATTTATTGTTTTTTTTGGCCACACAGCATTAACATATTATCACTTTAGTTAATCTGATGTTAGCAAACAGTTGCACATTAGCACATCCAGCAGACAAGAAGCAACATCCGCATTCATCTGGATTCATGTTTGTGTCCACCTGACAAATGTAAGTCCAATATTCTCTGTAATATTAATTCTCCTTTAAGCTCTGGTTTGGTCTCCACCAACTCCATCTGGCCTTTTTGCTGCTAAATGCGCTACTAAGTTCACCAACTAGTTGCTAACTTTGTCTGTCTGTTGTTTGGTGCTGGGCGGGTGGCGTACAGTATATCTATCTGTGCTTTTTTTTGCATAAAACAGCTGCCTGCTGTGTCTGGATGCTGATGAGACCAGTGAGAGTGAACTAAAACAGTAAAGTTGTGGGCCGTAAAACCAAAACAATGAGCTAAAAGATGCTAAAACACTCTATAGAGCTGAAGGAAACTGCAGAGTCAGGTGGCATTACTCTATTAGTTCTTCATTACGAGCGACACCTTTCATATTACGGATGTGTCAGATGGTGTCAGAAAAAAATTGACAATTCTTTGTTAGAGAGTTTCTGCTGTTTGGTGGCATCATTAGTTTCATCTACTTATCTCTGGTGTGTAGAGAGATCTCCATTAATTTGTTTGTGCAAATTTGGTTCTTAATAACAGCAGATATGATCTTTTCTCTGTTGCTGTCATCATACTGAAGGCATTTTTAATCTGAGTAGCTTGTAGACTTATGTGACTTGAAGCCATCTCCCTATCTATAATATAATGTTTTGGCCTTGCTGCACAGTTTCATCTGAACCATTACAGTATGAAACAAACATCTTTCTCTTCGTCTATCCAAACCCACGTCACTCTCCGTCCTTCATGTCTGTCCATTTCCAATTTCCCCCTTGCAAACCCCGGTCAGACCTTCCTCATTCTCCCTCACATCTCTTGTCTTTGATGTGAGAAGCATATGTATGTCACGACTCAGGAGAGGCAGAAAGGAGACAGCTCACAGAGAGGAAGTGGAATTTTCCAGCTGTGTGTTGGAGAGGAGATCTGCTGAGCCAGCAACCTCCCCGATGTGACAGCAGCGCACGCTGCAGGAGAAGAGCTGCTGAGCAATAGTGCCTCACTACCACTGGAGAGACCTCAGTCAAATTAATTTGCATCCGCTGACACACAGACACAAACCCCAAACCCACACGTATAAACACAATCTCCCCTCACAATCACAGCTGTAATCCTTTGTGCCAGAGGTAGAGTTTAGCAGACATGGGATCAGATAGAGACTTAACTCCCATCATATTTGTTCTCTTAAGCCCTGGCATTTGGCATTTGGATGAACGAATAGGAGGAGCAGAAATAGGTTTAAAAACAGCAACAAAGACCTAGTTGTTGGAAGACAAGGAAAGAGAGAGGAATATTAGCCACAGTGGAAGAAATGCAAGCCGCTTCGTGAGCCATGGAAACTGCCTCAAGCATCATTTTGAATACTGCTCATCCATTATTTTGGATTCCTTAATCTGCCACTAAGATTCAGAGAGAACTTCATGTGTTTTAGCCACTTTTAAAGCTCACTGTCTTTATCTGACTGTCGTCCATGAGAGTCAGTACTGTGAGGGAGACTGAGGGTATTATGTGGGGAAGAGGGATGAAAGAGAACTGAGGGCAGCTGTCTGCTTATCTCAGCTGCTAGAGTTCATATTCTCACTGCGTGACAGGTTGTCAGACACAAAGGACTGCATTTACTACTCTAATCCTAACCACTGCGCCGTTTGGACTTTTCACTTAAAGAGCAAATTTCAGTTTTTACAAAAGTTATACTTATATCTTGTGTGAAAATGACCATGTGAAAAGTTAATGCAGGATTTAATATGTTTTACAAGACATAAGGGCACATATTCAGAGGAAAAAGTGGCCGTTTTGAGCAAAGCTCCTAAAAACGCTTTTTTTTCGAACATTGCGTCATATGACGTAACGATAGGGAGTCAGTCTCCTCAGCTCTGCCTCGGCTTAGTGCACAGTCATAGGTGGTAGTGAGTCTGAGCGGTCGTGGTATAGTGAGTTGGTCTGTTTTCAGTAGTTTAAGATTGCATTTATTTATCATCATCATGCTAAATTATTCGTTCATCCACTGGTTTGGAGATAATCCAGTAAAATGTCCTGAACAAAAGCCACCATACCTTCACTGAAATACAAGAAGTCTCACCAGTAAACATTTAAGAAGACAGATGGTAAATGTCACAACACAGGTGTGAGGCTCTAAATATAGCCAAAAATGTTTTTTTAAACTCCTTTAAAAGTCTTTGGAGTGTCACTCTTTGTTGCATTGCTTATCTCCAGAAAGTGCTCCTCTCTCATCTCTTATTTAAAGGCCCTGAAAACTTATTTTCTCAATGAGTGTCTTATTAAAAGTGATGGGATCTTACATGAATACACAGTTTTCTGCCACAGTTTTAACAGTTTCGGTAATTTTTCAAGAGGCTTTTGTATTTGTGCTTTTGTCTGTGCTCTTGTCACTGATTTAAGTGGACAGAGGGCTCACTTGGAAAAATGGGATGTCGCACAGTTCAGTGCCTCAATCAGGACTGAGATGCAGCAGGCAGCTGTTTTCAGTGAAAAAGCTCTAAAAACCCACTCTACACTACCTACGCAAACGGGAGACCGACAAAGTAAGTGACTTGCCTGTGAACATAGTGTTGCATTTAGCAGCTAAAGAGCCAGATGTTATCTCAGGAGTTGGTGGAGACCAAAACAGAGATAAAAGGAGAGTGAATATTAGACTTAAATTCATCAGGTGGCCAGAAAGACATTTCTGCTGGATGTGTAAATTAGCGACTGTTTGCTAACATGTTCACCATATCAGTTTAAAAGGTGATAATATGTCTCTAAATGTCCAAATGAATGTTGGTTTAATGTTACAGAGAAATACCTAAAGCTACAGTATGTGAGTTTTTTCTCTTTTTTTTTTTTTTTTAATTGAAATATGCTCCAAAGCATATGTTATTGTGGAGCGGTGTTGTCCAGGACTTCTGTGACCCAGGCTCATTGAACAGCGTGGCAGCAGTGCAGAGATGTTCTCATCTCAAGTTTTTAAGTGAGCCTCACCCTTCTAACCAATCAGAGGAGGTCAAAGTCTGGGGTGGGAGCTCACAGCTGTCAATCAATACAAACTCCTCTCCAGTCCCAGAGGAGAAATCAATACATTGGATGTCCACGACCACGAGGATACAGGTGAAGGGCTGGGTGACGGAGCAGGGAGAGGGAGAGTCTCATGCTAGCTCTAGCTTGATTTCTAGAATTTGCATTTTGTAGCTCTGAGATATGAAGCCGAGTTTTCTCTAAACATGATTTTTTAAATTATTTCAGCAAACTTTTACCTTGCTCTCTGAGCTTCTATCTCATCTGAAGTTGGTCCGTTCTGGACTTGGCGCTGGACAGCTGGACCTAAAAATGCAAATGAAAGCAGGGAGACAGAAAGAGACACAGATTAAATGAAGTTGACCTGAATAATCCATTACAAGCACTGTAATGTTAATTAAAATTAGCACCAGTCAAGACAATTAACTACCGAATGAGAGGGAATTAAACAGCAGTTGATCATTATGTGCTCTTTCTTCTGTACTGAGTAATGCGAAATGAAAAGCATATTAATCCCTCACTCAAGGTAAAGGGACATAAATTGATTCATCCACTTGTACTGTTGAAGGCGAGCAGAACATAATCCAAAGTGTGTCTGCACATGTCGACGGAGCTGCTTGGCCCTGCTGTCACACTGTCTGTTACCTACAATGCTCTATTAGATATACACAATGCTTTATTTGATTATTAATACTAAGGGTTATTTGAAACTAAATGTCTCTGTATATCTTGAAATGCAAGTTGCTGGTGGGTCAAATGTTAGGGGGAAGTAAAGCCAGAGCAGGCAAATGAAGTCTGGTGTGTGTTTAAGCTGCTATTTTCGAACAGACAGCCCTGAATTGGAAACAGAGGAAGTTTGTCTGCAGTGCAGCCTCACAGGTGACAGGAGACATCTGAGTTTGACCATCATTTCAGCATGCCCTTTATCAATCAAATCAATCAAACTTTATTTGTGTAGCACCTTTCATATAGGTAAGTGCAATTCAAAGTGCTTTTTAGGTTACTGACGAACTCATAATAAAAAAAACAACAAACAAAGATAATGACACACAAAACAGTTAAGAGGAAATAAAACATTTTAAAACATCAATACAGCAAAATAAGAAATTAAATAAGATAAATGATGGCCCTAAAACATTCTCATCAAAAGCCAGGCTAAAGAGGTTGTTTTTTAAGTTTATGTTTAGAGATAAACACTTTCAGCTGCTCACAGATCCTCAGACAGACTGTACCAACTGTTCAGAGCATAAAAACTAAAAGCTGCCTCATCAAAAGTTTTTGTTCTGCACTTTGGATCAACTAAAAGACTCGTGCCAGAGGACCTGAGGGGCCGTCCTGGTTTATACATTGCAAGCAGGTCTGGTGCAGTGTGCTTGCGGTGAAGCACTGACTGAAATCTTAATTTTTTTTTAAAGAACGCTGCATCATCCCTCCTAATTTCAACTCAATCGCATGGGACAGTTCTGTGTTAAAAGATGTGAAATCAGTGTATCGGATGCACAGACATCGCAGGAGAGGAGGCTCATAATCAAAGATGTGCAACTCTCTCTAGTATCCCCCCCCCGTCTTGCTTATGATGTGACAAGAGCTACAAGGCACTTGCGATGTAATCCATTTAACACCGTGAATGAGATCTGCAGATGGAGAGACGGATAGGAAATGTAATTAATTTAAGACATGATAAGATGAGGACAAGAGGACGTCAACCCAGGGAGTACAATCAAATCAGAGGGAATCACCAGCTTTCAGTGAAACTTTCTTCATCACTTAACTCTTCTGGGACATTAATCTTCATTGTTCTTCCTGGGAACAACGTTAGAGGAAAGGTTCATGATTTACGCACACATTTGTAACTTGGCACCAGGGTCTTTTTAAGAGTTGAAAAATTAAACGAAACCATCAACCTTCTAAAAGTAGCTCAGTCACTTATTCTTTTTGACACGGTTTATGGAAGTGAATGAGAAGCCCTGCAGCGGTAAGAGTTTTACTTCATGCTGATTTATGATTGCTCCGCTATTAAATGCTAATGGGAAGTTGTCATCAGTCTCTACAAAAACAACACTTGCATCCTTTAATGAGGCTTGAACAGAGATAATTTGGGTCAACATCCAAAAGGTTCTTACATAACAGTTTTATAGAGTAGCTCAGTGCAGTCAGGCCCTTTTCAGGGTCAATACTCACTGACGATACTCTCCACTGCTCACATCTCTAATGGAAGTGACTCTCTGGCGAGCCGACGGTGCTAATGGCCGCCATTGATCAAGTAACAGAAACCCCAAAATAACACAGGACTACAAAAGACCTGACTCATGCCTCCCATTTGATACCTCGCCCTACACACACACACACACACACACACACACACACACACACACACACACACACACACACACTGTTTAACCACAGACAAGCCAACAAATTACAACTTTGTTTCCCCTAAATGACACATAAATACATCAGGGCTGCACTTAATGATTATTTTCATTATCAATCCAATTACTGTTTACTTTTTCAGCCTTTACCAAAATTTTTTCCACTCAATAGAATATTTTTAATTTACATTTTTTATGTCAACTCATATCTTTAGTATACTTTTACAGTACAAAATGTTACAAATACAGTTTCATAATGAGTTTACCCATGAATAGTAGTTTTAACCATGTTTGTACATGTGCACATAGGAAGCCCAACACTATGTTGCTTTTACTTAGACTTTGTCACTTTAAAATAGTAAAACTATTGGAGAAGTTTAGTCCCTGTATTTGTTCATTTTACAGTTGATTTAAGGCCAATTAGGGTTCTGATATCCCCCAAGCAGACCTTCTTGAAACCCAAAAAGCATGTATAATGTGTTGGTCATGTCAGCCATGCTGCATGTTTTACTCTGTCACTTGGCAACGTGTATGTCAGAACTTGACATTACCGATTCATTGAAGTCTACTCAGTAACTAGGCCAAATTCAAACTTTAAAATAGTGTATTTTTTATTGGCTAAGAGCAATGAGAATTGGATGATAATGGATGTTGGCTTTGTTAAACGTTTAATCAATAAAATGTCAGTGGGGAATGTCCATCACAAGTTCTCCTCCATCATCAACAGTTCAAGGGAACTTTTATGTATAAGGAATCAGCAATTGTTGCCACTGGAATATAGTCTTTGCTTGATAAACTACTTTCAATCAACTACTAATTGATTATCATAATTATTTTTTTCTGTATATCAATTAAACTGATTATTTCAGCGTTATATACCTACATGCAGCATACATGGACACATCAAACTCCAGGATTCAATAAAGACAAAACTCTGACACAAGATTCAATCCAGTTCTTGCTGTATGTATGTTGCACTGTTATTCCACCACTAAGAATTAAAAGGTTGTTTGCTATTAAAAAACATTTTTGTAAACTCTATCAAATCAGCCTTTTCACAAAGTCACAAAGTCACAAAGATCATATCTAATCTGAGTCCTAAAAAGTAGCTTGATATATTGAAAGGGCTATGTTTTACTCTTCGAGCATAGTACCAGTATGTTAACATTACATTTACTCATTACTCACTCTTTAACTGCTGTTATGGAGCACCAATAACAGGATAAAGTTGGGTTAATTTACATTATTTAGTAAATGATTGTTGACTTTAAAGTGAATTTGGCCTTCGCTTATTAAAATCATACCAGCTGATGGCAGCACTAACTGCCAGTTAGTGTAAGCAAGTCACACACTTGTAGGGATAGACACAGCAACTTTGAACATGGTATAATTACACACACACACACTTAAAATTGTAATTGTCATGCAGAAGTTGAGACACACACAGACACACAGAGCTCTGCTACCTACATGACATGCTGAAGAAGAGGAACCGGCTGTAGCAAACACAAAGACACTGACAAATCCACTCCCCGCTGACCATCTCTCGCCTTCACCTGCCCTTCCTCCTCCACCTCCTCCATCACCTAAATCTCTCTCTCCTCACCTGCTTCCCTCTTCCCTCCATCCCCTCCTCCACACCCAGCCACAGACAGTATCATCTGTCATCTCCTTGTAACGCACACCTCCAGGCAGCAGCAGCAGCGCAGCGAGCATCACCGGTTCATGTTTCAAAAGGTCAGGTTTGTCTTTAGGCTGCGCAGTCTAATGCCACTTACACACACACACATCATATTAAAGCGAGCTGATCCACATCCCTAGTTCATACTGAGACTCACGTAAGAGGATTGTCCGATGAGCTGTCAAATGAAGATGTCACTCAAGAAAATGGATGTGTTTTATTCACTGAGCAGTTGGCATTTGACATGGCAGCCAAAGGTCGAGCACTTTTGACTAGAACATCCACAGAATAGGTTTGTAGCTAAAGCTCATTCTTATTCTCAATTCAGCTAAAACTACTTCTTTCAAGGTCAAGAATGAATATTCAATCTCAACCTTTAAGCCTACACAGACAAATGGACAAATGTCCTTTTTTTTTTTTCGTTAGAAACATCTACCATCAAACAACAACTGGGCTAACTGCAACAGGTGAGGAAGATTGTGTCCTACGGTCGAAAGCTCCAGAACAGCTACTGGATCTTGTAGTGAGATTTTTGTAAACTACTGTTACCAAGGTCAAAAATCAACTTTCACTCTCGATCTATAAATTGTTTCCACAGTTAGTCATCAAATCATTTACTCTATAAAATGCCAAAACTCGTGTATGACATCCTGTATGTCCATCATTACAGTAGTTACAAAAATACAAATATATCTCTTAAAACTACTTGTTTAGCCTGATCAACTGATCTCCAAATATTTAATACAGAATGATATGAAATAACCTTTTGTGAAGCTGTAACTAATACAATGTTGGTATATTGACTCCTTGGTCTCCTTGACTCTTGGTCCTAAAAACTTGAAACAGTACATTTTTTCTTCATCAACTGATCGTCAAACATTGATCAGCTAACTACTGACATTGGTCTTATTCTTAATCTCAAGTCAGACTGATTTTCAGGGTTGACATATCCAGCCTTTTTACACTCACAGTTCTGCAGTGTCTGCAGTCACCCAGTATCAAAACAAGTATGGGAAATGTAATAATTCTTTGAGTTTGTAGCCCTTCTCCTGCATTATACTGCTCATGATGTATTCACTTTATCTCCCAATTTAAGAGCAATAGAGAGGAATAAAGGTCAGGGTTTGACCTCCTTACCACTAGAGGGGGTAGGCACACCTGCTTAGAGTGGAGGAAAAATCACACAGGAGCCTGATCTTTGCTTTACAAGGTGTGAATGTGTCTTATATAATCAGCTGGAGGGAAGGGAAGTGCTGAAATCAGATGCTTTGCCATGTATGATAGAAAAAATATGTGCACCCGTGAATGTGCGTGATAGTGTTATTGCCCCTAAGCACACTGAATATACCTCTTCATGCTGCTGTATTCTAGTGAGCTGGCTTACATAAAAGCTATCAGTCTATCTGTCGAGTGTGTGTACCCCTCGCTTGTGTATTTGTGCACTTGTGTTTGTCACTTGAGCCTCTTTGTTCTCTGTCCCGTGTTATTAGGCAGATGAAAAGATGTGCTCTCTAGCACGGGACCCAGGGGAGATCCTCTCAATGACTCATTCTAATTAAGAGGCTGGAGGGGACTGCAGGGGAAGACACGCTGCTGCTGTTGCTGCTGCTGCTGCTGCTGGAGTAACGACTGGCAAGCTGTGATCCTCTGTCTGTCTGTCAGTCTCTCATTCTATCACCTCCAATTTATATTTGTCTGTCCCTCTCATTTTCTCACACACACACAGCTCTAGAGGATATGATTGCTTGTCATGTATGTGTATAATTCACAGCTGAAAGAAGTCTTTAAATAGACCTTTTTCACAGCAGGCACTTGTCATCATAGCGGGAAAAACACAGGTGGAACTAATAACATTAACGATGGCTCCGTCCGATTGATGTGTCCCAGGGTGTCATACCAGCAAACCAGCAAGCACAGCGTAACATAACTGTTATTAATGTCATAAATTACAACTGTGTTCTTCCCCGCAGTGACATGTCGAAATGTCTGCTGGAAATAAGTTTATCCTCTAAGATGTGAGGATCTTAACCGAGGATCAATACCAATTGCACCTACAATTATCATGCTTGTATGTACATCATACATGTATCTCAGCATCTGCATTCAGTTATCGTTTTCCAAGGATGCTGTGTTATTATTTCACCAAAGTGACCAACAGAGGAGAGTACTGTAGGTGTCACCATTACATAAGCTGCAGTAAATATAAAACTTATCTTTAATTTCCCCTATCTAGCATTCATAAGCATAATGTAGTACAATAATATAGTTACAAGCATATATAAACTTACTTTCTGGAATTATAATCTCTCCTATATAGACATATTTTGTATTATTACAACTGTGTTTTACTATATTGTCTATCATGGTCTGTTTATATACCAGCATCCACTTGTGGGAGCCCACAGGAGGAGTTAAATACATTCATAAACACTTATATCTGCTTAAAACTACATTATAGTGTGTTATAAACCATTTAATTGGTATATAGCAAAAAGTATTTGTTAAGAAATATAATAGATTTAAAAACAACTATATTATCTGTAACTTACTTTACAGTGTGAATGTGCAAATTAATTCAGATTTATTATTGTTTTTATTTTTAACTTTCAATTGCTCTGTTGGTTTGTATATAAGCATTTTATTGTGTTGGTTGTTACAGTTAGATTACAGTTACAGAGAAGCACACTGCTGCTGATTTTTTTGTTCAGCCTCGGATTCAGATTCATGCTCTAAAAATCAAATTTGTTTGAATTCAATGCACTTATGTACCTGAGTGCTCATCTGTACAGTAGCACACTTTACCGCATAGTTAGACTTTTGGGCTGTTCCTTATTTTAGTCGTTGTTATTACATATTTTTCCATTTTCAAATTATATACCTGCCTTGATTTCTGTCAGACTGCTATTACAACTTCTAATGATAATATTTAATCATCATCCTCAAGATATTTTAATGCTAAACACCTACACACTATAAAAACACACTGTCTGTCTAAGGTTATGTGCAAACTCTCTACAAGCCACAGCCACATTTTGCTACAGTAAACTTTTACCACTTCCGTTGCTTTATGGCAACGGAATAAATACTTGATTGCAGTAGGATGATGAAAAATATATTTATTTGAACTTAAGGCAGATACTTCACATAGATGGAGGATGGAGTGAGGGAACTGTTAGCTGCTCTAGCAGACGAGATGTGTGACAGAGCACCAGCAGTCTAAATTACTCATTAGTGGCTTCCTGCTGCTCTCTAAATTTCTGTATTTATTATTGATATGGACTATATTAATATTTGGCTATATTCATAAATTACAGCATCAAGAATATGGGTCTGACTGCAAACCTTTATTTGTCTCTTACTTACTATCTTCATACAGGCCAGCTCACCTGCCCTAAAAATGACCTTCATCAGGATGATGACAAGCATTTTATATGCTGACATATAGTTTGCCCAAATCAATCTGCCATGTTTTGCAAGTTCAGTCTGGTTTTTGAATTAACCACATGAGCCTGTAAATCCCATCTCATCCTCTGGAAAGAAGGTAAGGTGCAGCTGCAGGTCAGGTAGGTAATGACCACTTCATTAAAATAAGGAAATCCTCTAAAATAGGCTTCCAAAACATTTTTCCATGTGTGCTCCCTTGTGTAGAAATTGTGTGTGTGTGATGCAATGAAGGGAAAGCTCACCTCCATCCTGAGCGCTGAGGACGTTGAGGGCAAAGAGCATGGCGTTGGAGAAGGTGGTGGCCTCCTCCTTGCTGGCGAAGTTGAGGCCATAGACCTGCCTGGCGTCCCGCCACTGGTGGAAAGTCGGGGTGGCCTGGTTGTACTTGAGGCCCTTAACTATGGAGTAGTTGATAACCACCTGTGAGAGAGGAGGAGGAGAGCAGATAAAAGATGAGGTTATGTAAAAAAAAACACAGTGGATCTCTCGTTTTAAACACCCATTCTTTATCCGAAAGATGATATATGTACAACCACAGATGGCAGGGAAGGGAGATAAATACAACATAATCGCTATTCTCATAAATCCGTTATGTTATTGCCTGAAAAATGGGTCCCACTGTAAATAATAACAATACATTTTATTTATAAGTGCCTTTCAAGTCACCCAAGGACGCTTCACAAATACTAATAAGACAGTCAATACATAATAAAAGATAAGAGCAATGACAGCAATGAAATATATATACAGATAAAAGAATATGTCCAGGAAAGGCCGATCTAAACAGGTGAGTTTTCATTTGCGACTTAAGAGAAACAACAGATGTGCACTGGCGCGCGGACCCTGAGGGAGAGCATTCCAGAGGTTAGGGCCAGCTACACTGAAGGTCTGTCACTCATAGTGCAGAGCCTGGAAGGGGGGAGTGGAGAGTAGATGGACATCAGAGGAAGGTAGCGAGCTAGTAGGTGTGTAGGGATGGATAGGTAAGGAGGTGCCAAGCCATGGAGAGATTTGTAAAAAAAAAGAAAAAGTACTTTAAAACAAATGTGGCATTTAAATGGGAGCCTGTACAGTTGCTGAAGGGAAGAGGAGGTTATGTACTCCCAGGACCACGTGTGGCAGAGAACTCGTGGAGCCGAATTCTGGACATACTGTAGTCTATTTAGCCCCCGAGTGGGTACACCAAAGAGAAAGGCATTACAGTAATTGAGTCGTGATGTAATAAAGGCTTGAATGAGAGTCTGGAAATGTTCTTCAGATGGAAGAAGGCCACTTTGGTGATGTTTCTGATGTGTGTGTATGTGTCAAAACACCAAGATTTTTGACCTCAGCAACAGAGGATGTAATGAAACCAGGGATGGCCAAGTTTAGATGAGACACTTTGTGAAGTGTGGCTGGGGAGGCAATGAGTATAGCCTCGGATTTATCCTGGTTAAGTTTGAGGTAGTTGCACATCATCCAAGCATTGATGTCATATAAGCAGCCTGTCAGGTTGCCCTGGGGGACACCATGGGAAAGGGGGGATGTGGGAGACCTAAAGCTGGTAATGGAAAGAAAACTGTTTTCTAGCTATGAGGTAGGACTTGAACCGTGATAATGGAGTGCCAGTGACACCAAGTAGAGTTTCAAACCAGCTAATTGATTATGACAGACTGTATCAAAAGCAGCAGTGAGATCTAACAGGATGTTGAGGTAACCAGAGTCCGCAGCTACAAGCAGGTCATTTGTAACTTTGTTGAGGACAGTCTTGGTACTGTGTTTTGTTCTGAACCCAGACTGAAACTCTTCCCACAAGTTGTTGTTGGACATATGAACCTGGAGCTGGCTGGTTCAAGGAGTTTGGCAAGAAATGGGAGACTGGAGATACGTCTGTAGTTCTCATAGTCCACCAGGTTGTTGTTTTTTTTAATAGAAAATATGAAATAGACACATGTTTGCAACAAACAAACACTGTTATGAAAATGGTCATGATTTTTTTTTAGCTATTCATCGACATCATCATATATGGGTAAAACACTTTAAAGCAAAATTAGATATGGTCACACAAAGAAAATTTACAGTCTGCTGCTGGAAAATGTTTAAATATTTAAATACACTTATTTTACATTTTTCCACTTGAGGTGAATGTGCCAGAATGTTCCATATTTATTTTTTTATTTAAATACTTTATTGTAAAAAGAAACTGAAGTTATTTTTTTTATTTAGGTTGGATTGTGGGAGTATGTGCTCTGTATTTTTCATTTCATTCTACTTAGGTTTTAGGCTTTTTTAAAGGTAACAGTTAACTGAGCAAAGTTCTGGTTGTTATAATAATATTTTGCTTTCAAAATGTGTCCAACTCTGTTTCATTGAAAAACCTCATATCAAATAACTTTGACAAATGTAAGTGGTAAATGCGAGTGAGATGTGCTTTCAATTTGATGTGCTTTTATAGACTTTTTAATACCATTTTCATCTTTGATGTTGTCCAATTCTCTTATTGATTCCTTTTGTGTCTGATCCTGTTTTTTTAAAGAGATTTTTTTTTAAATCCTGTTGCTGTGTGTTTTATATCCCACTGCTTCTGTGTCTATAACCACAAACTATGCATTCATTGCTCACATGCACCAGTTTCTGTTTTAAACCACCATGTCTCCTATTAAACTCTCCTTCAGTGATGACAGCAATTTTGCCTTGCATGTTACTTAAAATGAAAACTCACAATCACAATCACGCTATCTAAAATAGCCACAATGTCCTGTATGTTAAAATCCTTTTTCCTCACACTGCAGCCTGCGTGTCGAGGCCGTTACCTGCTGGTCCTGCAGTTTGACGCCCACCACTCTGAAGGTGTTGTTGGCAGTGTTGTGGTAGATGTTGATGCGGCTGAATCCCTGCTGTCCAGGCTTGATGGGCACCCACTTCTTACTGGTGTCATCGTAGACCATGACCGAGGCCCGCGCCTGGCAGATACTCTGCTCGCTGGGAGTGAAACAGAGGGACAAAGATGAGGAAGAGAGAGTTAATTATGTGCAGACTGTGTAGAATTCAGTTCAACAGTGAATCAGTGTTCATTCAAGAAACAACTGACTTAAGGAAATATCCAGCCTTGAATATTCTTACTGTTTGATACTATTAATTTATAATGTTGAACATGTTTCACAAGCTACCTCATGATATCATCCATTTTTCATCAACCTGCCTCGTCGGGGTCAAAGACACTTTGTAATTTCCCACATCAGCACAGTGTAGAGGGAAAAAAAACACGTTTCATACAGATTTCTGCTACAGGAATGATTTTTAAGACACACAATGTAACACATTGTTGTTAGCTAAATGATAAACAGTAGTTTAGCTGCGCAGTAAGTTAGCTTTTAGCTTTGTAGCCCCAGTGGCCACTGTTCAGAAAAAGTTACATACAGTAATGTCAATTTAAAAAAACTTCTTTTTTTTCTAATTTACTGAGTAATTTTAGGTCTTCAGGCCTCCAAAACTGTTCAAATCAGACAATCTGAGAAGAAAGAATCAGTCTTTGGTTGAAGTAGGCCCCAAGCAGACATAGATTTAAGAGGTTTTAAGCTAGTTTCAGTCTTTTTCGGATTTTTCTATTGTGTGAATTTTCTATGTGAAAAATAAAATGTACACCAGTCAGCAGATATCTCCAATAGTATTTTTTAAGTGTGCTTTGTATTTAGAGGTAAGTGAGATAATTACAGTGAACAAAGCAACAACTCAGTCTTCTAATCTGTGTTACACTAATAGTCTAATCCAAATGTAATCAAGCGCCTGTCCAGCATCTGTTGATGTTCTTAATGAGAGGCGATCACAATGTGTATGTTTGTGTGCATGTGGGTCTGTCAGAGGCTACTTGAGGACGGCTTGTCCAGTTGTAATGTCCCAAAAAGTGAACTAGGACAACTTGTGTGTGTGTGTGTGTGTGTGTGGCCTCCAGTGTTTGGTCTGCCCGCTTTCCCATCTGACTGTGTTTATCACAGTCCACTGAGACGCTTTCACTCTCTCTTCCTGTACCGCACTTTCCCTCACCGTACCAGACACACACACACACACACACACACACACACACACAGTAAACAGTAGTGCCCATCATGAGAGTGGTGTTTCATGACCCTTTCCATGTGTTTTACAAACAAATGGCATGTGCTGAATCCCCCCAGAGTGGAAGGGAAAAGAGAAGATCAGGTGGAAGTATATGAGACATAAGGCAGAAAAAAACACTGTGGAGGAAAAGAGAAACAATTTTGACTTGCAAATGAGATTAACAAGAAGAGTCCCATCTGTGTCTTTGCCTCCCTGCCAAGCTAAAATTAGTGGATCTACCCCTGAGGCCGAACGAAAAAGCTGCGTCAGAGAAGAGAAAGGAAAAAACAGAAAAAGGGAACAGTCTCGGCTCTTGGCAGAGAAGTGAGTGAATGCAGCATAGTGGTGCTTCATACATGAAAGGAAGGAATGTTATAAAAGGAATAGCATGACATTTTGGTAAATGTGCTTTTGTTTTGCTGACATTTACATGGGAGGATCGACACCGCTCTCATGTATATGTATGTTGAGTATTGTGCTGGAGCATTAAGACTAGAAGCAGGGGAAACAGCTAGCTTGGCTCGGTCCGATAGTCAAAAATACATCAACCACCCACCACCACCACCTCAGAAACTGTAATTAAAAAGTTATATCTTGTTTGTTTAATCCATACACACACACAGAAGTGTAAAAATGACTGTTTGTGGTTTAATGGGAAGTTTGTGTGTGGAACTGCTCCCTGGTTGGATGCATGGTTTTCACTCTGGGGTTGTCAGGCTTCACAGAAGCACTGCAAAGGTGGATTAACTGTTGTTTAACAATAAATTGTTTAATCAGTGAGTTTTATACATTTCTGTTTGTGTATGGATTAGACAAAGACACAATATGTTAATTAGTGACCTTTAGAAGTGTCAGTATGCATATCTTCGAACATTGGACTGAGCCAGGCTAGCTGTTTCCACCTGCTTCCAGTCTTTATGCTAAGCTAGGCTAATCACCTCCAGCCACTAGCTCAATACTTGATGCACAGACATGAGAGTGGTGTCAATCTTCTCAACAAACTCTCTGCAAAAAAAAAGCTCATTTCCCAAAATTCAAAACTTTTAAAAGGGAGATACATTTTCATTTGCTAATATTTAGAATTTTCTCATTCCACTGTGGGGAAAATGACTCAATTTGGGAAACAAATTACTTAAAAAATGTCTTGGCGGCATCCCTCACCGAAACCGTAAGTATGTGGAACATCCACTGCAAGCTACAGCGTCTGACTCGAGCACAAATTGCATCAAACAGCAACATATTTTTCCCCATCTGATGATAATGAAAAGAAGCATCAAGCTTACATTAGGATAAAGAAAATAATACTAGCTTTTCTTCTCCTCCCTTCAAAGCACACTGACAGGAGCGCAGCTGCAGCTGAAAACTCGACACTTGTGTAACACCAGAATCCATTCACATCACACAACAAAAGAAAAAAAAAAAGCTTCTGAATGCAATTTAAACCAGAGGTATAAATAGCTACAGTATTTCCCAGGTTGAGTCTTACTCTACACCCACGTTATCTTGCATTAGTGGTTTTTTGATGTGCACACACTTGAAATCAGCCTGAGCACCAGCAGGGCAGCGATGTGTTTAATTTATTTTCTTTAACTTGTCGACTCTGTTAATTTTTAAAAAGGACTTCTTGGCAACTAGCTGAAAATGGCATCGAAGGCCCAGAAGCATGAATAAATGAGGTTCTTGTGCTAAAAGAGACTTGGAAAAATGGAGGAGAGCAGGACAAGTAGAAGGCGAGTGAAAGGGGAAAAAAAAGAGAGCGAGAGAGACTATGATGGAGCGCTGAGGCAAAAAAAAAAAAGTTTTTGACTGACAGTTATGGGACACACACACACACACACACTCACAAACACATTCCAACACAAATACAGTACTGTGTAGTGTAGATCGTACCATGCCACACTCGTTGAAAAATTAATAATTTCTCCGCAGGACATGAATAAATCAGACCTCTGCCGAATTTACCTTGACAGCACACGCTCATGCACACACAAGACGCACACTTTAAATGCCATCCTCCTCCTCCTCACTCTTCATGACTACCTGGCACTACAGTAAACTTGCTCTGACAGGGACAGACAGAGAAATCACAGAGAGCTGCTCAGGATTCGTACCCTTCAGTCCCTTCCACAGAATTGTCCAATCACAGAGCAGCAGCTATGAGTGGTGCAGGGGGGAATCAAATACATGCTCACTCACTGTTAAAGCCCCGCGGCTCTGTCTTGACCGTCTTAAACAGTGATGACTACACCTGCAGGCAGTCGAATGCAACACAAACACCGGGAGCGACTGCATGCAGGAGAAATGTGTGCAAATGTGTGCAAATGATGGCTGCAGCTCTCAGACTCCTCTGATATTCCGCTCAGAGTTTCAGTTCAGCTCGGCGACTGCTGACTGTGATGAATTTGCTCTGAACTGAAGAGAAGATTTTCAGCACACTGTGTGAACTCAAACAACACACGTGGTAGAGACTCAACGTCCAACTCTTACAGGAATTAATGATGAAGCTGAGTTGAAATTTTCCAAAAAAAAACCTCTCCACATGTATCCCAAAGAGTCCTGTTAAGTCTGATTTGTAAATGACTGAATAACATAAAATTATATTATACAACCAAATGAGTTAGATTTTACTTTTCAGCATCAAACATGTTAAGTTAATAGGACAGTGTGTCTGTCTAAGGCCAAATTAAAGAGGGTCTGTACTGATAAACAGATGAATTATTCATCCCCACCACTGAATGTTTGCAAGGATGGAAAGAATAATTATTGTTCAAATGCACCCACACACTTCTTTTCATCTCTTTCACACACACACACACACACACACACACACACACACACACACACACACACACACACACACACAACAGACCCATTAAGTTGCTCTCCTTTGGGTCTCAGGTCATTGCAGGGTTATTGGGATGCCTGTTTAACCATAAACTCCTTGAACCATCCCTCACACACAAAAACGAAACTTTCTGTTCCCCGTCTCATTTCCCTTATGTCTACAACACACAAGTCTGATGCAACGAGTGTTTGCTCACGAGCATGCCGCAGTGCCCTCGCACGACTAATGAGGACATAAGAAGTTGCTCACACCTGGCCCGGTCACACACTTCACTCACTCTAACCAACAGTGTCAAAGTGTTTACTTCCCCCTCTCTCTATTTCTGGTGCCAAACTTCCTGTCTGCCTGCACTAAATTTACTCCGCGAGCATCACTTCTCTGATCCGAGAAGAACGGCGCAACCACGAGCTGTCAGAGGAGAGGGATACGCTCTGAGTCAGAGGAAACAAATCTTTTCTCATGTACAAACGCCTAGGAAAAAGAGACGTGTACACATAAAAGCCTCTGAAGCATGAAACATAATTAGCACTTTGATCCTCTCCTCTGCTGAAGAAACTGCCAAAAACAGTTGGAGGTGGAATTTAAATTTAGCACAATAACTGCATGGTAATGGCATTTTTTGCAGTATAGGTGGCAACGCTCAAATTTCCATATAATTTATTGCTGTTGTGACAATTAGTTTTCCCTCCGGGATAAATAAAGTGCGTATCTATTGCTGAAAAAGTTTCATTCATTTTTCTGTGTGTTTTAATGAATTAGTAGCATCCAGAGAGGGAGAAAGTTAGTGAAGAGCCAAAATCTCTGTCAGTTGTGAGACTTGAGCATCTGTAATGTCTTCTGTAGTGCATTCCTGTCAATCTATCACAGTCTTTTAGTGCAAGCGTGTATTCCCTTACAAACATTTGTGCTGCTCTCCCTGTGTGAACACACTCCTGTCAGTGTGAGCTGCTGCAAGTGCCTGCACGTGTCAGTCCTAGCCCGTCTCTTACACTAATCTGCGCTGTCAGATGGCCTCGTATGCGTCTCAGTTTGTCCACACAGCAGGCAGGCTGCGGCTTTTACACCACCCTGCAGACATCACAGCATCAAAGCCATTGTGCTGCTCCACTTTCCGGGGCCTCTGCACTCAAGGCAGCGGTGCTCTAACAACAAAGAATAATCTCCCAAAATAGAAATGCAGCCACACACGTCGCTGCATGAAAATTTGTGTGTGTGTTCACATTTTTGTTCCTGTTTGGGTAAACAAAGACCGTAAAGGTAACCGAAAGATAGGTGGTGACTGAAAGTTGCACCCTGACTGGCTCAAATAAGTGATTGATGATGAAAAAAGTTGGATGTTCGCATGGAGGAAATGAGCAGAAAATGGAAATTGCAGCTGGTTTTACAGTAGTGAGTGAATTCAGTGTTCTGCAAACTATTTCCCAGGCGTTTCCCAACAATCAGACTGAGGGTTTTTAATAGTACAGAGGTCACAAACCAGCAGTGTGCGACTGATACTGTAATGTTGTGTTTTTTTCTCTCTTGGCACTGACAATGATGTTAATGAAACAGAAACACAAAATAGAAACTTTTTACTGTTCATGAATGTGTCTTTGTTTTGACGGTGTTAAAGTTAATGAAGCACATAAATCTACATGAGACAACATCAGGCATCATGATATAGAGAAAATGCTTTTTAGAATAAAGGGCCTCTAAAATGTACTGTTAGTTGCCCCACGTTTTCAATATAAATCTTATGAAAGTACTTTAAGAGTGGATGTGAAAATCACCTACAACAGTGATTTTTTTCCTAGTTTGAAGCACAAACTGGGCTGCATTTATACTATTTTGAAAACTGGTCCTCAAGTTGCTGCACCAAGATTGAAAAGCCAAGAAACCTTCATTCTTCTGAAAAAATATAGCTGTCAACAAACCAGTCTGTACATTTGACAAACTGAGCACCATGAATCTAAGGGTTTAGACCAGTACACCCTGAGAATGACAGATCACTCTCGCTTTAAACAATCCATTTCTGGTTCTATTTTTCTTGTTTTTATACGCATGAAAGCTCAACATGTAGTTAGTGGCAGGCTTTTGCAACGCTGAGACTTCATTGTCTCATACTCTAACAATATCGACTCACAGGATTCTTATAACAAACGAAGCTTCAGTGATCTTTAACAAGTTACAACTCTGACAAGCAAAGAAGTGTTTTCTGTTAATGAAGGGCCATCTGACCTCATGATGGTTTATCCTGGATGCACTGTGTCATGATGGCCAGCGATGATATAAAGCTTTAATCAGAAACAGATCAAATATTTTGGACATAAAAACATAAGAATCCTGCATAATAACAAAACTGGTGTCCATACATAACATACTATAAGACAATATTCCATTAAACATGACCATCCACCTACATCAAATTAATTCTTGCAGTCTTTGTCTGCAGGTTGCAGTCTAATAGAGACATGCCATGACTAAATCTGAACACAATCAAGCAAACAAACTGACTGACAATATTGTCGACGCATGGAAACCTGCCAGCGGGCAGCAGTGGCTGTCATTAGGAGATCAAAATGTCCTAAACTGATTTGATGGATTAGCCCGTCCAATGACAAGAGGTTAATACATAGTAAACCTTGTGATGACGCACCACCACAGAGGGAGATGGAAACACTGAAAACAACATGAGCAGAACAACAAGACAGAGCTGCGGTTTCGCGACATGCTCAAAATGAGAGGATATCAGGAAAAAATGCCTCTATATTTACTAAACAAACATACTACTAAGCAATTTTCAGATATTTTACATGAATAGATGCTGGCTACAGCTTTGAAAAACAAAAAGAAAAAGTTTAAGTACCTGTCTGCACTTATGAACTGCACTTAAATGTACTCTACTCTCTGTCTCTTTACACTTGATGCATGACATTACCTGATATACTGTAAGATACTGTGAGTAATTGTGCTCAAATGGCACATATGCATAATATATTAGTCTGTGCTCGCTCAGTCAGTGAAGATAATTTTCAGTCCTCTATCAAATATCATTTTTCTTGTCCGTCAAACAGAGAATGTGTGCGTGTGTGTGATCTTTTAAAGGTGAGACTTAGATCTGAGGTGGAATATATTGGCAAAGTCATTTGCAAACCAAATACTGGCTTCTCCTCTGAGATTTGTTGCAAAAACAACAGTCCTGTTCTCTTAGCCTCAATACAATCATTACACAGAGACCTTGAGACGAGACGAGCGGCTCCATTATATCCCAGACCAAGATTTAGCTCCAACATTCCTGACTAATGTTTCTGTCTGCTGTTCTGGTGTCTCAACAGACTATGAATTTGAGTCTACTCATTCCCTTTGCGCCTGTCACATTCACTGTTTTATTTAAAGAGGATGTTAAAAGTCCCTACAGGTGAAGACAAGACAGAAAATCAATTTGGGTTGTAACAATATTCAGCTCAGTGGTAGGATATCTTTATTTTTGTCAATTACAGTTGCTGATTCAATTTACAACTTTTCATTGTATACCTTAAAGCGGTACAGATATCTTTTGAATTTGTAGTTCAGTAGCGATGAAAGAGGAGAGCGGATCACAAAAAGTGTCTTTGTGTCACGCAGCCAGCTGCTTAGAGGGAACAGCCGAATCCCGAGAGTTAGCTGGCAGAACAATTGTCACCACAAATTGTTTGTACTTTTGTCTAACTCTTACAAAATGCTCTCGGTTTTCCTAAACAAGAGGAAAATGATGGAGGATCCTGTGCCTGCAAATTGGCCAAAAATGCTGCACAATGACACTTCTTATACATGCATACAATATGTGTGTGTCTGTACCGACTTGAAGTGTGTATCTGCATGTGTGAGCATCGACTGCATGAAACATCAAAGCTGCATAAAGCAGAAAGAAGAACAGCTGACAGCTTAAACATTTATAAGCATGCCAGGCAAAGCTACATTAGCCTGAGCTAAACCTCAGCTTTAATAGAAAATCGAATAAATTGTGCTAAATCGTCACTGCAATCCAACCGCTGGGGTCAGCTGGCATAACGAGGAGCTACTTTGGTTAAGTGACAATAATTTCTGCTCCCATCTGAGTGTCTAAACACTCATCCCCTGTCAATCACTACTACAGGGAAGATGCACCACTGACAGAAAGAGTTTGTCCCAGTTAGATGCCATTGATGCTGCAGCATCTGAGAAACTAGAGCTTGCTATGTTGGATGTCAGCCGTGTTTGCTCTGCAAAAATGTTCAGGCAGTTCGTTCTCCTGAAACTCTGTATAACAGTCACAAAGTTTTGGCATACAAATGTATTCTCTGTGCATGAAAAGTGAGACAAAAATACAATTCCCCAAAAAAAGACTGTGGAAAAGACTCAGCTAGAAGTACTGCAGGCAGCAACACTGACAGAAAGATAGAAACCATATTTCCCTGAATTAAAAAACTAAAACTTGTCTGTTAATTTTTAGTAAAAGCTTTTCTCTTTCAGCACACCACCTTACATTAACAGTGACAAAATATAGTAAACAAGCATTAACCAAAGTTGTATAATTCGCTTGAATGCAACTTAAATGTAGCGACTGAGTTTAAGAGCGAACAAGCTTGTTAGCTCGGACAGCTTTTTTCCCCTTCCTCAGTAACTCTGTTGAATGAAATGATGCACAAATTCCAACAACAAAATACCACGGAGGAGTAAACAGCACAGTACAGAGGAAATAGAAAGAAACTGAGGGAGCTATTATGACTGCATGTTCCCAGCTGGGTAGCATGTTCGTGGTTAGCTTTCCAGCTACAGCAGTGTACCAACTGGTCCAGCAAATATTCCCTAATTCACCAAGCTTCTAGCACAGATTTCTCTGTGCCACTTTCTGTGGCCTGTGCTTCTGACACAAAATAAAACATGTGATTTTAACACCAACACACACTGTGATATGTGTTTCTATGTTAATTTCACAAAGGTGTGTTGCCTTATGTTTGTGAAGACCTAGATGTCAAGAAAACTTATTATCTCACCTACGCTGAACCACAACTCATCTTTGAAATACTCACACTTATTTCCAGGAAATGGCCTTCGAACATCAACTGGGTTTGGAGTTAACTTAGCGTGAAGCAAAGTGTGGCGTTAACATGGAGTTCATCTCTTACTGCACAAAACTATAACCAGGTCAACAGCAGAACACAACTTCCCTTTAAAAGCTCAAAAACGGCAGTGAAATTAAAAATGAAAAGTTTATATGTCCACAATAATTAAGAGTTTTTATTTAAAAAATTAACAAATGCACATATAGTCCAACATTCATGCATAAATGCAGATAATGCATCCCCTTTGCATGGGATACGGTGGGGTGATTTGTGGGGTGTTGTGGTGTTTATTGTTGCCATAATGACGAAGGTTGCATGACTTTAAGTAGTAACTTAAACCCACACCACGTTTCAAGGGATCATTTTAACTCAAACCACGATCTTTCCCTAAACCCTAACCGCGTGGTTTTTGTGCCTAAACCTAACCAGACCTTAACCACAGCGTTGTCACACCATAAAACATCATTATTTTTTACGATTACTGCAGTTAGAGGCAGCATATTAGAAAACGCTCCGATGAGTCATTCTGGAGTGCAGGTACAATCAGCCAATGGTATAAGGTACAATGTGGTTGTTTCATTATGAGGATGTGTTGTAAAAAGCCCTCTTAAATTAAAACTAAATAGCTATATATGTCATTTCTGATCCAGTACAAATGCCTATGTACAGCATATTTAATGTTAACATGTTGGTGAAGACATCCACATATTATAGTTTGATTCTTTCTACATTTATTTAAGAATATCCCCATTTATTGATACAAGAATCCAAAAATGAGGTATAAACCACTGCATGTTTATGTGTATATCTATGAAAACTGGTCCAAAAGAAAGCGAACTGTCAGGCTGGTTTGCAGGACAGTTACATAAGCAGCTTGCTTGCTTGCGTATTTGAGGTTTTGGTGGTGAAGGGGTGGGGGTGGGAGGGTGTGTGTGGAAAAAAGTGAAACAGGGAGAGTAAAAAGAGACAGAAGAGAGAAAAATGGGCCTGCGTTGACAGCAGACTTTCAAAACAGGCTGCCGGCCCTAATACAAACAGTTATAAAACAAACCAAATTGCACAACTTGAGAATGGAGAGTCTAAAAATAACTGGCCTTGGCTGAATTAGGTTACACGTTTTTGGGAATCATGCTCACTCAGTTATTCACTCACTGTGTGCTTGTGTAAATGCTGTAGTTAAGGACAGGCTGTCTTCTGACCTGACAGAGAGGACAGTCAGTTCATGGGAAAGCTGAAGTATGACTCAGTTATAGTTATTATTGTTGGATATGACACTGCATATGAGAACCAAAATAGAACAGCGCTTTCTAAACTTCATCTCTACGGACTTGGAGTTTTAAATCACCTCACTCACTGGCCCAATTTTACAGGCTATTGTGCAAACTAATCTAGCAAACTGTACACAGTTTTAGACCAATGACACAGTTGCTGGGACATAATATAGCCAGAAAATATCAGTTTAAACGAACATATGCCAGTGTTTTTGCAAGTTTAAGCCCACATACTACCAATCACATTTATTTGTATTTTTAGCCACTATGACAATCCTCTGGCTAGACATTTGGCTCTTGGGATGGTAATGTTGGTTGGTTGGTTGGTTGGTTGGTTGGTTACTCCACCACTTTGATCCAGACTGAAATATCTCAACAACTATTGGATGGATTGTCATCTAATTTTGTACAGACATTCATGTGCGATGTGTAAAGGCTTTGATTGACTCTCTGACTTCTCCTCTAGCGCCACCATTAGGTTAACACTTGGTTTTTGATTGAAACCACTTGTAATAACTTTGGTCATCCTTTAACATTTCATCTAGAACCACCATCACAATATTTTAATCTGGTTTATGGCCCAAAACCTGCTCAACTAAAGACATTCCCATCAATCTCAGTTGTACTTTTTGTTTAGAGCTAATTAACAAACATCAGCATGCTAACACGCTAAACTAAGATGGCAAAATGGTTGACATTATACCTGCATGTAATCAACATCATTGAGAGCACGTTAGCATGTCGACACATGGCATTTAGCTCCCAACACTGCTGTGTACAGCCTCACAGAGCTGCTATTTTAGCCGTAGACTAAATTTATAAATGTGTTGTTGCAACCTTAAAGGCAGACTCTGGTTTCAGTTCAAGTCAGTACTGTGGAAAAATCAGCTGTCAGAGACATGAAATAAGTTGACATTATGACTGACAGTACTTTAAATGCTAGGAGCGCTGACATTTAAGCAGCAGTTTTAATGCTAATTCACATAATGTTTTTAATGATGTTTTCTGAGTTCTTTGTGTTTTTTTCAGCACCAAAGCTTGTGAATTCAGTGCTGTTGGGCAACTAATACTGAAATCTGAGCTTCATACGAGCACTTCCTAGCTCTTCCATCATCTCAAGACAGTTTTTTTTAAACAAGAGAGCGAGAGAAGGTGTGACACCTGCATCCATCCATCTATAAAGCTATGGTATGCTTAGGAGAATGAGTTAAAACATAAACACCTTTATGTATAAAGTTATTCAAAAGCATGCTAATCAAACTGTGAGTGTATGTGTGTGTGTCTGTACTTGAACTTGTGTGTATTTCAATGCACGCCAGAGCCTGGAGACCCTGCAGAGAAGACACACACACACACACACACTCCTAGACTCTACTGCTGAGACCACGCAAGAACACGCTAATCTGTTGGCATGACAACTGGAGTGGAATATTTGCTTGGCCTAGAAAATATGGCTGTGAAGAAAAGATGAATGAGCAGTGAGATATAAATAAAAAAAACAGCATACAACATAAGCCTTCAGACAGTCTGCTCTTTAATTACAGACCCCACCGTCTTTGCAACAATACTACACAATGTCCTGTCTCATCCTCTGATAATCAAACGACTCATCTCACGAGGTAGCAACTGTGTATTAGCACGGGCGTATGCATCCATGTGAATGTGTGGGAGTCGCCGTGCTGCTATGAAATATTGTATGAGCTCTAACCACTTAACCATCGCCTCGAAGGCAGATGCGACAGACTCCGCAGACCGTAAAGCATATATAACTATCTGCTGTGTCTACTGTGCATGTTTCCTTGCTTTGGGGGTTCTCTCTGTTCTCTTTTTAAACCGTTAATACAGCCTTAAAAGTGTCGGAATCAGCCCGCAGAGGTCGGCTGGGACGTCCAAAAGGAATAAAGCCACGTCCTGGTGCTGTAAAAAAACACAGGTCTGAATTTATGGTTTAATTCCAGCTGAAAGCCTGTGAGGAGAGAGCAAGGATGAGGTTTCTTTTACTGCTGCTCCACATGATCACATAAAGCATTTAAGAGTTTCCTCAACCCTGAGCGCTAATGCTGGGACCCTGAAAAAGCAGCACAGCGGTGGGAAATTTCATTGGGGAGGGCAGATTCAAGAGGTTTAATGCAAGATCAGGTACTCTCAACTCTTATGTTTGGCCAATAACAGCATGCTTTATTAAGTGTGACGGATGGGAAAATCTTGCCTTAAGAGATTAACGTCAAGTTTAAGTGGTGTGTTCGTGGTTGTGAAGGGAGATGTTTTAATTTTCCTGAGGTTTTGAGTGTTTTGTATAAAATGTAAAAGCTCGTAAAGGTGTGTTGTCACGTCAGAAAAATATCTGGTATGCAAGCTCTAATAAAGAAGTTGGCGAGACTTCCCAAAAAAAAGCTCAGCTTACTTTGGATGGTCTTAACTCTTAACTGTCGCCCTCACATCGCGTTGCTCCCTCCTGACTTGTCACAAATGCAAAGCAGAACAACTGAAATAAAAAGGAAGGACTGTCCATGTCTGACCCCATTGGGTTTATATCAGGGAGACAGAAGAGAGAGTGGAAAATAACCGAGAGACTCAGCGGTGGAGGATTTAGACTTCGGATGGTCCTTTATGTCTCTGCAAAGACGGCCAAATCCTCTGACATAACATAAGCTTCAGCGGAGACAACACATGGTCAATAGATCCCTGATGAGTTGTCTGCAGCCCTAAACAAACAAGTAAATCTGCTGTGAACAGCTGAGATTTGATAAGGTGCATGTAGATGAGATTTGAATCCTGCAGGTGCACGTAGATCACCTTAAAGGACGTTTCATTTCTGTTGTGGCATTTAAGACTCCGAGTCCAGCAAGGAGCCAGACATTCCTGTCTAGTTTGTTGTTCGTGGGAATCTTGATCTCGGCTTAATGAGCGTTTGCTGGAATGTTTAATAGCGAGTCTAGAGCCTCAGGTTGTCCTCGTCTACCTCCAGCTGAAGCTGAGCGCTACTGTAAACATATTATAGGAATCACACTTTGTTGACTTCCACCGATGAGTGTGTGTCAGTGTACACGCACGCAGGCAGGATTAATCACTCTCCCAATCAGCCCAGGCATGAGCCATGAATCAAACGGTTGGGCAGAGGCGGTCAGACCCCATGCTGAGAGGAAGAGAGAGAGAGAACGAGCAAAAATAAAAAAAGGGAGAAACAAGCGACAGGAAGATAAGAGAACAAGGGAGAAGAGAAAAGAGAGATTAAAGCAGATAGAAAGATAAATCGAGGAGGCAGAAAGATACGGAAGATAGGGACGACAGTGAAGAGCAGGGCTAGCTTTAAAAAATGCATGCGTCTCCATTTGGCGGAGGGGAAAAATTTTTCCCGGCTATGCTCACGCTGTAGGTGAGAACCGATTGCGTAAAAGCAATACTTATAGAGAATCCATCTATAAGTAGGAAAAGTAGGTTTAAAAGACGGAGAAGCTGAGGAGATGCCCTGGAGCTGTGCTCTGATCCCCATGATGCCATTTAACTGCTGTTACTTACTGTGAAGGTATACACACAAACACACACATATGCACAGATGCAAACACACACAAGGCAGACATGACTCCATGTGATCCATTTTACAGTTGAACGTTTGCTGAGGGCCATTAGGTTAAGTGCTCTCAATTGCAGACTACAGTAGGACCTGATAGTCTGCATAACACACACTCCCAGGCATCCGATGCATCTGTAATTGGACGACTCGTCATCTTTTGCAACATACTCAGTGCCACAGTGGACATGTGGTTGTGTGCCGTCTCTCTTTGTGCCACAAATCATTGCTCAGTGGATTCAATGACCCAGAATATGTCACAAATTTCCAGCAGTGCTTTCTTCTGTTTGACATGCATGTGCGGTGGACTGCATCTCTAATCTGTCAGACCACAGTGCACTGAGGGAATAATACTGACGTTTGGTCTCCTCTGGGAATCCTGAAAAACAGAAAGCCCTTCCATCATCCCAAGACTTAATCCTCAAGCAATAACTTAGGCTACATTACAGCTGCTCTTGGACTTAAGTCAAAGGCTTTTAAGGTGAATGAAGTAAAGGAGCTGAAGACGAATTGGCAAGTACAACCGTAATCTCATTTTTTTGAAAGGAGTGGGTGGGGTCAGAAAATCTGAAGTTGTCTTGATTTAAGCACACATTTGAAACTTAGAGAAAAAGGAATTGTCCTCTGATCACCTCTTTCCTTTCATCCTTTGGGAGTAAAGCTGCAAGAATCTAATCTCCTTGGTGTTTAGCACAGGGCATGTTGAGATGTGTAAAGTTATCCGTTATCTGACCCCCTTTAAAAGCGCATCCCTATCTAGCTAACAACAGAAACAAACAGCTTTATACTGTATATCCAGTCTGCTTTTAATGAATGTCATTATCAATTATGTAAAACTAATTTGTAGTGAAATTCCATCACATTATATTTGTTTTCTAAAGACAAATGTATTGTATGCAGTGGATACCACACCCGGAGGGAAGACTGGCTAATTGCTAATAGAGCTAATGTCTCATTCACATCATATCATTCAATTATGATATGCAGAGCGGGGAAAAAACGATCATGTAAACTCCTAGTTGTAATTCTGAGTCAGAGTTATTGTGATTTCATCCTGAATTTCTGACAATATTTCCTTCGTGGTGAAAAGAACTACAGAAGTGTCAACATCCCTGTGGCAAAATGGCTGCAAAGCGTCGCTAGCAGTCAGCCTACAGCCACATCAAATCTCATATTAACACTAATACAAGTCAATTAGGTTAATTTAAAAGGGGAAACACACAGTTAGTTTTATCTGATATCACACACCAAAGTCAAAAAACCTCACCTTACTGTTCTGCTGACATTTTAATGTAGCTTATCAGCGAATTAGCAAGTTTCAGTGCGCTACAGTCGTTAAAACTTGCCCCTTGAAGCAAAATGTCTTCCATTTTGAATTTATTTGACATTTAGAGTTGATTATCCTCATTATTTTTCTTTTTCTTTGCCCATGAAAATATCAATCAAAAAAGTAGCTGTAACAAGTGCTCAGCATGTCAACAGATGGACAATCAAAAAATGACACAATTATTTGTTTTCGAAATGAACAAGTTGCTTTTCTTGAATTAATATAATTGCTGTGCATCCTCTGGAAAAAGAAAACATGGATGTGAACACACAACACAACAAGAAGGGGTTTTCCCTTATAGCTTGAAGTACGGCAGCAGAAGGTCTCTCACTCTCTCTGTATGTGTTTGTGTGTGTGCATGTCTGTACATACATGTAGATACATAGATACATGTGTCTATGTGCTCGCATGGATTGGCAAGCACTGGTTGTCATGGTTATCTGGCTATACCGTGGCTACATCGGTCACCATGGAGCCCAGGCTGGTGCTAATATCCCAGCATCCTTTTGTAAAGGTTTTTTTCCAAGGCATGTGCTGCACCAAAAACCCACCAAAACATTCAAACATATTTTCCTTTTTTTTTTTTCCTACAATCACTCCTTTCTCCTCTAATTCCACCTCCATCAGTCTGCCCGTTTCCTTCTCACATTTTCAATCCACTCTCTCTTCCCTTTTGCTTAGCTTTGCTTTTCTCACCATCCCCCCTCTCTCCCCTGGTCTCTTATGTTCTCTCCCTCTCATCTCATGTCCCTCCCATGCCTTTTTCTCTTCCTCTGTCTCTCCTGGTTTCTCATTTTCTTATCTACAGTCTCTCTGCTTCATCTTCCCTCTCACTCAAGCTCTAATAGGTTCACCTTGCAATTGCAATAATATGGTTATTGATGCCGCCTGTGTAGCTGTTTCCTATTTATATTGCGCTGAACTAACTTTGACATTCAAGAAAAATATGGCAAGTGGTTAATCTGCACAGAAATAGATACAGCAGTCTGTGAGTAATCATTACATAAAATCTAATTTGTGAGCTTGAATTGGTTTAATGAAAACACATCACACTTTAAACCTCTTTAATCTCTACAAATGCAGGCAGTTTGTGTGTTTGTGTGTGTTGGTGTTGCTCCCTTGTGTGTCCTTCTTGCAGCTAAGAAGAGCAGAGGTGTAAAGGCGCAGCCGGGAAATGTGTGAGACTGTATTTTTTTCCCCCATTGAGGTTGTAGTCTACACAGACACATCAAACGCTGATATTTGCTGACATTTTCTGATGTTTGCCGATGCAGACATTTCACGAAAGGTCACTGAAGTGAGACTGCAGCGGATCAAATCTGTTTAATTGTTTATTAGGCTTAAAACGTCGTGTAAATAACCGTTGTGGACTAAAAGGACGATGCTAAAACACAGCAGGTATGACATATACGGTATCACATTAGGGTTAAAAATGCGATATATTGGGACGCCCTGGTGGCCTAATGGTTAAGGTGCATACCATATGAACGCAACGTCCATGGCGTTCATATCCCCAACGGGGGACCTGTGTTGCATGTCATACCCCTCTCTCTCCCCCCAGTTTCCTGTCTCTACACTGTCTGTCAAATAAAATCAAAAAGCCTGAAAAAAATAATCTAAAAGAAATGTGATAAATTAAGTCATCATCAAAGATAACAAAAATTGAAATGGGTAAAGACATACACTATTCCTTATTTCTCCTCCTTTTTTTAATAGAGATGGTTAAAAATACAGATACTTTCACTTCTATCTTTTCTTTCTCTCTCTTTCTCTTGGTGATGTGGCCCTCAGACTCCCATAGAGCCACCAGGGAGCTCGGCCAGGCCGTGATAGTGACACGCTGTAGCCCCATAAAGCTGCTCCCGCCTGGAGCCCTGGCCAAGCTAAAAGCTGCTTAGTGGGGCAAAACTCTGGCTGAGTCCCTTAAAGCTGCACTAATCAGAGCTGTTAGAGAAGGAATCGTCAAACATATCGCACACCAGATTACAAGGACATCTCAAACCATGGATGCAAGGATGGATGTATGGTGATGGATACAAGGACACATAGCTGAAAGAAGACCAAAATAATAGGTGAATGTGTGCCTCACTGAAGTGAAATGAAACATTTTCTTGCCTGGATGTCACACAGCATCAGGTGTGAGTTCTTGCACGGCTGAATGCAACAGCTCCATCCAGCACAATTATGTCTCAACAAGACAAAGAGCAGGGAAGCTGTTGCATATCTGAGCATGCGTCTTGGAGCGCTCTGAAACCATGACGGCAGGCGTCGGCTGTGGATGCAACAAGGCACCCTGAGCACTTTCAGCGTTGATTGGAGAGGAAGACTAGCAGAAAGAGCGCAAACACAGAGAACAAAAGAGCCACAGAGGCAGCCAACAAGAGGGCTACAGCGGCCACAGGGAGTAAACGGCGAATATAACACAACTGCGGCACTGTCACCCCCTCTGTCCAAACTTGGCAAGCTCCTTCATAGGCCATCAATGCCCTCTGCTTCTCCCAGGAGCCTAACACTTTCTGCACAGCTAGCTAACACATTAGCATGCAGCCCCATCCCCCTGCAAGGGCAACCAGGCGCTCACAGCGGCACTCATCATATACAAAAATTTATATGCAGCAGCAGCGGCAGCAACAGCAGCTGGGGATCTGTTGTAAAAGACTATCATGATGTTCGGGTTATATTTTAGGTAGATCTAAACATGAGTTGTGACAAAGGCAAATGGAGACATCACACCTGACTCCATTCAGGAATAGTGATAGATCTCTCATCAAGTGATGGATCCATCATAAACACCTTTCCCACCCCTGTTTGCCTACCTGACTTTGAACTCAGTGAGCTGCGGCTGAGCCCCCGGATCAGCACAGTAGATCTGGGGGAAGTAAAATCGGTGCGACTGAAGGTTGATGTCCATGGTGTCCACACTCAGCAGACACACAGGTCAGTCCTGCTCCGCGACTACAAAAATGGAAACAAAAAATGTCTGTATTTGTTGTCTCAGCTGCTTTTTCTTCAGCTACAATCTCCTTTTGTTTGCGCTGAATTTGCTCGCTGACACTTCGCTAGAGGTCGGAGGTTAGCGGCAGCATCCCGGTCACCTTCTCCCCGAATGGTTGCAGGGCTAGAGAGCGCTACCGCCAGGAAGGCATCCCCCTCCTCTCGGTCTCCTCCGTGCACAGAACATTCAATCACCTCTGCTGCCCGGCACCGAACAGGCACACTAACCTATTTCCCCACTAGCAGCCTCTGTACACTCAGCAGCTGTGAGCTCAGAACAAAGATGATTCCATTAAAAGATGCTGCCTCCCAGACACACACACGAGTAACCAAAATAATCCTGGTTTTTGGTCACAAATTCATCCTTTAGCTGGTTGAGAGGCAAAATTAGGCAAAAAAATGAAGGAGAAATGGTGAAAATATGAAAGAGACTTGAAAATATGATAGCAGCTCTCAGCCACATACAGAGAAGACTGAATGGGAGATGAGAGTCCTTTGGTTTTTACGCTTCAGAGGCAGAGGAGAGGGGGGGAAAGAGAGAGAGAGATGGAGATAGAGAGAGATTCCCGGTGCTGTGAGGCGTTGCCCTCGCACTGCCTCTCCTCTCTGTGTCTCATTGGATTACCTACTCCCTCTCCACCCCCCCCCCCTCCCCCCTTCCCTCCTCCTTCTCCTCCCCTCCCAGCCATCCTCCCCTCCCAGCTGTGACAAGAGCGATGGGCCGCCAGCCCTGGAGGCTGCTGGTCCTGCCCCTCCTCCCCCTCCCCTCTTCCTCCTCCTCTCACACCCCCTACCCCCCCCTCGGCTCTCTCCTCTCTCAGCTGCCGGATTGGCTGAGGCGAGGATGCGTAAGCCCGCTTGGAGAGAGGGAAGAGGGAAGAGAGGCGAGGAGGAGGAGCAACAGATTTTAATTCATCTGATGGCTCCCATCTTTCTCGCATATGATTTGAGGTGGCATGCCAGGCCTGGGTGGAGCTCCGGATGCAACACAGTCTCACACACACACACACACATACACACACACACACACACATGTACGTACATGAACTGAAAGCTTATAATGGATGTTCATTAATAAAAAAGGATACAGGTGGGATGAAAAAAAGCAATACATTACTATGAGCCTCAACTGCCAGTGAACAGAATGAATGTGAACCACATTACAATATAGAAAAGCATTTTCTGCAGGTTTTCAATTCATAAAATATTCCTAAAAGACACCATACAATTTGAAAATGCTGGAAAAAAATAAAATAAAATAGTGCAACAGTGGAATAAGGGTCAATTCCTATCAACAAAACACAAAGAAAGCCACCAAATTTGTCAGTGCAATAAAAACATTTGCCCCTTTAATATTCATGTGCTCCATTTATCCAGATACATGTAGATTATAGTGATACATACAGTAAAGTGGTGTGTGGCTACTAATCTTCTGGGTAGGTTCCAATCACATTGGTCTGCCAGTAACCAATAAATCCCTCACATATTTACTGTACACACTCCAATATCCCGGGAAAATATCCCACCCGTGGTCTCTTTCTAGTACAGCTCACTCCCCTCACATCATCCACATCATATCTGTCCTGCTGTGTTTTGCCAGCAGGCAATTTCATTGATCGGACTGGTTTTACAGTTGTTGCATGACATGGTTTGCTCTGTAATTGGTGTGGACGACAGTCGGCATTGCAATTTGACAGCAATTTAGAGCTGGCTTTCTGCCTACATACAATGCTGTTTGGCCACAAGTCTCACCTAGTGGAATAAATCTAATTTCATCCTTGTGCTCTTTATATCCATGTGATATTAGTTCACATATTTACTAGACCCTGGAGAAAGATATTTACTTCAAATTAGATTGCATTAAGTTGCATCATGTAGCATGCGTGCAGAGATGAGGCATCGTTACAGTTCCAGAGGAAGTGAAGCACAAATTTAAAGCAGTACTCCAGTGATTTTGTGCTCCACAAAGTTGGGAGGCTTGCAAGAGACACATTTTGAGATATCTTGACTTTAAAAAGTCCAGTGTGTAGAATTTAGTGGCATCTAATGGAAAGGATTTGGCAGAAATAAAATATAATATTCATAAGTATGTTTTAATTAGTCTACAATCACCTGAAGATGAGAAATGTGTTTTCATCACCTTAGAATGAGCCCTTTATATCTACAGAGGGAGCGGGTCCCCTTCCATGGAGCCCGCCATGTTGCACCGCCATGTTTCTACAGTAGCCCAGAATGGACAAACCAAACACTGGCTCTAGAGAAGGCCTTTCACGTTTTTCGCAACTTTTGCGGCCACCGTAGGTTCTCCTACAGGCTTGGAAGGGGAGGGGGAGGGAAGGTGTATTCATTTGGTTTCAATCTGCAACCTCACCACTAGATATCACTAAATCCTACACATTGGTCCTTTAAGTTTGGGTCAAGTGCCAAAAAGGCTAGGTCTTACATTTCCCATACTTCCCCCCAGCCTAGTAAATGCCAGTCATGCCAGTTAGTAAGGCAAGCTTTTCTGTTAAAAAAAACCTCTGTTTTTACAGGCTGAGTGGTACTTCCTATGATGAGTAAACTGAACTTCACTGGTGGAGTCAAGTGGCTTCAAACTCTGTTTCAGCTTGTTTTGTCAGTTCAGCAGCCACTTTAAATGTTAAACAGTTTTTGTGCCCAACAGCTCCATGCAGCCAGATTAATGCATACAAGGTAAGTTCAGGCAATGAATGTTAGAGTATTTTACATTAATCCACATAGTTTAACACAAGCTGCTAAAAGCCAATGATGCACTGGAAAATAAAAAGCCGGGATCAGACTACAAAATGTTTTACCTTATAGATGGTAACTGTGTCAAATTAGGTCATACATTATTGCCATTGTTTGGCCCAAAGACATGGCAGACTATACATTAGACCAATCATGGCGTTCTATACAACTTCCATGACATACTGTAGGTGAACGAGGGAGAACAAGCAAGAGCCAGGGGCCAACTTCACTATTCCACCTGACAGTACCAACACATATTTACATATGCATGAAAGTGAAACTGGGATCATCCATCGTCACTTGGTGCGTCGTCTCTATCCTTCTGACATAGCAGAAAGAGGGTGAGCGTGGTGGTTTGCGGCATATATTTAGAATAGTGAACAGAGGGTGATATTGCACCAACAGGTGCGTTCTGTGCTCCTCTGGGTCAACGTCACAAAGCACGTTGCAAAACTAAGTGAGAAGGCAAAAAATGCTCACATTCTAACATCATGATGCTGCACCTTGTGTCGACCCCAGTGTGGGTCAGTCCATTATTGGGCTGATATTACGTAGTCTGATCCCGGATTAAGGCATTTAGTCTGCTATTCAGACATTAAATTTTATTTTCCTAAAACAAGCCAAAAAATCTGCAGTTAGATGATATAATCTCTTTCTGACAAATCAAGTTATGTCAGAAATCTAAAATCTGTGGCATTTTTTATGACATAAGAGCATCCATGTAACCAAGCAATTCTTTATGGCTCAAAATAAGATGCAAGATGAAAATTAGCTCTCATTGACTTAACTTCATTCATCTTTCTCTTTCTTTCAGGAGGTCAACAACTTGTTTACCACCATATTCTAGTACCAAAATGGACACCACTGTAGTCTTCACTCTAGTTTGTGTGTTTGTGTGCGGTACTGTGAGAGTATACAGCCTCAGTCTCGATGTGAGCAGAGAAGAGAAACTGAGTAAAAGAAAAAAACAAAAGCAGAAAAAACACAGCAGACTGACAGATCAAGGGTCAAAGATGGGGAAAAGAGTAGGAATGATTTTATAACATACAGATGAAAGAGGAGGCTGGGATATTTGGAGTAAAAGAAAAAAGAAGGAGGGGTTGAGGGAAGGGGATAGAGGAGTGGACAGATGGATAGACAGGTAGTCTGTCCATCTGAGTTAAATGACTGGGAGGGATGAAGATAAGCTGCATGAGAGAGAGAGAGAGAGTTAGAGGTAGGGCAAGAACATGGGGGAGGGAGAGAGAAAAAGATGGAGAGAGAATAGAGAAAGGGTGAAAGGACATCCAGCCTCCACTTACAGTATACACCCATCCCCCAATCTATCTCTACTCTCAGGTTTGAAACAGGCAGCAGATTTTATTCTAATCCTCAAAGCTACACACCTCTGTTTCCACTGTATGAGCATGTGCAAATGTGTGTGTGTGTGTGCATGCATGCGTGTGTGTGTGTGTGTGTGTGTGTGTGTGTGTGTGTATGTGTGTGTGTGTGTGTGTGTGTGTGTGTTAAAGGGAGGAAGGGAGGGAGAGAGAGAAAGTGTAGCCAACTGCTACTGTAACAACCTGGCTATTAGCATACAGCAGGAGGGATGGCCTTCTGTCCCACGCACAGCATGACTAAGTGTGCCTGTGTGTGTGTGTGTGTGTGTGTGTGTGTGTGTGTGTGTGTGTGTGTGTGACATGGGGCAGGAAGGACAGGACAGGGTCAATATAACAAAGATCGAGAGAAAAATGATGCTGCTGATGAGAGACTGGCAGGGAAGGTGGCATCAGATTTGGGAAGTGTGTTGATACACTACAGGCAGCACTGTTGGTTAGCTGGAAGGTGCTGGGTAATGCATAATGTTCATAGTTCACTTTTTATTCTTTTTGAAAAATAACTACTTTTTTTAATCGGCTGGTACATTTCCATTAAAATAATACAACAGAACATCTTCATATTGTGGTGTTTTATTGTGGGGTTTTTTGCCTCATCTGTCTATAAATGGTCCAGACAGTAAGTATTTGGACAGTTTTTGGTTCTTCAAGCTCTGTGCTTCACCATGTGTTAAAAGGGCCATAACTCCCACACAGTTCTCTCTATATTGATGTAAACCTACTCAAATTAAAACTGAGACTTAGCACTTGTATGTAGAAGTGTAGTATGTTTAAGTGTGGACTGTATCTAGACACCTTTTTATGTACAGTTGCTAGCCTGCTTACTTACTAAAGTAGCAGTACTTCCCCATTGAGTAGGCACACTGTTGTAGTACTTCCCCCACCAGTGTTATTCCATATTTTGTTACGGCCAAGGAACATTAAGAAAAATATGTTAAAAATGTCCGGTTGTTTTGGCTGCATTGTGACATTTGTTCTCTGTGAAAGAGCATAGAACTCTATATCACAGTTAAACACAAGTAATGGATATTACATTAAAGTTTCTCCTGAGGGAGACAATAAAAGTGAACTTTTTTTGCCACTGCAACCTGGCCTCTCTACTCTTGAGGCGTAAAAAAGCTTGTGATCAATTCTCTGAGGTTGTGCCAGCCCATGCTGACTTGTCTTAATGGTAGTTTTTGCACATATCAGAAGTCTTCTTTAACTGCTGGACAGTTGCAAAGAGTTTGATCTCTTATTTATTCTGATTTTTCTGCTTCACGATGGCCGGCTTTACTTGCATTGACACTTATTTAGTCCTCAAATTGAGAGATGACAATTATTTCCAAGTTACCATGAAATGAAACACACCTTAACAAGAAACACCTGAGCAGCCAATTGTTCAATTGTTTTTATTTTTAAATTGGGGGATTTAGGAAGGACTCTATTATTCCTACACAGTTCATGCAATATACAGTAGATGTGAAAACCATCAAATTAAATCTGAATGTGAGCACTTTGACCTCATTGTCATTGTTTCATTTATAATCCAATGTTCTGGAGTCCAAACAATAAAAAATGTGTCACTGTCCAAATACATACAGATTATATTCACATACGTCACACGTCGTTCTGTATAATCCAATCTGACTTCCCACTCCCTTCATCCCCTCAACACCCACAATCCACCTGTATGTAGTCACGCTACACAAAGGTAAAGTGAGGTGGAGAAAGAACAGGGATTAAATGAGTGTGAGAGGTGTGACAGAGAGGAGGTTAAAGATCTCTGACGTTTCCTGTCTTCTCAGTTAACTCACACTAGCTCATCCTCTCAGGCCTCAGGACTGAATTTCAGCTGCAAACAAATGCACACACACACACACACACACACATGTCTGATTCACATGAGCTGATCATTTTAATTACGCCACACACCAATGGGAGCTGGCAGAGGAGACACAGAGGGGGAAGGGAGACAGAGCGGGGAAAAGGAGGAGGGAGTGATTTCCCTCTCATTCACAAAGATTGGATTACTTCTCTCTCTCTCTCTTTCACTTAAACACACTCAGGCAACTCAGGCAACGCAGGCACACACACACACACACACACACACATGCGTCTGTGTGGATAAGCCTCAACACTCTGCCTTGTGACGCCCCAGTGTGCATAATTATGACTCATAAACCACACTGTCATTACCCAGAATGCACTGTGTGTGTTAATATACAGATTCACAACAGAGACAAGACACGTGACCTCGCACCTGACACTGGATGTATCACAGTGTGCTACATCCTTCTCCATTTCAGGTTACATGTATGTTGAAATGCATTATGACAGATGTGCATGTTGTTGCTCAAAAATGCAATGTGGCTGCACAAGCAACATGGTACAAGCTGTAAGATACAGCTTCTGCAATATATCAATGTATACAAGTCACTGGAAGTCCATTAATTAGTGCAAGCAGAGAAACTACACAAGCTACCACAGCTGAACTTTCAGCGGTCATACACTGTCACAGATCCATCAACAGCATTTTTTTTTTTTTAATGAATTTTGGCTTAAAGTGTAGTTGGCAAGAGCAAAATGAATCAAAAGCATCCTGGTTATTTGTAACTGTTAGCAGAAAGGCTACATGTTGCCATCTCATTGTGGTCTAAAACCAAAAGGAATAGTTGGACATTTTGGGAAATACGCTTATTCGCTTTCTTGTCGAGAGTTAGATGATAATGCCAATCATTCTCATATCTGTTTGGTAAATATGAAGCTACCACCAGTAGCTGGTTACTTTAGCTTAGCACAAAAGTTGGAAAAATGGGAAACAACTAAGCTGGTTTGGTTACAAAATCTGCCTACAAGTATCTCAAAAGTTCACTAATTAACATTTTATATCTCGGTTAATCTATACAAAAATCAAAGCATAAAAAGAAATAGCCAGGTACATAGCCTCCTCTAAAACCACAGTATGTCATTTCTGTGCTTTGATTGTTGTACGGATTAAACAAAGAAGATATAACGTGTTAATTCGTGAGCTTTAGAGATGTTGGTAGGCAAATTTTCTTACCTTTGGACAGAGCCAGGTTAGCTGTTTCCCCTATTTATGGTCTTTATGCTAAGCTAAGCTAACAGGCTGCTGGTTGTAGCTACATTTTTGGAGCACAAATATGAGTGGTCTCTATCTTCTCATCTAACTCTCAACAAGAAAGCGAATGTCTATTCCCCAAAATGTCGAACTATTCCTTTAACATGTGATTAATTGTAACTTAGTGCTTGCCGTTTAGCTTTGTTAGCTGTGACATTATGCATTTTATCTTATTAGCGCAACTGTTATCAGTTTAGCATAACATTGAAGACAGTGAAAGCCACATTTCAAACCGACATGTTTAACTGGGTAAGAAGCCGTGGAACATTTAAGATATTATAAAATGTGTGAAAAAGCAGTGCCGTGTTTACCATACTGAGGGAACATGAGATGGTCGCATCTTTGGTAACCTGACGGGAAATTCCAACACTTTCAGGAACAAAACCTCAACTTTTAAGGTTGTAACTTTATAACGAGGTTGTAATCAAGATCACACACCTGTGCAATCTTCAAAGCACACAGCTGTACAGTGAGAACAATGCACTGAGAGAGAAATCTGACCTCCACTGCAAGGCATGACTCTGTGGTACAGCAATACTTTACAGCCAACACCATAAACCATGACGTTTTCATGATTTATTTTAGGTCTGGCACCAGATGCACTGAATATTGGTTTACAGTGCTGGTGTATTTAGGAAATGCACATGCTGAAGTTGTCCCCCCCATATCAGCAACCTCTTTGAAGCTGATTTTCCTGTTGAACACACCCACAGTAGCTACATTCATGCACCTGAATTAGGCAGTCAGCTGGTATGAATGAGCATCCAGGTTAAACTGAGTTCACCTCTATGTGTTTGCCCTTGTCCTGCATAAACCAGCACGCTGTTTCATATGGGTCACACACATACCACAAACCACTCCTGTCAATACACATCAGGCAACTCCGATGATGCCAGATCGATAGAGCCCACACTTTGCTTTCAGAGCATAATAATGAAACACTCCAATCCACGCAAATGTGGGAGGCGGCGATGGCGGGAGGCCACCACGGGAAGGCTGAGGCCGCAGGCTGAACCACACATCAATCCTGCTGTCAAACTGTATGAGAGGGGTGGGTCAGTCACAAGCAAATGAAGACAGGGATCGTTTAGTCACAGTATACCACTTAACATGTAACTAACAGCTACACAAAGCTTCACCTCAGTACAAGTTAGTCAGAGAAGCATTTGTCTGAGCAGTTAGTCATCAACGCAGACTGACAGTTAGTGTCAATCTGTTATAAATATTTTCTACCATATGTGAAATGTCAGTTCTGCATTGGGCTTATGAGAGAGATGGTAATACAAAATAAATGAGGTGACCACTTGGAATACAAATTCAAACTGGATTATTATAATACCAAAAGTCTTATCACAGAAACGGACAAAAAGATAAGAAATCAGCCGTTTGTTCAGTGTTCTCACATTAGCAATTTAATTATAGATCTGTCTGCAAAGAGTAAATAAAATGCCTCGTGGTCTGTATAGTTACCACTCGATTGTTTTTTCAATTGATTATTTAATTATTTAGTCTATGAAGTGTCAGGAATTCACATCACAATCACAAAAACTAACAGCTCAAAACCCAGAAATTCTCAATTTAGAGTGATTGACATGAAAAACAAGCAAAGCTGAAAATTTTTTGCTAGTTTCAGCATTGTTTGTGGCTTTTTTGCTTGATAAGTAACTTCTCAATGAATCAATAATAAAACTTGTTGGCCATTCATTTTCTTTCGATTGACAAGTCAGTTAATCAACCGTTCGTTTCAGCATTAACGAGCACTCGAGACGATGTCATGGCAGTGTCTACTGTATGTACCACAAAAAGCTACATCATATCTTTATCTTTCTAAGGAGAAACTTGCCAAAATATATGGGGTGAGTCCCTTATGTGCGAGGTGTAAAATCCAGACTGTGTCTCTTATTCCCTCCTTCTGGTCCTGCTCTTCACTTAACTAAGTACTGGACAGGTATTTTTAAATCTCTCTCAGAGGTCTTTGGACAACCTTTGAACCACTCCTCTCTTGCACTGCAATATTTGGTGTAGTGGGTGACGATGTGAACCTCCCCAAACATTAGCAAAATGTGAAAAATGCGTGATAGTCAGTGGTTGGTAGATGGTTGGGCAGTTTAAGGCCCTCACTATGTTCCAAGGACGGTGTTGTCAAGCTGTTTTTGTACTGTTTTCCTGTTTGGTTAAAAAGCTACACCATATATTTTTGGTGAAGTGTCAAACCAGTAGATTAACGCAGAAAAGAGGCTGCTGCCTTTGCAAAACACAGTCTATTAATCAATAAGAGGGAGAGAGGAAGGGATTGCAAAGAAGGACACTGAAGAGAGAAATGCTCAACCTCCAGAAGAGGAATCAGACAGACAGACAGGCTCCATCAAGCCAGGGATCAGTGCTTTACCCCAAATTCCCGGACTAGGATCGCTGACACAAGCTTTACTGTCCCAATATTTTCCCCCAGAGACGTGAGGCACCTTCCACCTCTCCACAGCTGGAGATAATTGAAACTAATGCATCTAATCTTGACGAATGAGAAACAGATACAGCTTTTCACTCCTTCAATAATTGGTGAAAGGAAAAACACAAATAGGAGTAGCAGTTACCAGGATTTATAAAGCATGAGCCTTGGTTGTTTTTTTATTATTTAACTCAAATATGGAACAAAATATGGAGTATAAATTGTGCATACTTCTTTTGTGTGGCTGTGAATTTTTGGTTTGAACAATAGAGTAGACAACTCTGTTCTCTCTTTCTGAAGTATAGCATTTATATTTATATATACTGTGTGCTGATGTTAAATCTCAACCCTTTTCCATGACCTGCAGCATGTAAAAACACTTAAAAACAACTTAGTCTTAGTGTTTTGACTTGATGCTGCAGTATCTGACCTCAGTTGTACGGTGTGTTTGAGGTGGAGCTCGAGCATATCAGCAACTTTTTTTTTTTTTTTTAAATCCAACTAACATGCACACTACAGCAGGGCAGCAAAGATAAACACAATGTCACGCTCACAACTCACTGTATGAACAGAGAGGCAGATATATTCAAAAGACCACACACACAGACCAGCAGAGACTCACTCACATGCACCCAGCTGAGCTGAACCAAACTCTACCAAGTGCTGGCTTGTTGTGGTGAGTCATAGTCTATGTTGCCACCTACAGAGCGCCTCCGTGAAGCACAGAATCCCTCATACTATATCATAGCTGTGTATTTAAGTGGCTGTCACACAAACTATAACAGTATCAGCAGACAGCTTGTCAAAAACCCAGCACCTCTGTAGTTACACTCCTTCGACTGGCAACGGTTTGTGGATCCACACGTGAAATAAGTACATTCTGCAGCCAGCATGTTTTAGTTTTGATGAGGATGAGATTCATCACAATGCAGGAATAAAGCTTTGTCAAAACTGCATACTACATACTAAGTATGCTCAAAAAGTCAGTGTGCATACTAAAAAATACTTGATGAACACTGTTGTTGAGAGTTATAATAATATAAAAAAATATGGATGGTGGTGTAACAGCTCAAGGAACAATTCAGAAAACAAAAATAATCAAAAATTTAGACATTACAGAATAGTGAAATACATTTATTGTTTTTATCTGGAAAAAAAACAATATGACAATTAGTATATAGTAGTAGTAGTAATATGAAATAGTATAAATGTTTTGTTCCAAGATGGAATAAAACATGTGATCTGCCAAATCTAAGATGGTAATTAGCGGTGTCACTTGGTCACGTCACTGTGCATTTATCTAATCTGCCGTCTTCCATACAATAGACTACAGTATTAACTTACATGAGTATATAAAGCCTTGCTCAAGGGCTCATGTCAAGCCATATAAGAAAAGCAGTGAGAGATTGAGGGGGAAAACAGACACTGACCTACTGCAGGGCACTCTGGTGGCAAATCCCACTCTGACCTTGGGACACACACACACACTCACACACACAGATTTCAACGCCAACAGCAATTAGTCAGCTCAGGGTTCCTCCTGTTTATGGTGAACCTGTGCCAAATGCTGGTGCTGGCGCCACCCACCCTGCGCAGCAGCAGCCTTACACCTGATTGGCTGCACCGGCTAGTCCTGGCAGTAACATTTTACCTGATTGGCCGACACAGTCAGCCAGTAAATCCAGTGCTTGCATCCCCGCAAACAGCTGTGACTTGGATGCTCTAATGAATACTCGTAGCTGATTGGCTCTCAGCTGGGAAGGTGTGTATGCGTGTGCGCGCTTCATCTGTGAGCACATACAAAGGTGTGCTCAAATGATGCAAACGTGTCAGCTGTCTGTCGCAATTAAGTATCATAATGTATATCACAATTTCACAGTTGTAGTCTGGTTTCCATGACAACACATCCTTTTCTCTGCAGACAACCTCCACGTGACACATCACAGAGCTGGAGTCAGAGATGTTAGCTTTCATATATCAAAGCCCTCTGGCTCTGTATGTGGAAATCTTGCTCAGCTGTGATTACTGTCTCTTTTAAAGGTTCATTTTCTGTCGGCAAACAGGTGACCTGCCGGTCAATAAAAGCGCGTGTTCATCTGGTACACCTTTTGTGTTGCGGTGACATGCACATCACAGGCCTCTGAGTCAAACTGCGCCAATAAAACGAACAGCATGCCTGTTAAAAGGATGTTTTGTCTTTATCTTGCTTTATCCTTTAATATCTCATAATAACACGCAGTAGAATCACCGCAGTCTGCGTTTTATTGTGCAGCAAAAGAGCAACGCATGCTTCTGCTTACCTCATCTTCCTCTCCTGTCCGTTTGAATGAGATGAATGATGTTTTCTATCTGCTCAGTGTTTTGTCCTTTCAGTTCAGTTCTTATAAAATGATCCAGATCCAACAGCAGCAGCAGCTCTGGATGTTTTAATAAAAACAGCGGTGCTGCCGGCGAAGCCTGCAGCCGGCTGGATGTGCAGATGTTGAAGGGGGGGTGGGAAAGGCGACAGGGTGTGGATAAATGCTACACGGATGTCCACAGTTTTCAGGTCTGTCTTTTAAAATAAGTGATTGCTCTCCGGTGTCTGTCAGGCGGCTGGTGGTTCGGTCGGAGCCATTTCAGCAGGCAGCACGCCGCTGTCCGAAGGACGAGAAGCCGGGCGGAGTGGCTGACAGCAGCTCCTGAGGTGCCATCTTTTCCTCCCTTCAACCACTGGGAGGCTGGATGGAGAGAGAGAGTGAGAGGGAGGAGAGGGAGGAGAGGGAGGGAGAGCAGGCTGCTGAAATATTCAAGTGTTGCTGGTTTTGCTGCACGGTGGCGCCCTCGGTCTGGTGATGTAGCTACTGTGCAGGCAGGTACACAAAACAAACGCACACCACCTTCTTTGAGAAAAAAAGTTCTGTCTTCTTTTGTTTCTAATTAAAAAATAGTACATGTGATTAATTATAAATCTGAATCTGAGCAGAATAATAAACAGGAATATTAGTGATGTGACTATTTATTAGAAATATTTATACAAGGATTGGCACAAATATTTTAAGCCTTTAAGAGCATATAAAGGGTATGATGTGTGTGTGTGTGTGTGTGCATGTGTGTGTGTGTGTGTGTGTGTGTGTGTGTGTGTGTGTGTGTGGCTACATGCCCTTTATTTCCTTCAATCTGTAATAAATTGACTAGTGAACTAGTTAAAATCAGTGCTGCATTTCCATAATATTCCATACTGTGGGAATTAGCTTTTAATCAAAAATACTTCCCCAAGGGGAAACTGGGTCATGTTACAGTTGCTCACATTCTAGAAAATAAATGTACATAAGCATAGAGAAATTATAAGAAAAATAAGAAATATGTAAAAAATATGTGCATCATACTACAATATATAACAACAGTTTAAAAATAATGCTGAGAAATGGGATCTAAAAGTGTGTTAAAATGCTAGAATAGTATAAATAAGAAATATTAGTTGAAATATACAATATAAATGCAGTATTAGTGCAGTATGAATATATTGCACAGTTGAATTATTGCAAAAAATGATTGTACTGTTAAAATAATTCAATCAAATGAGTAATAATTAAATTAGTTAAGGGTTATTAGAGCTATCGTGGCTATTTTATCTCCTATGTCATTATATCTTGTACTTTGTGTTTTTCTCTGTGATATCCTCTTCTTAACTCTGTTTGATGGCTTACACTACATGCTGCTGTACAGAATGACAACCTGTGTGAATAGAGTCACAGTGTGATACCATATAAAAAACGACAGCAGCACACACACCTGTCCGCAGGCAGGACAGACTAGAAAATATCTGTCTTTTTCTGCGTCAGCCAGCTGTTGTTTCCTCACGTGGAGGACAGACAGGCTCAGTTCAGTCTCCACTGAGGACAGATAAGCAGGTCTGTAAGTTCCTTCCTCTGTGTGCAAAGTCCATCTGAAATTTCATGTAAGTTTAGGATTTATTACAGTTACAGTTACTACATTACAGTTGACTGTTTCAAATGACGCAGTTACAGGTTTGGAAAACAACTAAAGATTGAAGCCGTGTTGCAAATTATGTAATTTAATATGTTGACATTGTGTGACACAATTACTTATTAATCTACTGTATTCTATTTTTATTGTGTGTAGCCAATCTATCTATCTGTAATAAAAAAAAGAAAAAAAAGAAGTGAATTTATCCTTTAAAATGATCAGGATCACCAAGACCAACATGTGGATTTTATTTTTTCAAATTTTTTCCACACTATTTCCATTTTAAAATTAGGGGAGAACCGGGACAAAAGTAACACTTTTCAGATAAACGTCATTTTAAAAGATAACGTTACAGACAGAAACTTATTTTCATTGTGATCAACAACTTATATGTATGTTCTATCAATAACAGGGGCTATTTACTATAAATGTTGAAAGACTTTGTTATAATTTGACTTTGTTACTTTCGACCCCGTCCGTCGGGACAAAAGTGAAACGATTATATTATTCTTGTTGTTATTAAAAATGTCTGACAATGTCCTTGTTATTATGTAATCGCAAACATATTATGTACTTTATCTTAAAAAAAAAAAAAAAATTTCATTTTTAGAACACAGGGCCTAACAATCAATGATGCACATTTAGATTTTTTTCAGCCCATCAACACATTGCATTTCCTTAAATTCCTGCTTCAAATCATATCGAGTGATTTACAGTTAAATGTAATTTATTTTAAGATGAGGTGTGCCTTTGCTGCACATCTGACACTGATGTTTCTGCGAGAGACATCAAAAAACACCCTCTCATAGACTTCAGGGTCAACTAGAGCTCTTTCTGCTGTTCCCAACAGGACTCTTGGCATATTCTGTTGGTGCAATATGACAAACACACAATTTAATAAACGCTGACAGTGTGACCACATTAGCAGTGGGGTGAAAGAAACACTCGTTGTTACTGTACAGGGACAAAATAAACGCCTGTTACAATCGTCTCGACAGTAACTCCTGACACTTAAACCTCACTTGCTTCTATATAGAAAAACTCTGACATGGCAAACTTCAGCACATGTTAAAGTACTAAATAATCTGTCAAATGATCGTGACTATGAAACATGAAACAATAAACACAACTTGTCATTCAAAAAAATTTACTGCTCGAGTGAATTTACTTATGATCGAAAATAGCTTTTCAGGTAAAACTCTGTGAAAGTATGATGTATCCACGCGATTTTTGGAGAAAATCACTGTGTTACTTTCGCCCCAGTTCTCCCCTATATCCCTCTCATGTCTGCCCAGCCTGTTAACTTTCTTTCAGAATTCAGGTTTCAACATTATTTGCAAGAGGTAGCAAGAGGTATTTGTATGAAGCTGTTGGTTATGTACTTTGTTCAGCAAAATACACCTCATCCAACCTTAAAGGGCTTCACTTGCACCTGATATTCTTTGCATTACATCACACATGGACTGCAGTCAGTTCCACATTAAAACCATAATGTGTTTTCTTGTACACTAGCTTGCTTTACACATTTATTTGGTTAAAAGCAGGAAAAATATAGAAGCCCTGCCAACAATATTATATATTAATATTATAGAATATATTTAAAATGTATTTTTTTATTTGAACATCTTATTGCAGCATTGTATAGCAATGCAAGTGTTTGCTATACCTCAAAGGTAGTTTCGCCTTCTCACCAGCAGAGGTCCTCCCAATTTGCAAAGAGCACATGAATTTGGATCCACCCTTAGGTCACACCTGCTCCTGGCTGTCTGGGTGGTCATGAAAAAGTTCAGTCTCTGTTTCAGTGGAACTTTTTGGTTTGGTTTATCTAGATCGAAAGGGTTGGTGCATCCTTACAGTAACACACATATGATATTACCTTTCTGTGATGACAACTGTTTGGCTCTGTGGCTTTTATCTCCACAGGAGGGCGCTGAAGCTGTGTGCTCGCTGCCACATGGACCTCTGCAATGTCTCACACAAGTTTATGGAAAGTCACAACAGACTTTACTATCATCATGTTTCCAAACAAGGCTAAAACAGGATTTATGAGTTTTGACTTTGACTGGGATAAATGTAATCAGCCCAGTCTAAAAATATGAATGGAACAATACAAAAACGTAATGTACCAGACTCAGCTTCCATAAGTCTTCATTTGAATGTTTATCCCACTGAAAAGGTCATGGCACATGATTTTCATCATTTTCCTGCACATAAAACTGTTCAGTCGCCATCTGTGCCCTGGAGTCACTTTTGAAAAAGGCCATTCCCTTCATCAGAGAAATGCTTCAACATCAGATTAAGGTGACTGCGCTCTTCTTGCTCTCCAAGGGGCTGATTGGATATAACCGTGCCAGGAAAATGCAGCACACTCTGTAATGGGATCTCATCCTGTCTAAATGAAGAATACATCACATTCAGGCAACTTCTTCAGTTGAACAGAACCTGCACATGGTAAAGAACACACACTAAAGAAGAGTCATCTCCATTAGTGATCACAACAGAGTCGTTTATTGTTTGAGTCCTGAACTAGAATGAGCGTTATTGGCTGATTCGGGTACGTATAGCACCATATATTAACTAAGATTAAAGTGGAACGTCAACTACAAAACTGGAAACATCACAGCAAACAGGCATGAGACAGACTCAGTGACACACTCGTTGACATTGAACACAGTTTCCCTCTCGCGTGACTCACACAGTCAGCGTTCAAAGACGACTACAGCACAGACACACATGCTTACCATGCCAAACACACTGAAGACTTCACATTTAGAGTGAGGAAGAGAAGATTTAAACACAGGCAGGCATCCAATGAAACAATGCAGAGAAATGGATTTACAACTAGACTGTAAAAAAAAAGTGCATTTCAAACTATCATCAAAATGAAATAAATATGTCATAAAACACTGTATTGCCAAAGTCAGTCACTCACACTATGAAGCCAAACATCTAAATGGAAATGTTACAAATTGCTGCAAGTGCGACATTGTTTACACACCCAAAACTCAACAATGGATGAGCTACAGAGAAAAATCATGTCATCCTTACTTCTTCTTACGTCTTCCACATTTAAAAAATCTTTTTCTTGTTTTGTCCAAACTGAAAGAAAGTCTTTATTTGCAGTTTCTGTTTCACTCATTTGTTTGACATTGTGGTTCTATAAACTCAATTTGCCCTCAAATTTATAGTCAACAACAGTAAATTTGAAATTTGTGCCATGAGACAGAAAATTCTTCTTCCTCAGTAGCAGATCTGAAAGTACTGGCTGGGGGATTTAAGCGGGCTTTTGTAGCTGGATGTTTCCTGCTGTGCGTTCTGACTGGTTGTGGTTTTCTGGAGGTTTAAGGTGAAGGATGGGTTTTTCCTCCTCGTCTCTGGCTTGGTGCCCCCCTTCGCCTGAGGGTTGTTAGGTGTGGCCACGCGCCCACCGTTGGCAGGCACAGTGGCTGTGGATTTGGCGGCCTCAGAAGACCCAGTCTTTCTTGCGAGGGGGCTCAGATAGATCTGCATAGTCACTAAGTGAAGTGGTGAAATGAGGTGAGGAGGTAGACAGAGTGGAGGTTGGACAGCAGGAAGGGTGAGAGGGCGGACAGTGTGGGTATTTTAAAGAAGAGATGGGGGGAGACAAAAACAGGGGGGCAAGGGTTGAGATGTCATGGTGAGATGTGGGAAAAAAAACAGCTCAACCACTATTCTCTTAACTTTTCATGATAGTATAGATATATATATGGCTATTTCTTGTATTTTCAGGAATTAGTCTGGAGTCAGGGATGAATCCTACCTTTGCACTGTGTCACACGCCTTGTCCCTGCACCAAAATAACACACAGAGGTCAGAGAGGTCATATTGCAGTTTTTACATGTAGTAAACAAGTTTTGTCAGTCTCTTGCTAAATCACGTATCTCTCTTTTATATAAGCTTAGACAGCAGCTGTTTTTCCATTTTAAGAGGCTGAATAAGGCCAGTTACAACCTGGAAAAAAACAACTGCATGGAAGCAGAGACTCTTACCTAGACTGACTGCAGCCTCCTTGGACTTGCTGCTGTTGTAATGAGGAAAATGTGATATGGAGGCAGCACAAGGACAAAAGAAGGAGAGACAAAACAGTGTGAGAGATGGGCTGATACAGAGAGTCGGAAAATCTGATTTTGTCAGAATAAGTTCTGCAACTGCATGTATGTTTTTGTATTAAAGGCTACAGAGAAAAGTTGAAACACACAATGTGTGAGTAATGTATCAGTGTGACACATCACAGCGTCACACATGGGCAGATCAGTTTCAGGTTGACTTCACGGTTAAAGGTCCTATGTACTGGCTCTGAGAATGTAGTCTTCCTCTGTGGTTTGAGATGTTTTCGGATGAAACAGGATGTGGGGGACAGCCATTGCCTTGACTTGATTTGAGAAATTTGATTGTACCTTGATCAGCTCAGAAAAAAACTCACATTTTACAAGCAGAGGAAATGGAAAGATTTTGATAAACGGTATTGTGAAAATGTATTTTTGAAAATATATTTGGCCATGCATATGTTAGATTTCAGAGCAATACACTCAGATGCACAGTACCTACACAGAAAGGCATCTTTTAATTTCATGGTATGATTGAGGACAAGTCCTGTGTACAGAGTATGAGTTCAGAGATGCAGGAACAGCAGCTTACCCTTCATGGACTTTCTTAGAGGTCGAGGCTGCAGAGGAGGGTCGTGCTTTGGCAGTCTTGCACGGACTGTCCTTCAGGCTACCTGCTGGGCTCCTCACACCACTGGAAGGCAGACAAAAAAAAAAGTCATATTCTTTTTTTTTTTAGGTAGTCTTTTTGTTTAACAGTCAGGAACTGACAGGAAATCATCTCAGTATACAAGAGATGACATAAAAAATTATGAGCAAAATGCAAAAGTGTACAAACATTTGAGCCACTACAATGAAGAAATGAAGCTGCAGTTTACTGCTATCTTGTAACAGGATTCATGGAAACTGAGGTAGTTCAAGCTTTTACTGTAAAATTAAGAAAAATTAACCTGCTGCCTCTTGAGGGCAACATAATTTGCACTTGCCTTGTGTCTATTTAAAATTACATTTTGTGTCATGTATTTTGTGTAATGTTGAAATTTAAATACTGCTATTTAAATATTTGACTTTAATCCCTAACTTTTCGAAAATTTCCAACATTTTAAAAGCTTTAAAATTCAAATTAATTTGGTCATTTTCGTATCTAAAAATTTAACCTAAGACAAGAAATCAACTTGCTCAGAAATTCAGATGAGCGACGGGAATCTCTGACACATAAAAGAAGGAAAGATCAATGGGTGGGAAGCACCTGAAGGCATCAAGTAATAAAGAGAAGAAGCAAAAGAAAGGAACATCAATATGAGGAAGAGAGGAGAAAAAAAGTGGAGTTAATTAGCGGAGAGAAATGTTCCAGGGTTGCTAATGATGACAGCGATGATGATGATGATGATGCTCGCTGCTCCATCGTAACACTGAAAGGACAGGCTTAAGTGAATGGAGATTTACTTCTCTCTGTGCAATTATATCAGCATACCCCAGATATGGCAATCACACATTAAAGTACCACAGAGAAAACCTATCATGCTCTCTGACTAATGGCATCTAATGGCAGTATCATTTGAAAGGTAATTGAGAGGAAGAGATGTGCAGAAATAGTGTGTTGCTTTATAGCTTTGAAATAAAGGAGAGTGTTGGAATAATTATTGAGCATCCATGTGCAGTGCTTCTTGGATAATGGAGGCTATCTGCTGATTGCTTTTGCACATTAGATAATGAGACTTAAGCTTCACTCTGAGCTGGTTTGTTAGGACAGTTTTTGCGTCACTTGTTGCCCTGGGTGTGTTTCATGAGGAGTGCTGTCAGAGGATTTAGAAGAACTGTGCCACTGTGATTGATTCCCATTGTGAGCAATGAACTGTGAAATCAATCAACAATTTTAACCTTTGTGTTTTATTGTATGGAAGCTAAATTAGAGCAAGTAGACCTATGTAAAAGAGCTTTTATGATTTAAATCAGCTTGGAAAACACCAAACATGATCTGCTCTAAATATTAAAAATGATCTTTTATATTGCATATACATCTTAAGTCTTATGTCTCTTTAAATCATATTACTGAGTGTTTTACCTCCGGGGCGGTGTTGGGCTGTAGTTCCTGGCTGTGGAGCTGGAGGGCAGCGTGGAGCTCTTCTTCAGGGAGGCAGCGCTGGAGGTCACCATGGGCGGTCTGGAGGGCAGAGCCAGAGACACTGGCCTGGCTGTGGAAACATACACACACACATGCAGACAGACGGCGGTGAGGATGATGTATGTGTGTTTGTGTATGTTGGGTAAAGGGCTGTAATTATGTGGTTTATTTCGATGTATTTTATTTCTTTTATCTTAAATCTGCTGACTTTTTGTTTCAGTCACTGTTGTGACTGGTCTGTTTTTTATCTGATTAAATAAAACAGTTGAAAATGAAATAACTGGAACCTGTTTGTATACATAAAAAGTAGATGTATTAGGTCATCTATGTATACTTAACACATTTTTAGGATTTCTTTATGGATTTTCAGATTCTGACTATTGGTCTGTGAGAAGGCGTAGAAACATTTACTGACATGTACAGTATGATTAACACTAGATGGATTATTGTAAGTGAAAAAATCAGATAAAATCATATCAATCTTCTTATATATATTGAATATAATATATGTAAAAGTATTAGGAATCATACAATTAGTCAATTAATCGATCAGTTGACTGACAGTAAAATCATCTTCAGTTATTTTGATTATTTGCTTTTCCTTGTCTTATGTAAAAGTAATCTGAATATCTTTGTGTTTGAAGAGTTGGTTGAACAAAACAAGCAATTTAATGACATCAGCCTGAGCTTTAATAAACTGTGAAAGGCATTTTCCTTTTTTTCCTGACATTTTATAAATAAAAGGAAAACAATTGTCAGATATTTTGCTAATGAAAATAATCATTCAGCAAGCATCCCTCAAATTTAGATATCAAAGAGTTATGTGTGCTGAACATACAATGTGTACTGTAAAACCCTCATGCATGTTGAACAACACTGGCTTACAGTAACTAATTTTAGTAAAGCTGATAAGAACATCCATTGCATACAATAATCCATAGAAAAATCAATGTCCAATATACAGTACAGGTCATCAAGATAAAAGCTGTTCCACACATTGACAGACCTCACATCAATAAATTGACATGTAAATAACGACAGTAGAGCAAATCGAAACATGGATCTTAGCTCACCTTTGGCTCCCGGTGCTCTCCTTCCAGCAGCCGCTGCAGCAGCAGCCTGGTGTTCCTCAGAGATGTTGAGCCTCTTGAGGACGTCAGCCAGAGCCATCTTCAACAGCTGGATTTCATCCTCCTGCATCTGCATCCTCTGCTCCAGATAGGTCAGCCGGTCGGCCACGTCCAGGCCACTGGCCGCCGAGCTGCGGTCATCTGCAGGAACGGGAGTGAGTTCAAACAGGAAATCTAGTCATAAGATAGAAAGACAGGTTATGTTGTTCACTTGTCATGATTTTTCAACGTCATAACATAACTATGGAATTATTTAAAGCTAGTGTTAGTCCAGTGAAAAAAAAACCCAAAGGCATCTGAGGAATTCATTGAACATTTGCTTGTCTCCAAACCATGTCTACATAATTTTAAAAATGCACATTTCAGAGCAAACAAACAAAAAGCACGAAGCAACAGACCTTGTTAACCAAGTAATGCTTCAGAGGGTCACAGTGACACAACCACACACACACAGGGGGAGAGGAAGTTGCCAAGTAAAAAAATTAATATGCAATACACAGTTGACTCATACTTAAACCACAGGACCATTTGGTAAGAGAAAATCTGTAAAAACACTACAGTCAAAGCATTATTTATTGGATGAACTCTACCATAAAAGACCTTTTTTTAAGGCTAATCTCTTGTTGGAACAAAATGTTACATATAATCAGAGTGTTTTTAAATTTTACAGAGACAGAAATAAGCTCTTTAAAATCCCCTGTTCTTGTGTGTATAGTAGAAATCAAGCTAATGAGGTCACGGCACAGCTGGACACAGAAGATCAGCACAGCAGCATATAAACAAAGGTAGCCCAGCACACATTCATAACACTTTTAACTGTCACTAATGCTGTAATTTCTCTGCCAAACAATTTCTACTCCTTAAAACTTATTTTTACTGCAGGCAATCACCACGAGCCATCGCCAGTCTCACACAGTAAAAATAGTTCAGATGTGAATACCGTGGGAGACACTGGACACTGATGAGTGTTCAGAGTGTCTCTGCTGGCCAGGTGGACCTTCCTCCACCGCCCCAGATGTCTTCCTCCTCTTCCTCTCCTCTCGTGAGCACACTCTCTCGCTCCTCTTTCCTCCTCTGATTCCAGTCAGATAGGCCGGCTCTCCCTCCATCTGATTTTGATCCACTGGCTGGTGTCCACTAAGATCTCATCTCCTTTGCTCCACTTATGTCACACACACACACACACATACACACACATACACACAGCGACACACACACTCTCACAGGGCTGCCTCTCTGGTGTTTTTGTCCACCTCTGTGTTTACAGCATCCAGGCTTCTGCAGCAGGAGATGAAGTTATTGGTGTTTTGATCCTCTCACGTTTCCTCGGTGGTCGCCTGACACACACTGGGACACGGTGATGTGTATTACAGAGCTTAAAGCCCTCTGTTCAGGGTGTGTATGCGTTTATAAAGGTGGGGGTGGGGCTGATCATGCTTAAAAACTCAGCAGTCGTCCAATTCAACCTAAATTGTCTGTGCACGTGCGTGCGCGTGTACTTGTGTGTGTGTATGTGTGTGTGTGGGTGGGTGTGCAGAGTACAATGATAATCCCTCAGACTGAGCCTCTTTGACCCCGCCCCCACACATAAGCCCCATGTCACTGTGAGAGATGCAGAGACAGAGAGAGGAAACGGCAGAAGTAAACCTGAGCGTGGCTTGTACTTGTGTTTGTAGGGAGGAGGAGGAAGAGGCAGAAGAAAACCTCAGTTCATGCTTGACTGTAGTTGCAGAACAGTTGTGTGATGAAGCATCATTTCCTTGTTACTTAAAATTGATTATGAACAAAAGGATCAATTGCATAATCTGTGTCCATGTGTGTATTTTTTTTTACTTGAGCTAAACCGGTGATACGTCTGCAGTTCAAAGGGGGGTACTTGTAAAGATTGTGGAGTAGCTCAACTAATTTGATCAAATAGAAATTACAGTTTGGTTAAAATTGTGTATATGAGTTAGCGATAACACCTGAACACGATATGTAACTACAAGGGTAGGCATTTCACACACAGTTAGCTAGAAGTAATGGATATATGGTTAAAATCATTAGCTAAAAGTAATGGATACAGTTTTTAAAAATAGCTAAAAGTAATGGATAATGGTTGAGATCATAGTAATGGATATAAATAGTTGAAACGACAGCTAGATAGCTAAAAGTAGACCAGCTATCTTTTAGCTACTCCTGCTAAAAGTATCGATAGCTAAAATTAATGTGTAAAGGGTTGAAAGGTCTAGCTTCTGCAACTCCAAGTGCAAACTTAAATATACCGACAATCACATGCAACATCATTGTATCATCCACTATTACATCACCTCAATATCATTAATAATATCAAATAGTTAAAATCGATTAAAACTCCAGACAAAAAAGCTGGGAATCAAATAACTAAACTGTTTTCAGTATTTATTGTCTATGAAGCCTGGAAACCTGCTGTATAGTTTCTAAAAATGCATCTTCTCCAATGATTAAACTGACTTTTCCTCAGTTTTTCGGGAAGCTGTGACTCTCTTGAGATATATGTTTTTTCTCCTGACAGCCATGATCTGCTGTGGGCGAAGACTTTCAGTGTAATCACTCAAGCGTGCAGCCAGCAGTAATCTGTCTCTCATGGAGAGTGTAGGCCTATGATTTTCTGTTTCTCCTCTTGTCCTGACCGTGACATCATCCTCGTGCCACCTCCACACACCCCATATGGGACTGGGATTAGAATAGCACATAATCCCAGTGCTGTAAAAGGGAATTAGCAGCCCAAAGCTCAATCTCTGCACTAACTCAGCTATACAAAGAACAAGCTCCCTGGATGCCTTTCATGCAAATGTAAACACACATACAAACACATGCATTAATTTTGTCTCTGTGTCTCTGACTCACACACACACACACACACACACACATCCACACATTCACACACACAGCCAGGACCGCGTTAACAGTTTCAAAATTCATATGCCTCTTATACATCTTAGTCAAATGAAAATATATAAGGTATAGCTGCGGCGTGGAGAAGCAGCTGAGTGTTTTAATCTCTGCCTGCAGATGGTGTTTCTTGAATGAAGGAACAGCATCTGTCTGCTCATATCAGCATGCTGCATGCTGACACACACAGGCCACGTGTGCACAAGCAATCCTTCACATATTAGTCCACTGATACTAATATCCCCCGGGGGGACAAGGCATTTCCCTAAATCTCCTCAGCTGAGGCACATTCCGTAACACCAATTTGACCGTGATTCTTTGACAGATAAGATAGATAGATGCAGGATAAGTGTTTAAGTCTAACTTGCTTGTTCAAAACAAGTATTTTACAGGTTAAAGTGAAAGGCTACGGTGCCAATAAAGAAGACACAAAGAAGAAGAAATATGGCTTTTCTTTTTTATGTACAGTAGAGTACCAGGTGTAATCATGAAGGTCCTGTGAGGTCAAAACCAGTCTGATTTTTAACCAATATGACTGATTAAATGAAGGCTTTTAATATACCTTTTTCATTTTCTTTCTTTTGACCGAGGTTTTAAAGGCTTTTATACTCCCGACTGAAACAGATAATTTATCAAAAATTGGCAATACAAGGTTTTTGTATGATGTGAGCAATATGTTAATAAAAAAAATTAAGTCCTATGAGACATAACACTCTCAAAAGTCATCTGAGGTTCAGCCACAAGCCATATAAAAGACAAACCATCACTTAAGTCATTTTCAACTCCATTAATATAACTTAAATTAGCTTCAGTCAATGAGTGATACATGTAGAGGGTCTGCATGTACTTTTTTGAAGACAGTGGAGGTTCCTTCAGACCTTTCAGCATGTTTAATCAATTTCATCATCTTGCAAACGTATGCAAACCATACATGTTATGTGCACCCAGTTGGTGATAAATTGCAGGAAGTGTAAACGTCTCTTTTTGCTGTGCAAGGAAAATTGCAAGTAATGCAAGTATGCACTTCATTCATACAGAACACTTTAAAGAGCCAGTTCAGTTTTGTTACTTGCCTGTAGTAGTATCCTGGAGTCATTTTGGGTTTCATTTGCACAGGTTTTAAGATTTAAAAAAAAATCCATAATATCAGAGATGGATATCTGAATACCTTGGCAAATAAAAACAAAACTATCTGCAGAGCTGCATACCAATAGAAGCAAGTGAGATTTTTTTTTTTTTTTTTTTTTTTTGGAATTTGGGTGAACTGGCCCTTCAACATCTAAACTTGCTGAACTCTGTACCTGTCATGAAGTCAGTGTCAGGTGCCAGCAGTGTATCGCTGTGGTAGATCTCCCTCAATGAGGGCCTCCTGAGCAGACTGTCGTGGGCCGTCTCCTCCATCCCCAGACCCTGGTCCACCATCTCCTCCATGTGTGCCTCTGCTGTGCCCGCTGCCATGGCCCTGACAGACCGCTTTGCTGTGATCCTGTGTCACACCCTGTAGTCTCCTACGTTTTGTCTAACACTGCTAAGCTAATTCACCTTCCCTTAACCACCGGTGGCCACCACCTCCCGCTTTTCCCTCCCTCCCTCTCACCTGCTGTCCCTTAAGGGTGCAGGGAGAGGGTGATGTCACTCAGAGGACAGATTAAGGACCCGGTAAGCCATCTGAAGCCATCAGCCAGGGGAAGATGACACTCTGTGGTGTGTGTGTGTCTGTATATTGTGCAGCATGCACATAGGGGTCAGGGAGGCCTCACATAGTGAAAACACTTTGACATTAAAAGGCCCCAAAAACAACTTCCTGCAAAATAAGTTGCATAACTCCTCTCTGCAAACTGCTTCATGGAGGAAACCGATGAGTAACAATTATGCCGAGAAAACACAGTCCTGACAAAAACACACAGCAGGGTAGGTTCACGCAATTTGCTGTTGCACGCAAAGTTGCAGACAAGCACACAATTACATACCCCAAAAGAGCTTACATCAGGCTACCATCCGGTGTAGCCAGCCCTGGTTGTACAGTAAGGATGATGAGATTCAGAGATTAGGGAGCAGAACTTGATTAATAACAGTCATCAAGAGGACAATAAGCCGGACGTGGTAATTAGCCCAACAGAGAAAGACAACAGGAGCAGGTGAAAAGCCATTTAGGCGATTGTGTCAGGGTCTCCCCCAGTGTAATCTGGCTTTCTGTCTATTTTGCATTTGCTGGATTGATTTTTTTCTACCAGATGCTTCCCTTTGCTGATCTGTCAAACTTTCTGGCCATTTAGCGGAGGTTCTCCTCTCCCCAGACCGTTAAAAAATTGCTTTCAGGTACATTTATTTTCTTTAAGTTTTTCCAGTTTTGTAAATCCCAAAAGAGAAAGAGAACTGGAGCAGGTGAAAAGCCAGTGAGGCTGTTTCCAGTACATTTATTTTCCTCAAGTTTTCCAGTTTTGTAAATTCAAATAAAAGATGGTGAAGCATGGCTGACTAACCACTGCAAGTCCTCAAATGTAAAAAATAATAATATTAATTTTAATCAAAACTGAAGCTTCATCTTTCTTTTCCAGTCAGTATCATCTTTCATATTTCCTCTACATTCCCTTCATTTCACAAATCAGTGACTGTCTTTATTTTTTTTTAAAAAGCTCTTCTGGATGAAGGTAATCAATTAACAGAAAGTTTCTGCAACTATTTTGGGAAAACTGTGATGATTACATTTGAAACAATTAATCATTTAATTGAGAAAATAATTAATCAGATGAGTCAGATTAATTGATACAAAAATAATAGTAATTAATAATAATAATTAGATGGGTGATTTTATCTGTTTGTTCCATAGCAACTCTTACTTTGCTGAAAAAAGACACTCAAGTACAAGAACAAGTACTTTTAAGTAGTTAATTTATAACTCTACTAACATAATCAACAGCTACCAACATAAGGGGTGACACATTAAGGTCAGATTTATTAATAAAAGCTATTCTATAAAGATGTTTTTACTGTTCAACATCCTGAATGGCCACACAATTAATCCTCACCTACTCATTGATTTTAACCTACAGTCTAAGTTCCAGAGACTGGGACCTTTACCACGAAACAGCCAATAGTCTTACAGCAGACTGTCGCACCTGAGAGGCCTCTGAGGTCAAAGTGTGTAGTTATATTATCATGCACTAATCGCCAGCTCCGCTCTGGCTGCTGTTATCCCTGTGTAACTGACACTTAGGCCCTGCTGTGTGTGTGTGTGTGTGTGTGTGTGTGTGTGTGTGTGTGTGTGTGTGTGTGTGTGTGTGTGTGTGTGTTGGACATTCCTAATGCCATGAGGCCTGAACAGGGATAAAGGCCAAAGACAGATAATGACTCTGCTGACAGAGGACATGTCAGGGAGAGGGAAACATGGGAGAGAGGCAGGAGAGGGTTGACACTCATCTCGTGCTGAATTTAAATTAACACATGACGATGTAGTGAACGGCCTGATAAGTACCTACAGTAACTGCAGAGGTCAAAGAGGGTCTGACCCTGATCTGTGCATGTTGTCTCACTACTGACCTCCTGTGGAGATTGTAACGCATGACAGTTTATCTTGCTAGGGGAACTTTACAGTCGTGCCATTGATCACATGCAGTGAGAACAGCTTCCCTTTTGCAAAGTAAAACGTCATCTAGAACGGGAAAAACAATGCTGCAGAAGGTCATTATGTAAGCTGGAAATACAGGGGATTTTAAGCAGATGACAGTTGGGATCTATCCAGAAAAACATATTAAGTGACCTTGTAAACTTATATGTCTGAAATGCAGAGGCGGAAGAAGTACTCAGATGCTTTACTTCAGCAAAAGTACCAATATAACAATGTAAAAAACTACATTACAAGTAAAGGTTCTGCATGAAAAATCCTACGTAAGTAAAAGTGCCTACGTATTAGCAGCAAAATGTAGTTAAAGTATTGCAATAAAAGTAGTGGTTTAGTCCCTCTGACTGATATATTATTATATATGACATCATTAGATTATCAATACTGAAGCATCAAAGTGTAAGCAGCATGTTATTGCTGTAGCTGCTGGAGGTGAAGCTAGTTTGAACTACTTTATACACAGTTAGCTAGTTTAGTCCAGTGGTTCCCAATAGAGGGGTGAGGCCCATCCAAAGGGTCACCAGATAAATCTGAGGGGTTGTGAGATGATTAATGGGAGAGGAAAGAAGAAAAAACAAAGTTTTGATACACAAATCTGTCTTCAGTTCCTGGACTTGTTCTCTAGTCTTTGATTTTTGGTGAAATATTGGATGTTTGAACTTTTATTGAAATGAAACCGTGTGAGAAAGTTGGAGGGAAAAATACTCATAAACATTTGAAATATGACCCCGACTACACACTGCTTTTTGTAAGACGTAAAAGCCAAAAAGTTTGGAAACCACCGGTTTTATCTTTAACAATGTGCTGTGTATTAAAAGCTTGTTATATTATGCATTGTGTCAAATCTTCATCTGAAAAGTAACTAAAGCTGTCAAATAAATGTAGTAGAATAGAAAGTACAATATTTCCCTCTGAAATGTAGTGGAGTGGAAGTATAAAGTAGGATAAATGGAAATACTCAGTAAAGTACAAGCACCTCAAAACTGTACTTAAGTACAGTACTTGAGTAACAGTACTTAGTTACTTTCCACCACTGAAATGTATCCAAATATTTAAGATGAGATTAAAACAAACCCTTCATCTCATTAAAAAACACAGCACAGATCATCAGAGCAAAAAACAGAAATAAAAACTTACACAGAGAATTTTCACAAAGGACTTAAAATTTATAAATATTCTTTCAATGGAACATTAAATCAGTAGGGATGTTATATAATTCTTCCAAAAAAAATCAGAGAGATTTTCAGAGAGCATGACAAAGTGACAATAATCTGATACACACAATGCTTCTCTACTCCAAAAATATCTAGACTTTTTATATCCCCCGTTTTTTCCAAATATATCAAAATATATGCTGACAATAAGCGTCAATACAGACCACAGAAAGCAGGATCTCATGGGTTGGTCGGGTGCTTTTGCTCTGACTCATGGAGTGAACACACTTCCTGTGCATCAGTAAAAGTTCACTCAGTATTTGGCCTCTGTGGGCGCCCCTACATACACAGACAGTCTGCTCCTGAGCGCTGGCCCTACCCTGGCGTCATGGTGTATAAAGGATGCAACTGTGTCCATGCAAAGCTGCTAGGAAATTAAAGGAAATAATAACATACAATCTAGTCCATGCGTTTTTAAAGGCTGGCCAGCACTTGGGAGGATGACTCATGGCAACCTCCCAACTGAGGTTTCTTCTTCTTCTTCTGCTTTTGTAAAAGAGTTCCTACATCTCTTAGTGGCTATAAGATGAGGAGACAAGAAAAGCAGAAGAGGAGAGAGGAGCTGGGATGTAGCCATGAGACTGTTCTGCGCACATAGAGATTCCTGCCCTCTAGGGGCCAAACACCATCAATGTACATCTGGGAGAAAGGCAACAGTGGCCAACTGATTTGAATGGTGGGGAGAGACCGTTCAGAAAAGCCTTAATTTAATCAACTCATGAATTATGTTAAAATCCTTTCAGCCTACTGGAGACCTTGTGGTTTTAATTACTTGAGTAATTCCTGAAACCGTCTATGATGGAGGGCTAAATTTAGAAAAGGGAAACTGGTCTTAGATCAGCGCATAAGGGGATCTCCACCATGCAGACCAGAGGACGTCCTCTCCCATCCTTTCCTGTCCTGTCTCAGGTGTTCACAGTCTCTCCCTTAATAGGACAAATCAATACAGGCTCAGGTGACCATGTTGCCACCGTAAATCTCCCAAATGTCACACTTAAGGTCAGTCAGGTTAGCAAGAGAGCTTGAAGTCGTCTCCTCACACAGGTCTCGGGTCAGAAACGGGGGGGTCTGATCACGTCTGTGTCGAGCGCCACTTCAGCTCTCCTGCCTGCCAGGGTGTGCTTTGGTCTCGTCTCCACCCCTGACAACAAAATGATATAAACTAAACGACATTTACATCTCTGTCAACAACCGCCACGCAATCATTTAATCTCTAAACTCATAATTTACAAAATAAACAGAAACCATTTCTATCCTGGAGCACAAAGAAACAGGATATAGTTAATCAATTAGACACAGTATTTCCAAATAAGTTAAATTGAAATCTTAATATATTGTACTGTTTACTCCATTTAAATATTTTTTTTTTCTTACTTTAAATATAATTATTACAGATCTTGCAAAAATACTACACTGTGCATTGGCTGTCCGCTTGTTTAAAAGAGTGCCCGGTGCTTCCTGGATTAGGGTTCAGATATGTACACTTCATTAAGAAATCGTCTAGAAGGGAGTTTCTCTCCAACCTTCATTCTCCTCTTTCTTTCATTTGGTCAAATCTCAATTAACGCTGCGATGATTTGAAACTAATTTGAAATAAAATAAACATAATGCATATTCTTTTCTTGATTTGTTAAGTTCATTTTTCCAAAAATAGTAATTCTAAAAATATATTGCATATGCCATCTTAGGAAATTGACATAATAAAATATTCTTAATAAGGAGAAATTGTAAAGTAGGAGAATATATATTACCTCTTTGAAGAATCTGGGCTTTAATAGAAACAAAAAAAAGAAAAAAAAGATTTGATTTAGTTTGGGTTTAGGATTCATGCTGCTCAAATAGAGAAAAGGTTTAAGATGGCTTTAGAGTATTGGAAACTTTTTACGGCTTATCCAATGTTGAAGAATGGGGGGCGTTTGCTGTGTAGGAAAGCAATCGGGTACTCTTTCTGTTTTTAAAGGTACACACACTCCAACACTACTCGTTTTCTGAGTGACAGTAAAACACTTGCAGGTTAAAAGGCAATGAATGAGTGTGGTCTGACATCCACCACATCTCAATTAAGTATCAACCCTCCCCTCCCCCCCTCCCCACCCACCCACCCTGCATTCCCACCCGCACCACCCCTCCCATCCAAACACACGTCTAACATGGTGCTATGTTTGTCCGTACAACGAGTCAGGCCTCCATCCAGATGCCTTTTTTTTTGAAATCTAATCACATTAACATTGTGGATACATACATATATATATACTGTATATTTATATAAGTATGTCAGAACTGATTGAAAGATTCAAATGGAATGACTCTAGTAATATATATATACTGTATATATTCCATGGGATTCAACAGGTTGTGCATCAGGTAACATGACGAACACGCTGGCCGACTCCTCTACTGGTGAAGAAATATACAGTTTGCACTGACAAAAGCAGCCATGACATCCTTACTGTTTCCTTCTCTATGAAACACACACACACACACACACACACACACACACACACACACACACGCACATAAATGATACACAGTATGTCCCCCCCGGTAAGATATTAGTAGCTGGAACATTAAAAAAAAAAAAAGAAAAAGTTTAACACGTTTGTTGTAATTAAGGAATGGATTAGTGCAATATAACAAGGGAACGAGGGGCTGAAGTGCTGACAAGGAGAAGAAGTGCGAGGGAGGAGACGGGGACTCTGGCTTGTGTGACATCCTTTGGTTTGTCTGGCGGGGGAGGGGAAGCGTCAAAGGAGGAGGAACAGAACATCGGTGTGTGCGGGGTATAGAATTAAGAGCGGGTAGAACAGACATATCCGAGATGTTGCGATGCTTTGGGACGCAAGGCGAGCCGCTAGAGCGCAGCAGATCAACGAGGTGAAAAGTGCACCGTCCACACAGGCAATGAGGGATAAACCATTTGGTGCGACTGTGTGTTTCTAACCAGTGTAGAGCTGCAACGCGAGACGGTCGACAGAAAATGAATCTGAAACTGTTTCAGTGAGCCTAATCGTTTTAGTCAGTTTTTTATACAAAAATGCCCCAAAAATATGCTGGTTCCAGCTTCTCAACTGTGAGGATTTGATGCTTTTCTTTCTTGTACATAATAGTAAACTGAATATCTGTGAGATTGAAAGACATAACAAGACATTTGAGGACATCACCTAAGGAATGGGAAATTATAAGGGGCATTTTTTTTACTTTATAGTCAAAACAATCGACAGATTAACCGAGAAAATGTATGATGACAATAACTGTTAGTTGCAGCCGTAAACCAGTAGGTTTTCAATGTGCCTCTCCAGTGATCCTGTCACAGCTGTCAGTCAAGTCGACAAAATCCTATTTCTTGGGACTACAGTACAACCGTTCTACCACTTCCTAGTCGTGTGTGGTGAGACTAGCTGCCTAAAGCTCTACCTGCAAGTCATAAGGCAAGTCACAGGGAACATCAAAAGGTGGAGAAATATAAGAAAAAAAAACAAAAAAACAAAACAATGAACCACGGCCCTCCTCTTGATAAGCCTTCACAGGGCTCCTCGGTAAGGGCTCTCCCCATTGGACCCTTAGAAGAGCCTCTCTAGAACAAGGCTTCCTCGAGCCAGGACTGTGGCCACTGGGGCTTTTGTCACAAATAAAACAAGTTTAAAGCCTTTTTAGGGGTCCTGATCCCAAGTTAAAGAAGCCCTGCCCTAGAGTCGACTTTGGTAAGGAAAGATCTGTCTGACAAACCCCCTTCATGTACAGTATTTTAGACTGTGCAGAGCGACGTTCGAGATGAAAATGTTTCTGTCAGTGTCGGTGCGCTGCGGCGCGCAGGAGAAAGGACAGGGAGAGAGCTTGGCTTCCTCTAAAGCTGCTTGTTTGGTTTGATTGCCTGAAAGCCTCCTAAAAAACCATCACACATTTATCCATTTATTCACACTGACAACACTCGCTCTCACACTCTTCTCTTTCACACGCGCTTTCGACTGAGACAAACTCAAATCAGGAGAAATAAGACGACACTCTCCATTAGCTGCTCCTTCACCCTGGCTGGTTGAACACCGTTAACATCGAGCTGACAGTGCAGGCTTGTGTTCCCTCGGAAGCACCTTAGCGCCGGACCATCCCTGAGCCATTGGCTTACAAATGGAACAAACATGATTGTTATGCTAAGATGCTTTAGGGGAAACGCGGTACAGACAGCAGCCCAGTCCAGCCTGGTACTCAGCATTCCTGGCAGGCAAAGGGTGGGGGGGTGGGGGGGCGATACACAAGCTTGGTAATGGTCCATGTAACCTCTGAGTGTGGTGCAAGTTGAAAAATCCAAGCTGATGAATGAATTCTCCCTTCCTCGCTCTTCCAACCAGGAAATGTTGGTGCTCTGACTGAGATGGATCAATTCATCGCGTTGTAACCCCACTTTAATCCTCTAAAGGGATCTGTGCTTCATAAGGTGTCACAAACACTTTTTGCTTCATCTGTCCCTTGACAAAACCAGCCCCACCCCATCAACCCCCATCCCCTCAGATCGTGAGGTCCCCAGCAGAAAAAGACAGGGGTGTTCAGTCCTTCAGCCCCCCCTCTGTGCAGCAGGGGGGGGGGGGGGAGCTACGTGATGATTAATTCATGGGTCCGACGCCACCTCCCCTTCTACTGCAGGTTCTTCAAGATGCGTCCGTAGCGGAAGTCGTAGACGTGCCGGCAGAGATACACCAGCTCGGGGTCGACATCTGTGGGCACACAGCGGTGGGAAGGGGGGGCGAAGTCGGGGCAGCAGGGCACCATGCTGGCGCTGCCAGGTGGGGCGCCCTCGGCACGCCGCTTCACCAAGGCACAAAATCTACCCAGACACACACACACACACACACACACACAGAGGGGAAAAAAATCAAAGGTGACACTTTGCTTGAGATTTCAAGCACAGATCAAATATATCATTATGCTACTGTACTGTACCTTTAATTGAAAAAAAAAAACAAGCAACTGAACTCAAACATGATGTCTAAGTAAACGCTCATGACCTTCACTGGAATTCATTTACAGTTGCAGTGTCATTGATGTGTGATAAGAAAGTCACAAAAAAAACGGGCTTCCACATTTCACAGAAGCTGAGGTGATAATTAAAAGGAGCGACTCCAAACCTTCTGAAAAGCGTTACTGCTAACAATTAAAGGTGAGTGTGTTTCTGTCTGTCTGATAATGTGTATGTGTGTGTGTGTGTGTGTGTGTGTTTGTACTTACCTACAGTACTGGGCTAATGGGAGAACGTAGCATCTGTCTTCTATGCAGGCCACGCTATTTTCATCCTGATGCCGTGAGGCGAAAATCTCATTCTGAAACCAACAGTGGGTGTAAATTGTCACATTGATGCAAGTGTTTCCTATTGTGCCTGCTGAAGGTTGAAGAAACGGCAACACTTTTCAACTGTGAGCATAGAGGGAACCGTAACTGTTCATATGCAATAGGATTGTGCCTTCTAACCTCATGTGCTAACACTATAAAACTCCTGCACCACTTAGCACATGCTGTAGGGATCAATCAACAGCAGTAACATGAGTATTGTGCATTTTCTTCTGTAGCAGTGAATTCCCTTTTTCTTTGCTTGTGTAAGACTGAGGTGTTAGAGATATCATCGTTTTTTGGCGTTGTGGTTACACTGAAGAGCTTACCAACTTTCAACAGTTCAAGGGCTGCTGAGAGAAAGATAATGATGTGTGCAGCAGCTGCAAGTATCTCAATATTTGTGCGAGGAGAGCTGTTTTGTTCAACTGCTTCTCGCCCATTATTTTCTCATATCGGGACACCTTGTTGTGCATTATCACTTAGTTATAATGAACAAATCATTGATAATGGCTGCACTTCTATTACACTGCACCAATAATTATGTGATGACAAACATGCCCTGGCTCAGTGCTCTGAGAACCTTTCCTCCCACATTCAACTATAATGTGAAAGCACAAGACCATATTTGTAAAGATGGCTCTTAGACTTAATCTAAAAGGCAACATAGGCAACATAAAAAAAAATTTTATTCTAATTTTTTCTTTTATAACAGGATTTTAAAAGCAGTACCAACTAGCAATGTTGACACATTTTTAAATAAAATCACTAAAAATATTCTCTTCTGCAGTCAGTCCCTGAATTCATTTGAATTATTACAGTGTGTCTTTATTTGCCTGATGTGCTCTGTACCTGGATAAACACCATCTAGGTAATCTAATATCTCTACATTTTCTGTAAAAAACTATGTAGACCAAATGTATTCAATAAATAAATAAATATATTTGTTTAATATTGCACCCTTGGGTCTCCATAAAATACTGGGACGGCACTAATTAAATAACTTTATGCACAACATTCAATTTTGTTTTTGGAATGTGAATGTCAAATAATCACTTCTCAATTAATTGTACACATCCTGTACACGTCCTGCGTTCACCGTATTTATTTTTTGTCTTTAACAAGGAGACAAACAGTTTTGCAGTGTGTTGTTACTGGAAACAGTAAATCATTACAAGAGTTCATTCAAGCCTCACCTCACAGTGTGCGCCGGGATCTCGGCCTCCCTGTGTGTGCTCGGGTCGGTAGTACCAGAAAAGACTCATCATCAGCTCTCCTGTGGCAGTGAACACCCACACACACACACACACACACACACACACACACACACACACACACACACACAGGTACAGATAAACAATCTTGTCTGTATGTCCCTCTGTCCATCCATCCATGCTGACCATTACTCTCAGTGATCCCCCCACTCCTCGCCTCCTTTACCTGTTTTGGGGTCCTCCCACAGTGCTGATATCTTGGCAACATACGGGAGGGATTTCTTCCTGGGGCCCGATCGTAGCAGCACAGTGTCTCTGACATGTATCACTTCACCGTCCCTCTCGACTCCTTCATAACACTGCCGCAGGGCCGTCTCATCCTCTCCCTGAGACAGACATGTACACGTGCATATATACACACACACACACACACACACACACACACACCGACAAGGACTGATATAATTCTCATTATAAAGACAAAAAGGAATCTGTCACACGAAACTCTGTGGTCAGAACACAATTATCTTTTCCCCCCCAAGAGCTGATTTTTTTCTCTCTGCCAGGAAGCTGTGTGGATGCTAAGGTTTTTTACTGACAGGGTATTATTAGCTATATAAGAGAAAAAAGTTTTACCAGAGAGACAACCTCATGGCTTTCTGATCTGGCTCATCTTCACTCATAAATAACCTACCGCAATAAAAACCTCCTTCTCTGTGGGCATCCCAACAGGCCTCCAGCCGTTGGTGGCACGTCTGCGGCTGACTCTCTTTTGCTTGGCGCCACTGAGGCTTGGCACGGGCGACGGCTGTTTCTGGGGCACCCGTGTGCGGCCCATGGACAGGGAGCCGTTGGAGGGTTTGGTGCTCTGTGGGCATTCTCTGCCCAGCTTCAGCCTGGCCTGGGGTTGGTCTCGCCCCGACAGTGGGGTCAGCAGGTGGGGTTTAGCCTGGGTGGAAGTGGGAACGCTGGATAAAGGGCAGCTGGAGATGGGCATGGAGGGGGGAACCAGGAGTGAGGGGCTGTGGTCACCCTGAGGGGAGGTGTAACCCTCTGGAAATGTAAAGGGACAATGTCAAACTTTTAAATAATGCAGCAAGAAAGCAAAAAAGACACAATTAGCACTCAAAAGAGCAAGACTATGAAACTTTTGAAAGACAAAATAACACACACTTGCTCAATTCTATACACTTAGGGGTTTAGCTGCTACAGCCTCACTTAGTTTGATATGAGCAGTAAGCTAATGGTGTCTCATTTCAGCTAATATTAGTAAAACTTAAAGTCTCCCTCCACTCTACACTTTTTCTTGGAAAAAAACAGTGAAGGATGTTTGACCTTCACTGTGCAGAATGATGTATGTGCACAGTTTGACACTAGAAGGCTGTTTTCACATTCATCTGCTGAGAGTGGAAAGTTTCTCCGTGCTCATTTAAACGTCAACGAGTTAAACGTCGAGCATGATTTGTGACATCACAACTAGGTTGGAGCCAATCATGGTCCAGTATACAACTTACACATGTGTGATGTGGAAATTTGAAGCCTCCAGTGCACAAACACTGTAAAGTGAAGCAGGAGACATCTAGTGTCCAGCAGTAAAACTTTTGATATTAACAATATTTGCATATACATAGATTCTGGATTTTTAATGAGGGAGAAGGAATTTTCACAAGGTAATTTTTGTTGAAAAAACATATTAGAAACAAATTATTATTCAAAGCAGAGATTTTTTTTATATTTCTTGAAACATGCCTGGAAGGGATCTTTAAGGTACGAGGCCACTGTTCAGCAAAAGTTACACAGTCTTGCTTTAAATCAGTGGAAAAACAACAGAAACGGTTCCCTTGTAGATTGGCTTAAAAACAACTCGCTTCTTTAATCTTATTCATCAGTTCATATATATTTATATGTATATATATATATATATAAAACACAATTGTTACGGAGAACACAACATCTGAGCTTGCAGCCCCCTTATCATGAAATATCTCAGTCATAGCCTCAAGCTGTGGGCACTTTCAAAGCTCATACCAACAAAAAAACAAAAGCAGCAACAAAAATGTTCACACTTGTTGGGCCACAGCTAGCTTGAGGCACATACTAAACAACAAAGGACTCTTTAGTTCAGCAAAAACCTGGTCCTAGTATAATATTAGGATAAGTCTTTTTTTCATAATAGCAGCTACACAACGAAGGCTGAAGATGAGTGAAACAAAGTGACATAATGTTCATTATGATGCACTTGCCATCAGCTGAAATACTTGAGAAATCAACTATCTCCATTTCCTGCTCACCTGTTTTGATGCTGTGTGTGCATCCAGTGCATCCTGTGCTAAAAGAACAACCCCTGCTGGTGACGGGAGGCATGGCTCTGTAGGTGTAGCCGCCGATCCCACAGGCTTCACTATAACAGGGTGAAGCCACCGAGTTGCAGTAGGCAGGATGGGGCAGCCCCGAAGAGTGGGACATCCGCGGACCCAGCAGCTTGGAGCCGGTCATCTGATTAGGGCACAAACCGGATGGGGCAAAGTTCAGAGGTCGAGGGGCCAGGCTCGCTGACGTCGTTCCAGTGTGTGTCGGGTGGGCGATGTGAACGTAGTAGCTGGAGAAGCAGTGGTCGGCAGTGCAGAGGCAAGGGTGGGGGCTGAGAGTCAGGGCTGTGTGCGGGTGAGAATGCGTCAGGGACGGTGAGGTTACGAGGCACTCGCGCTTCACAGGGGTCATGGCTGAGTTAAGTGGCTGATCGTCCGACTCTCCGTAGGGCTGCTGGCCCAGGAAGAAGGCCAAGCGGTGACAGTATTCCATTGAACCCTCTGGGGGACAGCAGTAGTACGGGCTCAGTTCGGTTTCCAGCTGCTCTTCCTTCACTTGCTTTAACGGGTATGCTAGCATGCTGCGTGACTGGTAGCCGGGTTTGGTCAGTCTGTGAGTGCAGCTGCCTGTCTCCCACTCCACTTTGGGCTCAAAGTCCGCCTTCTTTTTGCAAGCTGTGCAGCCACTGTGCAAGGGAGAGTCCTTTTTCCCCTTCTGGTTATGCGACCGCCCTTTGTGTTTGACTCTGGAGTGCTGTTTTGGAGTTGGGACCGCAGCCGGAGCCTTGCCGTCTGATGTGACAGTAGCTGTGGGTGCAGCCTTCATTCTCTGTTTACTTGTAGCAGACGAGCTGGTTAACTTCAGCAGGGCTGCGGCGTTGAGACCAGCCAAGCGTCTTGGGGCGGGGGCATCCAGACTCTCCAGACTCATCCCCCTGCTCTCGTCTCCTCTGTTGGCTTTGGCCTTCTTGACCTGCTTAGAGCTTTGGCACAGTTCAAGTTTGTGAGATGTGGAGGCTTTACTGGTGTTTCCTCGTGAAGCCTTGGGACCTCCATGGAGGCTACTCCTGGATGAATCTGCATCCAGGGAACCTCCTCCACTCATGGGCTCTTCCTGTCTCTTAGCCTGTTTGGCTGCCGGCTGAGGGTCAGTGGCTCTTTCAAGCAGTAGACTGTTCACTGCCTCAGCATTCAGAGAGGCCAGTCGCCGCTTGCGTGGTTGCGGGACATGGATACACTCGCTTTGACTTGGGCTGTTTGACTTTGATTTAGTTTTTGGTAATAACTTTTTTCCTTTTCTTTCACTACTTTTCCCTTTTCTGGATTTGTGTTTGAGAGATAACTTCCTCTCCTTTTCTTCAGAACGTTTCTGTTCGCGGATGCTTTCCTCCAACCGGGTGAGGAGGACGTGGCAGCTAAGCCCCTCTCCATCTGAGCCCCCAGTCCTCCCCCTCAAAGGATACGATTTCCTGTCCCGTTTCTTGTCACGCCTCCGGTCCAGCTTTCTGTTCTGATCTGATTTTTTGGTTCTTCCTCTCTTGTCATTCATCTTCTTGGCCATGTCTTTCCCTTGTTTGATGACCTTGCTTATCTTCTTTGTCCTGCCGAATCGTAGTGAGCGCTCTGGCCAGGCGCCGCCCATAGTGCCACCATGTGGCCAGAGAGGGCAGTTGTCCCACCACTCAACGCTACTGTGGCTCTGCCGGAGGGAACCCTTCTGCCTTGCGTGAGTCATCACATGCTTCTCCACGGGGCCTAGAGATAAGACACCAACAACTGGTCAAAACCCGAAGTTCGTACTAGTTTCACCAAGTGCTTCCAATGTTCACAATAACCAGTAATCTACTTAAAGTTACTTACAAACAAATCTTTTAACTGAATCCTGAGAGCTGGTTCTAATTAACATTTTTATAACTTTTGTTTTTTTATAATCAGTCAGCAGATATTACAATCAGCAGGCACCAGACCAAACTGACTGATTAGAGCAGGATTGATGGTCAGGGGATGGTATGAGCTGTACTTTGCAAAAATAACATGATCTAATACATTTTTTCTTGTGATTCAAATCCAGACAATGCAGGAAGAGCTACTGTTTTGTAGAAAGAACTGAGACACAAAGAAAATGAAAACAAGGGAGAGCCAATAAGACAAAAGTATAACAAATATATCCGAGTATCTTACATAAGCCTCCGGTTTAGATTTAAACACAACATCTGAATTCAGTACTTAAAGAAGCTTAATGATGAATAATTAAGCTGCATTGTTTTGTGATCAGACTGAATTTATTTGATCATATGTCTAGTTTCTCTCATTATAACAGCTTTGTGTGTGTGTGTGTGTGTGTGTGTGTTTTATGTTGCATAGCAGAAACTGGTGTCATTCATTCACTGTGCTCGTTGCCTTATCACCTAGTGTGCACACAGCATGCAAATAACAGCTTGTTAAGGCCAATTGTTTAGTCTAAAATGTTTAGTCTGACAGGAAAATGTCAAAAAGGCCTTACTACAACATTAAGCTGAACTGAGTAAAATAAGACAAATTACAGGCTCACTAAATACCCAGTTAAACCGGGCAACATTTTCGTCACTTTCATTTCATTTCTTTAAAATGTGTCCATGTCAACATGTGACTATATTATGAGCAGAAAGAGAATTTTATGCATACATCTATGATACAATATACAGTAAATACTCCCCAAGCTTGTTGTGAAATCATTTTGCAATTAACTTCAATTAGCAACAAATGATTAGCTCAGGGACTGAGCTCAGTGTTAAAATTATAACTTGAACAACCAAAGATTAACTTGTTTATGTGTTTAAGCAACTGTTCTTTAAATAATTTCCATATGCAGACTGTCACATTAGTGTTTAAGACTCACACTGTAAGGCAATGTATTTTTAGACTGGAGCTTAAACCGTAAATACTTATTACACTGTACTGTACAGTCAAGTGGACTAATGGAACATATACACAGGTATACAGTGTAACCTCTGGGCAGGAGGATTTACTGTATGTGTACCCAAAATAGCGACAGATATATATCAGTGCAAATGTTGCAGTGCAAGGCCGCAGCCAATCATGTTACAGACTTTCACATAATCTGAGGTGTTAACTGCGCACACAGGACTTTTTTCCCCCTGATTTTAGCCCCCTGTGAAACAATACCAAACCTGGGGGAAAGCTCTGACTTAAGGACAAACTCTGGAAACAAATGTCCATTGTTGTTTCAGAACCCACAGAACTCACTTCATTGTAGAGTATAAAGTGGATGAGTATTGTTAAAATACTGGTATCAAACTTATCAAGCACACACAACTACAATTGTAGGAAAACTCCGAAGGACATTATTAAACTTTGTCAAAAAGAATAAAATGTCTGCCAACAATGACATTGACGACATTTAAGAGTTGTGAGTCCAGCGTTCAAAATGTCACTTATGGTAAAATACAATATTTGGGGTTGGGTGGGTCATGGAGCAACATTATAACCACTTCCAAAGACACCACTAAACCACTACACTACTGCAAGAAAGTTGCAGCAGTGTAGTGGTTTAATGATGCAAAAGAAATTAACTCCATACAGCTAATACAATTACACATTTCCTGTCATTTTTTTTACTTTATCGCAAGAGCTTTTTGACCCACATCATTACTTCCCATAATTAGCCATAACCGCTTAATGAAATCCCCCCCCCCCCCCCCCCCCCGCCCCAAAACACTTTTGACATGAATGTTTAGAATATATGCCTGTCATTCTATTCTCTTCATGTAAAACAACATGTTTAACCAAATGAGCTTTAGATCATAGTGATGCTATCAGTTTATCACTAGAAACAATCATCCCAGGTCTTATCACAGTAAGCTTTTCCACTTCATTCTCTGCGGAGCTGTACTTCAAGAATTACAGGCCAGGGCATCTGTTCAGACTAGCGTGGCTGTGAAAGACACTAAAAAGGCCTGATGGTTGATGCAGATTACTCTGTAATGTGAACACATTCAGGACTGAAGACTTTGGCCCAACCGACGTCTCCATAGCAGTCAAAGCCCGACAAGATTTTTTCAAAACATGTTTGATTTTGTCTGCCCCAATCTGATGAGGCTTGTGCAGCATGAAGGCGGTCTAAGACTTGAAATGTGTGAGTGATCCTGGCAATAGCCAATACGTGTTTTAGCTCCAGGGTTGAGGTAAATTACAGGACAACTTCTTAGACTTACTTTTCTAGCTCCGCTCTGTATAAACTGCTCATTCATTTTACAGGGAGGGGCAAATATTGTGATAGACACGCTAGGCACACACGCAGCTTTTACACCATGAAGGGAGAAACAATGTGAAACATTTTTGACAGGGATCTGCTCTGGAAAAATGGGAGCATGTTACTAAATGACAAAATCATGTAGTGTGTGATTCCCCCGTCTTTGTCCTGTGTCAGGACAGTTAACTCTAGGCTGTACTTCTCGGACAAGATGTAATCGGTTTCGCTGTGTGACCTTGCTGGCTGACACTGAAATTCAATACTAGAATGACACACTTCAAAACGTAAAAATTCAGAGGTGTTTCACTTCATATTTCAGTCTGAATTCAGGAAAATCGATTCATATTCTACCAAATGAATGATTTCAATACCTTTAATATATACAGAAAGTCCAAATATGCAGGTTTATTTGCAGCACTTCTCACATCTAGCCAATATTTTCTACTCAAAACTGACCTGGTTCAAAAGTCTATCTTAAAACTATCTCCAGTCTCTTTTAGGGTTCAAAAACTTACAACTTTAACTATGATACAGAGCTTTTATCATGTTTTTTTTAAAACCATGAAGCAGTTGTGTTTCACTGCTGAGAAGCGTAATGTAAGTGGGGAGCACTAGGGAGGTATAACCTGCAAGATATTATCTCATGTGGCCGCGTTCTGGCCAAACAGCAATTTGGCTCTTTAAACACAGGGCCTGGTGATCCTCCAGAAGTAATTTCTCATTTACAGTAAGATCAATGACCCTTCACTCCGTCTCTAATTGGTTAGAAAGCAGATCATCAGCTCCTCTCAGAGCATCAAACACCGAGCACACCAGGACTTTTTTTTTAATGATAAGACTTGTAAGATTTCAAAAAGACCCTTGAGAATACGTGTGTAAAACAGCAAGCCGGATAGATTTAAATAATCACTGAACAGAATCAAAAAACGCCCGACTCACAAATGCAATTTAATATTAACTTAGAGATTCTGTTAATCCTTTTGTCTCGGCTGAAGTACAGCTGAAGCACCCACACACTGCATCAAAACTAAAAATGTTTCAAGCAACCCAACAAGGTTTACACACGAGCCTACAAATCCAACTAGAAGCATATTTCAAATATTAACAAGCAAGAAGTAGAATTCAACACAGGACAGAAAAAACATATATCACAGTTAGTCACTGTTGAGCACTAAAGTTCTACTCTAAATGCTGTATTATAGCAATAATGTGGTGATATGAGATAAAATGACCACAATATGAAGCTCCAAACATACACAGGAGTGAATACCAGAGTCAAATTAAGAGTCACTTTGAAAATATGACATGAACATATTAATATATCACATCAGTAATAACAGGTCACAAGTTCAGTGCTTTAGGTTGAATCTACAGAGGTCACCAGATGATTAAAGGGATATGACAGATCACAATCTGTTACAGAAAACTGTTACTCTTTATGTTAATCCTTTCGTATTTATAAGCAGTATGCTGTGTAAACATTTACATTCACAACAAATGGTTTGAAACACACTATAATGTGGTTTAACACACAGGTCATTTCCAGTGTTTATTGACTATAACTCCTCATATGAAGTTTCCATAACTGGTGTATTAACAATTAATGAATGAAATGCAGTATAAGATAGCTGTAATCATATGTCTACAATAGTTTTAAATACATTCATAAACTTGTCTGTGAATAATTTAAATTTTATGAGATAGTTTCACTTTACTTAGGGCCTCTTTTTCATGGTTAAACATTTTTTGTAGGTTAGGGTTTTAAACGGTTTATAGTTCATAACAATTCTATGATATTTATATATTGGCTTATAACAATTTTATCCAGTGTGTAATAAAGCATTTATTAACTGTTTCCACACATATATAACAAGTTTAAAACTATTTATGAATGTATTTAAAACTACTAAAGACAAATGATTATATATGATTACAGCAATGTTATACTATCTGATCAAGCATTAATACACTGGTGATGAATGCTTTATAAGAAGTTATAGAAGTTGTTATCAAAGACATTAATAAACTGTTATAAAAACTGTTCTAATATTGTTTACGATTACACTATGGTGTGTAGTTGTGATCTGTGTATATTTATTGATCATTTATGTTATAAATGCTAAATAGAGGGGGTTACAATCAAGCATTTTTATTATTTTTCACTTTTCTTTAAGGGACTGTACAAAAATTATTGAGGTGGGGAGACGAGCTGAATCTTATTACTTGATTTTTTTGTTTTATAAGAAAGCAAAGCACTCCACAGCATTATCCATATTTCCTTTGGATTCACCTCCTGACTTAGAGGAAAACAGCAATACCTTCCCCATTCTCAAAAGTATATATTTATGGTAAACATTACAAAATAATGAAAATACATCCACTCTCTGTTTTTTTAAATAAAGAGCTGCTAAATGGTCAGTCCTACAACAAAAACTGAATGAGTGAACCTGGACCAGACATCAGCTCTGTTGTTGCTGATGGACTTGAACACCGCGGTATCGTCCCCCAGGAATGAATACAAAAACTATAAATCTGGCATTAGAAAAGTTGAAACAGCCTCTCCTGCTCTCCCAACAAACATTACATTAAATACACATCACACTCCCTCTTTTCCCCACTCTAATAATTTTTGTACAGTCCCTAATTTGTTGCTTTTTATGTAAAATACCCTCATCTAGACTCTAAAAATCATTCACATAAGACATATCTGAAAAGGAAAAAGCACTTTTATGTTGAACTGCTCACCACTTGTGTGCACACTAAAGCCATAACTTGTGAAAACGGGTCACACGTAGACAGACATTGCTTTAATTTAAAGGGTCACGAGCCAAAAAAGGTTAACGAACTAGCCAACCAGTAAGAAACACCTTGCAACTCCGCTCCATGTCAGTCACACTGTCTGTGCTGCCCACAGTCACAAACATCTTACCAGCCGGTGTTACACCATATTTGGTGACCCGTCAGATTCTGTGACCTGCAGTGTTAGAGGAAGTACTCAGATCCTTTACATAAAAGTATCAATACCAAAATTTAAAAATACTTCATTACAAGTAAAAATCCTGCATTTAAAATCCTACTTAAAGTAAAGGAAATGTACCAGTTTTGCAGAAAATCAGGCTATAATACTGGTAGCTGGTAACACTTCTACACTTTTACTTAAGTGTGATTTTTAAATGCAGGATTTTTTACTTGTAATGAAGTATTTTTACATTGTGATATTGACAGGCTACTCAAGTGAAGGATCTGACTGCTTCTACCAACACTGCAGGCCACAAAATCCAATAGGTCACCAAATACAGTGTTACACCTGTGATTAATACCTCATCCACTATATCTCTGCCTTCAACTCGCAGGTAGAGAGCCACAACACCAAAAACACACATCAGAAATAAATAACCACAGCTGTGTAAGGTATCGCATCAGATTGAGGTGGCTCCTTTTTTTTTTTTTTTTTTTTTTTTTAATTTCCCATGTCACAGCTGGTGACAGGCAGCTATATAACACGAGGCGCTGGCATGTTGAGGTTTATCAAGAGATAAAGAGACCACAAGAATTTAAAACATTAGGTCACTGTTGGGTTTTTTTTTTTCCCCTTCTTCTTCTTCCTCTTCTCCCAATACTCAGCCTTGAGCTTGATCTACACCACCATCCGCTGAGATGTCGAGGACATGTGAATGCATGCATTTATATTACATGCGTAAATATATATATACATATATATACACACACACATACACACACCGAGGAATACAGTGGGATAGGATACAGTAAAGCTTGACGTAGCTTGCCCATCTGAAGTAGCCAGCCAAGCTCTAAATATGGGCTGGAGAGGGGAGGGGGGGGGCACCCGAATACACACCAAGCAAAATACAAGGGCAGTCACCCCTCCTGATCACATTTTCTAACCGGATTCCTCATTACCGACACGGTGGCTGATATGATCACAGTCCTGGTTGAGGGCTGGGAGGATATGGCACGTAGCAGCAGCCTGTTATAGTGTATCGCTTCTGGTGCACGAAGCGAAAAATGGGTTCTGCGCTCCTCTCTGGACGGCTGGGCAGTCGGAACAACTTCAAACATTCAGGGCGAAATAGCAACAAAAAAAACAATCGAGGTGGTAACTTACGCGCTTCCTCCTGCCGGCCGGGAACCGTCGAGCAAAACCTGCGGGGAGAGAGAGCTAAGGGAAGCCGGACTGGTGCGATGGCAGAGCTCCGTAACTGGGAGAGCTGGGGAGGAGTGGAGGACGGTCGGTGGCGCTGCCTGCGAGATGTGTGTGTGTGTGTGTGTGTGTGTGTGTGTGTGTGTGTGTGTGTGTGTGTGTGTGTATATATATGTGTGTATGTGTGTGTGTGTGTGTGTGTGTGTGTGTGTGTGTATGTGTGTTTGTGCTCTTCCTGGTTGGGCTTCCACCGATTTGCAGAAAACTTAATCTGAACCAATTGCCACACGGACCAGCCTCGCTTGACACCACCGTCCTCCAATGACGGACAAACAGCTGTTTATTGTGACTGACTGGTGGGGGGGCGGGGGGAAGAGAAACTAAATATTTGCAGTATGCGAGGGAACTTGGTGCCAGTAAATTAAAACACACTGCTACATCATGGGCGATGGATGTTACTGCCCCCCTCCCCTCCTCCCCTTTAGCCTCACCCTGTCATTTGTCGTGACCAAAGCACGACCAGTCAACCACCAGACTGTTTAAAACACGTCTAGAGATATTCATAGGGAGGGTGAACAAGGAGGAAGGGATTCATAACGATATCAACAGTGTCCCATGTGGTGCACGCGAGATAAGGTTTGTTAAAGCTTCCCATTTAACGAAGTTCTGATGAGGATGTAAAGGAAAAGTAAAGCAGCCTAAAACTCACTTCAAAGCCAAATCTTTGTGATCCTGAACCACATGAAGTATGTTTTAAAAGGAACGTTTCTAAAATAATTGCCAGACCTATTTATGTATATGCTTGTGACAATAACACACTGAGTAGAAGTCAGATATATGTTTTTTTTTTATTAAACTCTGTCTTTCTATTAGCTGGGGACAACATGAACCAATACAGATCAAGAACAACCACCTACACGTCCAAATGAGAGAGGGCATGAGTTGTGACAACATGGCCTCACAGTTATAGGAAATAAAAAGCTTGTCCAATGGAGTGTGTTGTCTAATTCTAATACGCACACACACAGTGGGAGTATTCAGACTCTTTACATAGTAGATGTAGTAGTACCACACTATTAAAATACTCCCTTTGTTTAAAACGTTCCTTAAGTTGAAGTACATACTTAAAAGTATCAAAAGAATACTTTTGCAATCTTTTAAGTCTCTAAAATTATGTAATTATATAGATTTTTCATATTTGACTTATTCAGTTTACTGTTCATTTATATGTATTTTTTATTTCCTAACATGAAAGTCTAAAATCCTTCTTCACACTGCAGATAAAACTCTAGTTGGAAGGTTCTGAATCCTTAACTTATTTTGTCAAATGAGTCAAATTAAAATATATTTTGATTTAAAAATACTGAAATCTGCCTTGAAAATGTCCATAATGTGTAAGTAACCTTCCACCAGGCAGCTAAAACACAAAACTAGCACAATAAATACCAACTAAATGACCTCAGTGTTCTCCTTTATTATCTATCTCCATATACTTTGAATGTATCATAAATCCCTTAAGTAACCAGTTATAAAAATGAATGTAGGTGAGCAAAAAGTACAATATTTCCCCATTAAAATGTAGCGGTAGACAAGTACAAAGTAGCAGAAAATGCAAGCAGATCGAATGAGCATGTAAGTAGAGTACTTCAGGAAATGTACTTGCTTAATTTCCATTACTGTATAATGAGAGTAGCGTCAAACTCAAGTTTGTGCAAATGTAATCCATTACAGATTATAAACTGCCTGTTGGCAGAGATCAAACCCTCTGCCTCAACCGGCTGCACAACTGAGGCAGTGATGTGATGAGGTCTGGAGCACATGCGTTACACAGTAGTTAGAGCTTTTTAATGAGGTGCAGCCACTAATATTTTCAACTAAACACATGTCTTTATTAGAGTAAGAAGAGGCAGCAGCGGTGTAGGCGTCGTCTTGCCAGCTCCCTGCTTTTACGTGTCTCCCATGGGATCATCCCATGAGGTTGTGGGCGTTGCTTGCATCTAGTCACTGCTGTGATGCCACAGTGTCTACACTGCCACTCCCTTATCTTACTGAGATGAAGACATGTTTTATGTTAAAACACTAGTTACTGAACCTTATTAAAAAGCTCTAACTATAATTATATGCTGCAGACTTCATCACTCCAGATCCTGCCTGTTGAAAGTGTCAAACATTGACCAGATACAACAGTGACTGTATCTTTAACCTAAAAAGGAATCAATTTGGCCACAAATAAGGCAGCTGCTGCACTGGTTGAGTGTAGCTCACCCATCCTAAATATTTCTAGCACACAATATGCCACTGCAGTAGAGAAACTCATGCTATACAATTTTACAGAAACAGATAACCACAAAAGTCTTAAGATTCTCTGCTTGCTAAAAGCATTTTTAACCGCTTCTGAACTCTCTGTTATCACACAAAATATTATATTTATCCAGTTGAATAGCATGTGGCCTGTAAAGAGCATCTACTAGTGTTTTCTTTCTTGCACTCAGGCTCCTGAAAGGTTTAAAAGGCATTTTTTTTTTTTTTTTGTCAAATGTTATGTAATCTGAAATACTCAGAACCTGCCATCAATGAAAGCAGCCGCTTTGCTGCCTGGTCCAAACCCCAGAATTCTTTAATGCCAAGAAGTGGTGATGAAAGTCTGAAAAGCTGAAAGAGCTGAATTATACACTTCGTTCAATGAAAGAGTTGAATGCACAGTTATTACATCAATTCAAACTCTTCAGAAAGGTGCCTTTTACAGGCTGAGCCTTTTTTGTGCTGTGGGAAAGCAACTCGAGTGATTGTCACATTGTGCAATGTCAGATAATCAATACCTCCACTTTTTTAGGGACGCTGATCCAATCAGTTCTATTGTTACATTAAAAACTAATCACATATGGTTTGTCTTTGAAAACCTCCAACTGTGGACAATGTAGATTTGATTTGAGAACGCATCTCTGCCAAAGCTGTAAACCTACATAAAAAAAAAACTATTTGGTATTGATTAGTTCACAGGGGCAAAATAGAGGAGTCATCCATTAATGTGTGTCGTGTAAACAAAAGAAAAATAACATTTTATGCTTAAAACAGACATAAAAAGCAGCTGTAAAAAGTTAATAGTTTGCTTCTTCTTGGAGAGCAGAAGTTGTGGTCAGCTTGTTAAGATTCTAAAATTGGCCAGTTTTTACAGGAAAATAGAAATTATGTAAATGTCTGCTGGACATCCTTATGCTCAGCATGATTTTAAAAACCATATTTTTGCCAAAATTTAAATACACAGCTTCTGATTTAATCCTCATGTCTCCTGCTCTCCCATTAGTCAGCCAGCCCAGCATGCACATAAGTTACATTCATTATTGGATGATCCTGCAGTACGTGACTTACCATAGAATACCAATGTAGCTGCAGTGTATAAAAACGTAATAGTGTAGAGTTGTTGTTGCTGAGATTTTAATGTTGGAGACCAGGGTTCACATTTTATCACAATTTATGTTGGCTTTTTTAAAATATTTAACCATAACAGTGGAATTCCCCCAAATTACCAGAACATAACTATATTGCATCTGTTTATCTGGATACTGCAGTTCCTATTAACAAAATGGGGCATGGCTGAGTAGAAGTTTTATACAGTTTTAATGTCACAGATTTAGTGAAATTATTATAGCCTTACGTAGCTGCCTTGAGTGTTGTTTTTATAGAGAATGTAATAGAGTGAAAGGGCAGGGAGCCAATCAGTAACATACGAGAAGCACTCAGACCAGCAAACAAGCTGACAAAAATGACTACTCGGAGCATAATGAGCAAAAGGGTGAAAGGCTGCACTGCAGGGGATTTTTGAGAAGTTTCTGTGCAAGTTGTGATACTTTGGATACAGTGGAATCAACTGTCACCACTGTGAGTCCTCTCAGAGATGATAGCTCTGGTCTCTTTGAGAAAGCAAACTGTAACTTTCTACAGCTACCTTTCAAGTGTATGGGGATTTCAAGTTGAAGTGTATCACTTGATGGTGTGAGTTTTAGTCAGAGATGCTAACAGAGGCAAACTTGGCTTCTCTACATGTAGCTGCACTGATTATGCATCGCTTATGTTAGAGCATAGACTGTATATAAGCAGCTAATCCATAAACATTACTTAACTGAGAGTTTTAAATAAGAAGAAGGGATGGGTAGGCTTTTTTTTTTTTTTTGGTTTCTTAAAAGAAAAACAAAGATGGTCAAAGACTTGGAGGAATCAAAGACGTCCAGGCAATCAAACCTCTCTCTCCACACATTCATGCATAGATCTGAGTGTTGGCAGCCTCAAAAAGATGAAGACATACAATATTGTTCCAGTTCAACTTGTTCAGTAACTAACATTCATTCAGTTTTCTCACTTCTGATTGCCATTTGAAACTTACATGAAAGCTTTTCAGTTACCCTGGACACAAAGTACGACACAGAGCGTTGAAAATTAATTCAGTAATCGGGCCACAGTGTCTACAGTTTGAAGGGCCACCATGGGTTAATTATGGAGTTAAACATATAGCATCATAAAAGGACAGTGTCACACATATTAAGATTTATTGTTATTCCCAAGGTCAGCTCTGGCTGTATTTTGTTAATGTATAAGAGACTAAATCTCATTATTTTCTAAATATGTAAACTGTATATTTTACATTCTCTCCAACCATGCTGACACTAACAAGGTGGTGTAAAATGCGCACAATGCCAAGCATTAATGGGGTAGAAAACAGTTAAGCAGATGTCATTATTTCAGGAAATTCAGCTGGTGAAACCAAGGTTTATTCAGGACAATGAGAGCAGGGTGAACGTAAACAAGCTTCCTCCAATGAAACCAAGCAACCGTGACACTAATCTCACCTCTCATCAGAAGGTGCTCCTGTATGGAACTGCTCAAATGGCAGCCGGTGGAAACACACGTGGATGCACCAATACGTTTGAGTAAGCGTTATCATCCAAATTCAGTTAAATTCATGCTCATTCTAACAGCTCCAGATCAGAAAACAGCACATTTAAAGACACTTCTCAGGCATTTTAAATGGAGATCTTTGTGTCATTACAGGTGAAGGAAGTTTAGGTGTACAGTGGCACTAGGTTTTTATCGTAAAGTATCATTCAACACATAATTTTGCTCATTATCAAGAAAACAAATGCAATGCTGTACATCTGTGGAATCACACTTGTATTAAAGCACTTTTTTTCCCTACCAAAAAAGCAACAATAAGGCCAAATTATTGTAACAATGAGCACAAATGAAGCATGATACACAAATTAAATGAGCATGGGCATTACTCCAGAATAAGCACGAGATAATTACTGAGTAGAAAGATATTTTTAAAATCCAAAATGTGCCACTGATCCAAAATCAATTCTAATTGCCCTTATTTCATTGATTTAAGCGTTATATTTGAAAGTTGGCAGAAATCCATTGATAACTGCCTTAACAGTAATGGCTGAGTTATTAGTCCTGCGTGGTTATAATGAAGGGTCTAGGTATGAGTCATTAAAACATGTCTACATTAAGTTTTATGACATTAATGATGGTTTAGTGAGGTGTGGTCTGTCGGATCAAAGGGGAAATGTGGGGAGGTACCTACATGGTGAAGTATAAGTCTGTAAATCTGCTGCAGAAACTCCAAAAGATTAATGTTCAACTACAATAAACTAGAGAGTCAAAGAGTGGCCTGGCACCTTTGTTTTTTTCCATTTACACTCAAGATAGCCTCATGGCAGCCTTGAAAAAGGAGATTCGGCAGAAAACAAGCAAGTCGTTAATGATAGAGTGAACAAGACAGAGAAATACATAGAGGATAAAAGGTGGCTGTGAATAGTGTATATTAAAACATATAGATAGATGAATGCCTAAATGAGCAACTAGTGGAGGAACTTCTTTAACTGAGCCACTAAAATGTACATACAACATAAGACACACCAGTGCTGGAAAGTAACTGGCACTGTACTTAAGTACACTTTATGCTACTTTATACTTCTTCTCCACTTAATTTGTTTTACAGAAATAATTACTAGTTATATTTCAGATTACGACTTTCCATAAAAAACACATTTTGAGCTTATATAATACACTACATTGGCTTATTACCTCTTACGAAATAGCTGGTTGGGGCCCTTTGTCACATGTTTCAGATGTTCGTAAGTTGTGAGTAGTTCAATCAAAGATTGATTTACCCTCTAAACTTTTCTGATGCTTTCATTTAATTAACTGTTTGAAGCAGATAGAGGTAAAATAATCCATTATTTCACAATGTACCAAAGATTCAGGCTGAAGTCTGGAACTACTGGATTAAACTACCAAACTGTACATAAAAAAATAAAATTAGCTCCACCTTGAGCAGCTACAAAAATAAAATGTTAGTTACACATTGATGCATATGTAGGATTTTAATACAGAGCTTTTCACTTGTTATGGAGTATTTCTACTTTTACAGTATAGGATAGTACAGATTTTACAACTTCTTTCCCCACTATGGGTCTAACTTTTAAATATAGACTTCTGATGCACTATCCAAATATTAAATGTTGGCTGATGTCTTATATAATCAACATATTGAGTTTAAATAAAGACAAAATGATTCAGAATTAAACAGTCATACTGAGTTTCCAGATTCCAGTCAGCTGAGATATTTCTAGGCTTATAAACAGGAAACAGTTATCACACTGCCATTTCTTATGTATTGTCTGATGAACTGTGTGGTTTAATGAGATTATGAGAGAGCGGAGATATTTACACTTGACCGAAGTCTTTAGGATGTTTTATTTTAATCTGGACTTTATTTGCCCTCATTCTTTGGCAAAAAAAGGACTTCTGAAAAGAGGTCATTTGTTGCTCAGTAAATCACTTCTGTTGCTTTGACCACTTTTTCCCCAAACAGTCTGCAGCAGTGCATGTGCTGAAGATCATTTACTGACAACCCCAAGCCTCGGGAGCTTTATCCATGATGTCATAATAGCATCATCCGTTATGAGCTCATTGCCTTTATGACCTAATTGGCAAACTGTGTTGTCGGCTAATTGCTTTGGCATTTGTGAAGCCTCCTCATTCACCTGAGCAACACGCTGAATTAAAAAAAAACAACGACTGCTCTCCTTTAGTTTACACAGTGTGGCTGGTGTGTTTATTTTCCCTCAACCCCAAAGTAGCCTGTTAAAGGCCCAAAATGAGTCACACACAGAGCAAATCTCACCCTCAAGAAATGCCACAGGCATATATGTGCTATAAAGTTTGTTACCCACCATGTGCACGCACACATATAGCTTACACACACCCACCCACCAACACACAAACACACACACACACAGAGTCATATTTCCATCACTTGAGAGGACATTATACTGACTTACATTCATTTCCTGGAGACTTATCCCAACCTTAACCACAACCACTACTTGCCTTACCCTAACCTTAATATAACCCTAAACTAACCTTAACTTTAAAGCAAGTCTTCACCCTAAAATTAATGATTTACATTGAGGGAACTTTTTGTCCCTATAAGTGGGGCCAGTCCCCACAACACTGTGACTGTGTAAACAGATTTACGTCCCCATACCATGAGGAATACCTGACACACACATACACACGCACACACACATAGTGGGACTGATATCCAGGTGAACACACCGTGCATCCATCCAGCCAATCATAATATTAGTAAACTCCCAGAACACTGTCTCCCTATCATTGACCTTGTTTGAGTCTATTCCGCGGACAGAGGACTATTATCGATGTGGCATTGCACTTTCGTGCCTGCTGCTGCTGCTGCTGCTACTGCTGGTGCTGGTTGTGGTGGTGGCGGAGGAGAAGGTGGCGGAGAAGGTGGCGGGGGAGGGAGGAGGAGAAGGAGGAGGTGGAGGAGGAGGGGGGGGGGGGCTATGATAACACACATTGCATGGCCAGTCCGACAGAGTACCACTCCCTGGGAATCTCCTTCATCATCATGGCCATTATCTGCCTCTGCAGCGTCCTCCAGACATGACTAAAAAAGCATACACAAACGAGGAAAGCTGGCCATGCAACCCAGCTCTGCCTGAATAAAAAAAAAAAAAAAAAAAAAAAAAAAAAGCTCAATGAGAAATGATAATGTGGAGCAGCCGCTACTTACCGTAACGTAGCTCTCTCTGTGTGGTTGGCACGGTTTAATTTTCAATGGTGTGAGGAGCCAGTCGGGGCACCTTGTTTTCCAAATGGCTAGGTAAGGCAAGTCTGCCTCGTCCGACTGGTTAACCGATGCAGCTCAACTAGAGGAAATAAACACGAATGTCGCCGATGTTTCGCCACTCCACTCGAGGGAACCCCTTTCTAAAATAATATCGACGAGAGGAGAGAAGAGACGGAGCAAACAACTCTCTTCCTCGCAAGAAGAGGTTTTTACACTCCTGTCCCGAGACGAGCAGGGTTTGCTCTGGCTCTGGTGTTTTTTTTTTTTTTCTATCCCATCCACTCTTCCAACGCGGCTTGCAAAGCCTTGAGCAGTGCTGCTGGAGATACAGTAACAGTAGCCCGCACACACGTCGCTTATATCCGTCACTTGCTATTAACACTGTAACGCAGCTTTCAGTTTGCGCACCAGTCAGTGTGGTGCTACTGAACAACAACTAGCAGCACAACATGACTGACTGACTGCAGCGCTGACAGACGGAGGGGGGGTGGTAGTGGTGGTGGTGGTGGTGGGCCGGGCCCCCTCCTCCTCCTCCTCTTCCTCCTGCTGGCGCACAAAGTGAAGAAAATCCTCAGCAAAAAGTCTCTCCAGGCTCGCTGAAATTGTAGACTTTCTAACTGAATGTGTTTTACATAACAACAACAACAACAACAGCAACAAGAACATCCTCATCCTACTTCTGTGCTGGAGCATGTGATGGCAACATGGTGAGCCTTTTAAAGGGGTATCCACGCGTAAATGCAGGCGGAGGTTGCCTCGTTAACTTTCTTGGAGGGGATGCGCCGTGGCATTAATTGGACACGGTGATGACTGTCAGGCAGCCTGGAAGCACCTGTATGCAGCAGTGTGGGGCTCAGGCCAGGAAAACCCCTGTTGCTTGCAGGGGCCTCATTCCAAGGGTTGCAAGTATGGATCCAACCCAAGGTATATTCCCAATAAACTTGAACAGAACTCAGTCATTTTTCCATATAATCATACTGTACCTCAAAAGCAAGAAGCCACACATTTATGGAGGTTTTACTTTGAGAAGAAATGGACTTTTCATGCTGGTTGCATAGGCACCACAAAAAAAGCTAATAGCTTAGATGATGCAAATAATAAAAATGATACAGTAATCATATTTACGTAACATTTTTTATAAGGAATGGTTGATTGGTTGACCAACAAATTTGTTTGCAAGGTAATATTACCACCGGGGCAACTGCCTCAGTGGGAACTGCCATCTTCAACTAGGGCGGGTCCTGCATTACTACCTGATCTTGTAGCTCTGTCATTTGTCCCTTGCTTGGAGAGAGGCTCTGTGTTATCACCATTTTAAAACTTTATTTTAGTTTATAGTGTATTTGTGCAGCTTATTCCTAAATAACGTTGTATTGAGTCAAATTGTTTTAGATTACACAGACAGCTTGAGACCAGATAGGTTTCCATCATCAGAGTACTGGTTAGTCTGTGGTTCTTGTGCATAAAATGAAGCACAGCATGCAGGAAGGGGGTGAAGGTCACTGGGGGCCCAACAACAAACTTTTGCCCCGTGGCCTGACATGTTGATCCAGCCATGCTTCTTTAATACATAATGTGATGTCTTCCTTGACCCCAATGGAAAATTAACTTTACCCTTCTGTGATCAGAGCACAGCTACAAAAATCTCATTCCTACAGCTAGTAGAGACACAGTGGCTTAATTTAGATGTTTTTTTTTAATGTCAGTGCATGAACTCAGCACCTCAGAGCTTCCTGTGAGACTTTCAAAGGACACTTAGCTTTTCACAGTAAGTTTTCTCAAGGTCTAGTGTTCCCAAAATAGGGCTGACAAAACACCATGCCTAAATTGGATTTTATTTTTGAACGAAGTCAAAGACTTTCACACTGGTAACAAAAGGTATAGTCTCTTGCAATGGAAGAACAGCTTTTGAGTGGTGAAAAAGTAGATAGGTCTTAAACCATAAAGGCGAGACAGGATGCTTTACTCCTCACACTGCTGCTCGTGGGATTTCCAAATCAACCACACATTATCTGTCTCTTTTATAAGCCTTATTTCACACCCTTAATTAACTCCAGAGACAAGTAATCTCTCAACAGCTAAAAGTTCACCACAAGTGTCAAATGCATTTAATTTTGATTAACTAGTAATTAAATGTAAGTCTTCCACCAAGCAGAACAATTTTTTCAACAGTAGCTTAACAAAGTGATTGACAAGTGATGCATTCTCACTGCTGTAGCACCTGCATATCAACACATAGAGGAAATGCAGTCATTAGCAAGTCCTATTTCAGTCCAAATCACCAAGGTCATGTCCAAGTTAGGTTGGTCCTTTGTAGGCCAAGTCCAAGTCTCAGTGTCCACTGTGAATAATGCATGCAAGAAAAGGACTGAGGTGTATCAAATATGTGGGATAATATTTTTATTTAATCTGATTACATTTTCAGAGCAGACATTTGACTTATCACAGTAGTAAAAGCACAGGTTTTACTAATGACATTAACAATAGCTCTGTTCTATTCAAGCGTCTCCAGTAAGTCATGACAGTGCAACAGTGAACCAGCAATAGCATGACCCTGAAACTGAAGCAGCTAAAGAGAATTGAGCCATAATTAATGTTATTATTTACACCTGTGCTTTTCCTACTGTGACATATCAAAATGCCTTTTGTGTAAAATCTATTTCATGAGATACTTGTGATACTTAACATGTACTTTCACTATATAACTCACTACAAATGCCAAAAAAACACAACATTTTCCCAAAGAGATATATTTATGACAGCCGACATCCGTTAGATTTTTCCTTTTAAGTTTCGACATCACAGAGAATAACTTTATAAAGTCCACAGTGAGAAAGTCCTTATTAATATTAGTCATTAACATTCATATCACAAGTGATAAAACCTGTGAATCCAGACTGATTTGAGGACTGCATCAACTCAGCCAATGACACCTGAGGCATTCATTTTTCTTCAGAAATTTCATTTTTGTTCATGCTTAATGCTTTAAGCAGTAAGTACTCGCTTCTAACAGCATGTAGTGATATCAGTAGAGCTTTGAGTGAGCGCACATGTCTGCTGTTTCAATTGTAGAAACACTGACTCTGTGTGGCGTCCAGTAAAGTGGTCATTATTCATGTTTAGGTCAAAAGAGAAATGGAGAAAAGAATACATCAGGAGAGTCACAAAGCCTTTGTCACAGTTTCACTCATCCTGCTTTCAGTCAATTTTATTTTAAATTAAAGTACACATACACATTATTTGAATGTAGCTGGGACTGCAGTAGTTTATCTTCCAGTTTTCATGTACTCTGGTTCATTAGACTTCTGTTCAGGTGGAAGTTAGCCAGAGCTGTTATGCTGAAATTACATGAGGTCACCAAACTACAGGAACCACTTATTGAGGTGTAACTCTTTCAAACTATCAAATGCAGTAAAACTAATAGGAGGACCAGAGAGACATCAACAAAGCACAGTCTGTACACACCCACGCAGTCCTGAGAAGAGGTCCAATCAGGCAATAAGTGAAAATGCCTGCGTGGGTGCGCCATAAGAGTGTACAGCCTTTTAAGTAATTAGACTCTGAATAAATTAATGCTTTTAAGATCATGTTGGGGTTTTTTTGTGCTACCACCTTAATTATTCTTTGAAGTCCCAACCCGAAGCAACAATCTATGTTGTGTCAGTCTAAAAAGGTGGGATAGAGTTGAGGTTTTCAACAAAACCCGGTTTAGTGAGTTTGTATACACAATAAAGAAGACAACACACTGTGTTTTGTGGCAAACCCCAACTATATTTCACCATATTTGACTAAAACCACAATGATGAATGAAAATATAGCCTGTAGCATTAAAAAAAAGCTCAAGAGAAATCAGTCAATTACAGTATGTGGGAGCTTATTAGGTTGAAATAATGAAACTAGTAAATGCCATTTTATCAGGTCCCTGATTGATTATTATTGGACAGTGAAAAAGAACTACAACTTCCTAAGCTGTCCACGCTCATTACGCAACACTAGTTTACCCATTTACTGCCAGTGTACGGCTTATCCTTAATTATACACACACACACACACGTACAATACACACACACACACACACACACACACGCACGCACGTACAGTACACAGTCCACACACTGTGGGATTCACAATTAAGCTGAATCAGGATGCAGGGCTTGGAGAGAAGGTCTGCTAACTAGACAGCACACTTAAAGAGGAAAAGAGACAAGCTGGAACATGAACTGGCCCTCTGTCAACAACAGGGTCCAGGAGACTCTGTCCCATTACGTCCTTTTCTCTGTTTGTCCACCACACTAACACACATGTAAACACACACACACGCACAAGCAGAAATTATATAAACATAGCCAATCATACATGATTTGTGTTGATACTTCCGTTATCTAAATTTAAAGTTTTAAGTACCCTCATCCATATCTCATCGCACTGGTTTTCCTGAGTGACCACATTACCGCAGTACTGAGTAGTTCTTATTCTCCCACACTCTATTGTGCAGTGATTCTCTTACTCCGAAACAGGAAGTTTGCACCAGTGTTTAGAGACACGACTGACAACTGTGAACTCTAGAAAAGTTTAAGTCTCTGCTGCAAACATTTCCTCTCTGAACAATACAAAGTTTCAATATAAATACCAGTAAATGATTGTTATACACACACACACACACACACATACAGTATATGAGGTAAAGTATGACATAAATTTCTTAAGGTAAAACCATTACTACTATCTCAGTATCAGAATTATTCTTTTATGTCTTTTAATCACCTGAAGAGGTAAAAAGGCCTTCAATGTTTCCTCTCAGATTTCTAAATTTATGGGTTGAAAAACATTACTAGCCTTCACTACTTACACATGTGTAATAGGGGAGATGTTAAGAGCAATGCCATTAAGTGATTTTTTTGCTATGCACAGTAGTGTGTTGTAAGTCATACAACATGCTAATTGATTCAGAAAAAAATGAGGTGGAGAACAGGTGTCAAATGAGATAAATTTGCTCTTTCAGGAATTGCATTTGAGGATGTCAGTTGATGGAAAAACATGTCACTGCTTTAAAACTCAACACAGTGCTGGTCTCAAGATGAAGCTTTGAAAAGCTCAGAGGTAAAACTGTAATGACTCCCAGCCTTCCATGTTTCCAGCATCCTCTTGTTTTTCCTTCCTTTATAATGAGGCACAGCCAATCACCGATCTAGATCGAGATTCTCACCACCTTTGAGAACTCGATAACAAGGGTGTGTGTGGTCACTGATGCGGCAAAGTGGGGAGAGGGATAAGACGCTGCAACTTCTCTCTCATATCAGCTCCATGCTGAGAAAGTCTTTCTTCTTCTGTGGCAAGAACACATATTTGGTGTGAACCAGCTAATCTTCAATAATGGCCGATTCCTCTATCAACCTCCTGGGTTTAAGAATCTGCATTTCCGGCATTGGGCTTGTGGGTAACGTATTTCTCATCCTCTCCATCATTCAGACGAAGCTCTCCAGAGTGAAATCGTTTGAGTTGTTCCTCCTTGGATTGGCTGCAGCCAACTTGGAGGAGATTGTCATTCTGAACATCTATGACGCTATCATCCACTGGCCTTCCGCTGCCACTGCCAGCACTTGGTCGTGTCGCTTGCTCAAGTTCCTTACTGTCTTTGGTGAAGCTAGCAGCATCCTCTTCACCGTCCTCATCTGCATCTTCCGTTACCATAAGTTGAGAGACGCCAACAGGAGGGTCAACCTACCGATCTACCTGGACAGCATCAGGTCAGCCTGGCTGGTGAGCGGAGTTTGTGTAATGCTCTCCATGCTTCTGAGTGTTCCCATTTTTGTCATAAGCCTGCAAGGCCCTGCGGAAAACATCACAGTGAACATAAGCGGCTGCCCCCCGGACTTCTTTCGGTGTAGTGAAGATCATTGTCCCATATTCAACCGCATTTACAAATACCTGTTCATCCTGGCCTGCAACCTGCTGCCCCTGATCATCATCACAGTCAGCAGCTGCCTCATCATCGCTGTGCTGCTGAGCCAGAGGAAGACGGTGAAACCGGTCGCGTGCGTGAGTGGGTCAGAACAGTTTGGCAAAAAGAGTAAAGGTCTGAGGATTCAGCGAAGCACCATAGCTGTGCTGGCAGCCATGGCATTGTTCCAGGTAGACTGGACTCTCTTTGTGGTCCTCCAGCTGACCGTCAACCCCACTGATTTCCCTTTTTGGGCTGAAATGGAGTTCTTTATCTCAACTTCCTATACATCCACCAGTCCATATGTGTACGGGATCGGGAATAACCTGTTCTCTCTCAAGAACTTTATAAAGAAGTGATTTAAAGCTTTTCTTAAGGAGAAAACATCAAACAGGTTTTTGAAGATGTGGTGAGCCCTTGTTTTTAGTGTTGTAATATGATCCTGAAGAACCAAATTATGATATTTGTTGTGCTTGCTAAACTTAAATTATTTTTTTTAAGTTACATGTTTTAAACAGGAAACTTATTATGTTACTAAACTCACTCTGTTAGTTCAGGGGAGCAGCTGTTATTTTAAGCTACAGCACTTTTCTCTGAGCTTTTTTTGCATGAGTAATCTTCCTTTCCTCGCTAAACAGATTGCAGCTTTGTGTTGCAATTTTAGACCTTCAGTTAAATCTAATATGAAAATGAAAAAGTTCCCTCGGTGCCGATTTTGCCTTTACGATTTGTTTTTAATTAAGAATGGTTTTCAAGAACCAAAATGTTATATTTTCAGAGAGGAAAAGGTTTTTGCAAATGTATTTTTCGCATAACAAAAGCATTGAGGGACTGTCACTCTTTGGATGGAAAAACAAGATGCTCTCTCACAGCCCTGCGGTAGGAGGAGGGCAAGCAAATCTCAAAGCTGGTGCAGTGTAACCCAAAATAAACACTAAAGACATAAGAAGTCTCTGACTCGCTCTGATTAACGCTACCTCACACATTGGCCCGTGTTTTTAATGCTTTTCTATACATAACAGCTGTATTTGTATGAGCATTAACATCTTTGTTCAGAGACACCTTTAACACCGACCTGTATTTCCGGTACAATAAGTCGAGTTCAGAAGTGACACATCATTCATTGACACCACTCTTGACCCAACTGTAACTGTAAGTGACTGTAAGTATGTAAGTTTAATATAATATGAATACATGTATTGACTCTGTTTCGACGTGAGTCAAGTACAGGACAAAACTTGTGGTTTGTAACATCACTGAAAACACCTCCTCATGCTGAAAGTGAAAGTTACACAGGTCATATTATTAGTCATGCAGGCCTACTGAGTCTGTTTGTGATCAGTTTAGTTTAGTGTTTAATTAGATCCAGATGATATATAGTTGATATTAGGCTAAATCTCTGCTAACGTGGTGTTAAAATGTACCATTTAAATGGATCTGTATGCACTGTGTAGCATTTTTCAAATTCTACATCCACAATTACATTATACTTCACAGAAAATACTGTCAAGGTTATAATACCATGTGAGGTATGAGCTGATAAACTGAGAAACAGCCTGGGTGTGTTGTGAAGGGACTATTGTTTTTCTCTGTCTTGACATGTTAATTTGGGCCTTTAATGTAATCCTGCCATAATATACATCACTGTTAAACTATAAATCCACAGTCTACATTCAAAGCGATCCCTTATTAGCCCCACTATGTGTTGTGCTCATGACTACATATTATGCCCTTTCATGGTGATTTTAAACTTGGTTTGACAGTTGTGACAGAACTCACAAAAGGCCGCACAAAGTCTGTGCAGTACTCATTGTCTGTGCTGCCACTGCTGATTTTACATCAGTGACATCACAATTTGGTAGCTATTCTTACATACTGTATTGTTTGTTATGTAAGGAAGATAACAAAGGCACGCTTGATTAGGAGTTCTTGCACTGGCCTCTTTATATTTTCTGGAGACGTTTAAAACAGTTTGGATGATGTGAAAATTAAGAATAGAAAACAAATTAAATGACGCTGTGTCACAAGATGAAAACAAAAAAAAAAAACTAAAATGTTGTTACATTTTTAAATTATTTGTGAAGATTTTGATTTTCGGACTTCAGAAATGAGGTAAACATGTTACCATCCCTGTCTGGTGTTGCAGCTACATCTGTGTGCACAACTGTTAATTTTCTACCTCTTCATCTTCTAAATAAACATTTAGATATGATATTTAAGTTGCACAGAAAATCATTAAACCTTTAATGTATAACAAATCAACAATTCTTATTAATGCATTTTCTGCTACTGGAGAAATCTATTTTTATTTGTTTATTTTAAAATTTAATTACAGAATAAATCCCTTGAGATGCACCCCTCTTGTTTTCGAAGGGGTCCTCAAGCACAAAACATAAAACTTACAACATTTAAACAAAACAAAATACATTAGTATTAATAATGATAATAAATTAAACAATACGACACAATCAACATAGTAACAACAGGGACATACACATCTATCACAAATTGGAGCATGTGTCTATGGATATTATAGCAATATTGATATGATTTCCCCACCAGATGTTACTTTGTGCAGATGAATTGCATTATAGTCTTAATATGAAACGTGTGAACTACATGTAAAGCATTTCCATGTCTATTCCTCACAGCCAAAAAATATGTATTTTATCTATTATCTGTCTAAACCGTGTAACTGCACATGTTTTATGAGGCTCTCCACCCCCCAAGCAGGAACAGGCTGCAGAATATCAGCATGAGATTTCCACGTGGAGCACAAAAGATGGGTGGGGTCATGTGGGCTACTTTCCCACTTCCTAGTCTTGGTTAGACCCCGCCCCATTGGCTTAATGACGCATTGGTTTTATTTTTGCAATAATTCAATCTTTATTTTCCTGTTTAGGCTGAATTATAAATTCACATTGTACCTTATAATAATGTTGGTTGTATTCTGTTTTCATGACAAACCAACACCTCAAGTGAAAATAAAGCATAACCTAATATGACGTCATGTCTACTCATACCTGTCAGTTGTGACGTGTGCCACCTGTGTTTATGTCTTTTTTTTTAATTTTTTTTTTTATTATTTTATCTTGGAGTTTATCAAGCCATGAGTGTAGCCCAATCTCCTGGACAGTGAATATGGTGCCATAAACCATTTATTCCACTACATTTCTATTTCATCTGGGAGAAAAAAAAATGTTACGACACATTTAGACAAGTTCATGCTGGGACAACGACCTGCAAGCATAATTGTCATTAATATATTTACCCTGTAGCCAGACAGAAGTTATGGTTGCCTCAGGCCTACACAGAATTTTAGGAGTGATATTTATCTTAAAAATAATGTTTTAAGATAACCTTGAATATATAAATTAGCTGGCTTGGTCCACATAGCTCTCAGTTAAATTACAGCTGCTGTGGATCTTGTGCTATTAATCAAATGAAATCCCCATATTGGCCACTCTCGCTTACAAAAAAAATGCATAATTCATACACTCCTTCATGACTGGAACATATTTGCTGACTTTATTTTGTAAGACAAAGACTCCTGTAGACTACCTGGATTTTTCTCTGTGAGATTAAATGACTAAATGCAACATACTAACTAGCCGGAGCTACAATGTCCAACACACGCAACTAATTAATATGCTCTCTGTAACAAATTCTGGCACATGGCGGAAGAATAACATCCATGTATAACTGACTAGTCCTATATGTTATTTAGTTCATCCACCGCTCTTAAAAAGTTTTATTTGGGCAATTATTTCCCCTGCAACGTCACGCCGCCATTTTCTCAAAGAAACAAAGCCGGTGTTACTTTGCGGCGTGTGTCTGTAGAAAGATCACAAGTGCTACTCAGGAGACACATGTTGACATTTTGTCGCGAAGAATATTTATTAATGACATTGCACTAATTATCCCATGCCTCTAAAATAAGTTTTTTTTTCATGGCCAGTGTATTTAGCCACATTTACAGGACATTGACACCATGGTGAAACAACTGGCCGGTGAAATCCTCCGCAGGGAGCTTGCGCATTGGCTACTGGAGCTCTACCGCCATGGAGAACGTGTTACGTCACAGCCCGAAAGCACGGATGTGTGTGTGAGTGTGTGTATGTGTGAGTGAGTGTGCGACGACAGAGGGACAGAGGAGTGTGTGTGTGAGTGTGTGTGTGTATATGTGTGTGTGTGTGTATGTGTGAGTGGTTCAGAACGGGTGAGAATGGAAATGTGATCGAAAAGGTAAGAAGAAGTGAAGGAAATACAAAAGAGAAGGAGGAGGAAGTGTCGGCTCTCTGCTCTGTCAGCGTTGCAAATCCGAAACATATTTTCGCGCAAACTTGGTGAGAGTTGTCCTTACCGGCGCGCGCGGACTGGGCTCGAGGTGGGAACAAGCGGAGGAGGAGGCAAAAAAAAAAAAAAAAATCTGCGGGGATGGTGGACTCCCGCTTCCCGGGAATCACGCGCCATTGAAGAGAGGGGGTGATATTGTGTGTGCATGCGCTTTGGCTCCACTGCGTGCACGCTCGGGGTCGGTCGATGCGAGCACACACTGGCGTGGCTCTCGGCCTCCATTTGCCAGTTTACGTTTATGTTCGAGGGATTCACCGAGGCCCTTCCGACGGCGACGACGACGAGCAACAGTTGGGAGTTTTACCGTGAACGTTATTATTACACTGCTCCAACCGACGGCGTAAAGGTGAGGCGTCAGTGAAACCTGCAACTTTTCCAACTTGGTAAGTGTTGGAGCGGGCGGCCTTCCTCTCTGCGGCGCGTGAGGAAGAAAGAGCTGTTATCAAACAACTTGAATTCTTATCGTTGCCTCTTATGTTTTTTTATGGAGGAGAAATAGTTACACAGGGAGCAGTTTCGGGATTTAAGTGATAAATATGCCGGTAATAACTCATTTGATGCACGCGCTCAGCCGATTAACACCTTTAGACTGCTGCATCCGTGTATTGGTGTGATTAGTAAATTGACTTGGAGGGAGGAGGAGGAGGGGGGGGGGTGGCAGGACAACAAGAAAACAGGCCTTTCTGGCTTGCACTGTGCCGTTGACGGAGATGACTTCATGTGGGTTTCTCAGGTATAAACGATTTAACCAACGGTCCGTGTTTCTGTGTCTTTTACATACTTAAAATACAGGCCTGTCCGGGGCATTTCAGCCATGTCCAGCCAAAGTCCACTTTTCCCAGACTGACAAGATTAATCATATTTTCAACTTTAAAAAAAAAACTCACACGTCAGCCTCATTTGTGCCATTTGTTATATATAGTATTAGTCATATAATGATGGTTTTTAAAGGTGCAAGCTGAGGGTATTGGAGGTGTTGTTTGTTTTTTATCTTTATTCCCACTTTTCCCCCTAGTGACTCAGTTTTGGTGTATTAAACTTAAGTACAGATTCCATTTAACATGTTATGTATTTTATTGTTTTATGTACTCAATTACTGCACATAATGACATGTGACATCACAACAACAAACATGCGACTCTTAAAGGTTCTATATGGAAGAATTGTGAAGCAATTTACATTTATTAATTGTTTTTTTATTGTCAACGAGTGAACGGATTGTAATGTAACGTAAAAAATTAGACCCTCCCCAACTTTCTCACTTGTCTGTAACAGCCGGTGGACTGATTTCTATGTGAAGAACCCGGGCAGGATTTTCCGCAAAAATCTAAAGGTGGCGGCATTTTTGCACACTCATGAGTGCCTTGCTTCTCCCCTGCTAATGTCAACAAACAATTTGCATAATGACACAACAACACAGCAGAACAAAAATGGCGCTCTCCGGCTAGAAACACGCTACAGATATTAGCTCTCCAGCTCATGAGACGGCTAGCTACCTCCTTCGACCACAACACATTTCACAAACACCACCACAATGACAAGTCACCCACTCTTGACATGGTGTGAAACACAGCGTTAGAGATCTTTTATGTTATTATGAGAAGTGTAAGGGAGGAAAAAAGACGTCACCTGCAATAATCTCGAGTCGCTGAGTGAGCACACGCGCGAGCAGAAGGCTGTTGACTGCAGCTCACTTAACGGCCACGTGTGTCACTAATGAGAAGGAATTTCTGATTCTTACAATTTAAAACCCTTAAGAGTCAATTTTGAGAAATATTTAAGCTTCCTCAACTTCCTGCATAATCCCACAGAGAACGCAGGCCTTTTTATAGGTCTTGTTACATTAGATATAGTTTATAAATACATGTTTTACACACACTTACACTGTAAAACAAGTCACCATTAGCTTATCAAAGGACCACTTATGGCCTGAGGTTTTAAATAAATTATAATTTCTCCATTAGTAGCTAATTTATTTTTCAGGAGGGTACTGCCTATCCTAAAAATGCTCTGCAATGATTTTATTCTTATTGGAATTCCTGCTGGACACGAATGCACAGAGCAAATCTATGAATTATGCAGATTCAACATGATGAAATTTGGTCCAGGGGCTCTATGGCTCAAAAAACATTCACCCAGCCAGCGACCTGAGAAACCAGTGGATGGATGTTCTTTAATTTTGTATGGTGTAAGAAATGCTGCTGTTTTGATGTTGATTATAGTCATTTCATCTCCTCATTTGGTGGCACAGAAAATGTGGTTATAAGCTGAAGTTTTGGGTGATCATGTTTTTTCAGCGGTCCACACACATCCTAGCGTTGTCATTTGTCGCACGTAATAGTGCAAAACCGCTGATTCTGCAGCTAGTGGTAAATCAGCCTGCACTCAGTAGCTCTGTGAAGTGTTGCAAAGAGTGTATTTAGCCTGTTTTAAATGCATATTTGAAAGGAAAATAATCTGAATATAATCAAATATGCATTTTTCAATTTTTGCTATGTGAGTTCATATCCGAATGGTTCTGTAAATAGTAATGCCAGAGTTCCACTGTTTTTCAGTCTTTATACAGTAGAACTGGGCATTTTGGGTTGTATTGATTGGCTGATTTCTTTAATTGTTTACATTTCTTGATGCATCGTTTGTGGCTATTATTGTTTTTGGCTTTCATTATTATTTTCTGTCTGATTTAATCACTTCTCTATAGTTCATTATGTCTTTAATGTATGTTGTAGCTCTGAACAGTGTTATACTTCATAAATAACATTATTATTATTATTGTGGTGTCATTTTCTGTTAGGTATCAAATGAAGTGGGACGAGCACAGCAGCTGGTGATGCCTGCTACAGACTCTGAAGTCACATCCATGAAGGACCCACATGCAGTGGAGGATATGGAGGGGAGCTTGACTAACGTCCCCTCCTCGGGTCCTCCTACTATCGTCCTCTCTCCAACTCCTCCTTTTCCAACCACTGTGAGACCTAGTCTCAGTAGTGAGACAGTGATTGAGAATAAAGCTGTCTCCATGGCAAGTAACGACTGCAGCTCGGCTCTCTCTTCACCTGCTGAAGCTAGCCCAGCTAAGCCTGCTGTAACATCACCTACTACCTTAGAAGGGATTGTTGAAACAAGCCCAGCTACCTCACAGATAGCATCAGCTTCAGACTCTCTAGCATACACAGGGACAAGCCTTGTCAACATATCAGAATCACTACCATTGTTGTCTGCATTGCCATCTACCACATTTGGCAGTCCAGACCTGGAAAATGACTCTCCTGCTGTGCTGACCTTCAAAGGTGTCAGTGTCACTCTGGAGAATAACAGTGTGTGGAAGCAGTTTAACAGCTGTGGAACCGAGATGATTCTCACTAAACCGGGGCGTCGGATGTTCCCATACTGTCGATATCGCCTGGCTGGTCTAGATCCTGACCGACTTTACACCCTAGTCCTGTCCATAGTTCCATCGGACCGGTACAAGTACCGCTGGAGCACATCCAAATGGGAGGTCACTGGACCAGCAGAACACCAGTCCCAGGGTCTGATCCGGGCATTTTGCCATCATTACTCACCCTGTCGAGGCTCGGATTGGATGGGTGGGCTGGTGTCCTTCTACAAACTCAAACTGACCAATAATTCCCAAGACCAGGAGGGTCATATAATCCTACACTCCATGCATCGTTACATTCCAAGGCTACATGTGTTGCCCGTCCCGGATGGGGACGCACCCACACCTGACAAGCCGGTGGTTATGGGACCAGAAAGCATGACCTTTACTTTTCCGCAAACTGAATTTATGGCTGTGACGACTTATCAGAACTTTCGGATCACACAGCTGAAAATTAATCATAATCCATTTGCAAAGGGCTTCAGAGAGGACGGGAACAACTCCCGCCTGAACAGAGTCACTACAGAGACTCAACCTGT